>NC_080676.1:31862439-32487439 GCF_030445035.2 Dasypus novemcinctus | reverse complement strand
ATTTTTTAATGTAACATTGTTTGTGATCTATGTATCTTCAAAAAAATACAATTTAAAAAAAGGATGAGGGTGGGGGGTAGAGAGTGGGGTATATGGGAACCTCTTATGTTTTTTAATGTAACATTTTGTATAATCTATTAACTTTCAAAAAAGATAATTTAAAAAAAACAAAATAAAAACAGTTGGAAGAGTACAGACTTTGAAGTTAGGACAGCACAAGACTGAATCTTGTTTGTTCTAATGACCAGTTGGGTGACTGGGCAAGTTTTCTAACCTCAGATTCCTGTTCTGTAAAATGGAGGGAAATAATACCTATCTTACAGGATTGTGGTGAGGATTAAAAGATATAATGGAAAAAATAAATAAATAAATAAAAGGTATAATGAATGTAATTCACTTGGTACAGAGCCTGGCACACGGGCAGAATTCAATGGATGTTAGCTGCTATTATTATTTGATTTTCAATAATTGTTTTGACTCATCTATTAAATATTTCCTTTTCCAAAATCTTATGAGCTTTTGAGTTGTAGAATGACTATCCGTGGTATTATACCTACTTATAGGAACTGTTTTTCAAGGTTATTCCCTTTCTTTGTTTTGATTTTGATCAATTAACATTAAATATCTACTCAGCTGTAGACAACTTCCAAGTCATGACTATGAGCTGTGGATGAGTATGTGACACTGAACGCCCATGGACATATGGACATATGCTTTGCTTTTTGTCAAGAATCCCTCTCCTACCCCTATGATTTCTACAATGACTAATTATGCATTGATCAGAATGCAAATAACATGCTTTATTGTCCACTTACATTCTCGTTCAACATTTCATTTCTGCTATCATAATACAGCGCACATTATATGCTTTACAGTGCAATTAACCAAACACTTCTTTTTTAAATTGAGCACCTATGATAACCAATGTGTCATGTTAAGTGCTGGAATAGATCATCAGAACACTATCTCTCCTTCAAGGAGGATGCATTCTAGAATGGTGAAATAAAATGATACCTAAATAAATTAAACACAAAATGAAATGGAACAAGTTCCAAGTGAGTAAAATAAAATATAAGGAAATTTAGTACATTAAAGCATTAAAGGAAGCCAAAGCCGCTTATATGAGATCACATTTGACATGAGACTTCATGTATGCATAGTCTCCCTTTAAGTTGGAAGGGGGTGGTTTGGGGGAGGAATAGGGGAAGAATAGGTACAAAAAAAGGAGAACAATTCAGTCAGAGCAAAATTTGTGTATAGGCAGTAGTATATTGTAAAGGATCTTGAAAGCTTAGATAAGATTTTGCTCTTAAATTAATAGCAATGGGTAAACACAGGTGTTTGAACAAGGAAATAATATGATTAGATTTTTTTTGCCTTAAAAGGATGAACCTAGCAACAATGGGAACACAATAGGGTAAGGGAGAGAGATGAGATAGTGGGACAATAGAATCATATTTCAGGAAATAATTACAAATAGTGAGGGCTTAAACCATAACATAGGTGGCATTTCTGGTAAAATACTTATTACAGAACTTCTTTCAGTTAGATAACCATTTCAAAGGTGATGGAGGTATTCCTACTACATAGCCAGGTAATCTCTTCCCTTCATGCATGCCAATTCCTTGTCACATTCTCTTTTCCACATACCAGTGGATCAGCCTAAGATGGCAACTCTCTTTTACCTAGTCTCTCAAAGCAGCATTAGGAAAAGGACGTGGCATCTCTCTTTATTTTTTTTTAAATGTTACAGTAAAAAAGATATATATAAGAGGTTCCCATGTAACCCCCACCCCGCTCACCCCACTCCTCCCACATCAGCAACCTCTTCATCATCATGGGACATTCACTGCATTTGGTGAATACATTTTGGAGCACTGCTGCACCCCATGGATAATGGTTTACATTGTAGTTTATACTTTCCCAGTCCACCCAGTAGGCCATGACAGGACAAACAATGTCCAGCATCTGTCCCTGCGGTACCACCCAGGACAACTCCAAGTCCTGAAAATGCCCCACATCATATCTCTTCTTCCCCCTCCCTACCCTCAGCAGCTACCATGGCCACTTTCTCCACATCAATGCTACAATTTCTTCCATTACATATCACAATAGACTTTTCTGTACATTAGAGCAGGCCTGTAGTTGACTCCATTTCCAAAGTGCTGCTTTGAGAGAGGTGACCACTGGCCATACAGTGTCCTAGTTAGCTTTGAAATATGTCTTCTTTTCTCTATTCTTGGAAAAATAACTAAAATTTTCTATTTTATAAAGCATTTTCCTCAAAATCTTCTTTTAATCCTTTCAGTAGCGCTCTGAAGGAAAACTTTGTGTAAAAATTATCATCCTATCCTTATAGATGGGGAAAACTGAGAGAGATGGATTAATTGAGTGCTTGTCTGAGGTCATAGAGTAAGTCAATTTTACAGCCAAGGACAGTCATCTTCACTGCATCGCCCACTGCTTGACATGGTGCTGTATCATTGTGAGTGCATTCCTTGTAAGCTGCATGAATGGCCATAAGTATTATAAAGATGCCCACATTCTGGGTGCTGGTAAATACACAGCAAAATCATGAATGCTCTCTCAGAGGAAGAGCATTGGTTTGTACATTTGTATCTCTCCTTCCTCATATTTATAACAAATCTGTAAACTTTCAGTGTAATTTGTACTTAGACATTAAATGTTCACTTGTCTTATCCAATTCCTCACTAAATGAAGCTCATGCAGTATCAGATTCTGCCCAACAAGATAGCATGCATTGTGCATCTCAGAATCACATAATATACGCCTCTTACCTTATGGTTCTAACAATAAAATATACACAAAAATGCTGTAAGCTTCAGATATGACATTTAATAAATTCAATACTTACAGTAATTAAAAAACTTTAGGGGACTTTGATTTGGCCCAATGAATAGGGCATCCACCTACCACATGGGCCTCCTGGCCCGTGTGATGAGCTGACCCATGCGCAGTACTGATGCGCAAAAGGGGTGCCCTGCCATGCTAGGGTGTCCCCCGTAGGGGTTCCCCACGCTCAAGGAGCGCACCCCGTAAGGAGAGCCTCCCAGCATGAAAAAAGTGCAGCCTGCCCAGAATTTGGCCCTACAGACATGGAGAGCTGATGCAGCAAGATGACACAACAAAAATAAGACAGAGATTCTGGGTGATGCTGACACAAATGGACACAGAAGAATACACAGCGAGTAGACACAGAGAGCAGACAACTGGGGGGGTGGGGCATGGGGAAGGGGAGAGAAGTAAATAAAAAATAAATCTTAAAAAAAAAAACACTTCAGGAAAACCAACAGGATGATGGCAGAGTAAGGAGCTCCTGGAGTCAGCTTATGCTACAGGGCAGTTAGTAATCACCCAGAGCTATCTAAAGCACCTGTTTGGGTTCTCCAGGAAACCAGAAGAGCATTCTGCAACATCCTTGAAAAAATGGAAGGAAGAAACTACCCATATGCAGAGATGATTTGTAAGTAGTGCACTTGATACCATGGAGGCCAGTGCCCATCCTCCACTGATGGAACAGGTCACCTCAGGAGCAATTCTGAGGCTAGAATTGGAAGCTCCACTTCCCAAAAAAGGAGGATGAGATGGTTGGGCACCAACTTCAGCTGACTAGTAAATTCAGGAGGCTAAAGTGTAATCCTGAGAATAGCTAAAGTTTGAAACTGTCCAAGTCAGAAAGAGGCTAGTAGCTGCCATTTTAACTCCACCCCTGGCACGAGTGGAAGCAGGGCAGACTGAAAATCACAGTGCAGTTAGATATTGGCTTTTTTTCACCCAGATTGAAAGGCAGACCTATCCTAGCTTAAGCAGGGAGGAAGCTGGCAGGGCTTGCATTAGTCTCTCTAGGTATATTTGGGTGACACAGCCTGAATAGTCAGAAGTCTACCAGAACAACTACAGTCATTTTGGACCTGTGTGGCACAGATAGATGACCACACCAGCAGGGCAGCTCCATGCCCTCTCTGGGCAGAGAAGAAAGGAGTGTGAAACTTCATCAGTCTCTCTTAGCAACCACAGTCTTGACCTGCACAACTTGGATTATTCCATACAGTGGTGACTCTGTCCCTACCCCTGGCAAAGAAGAAAGGGGAGAAGCTTCATTAGCTGCTGGGACAATGAGGGCAGCTTAAACCTCCATAGCTTATAGCATAAACTGCATCCTTGGTGCCTACTAAACAACCAGCAGGGGAGAAAGGGTAAGAAAGCCCTAAATTAAAGAGAGAAATTGCAACCAGAATAAATACATCTAGTAAGCCAGATGCCAAGACATGAACAAAAAATTATAATTCACATCAAGAAACAGGAAGATATGCCCCAGTTAAAGGAAAAAGATAAGCCTCCAGATGACATAAAGGAGTTGAGACAACTAATCATAGATGTTCATACAAAGTCCTTAATAAATTCAATGAGATGCCTAAAGAGATGAAAGATATTAAGAAGACATTGGTTGAGCACAAAGAAGAATTTGAAAGCATACATAGAAAAATAGCAGAACTTATGGGAATGAAAGGCACAATAAATGAAATTAAAGATACACTGGAATCATATAACAGCATACTTGAGGAGGCAAAAGAAAGCATTGGTGAGCTTGAAGAAATGGCCTCTGAAAGCGAACATACAAAAGAACAGATGAAGTAAAGAATGGAAAACAAGTTCTCAGGGAAATAAATGACAGCAAAAGACGTGCAAATATACATGGCATGGGTGTCCCAGAAGTAGAAGAAAAGGAAAAAGGGGAAGAAGGAATATTTGAAGAAATAATGATAGAAAATTTCCCAACCCTATTGAAGGACATAGATATCCATGTCCAAGAATCACAACATATTCTCATCTGAATAAATCTGAATAGACCAAATCCAAGACACGTACTAATCAGAATGTCAAATACAAAAGACAAAGAGAGAATTCTGAGCATCAAGAAAAAAGCAATGCATACCATACTAGGGATATGTAAGATTAAGCGCTGATTTCTCATCAAAAACCATGGAGGCAAGAAGACAGTGATATGATATATTTAAGATACTGCAAGAGAAAAACTTCCAGCCAAGAATCTTGTATCTGGCAAGATTGTCTTTCAAAAATGATGGTGAGTTTAGAGTATTGACAAATAAACAGAAACTAGGAGAGTTTATAACCAGGAGATCAGTTTTTCAGGAAATACTAAAGGCAATGCTACAGTCTGAAAAGAAAAGACAGGAGAGAGAGGCTTGGAAGAAAGTCTAGAGATCAAGATTTTATCAGTAACAGTAACTAAGATTCTCAGAAGAGTGGTGAAAATAAATATGACAGATAAAACCCAAAAGTCAAAATGTGTGAAATAAGAACTGTCTTTGCAGTAATAACATTGAATATTAATGGATTAAACTCCCTGATCAAAAGACACAGACTGGCAGAATGGATAAGAAAATATGAGCCACCTATATGCTGTCTGCAACAGACTCACCTTAGACCTAAGGATACAATAGATTGAAAGTGAAAGGCTGGAAAAAGACATTCTATGCAAGCAGTAACAATAAAATTTTTAAAAATCTGGAGTGGCTATACTTAAATCAAATGAAACAGACTTTAAAAGACACAAGTAATGTGCATGCAATCTGAGAGGGAAGTCAAGGAAAAAATTCCATTTATAATAGCAACTAAAAGAATCAAATATTTAGGAATTAACTTAACCAATGATGTAAAGTACCTGTATTTAGAAAACTATAACTCACTATTAAAAGAAAACAAAAAAGACCTAAATAATTGGAAGAACATTCCATGCTCATGGATTTGAAAACTAAATATCATTAAGATGTCAATTCTACCCAAAGATACACATATTTAATGCAATCCTGATAAAAATTTCATCAGCATTTTTTAAATAAATGGAAATCACAATTATCAAATTTATTTGGAAGGGTAAGGGGTCCCAAATAGCCAGAAAAATCTTAAAAAGAAAAAGCGAAGTTGGAGGTCTCTCACTTCTGGACTTTAAATTATATTACCACCTACAGTGGTAAAAACAGCATGGTACTGGCATAAAGATAGACACATAGTCCAATGGAACCAAACTGATTGTTCTGAAACAGATCCTCACATCTATGGTCAAGTGATTTTTGACAAACCTGTCAAATCCACCCAACTCGGGCTGAACAGTCCATTCCACAAATGGTGCTGAGATAACTTGATATCCATAGCCAAAAGAAGGAAAGAGGACCCCTGTCTCACACCTTATTCAAAAATTAACTCAGAATGGATCAAAAATCCAAATATAAAAGCAAGAACCATAACACTTCTAGGAGAAAAAGTAGGAAAATGTCTTCAAGACCTGGTGGTAGGTGGTGGACTTTTAAAAGAGATAAGAGGCCTAAGAGGGACTACTGATGTCTAATGTATGTAGAAGTTTTAATAGACTTGACTGTAAAAGTGTGGAAATGTAGAGTTGATGGTAATACAGTATACTGAGTATCAGTCAGTTTATAAATGGGAATGTGACTGAAAAGAGTATTCTAGGGATGTAAAAGCCAATTGAAAGAAAGCTAGAGAATAATCCAGGGACTGAATATCACAGTAAACCCAGAGGTGGATGAAAATTATGGTGGAGAAGCATGGGAAAAATACAACCAGAGTGACCTATGGACCGTGGTTAATAGTAATAATGTAATATTCACACATCTATGCCAAAGATGTACTGAGTTGATGATGGGGGAGTGTGGAAAACGTATGCCAAATGTACACTATGGACCTGGTAATAGTCTGATGATACTGTCTCACAATCTGTAACAAATGTTCTACTACAGTGTGATAAATTGATAAAGAGGTGCTGTATGGGAATTCTGCACATGTGCATGATTGTTTTGTAAGTTTACAACTTCTGTCATAAAAATATATTTTAAAAATAATAATAGGGTGGGTTGGGGGGAAAATATACCAAATATAAGATAAGTAGTAAGATTTTGATGATATTCTTTCATAATTTGTAACAAATATCTCACAACAATGCCAGGTGTTGGTGGAGAGTTGATGTATGGGACTCCTATATGATGTTAAGCATGTTTGCTTTGCAAGTTCACAACTTTTACAATACTCTTACTATTTATGTATGCTCATGCATAAATGATATAAAAAAGTAATAATGGTAGGGTGGGTTGGGGGAAAATACACCAAATGGAAAATACTTTGATTAGTAGTAATATTTTGAGGTTGCTCTTTAATCATTTGTTTAAAATCATTTGTTTAAATGTTTAAAAATCATTTGTTTAAAATCATTTGTTTAAAATATATTCAGCAACCCAGACTTCTGCTCTACCACCTTTAGCCTAATAACTCTTCTTGTTACTTCATGGCAATAAGAGGGCAGTGGTGGACCAGTCATCACACTAATTCAAGAAGAGAAGAAGAAGGAAGTGGCAGTACGGGAAAACAACTTAGAAGAGCTTATCTCTTTTATCAGGAAACCAGAATCTTGCTAAGAAGCTTTCCAGAAAAATTATTTGTATCTCATTGACCAGTCCTAGGTCACCTAGATCACACTAGGTGATCATACTGCAAGATAATTTAGAAAAAGATTCTTTTAACTTTATTGGCTCCTTGTAGGAGGAATATGGGATTGGGATCCAATTATCAGCCACAATCTTCATGACAATCAATAGAAGTTTTTTAAACACAGTTTATATGTTCTTCATTTTAATTTCTTTTTTTGAAGTTACCCTTTGGAAAAAGAAAAATAACTGGAAATGAATCAGATAGATAAAGGAAATGGGATAAACAAATGGAGAAATGTTGAAGGGAAATGATTTAGCAAAAAATGGAGAGAAATGACTTTGGTATAGCTGGATTAGCAGAAAAGTATCTTTTTCAAGAAAGATCCCTCTATACTTTTTAAATATACTCTGAAAATCACCCATAGAAATGAGGCATGTGACTTAGCTGATCTGAGCTTACATTTTTAATTCTTAAATTTTTACTCTTCCCTTAAAAATTTTGTGATGGCCAGAATTATTTTACAAAGGTAGCATCACATGGCATCAATTATAACTTCTGGCAAAATAATCCTTAATCTTGCAATCATTCAGTAAAATGTTTGAAATGACTATAGAAAAGCCCTCTTACATTTCTTATTTGTTTACTTAATTACTTGCTTTAATTATACCTAAGAGATGCTTGATATTCATGCCTGATGGTGGCCCAGCAGATAATTGAGTTTTCTGCCTACAGATCCGAGAGAATCAGAAATTTTCCACAGGGTGGTCCTAGCTTGAGACATCACCTCTCCATCCAAATTCAGCAAAACCCACTTGGCAAATATGCAAGGCATAGTACAAAAAGCATTTAAATGGCACTTCAGGGATGATCATATAACAATTTCTAGTTGCTATTGCCATGAACCTTTATGTACTTTTTATTTCTATTTTTTAAGATTTATTTTTTTTTTAATTTTTATTTATTTCTCTCCTCTCCCCCTGCCCCCAAGTTGTCTGCTCTCTGTGTCCATTCACTTTGTGTTCTTCTGTGTCCACTTGTATTCTTGTCAGTGGCACCAGGAATCTGTGTTTCTTTTTGTTCCATCATCTTGTTGTGTCAGCTCTCCGTGTGTGTGGCACCATTCTTGCTCACGCTGCACTTTCTTTCTCACTGGATGGCTCTCCTTAAGGAGCGCACTCCTTGCGCGTGGGGCTCCCCTACGTGGGGGACACCCCTGCGTGGAGGGCACTCCTTGCGCGCATCAGCACTGCTCATGGGCCAGCTGCACATGGGTCAAGGAGGCCTGGGGTTTGAACCACGAACCTCCCATGTGGTAGGTGGACGCCCTATCCATTAGGCCAAGTCCGCTTCCCTTTATGTATTTTTTAAATAAAACTATTTTATTTTTTAGCCATGCCCTGAGAAAGGGCAATCAAAAGAGATGTCATATTATTAATGTAATAAATAAAATAAACAATGATGCCCGGTTTGATATTTTAATGTCAGGCACATGAAAGGTTTTTGATCCTCATTTACTGAACTCCAGCAAGTACTAAATGTGTACCAAGGTAAAGAGAGATGCTCAGCTGAACTTCCGTTCCTCTTCACTATTCATATTCACTCTGATAATAACATAATCATCAGCAACATAACAACAAATGTATTGCAATTATGATGCTTCAGGCCCTGTGCTGAAGCACTTTATATGTGACTCAATTTATTCCTCATGATATCCTTGGGAGGTAGGCAAAATTATTCCATTTTATAGATAAGGAAACTGAGAGACAGAGCTATCAAGTAACCTATGTAGACAATACACCTTAAGTCATTTCTACCTAAGCCACTCCATTTCTTACTAATACTCTGTAAACTCTCTGTATGGAAACCTAGAAACCTCTCAACCCAGAAAATCTTAGGCATTTCTATTGTCAAAACAGAATTGAGATAGTATAAGGCTTGCCATTGAGCTGATGCTTAATAAATGGTTGTTGAACCGAAATGCACTTTTTATCTACTGGTGCATCTTCCTTTATTTTCCAAGGAGCACTACCTTTTTAAAATAAAATAAAAATGAATGCAATGGAACTGCAGGAGAAGGGCTCAAGTTATTGCTGCCAGGAAGACCCAGCATGCCATCTGCCATGTGGAATACTAACAATGCAGACCCAGTGGTTACAGGCTACCAAACTGAGTCAAACAGTTCATACCTTAATTGCCTTTGAAGTTTTTATAGCACCAAGTAAAGTCTTGACCTTACCAGACAAGCTGGCAGGAAAATATGTCTTCTTAAAGCCTTCTGACCTTGGGGCCCTCACATCACAAAACTTCCTCTAACCACAGGCAGATATGTTTATTCGTCATGCCATGAATAAAGGAAAATGAATCTATTGAGATGAGTTTGACTAAAAAAATTCTGGTTTTTTTAAAGGCTCAGGTTAATTTGCTGTCTGTTTTTTATTTCTAAAGGACTCTCATGGAAAAAACATGGAAAATGGTAGTATTTCCAGGACCTAAATCCCTAACTATACATATGTCAAAGGAATATCTGGTTTCTAAGGAATATCTGGATACTGAAAACAGATTAACTACCATTCATTTATAAAACAGTATAAAAGCTCACAGAGCAACAATGACTCAGACATCCAAATAATACTAACCAAGGGGCCTATTCTTTATTTGTAACGGTCTTGGTATCTCTTGTCTTTTACCTTTAAAAAACACTTTTTAAAAATGTCATGCCTCTGAATACCACCCCCTCCTCCCCACCCCCCAAATACACTCCCATACACAACACACTAAGACACAAAGGAGCCTGCTAGAGTTTGAAAAGTAATGTTTTAGAAATTCCAGTTATTCTACTTCCTGGTAGCATGATCTCTTGCCAGTCACTACTTAATTAATTTGTTCCTTTTTGTGTAAAATTGAGATAATAGTATCATCTGCTTGGGAATCTAACGATCAAAGTTTTGTTTCCTTAGTTCTAAATCTTTAGACTGAATTGAAGTCCTGGAAGTTATTTTCCATTGACATTCCAAGACTATAGACATCCTCCTCTAACTTTTGCATATTCCTAGGCCTTAGAAGATGAACAGAAGGCAAGACTCCAACAAAAATGAAAATGGTACTTTGTAAAGGTCCAAGGAGCCAAGTCAAGAAAGAGAAAGATACTGCTGAATTATTTTATGTGGGTTCTAAATGATTTTCACTAATTCATTTATTCAGCAAGCAATTTGATATTTTGGGAAATTTGACAGGCAACAGGTACACAAAGAATGCTATAATATAGCTGCTCTCTTCTAAGATTTTTCTCAGCTTCTTGGGAAACGCACATCGGCCAGACTATTGTAGCTCTATCTAGTCATGCAGAAAACGGCAATACAGACTTGTGTTTGCTTCTGTTTGTATCTTCACAAACTAGTCTATTCTCCTGGATACAGATCACATGGGGGAAACCAGGTGAAGTTTAAGGCAAAACAATGAATATCCTCATTCCTTAAGGGTAAGCGTGAGGCTGAAATGCATCTGAGAGCAAAATGTTAATATATTGATAATTGTTGATGATGGGGACAAACTACATCATTATTTTAAGTCACCAGCTTAAATAGGCAGTTGTTTTCTTTGAATGAATGACGGTTTTGAAGAAGCATCAAAGATTGATTTTTGAAGGCTAATCTTTTAAAAACATGCTGAAAGCTGTTAGTATGTTCTCTTCCCCATAGTTTAAAGATTTCAGACCATCAATATAAACACATAACATAGCATTTATAATGCCTCTTCAAACAGAATGCAAGTGGAAATTCAATGATGGTACAAATAATTTATATTCCTGAATTAAATATTTAATGCATAAAATTAAGAAACAGCAACACAACTTCATTTTGGGTGGGTACTGATTTCTGAATATGGAGTGAAGGAAAGGTCATAAAAGAAAGAACCTCCTTAAGAAATAGAATTCAGAAATAGGACCATGACACAGAGTAGCAAATGACAGTCTGGGTATAGTCCTATGTGCAAAAAAAATCATCATTCTTTTTAAATGTTCAAAAAACCAAGGGGCAGGAAAGATATGAGTGAACAAATTATTATCTGGAAGGCTGTTACATTTTTTAAAATAAGCTTGAAAACTTATAAGGAAAAAAGATCATCTAAGCATTTTATGATAAACACCAAATTGTTGCATAAATCTGAAATGAGTTCTTATCTTAAGGATTCTATTTTAAAATATGATTAGAGTCTCTCCCCAAACACTGGGGGTGGTTCTTCTATTTACTTTTAAAAATCAACTTCCAGGCAATTTTTTTCACAAACCTAACCATGAAAAGATACTTGCCCAAAATAAGGTTGATTGGCTCTCTATAGGATGTCTATTCTGTAATATAAGGTAATGTGAATGTCCTGTGGATTTTGAGGCCTAGGAAAGGTCAGGCACAATTATCAGCTGCACCTGCCTAATCCTGAGAAATGTGCTGAGGGACTCAAGGCCAGTCATTCATTTAGTCTTTAATCATTTACTGAAGGTCTGCTATTTTCTATGGAATTGGGGAGCATTGGCTCACACTGATAATTTGAATGGATATTAAGTGAGTTTTCTTTTTTATGTCAAATGAGTAATATTGCCAAATATTATCTTACCTTTTAACAAAACAGTAGAAAGGAAAGTCCTTTTATTTAATTATATATATATGTATTTTTTTGAGTACTGACTATGGGCTGGATACAACACCAGAAGTTTTTACAAGTGTTCACATTTAATCCTCATATCAACCCTGACAGGGCCATCACATTTTTGTACTAAAGAAGCTGAGGCTCAAAGAGGCTAAACAAATTTGATCAAGGACCAGCAATTTGAAAGTGGTAGAGTTGGAAACTAAATCCAGTTCAATCTGAACTCTATTCTATACCACTCTTCTTTGGTCTTTTTATGAAGACTTATCTGTCTTCAAAAATCCATTATACTAAAGCAGAAGCCCTTGTGGGGATTGTAATCTATGTTCTTTTCAGGAAGAGAATGCCTTTATTTTAAGTCAATGCTTCAGAAGAAATCCACTGTTATCTGGATGCCAGAACAGAAGCCATGAATGGCATCATAGTTGTAGAGCAGACCAAAGGGCCCAGGGTACAGGAAAGAGGAAGGGAAATTTAAAACTCTGTTACTTCCTGCTTTACCAAGCACCACCATGGTCTTTATAATACTTCTTCCCTGATGATTTGTTACAATATGTTTGCCAGTAACCGATACATCCTTGAGCTACATAAACCTAAGAAATCCCTAGAGAAAAAATGTTTTGTCCCCTTTCTTGGATATTGCTATACATAGCTCCCAAATTTCCTGGAAAATAATAGGTGACCCTATTTCTCAATTGCTTATATTTTTTTGCTTCATTGATTCCAAATGGCTTTCAGTATAAACTTTTCAATGTTTTCCTCAAATGTTTTTCTTCTGCATAAAACATGAAATTGTCAAGTGTGGAAGACTAGACAGTTCATTGCAGCCACGAGAAGTCATTGATTCCTGTATTTATTTCTTCCAGATTTCAAATCTATTTTTCATGTTGCTTGTCATATAGGGTTGACATGTGTCACAAGATGCTGTTACATCCTGAAGTGATGCATAACCATCAGGCAAAATTTTAAAAGAATAATTCATTTAAAATATCTCTTTAGTTTGATGCATTGAGACAAATGCCAAAAATCAACATTTATGGAAGAAATATAAATGGAATGAAGTTATTTCTCAATTAGACCCAGAAAATGTAATAGACAATAATGATAAAAGATCAAAGAGAATAATCTCTTCCAGTCAACCTTGATGTTGGCTATGACACTACAGATGCTGTTCCTCTGCAGAATCTTTGAACAATCACCAAAAACTGGCAGAACCATCTTCCTCAAAACTCTGGAAAGCAGTTAAAGGGCTGCAGTAACTGGGTGAGTGCTGAGTCCAAAAAATGCAACTTTAAAAATGGTCTGGCATGCTTGTGACACTTTTGTTAATGTTTTCCCCAATCATTCCATGGAACCATGTAGAGCCAGCTTGCATTGCCATTGTGGTTCCCTGGCCCTGCTCAGGAGGGAGTTGAGTAATTCCTATGTACACATCAAGGTGCCTGTATATTGTTGGCAATCTATTGGTGGCACCCTGAACCAGGACACTCATCTTCAACTCACCCTTCCAGAACCCGATCTGCAGGCAAAAGAAGCTTGCCATACAGCAAAAAGAAATGATTACTGGCCAAAAGAGAGGAGAGCAGGCGGGGGAGGGGGCATCTATTTCATATGGAATGCAGGGGACATTAGGTTTCCTATAAACAGGAGAATTCTTAAGGCCACAAGCAGGCACAAGACCAGGTCAAGACAGTCTCAGAAAAGACAGAAAGGTCCCTGCACTTCACTTTTGCCACAGGCTAATCTTGATAGAAGGGCTAAACTCTGAAGGAGAGCACAAGCCAGCCAAGATGTAATTTGCAAAGACCATGGATTTTTTTTAATTGGTTTGTTTTTGTTTTCTCTTTGAACTCAAGGAAATCTCTCTCTTACCAGTAGCTGATACAAACTTAAGGAACAGACAGCACAGAGACTAAATGCCTGAGCTAACATATTAAAATATTAAAATCTACAGTATGCATCAAAAAACTAAAAGGCACAAAAATAAGTGATGGCCCATCCAGAAGAACAAGATAAAAATTCAGAAAACATCAAGAAAAACAAAAAGCCTTTAGATATGCCAGACAAAGATTTTTAAAAATTATCTTCAATATGCCCAAAGAGATAAAGGAAAATACAGAGAATTAACTAAAACGTATTGGTAAAATGATAAATAAACAATATGAGGATCTCAATAATGAAATAGAAATTTTAAAAAGGAACTAAACAGAAATACTGGCAATGAGAACCACAATATCTGAAATGTAAAATTCCAAGAAAGTTTCAACAGCAGATTGGAGCAGGCAAAAGAAAGAGTCAGTGAAGGTAAGACTATTGAAATGATTCAGACTGAGGAGCAGAAAGAAAAAAGAAAGAAATACAGTGACAGAGCCTGAGAGATTTGTGGGACGATGGCAAGCATACCTATTTACATATTATGGGTATACCAGGAGAAGAAGAGAGAAAGGGACAGATAGGATATTAAAAAATAATGGCAGAAAACATGCTAAATTTAGCAAAAAAACATGAATATACATGTTCAGGAATCCCAAGAAACCCCAAACATGATAAGCCAGAAGATAACCTACCCAAGCACATATTAGAAAAACTGTCAAGTGCCAAGAAAAAGGATAGAATTCTAAAAGCTGCAAGAGAAAAATAATGTGTTATATACAAGGGAGCCCCAATAACATTAAGTGCTTATATCTTATCAGACACCATGGAGGCAAGAAGGCAGTGGGACAAAATATTAAAAGGGCTGAAAGAAAACATTTGTCTAACAAGAATTTTATATCCAATGAAACTGTCTTTCCCACACAAACAAAAGCTGGGTGAGTTCATAACACCCAGTCCTACAAACCATGCTGGAGGGAGTTCTTCAGACAGAAAGGAAAGAACACTAGACAGCAAATCATAGAGGTATAAAAAATAAATACCTCCAATAGAGCTAACCATATGGATAATTATAGATTAAAGTATTATTGCCTTGTGGCTTTTGTATGTAATTCCACTTTTTATTCTTACAGGTTCTAAAATGTAAATACATAAAAAGTAATGATAAATTAATGGTTTTAGACATACAATGCATAAAGATTTAATGTGTAATAAATACAACAAAATAGTAGGGGGATAGAGTATAAGAAAAGTATATATATGCTCTTGAAATTAAATTATCAAGCCAAACATGGCTGTTATAGATTTAGAATGCTAACTTTAAGCCCCATATTAGCTATAAATAAGATATCTGAAAAAACATACGTAGAAGGACATGAGAAGGAACTTAAAATATGCTCTACAAAAAAATCAAATAAATATGGAAGTAGGCATTTATGTAAGAATTGTAGGACAGAAAAAGGTTTAAGATTTAAAAAAACAAACAGCAAAATGACAGAAGAAAGTCCTCCATTATGAAAAGTTACTTTAAATGTAAATGGGTTTAACCTTCACTTGTTGGGGATTGAAACATGCCCACTTCAAAGGGCATGTTCAGGTACCAAACCTGATTCCATGGGTGTGAACCCATATTTATACAGGATTTTTGAAATATTACTAGTCAAGTTGTGCCCAAACTGAATGAGAGTGGACCTTAATCCAATATTTCTGAAGCCATTTAGCAAAGCAAATTGGATAGAAAGGAAGAAGTCACTGGGAGCAACCAGAACCCTGAAAAGAGAGGAGAAGATACTCATGCATTGCCATGTGACAGAAAAGTCAAGAACCAGGAATGAATGGCAGCCAGGTCCAGAATGCCACAGTCTTCTGGAAGAAAGTATATAGCCTTGCTGATGCCTTGATTTGAACTTCTCCTGGCCTCAAAACTATAAGCCAATAAATTCCCATTGTTTAAACCAACACAGTATATGGTATTTGTTCTAGCAGCTGGGGAATTTAAAAACTAGTCAAAAGGTATAGATTGGCAGAGTGTAAAAAAGAATATAAGCCATCTATATAATGTTCATAAAAGATTCACCTTAAATTCAAAAACACAAGAAGGTTGAAAATGAAAGAATGAAAAAAATAAACCATACAAATAGTAACCAAAAGAGCTGGGATAGCTATAAGAATATCAGATAAAATAGACTTTAAGTCAAAAAACACTGCTATGAGAGACAAACAAAGTCAGTATACACTGATAAAAGAATAAATTCAAAATGAAAATATAAATATTATAATATAAATACATACAACTAACATTAGAGCCTCAAAATGTATGTAGCAAATATGGAAAAATTTGAAGGGAGAAAGTGATGATTCTACATTAATAATAGGATATTACAGTATACTACTTTTAATAATGGACAGAACATCTAGACAGAAGATCAATAGGGAAATAAAGGACTTAAATGGTAGTATAAACCAACTAGACTGAAGAGACACATATAGAAACTTCATCCAACAGCAACAGAACACACATTCTTCTCTAGTGCACATGAACTGTTCTTGAAGATAGACCATATATTAGGTCACAAAACAAGTCTTAAAAATTTTAATATGTTGAAATCATGCAATGTATTTTCTTTCAACCATAATGGAATGAAATTAGAAATCAGTAATATATGTAGAACTGGAAGTTTCACAAATATGTGGAAATTAAATAAAAGACTCTTAAACAACCTATGAGTCAAGAGAGTAATTAAAAGAAAAATTAGGAAATTTCTTAAGGCAAATGACAACAAAAACACAATATACCAATATACAACAATGCAGCAAAGGCAGTGCTGAGAGGGAAATGTATAGTTCTAAATGCTTACATTGAAAAAAAGATCTCAAATCAGAGACTTAATGTCAAAAAATGGAGTATCTAGAAAAAAAATAATGAACTAAATCCAAAGTAAACTGAAGTAA
Source organism: Dasypus novemcinctus (assembly GCF_030445035.2). Taxonomy (NCBI): domain Eukaryota; kingdom Metazoa; phylum Chordata; class Mammalia; order Cingulata; family Dasypodidae; genus Dasypus; species Dasypus novemcinctus. The sequence continues at coordinate 32,470,486 of NC_080676.1, read as the reverse complement.
ATAAAATAAAAGTAATTAGAAATAAAAGAAATAAGAGAAATAAATAAAAGTAAAGTAGAGAAGTAAATAAATAAAATAGTAAATAAAAGTAAATAAAAGAAATTAGAGAAAAGATCAATGAAATAGAGAAATTAAAAATAATGAATATCAACAAAACCAAAATGCCTCTTTGGAAAGATCAATACAGTCAGCAAATGTTTAGTCAGACTGACAAAAAAAAAAAAAAAAGAGAGTCTGCAAATAACTAAAATCAGAAATGAAAGGGTGATTATTACCATACCGACCCCACAGAATTTTTTTAAAAATTAGAAGAGATACTATGAATAACTATATACACTAGCAAATTAGAAAAGCCATATGAAATGGGGAAATTCCTAGAAACTCACAAACTACCTGCAATGATTCAAAAAAATAGAGAGAAAAGACCTCAGAAGACCAATAACAACAATCTCCCATTAAAGAAAAGCCCAAAACAAGATGGCTTCACTGGTGAATTTTGTCAAACATTCCAAGAAGAATTAACACCAATCCTGCAAAATCTCTTCCAAGAAATTGAAGAGGAAGGAATATTTCCTATGACAGTTAATGTTAACAGAACAAAGGAAAAAAACAGAAAGTCATCTTAACTAACTCAAAAATTGCTTTTGACAAAATCCAGCATGTCTTCTTGATAAAAAAAAAAAAAAACACAAAACCTAGGAAACTAGAAATAGAAGCATACATTCTCAGCTTGATAAAAAGTATATTTAAAAGGTATATATGAAAAACCTGCAACTACCATCATATTTAATGGTGAAAGATTAAGAACAGTCTAAGATCAAGAACAAGACAAGGTTGCCCATTGGATTAGTATTATAAAAGTGTCCTGGAAATTCTAGTCAGAGCAGTTAGGTAAGAAAAAAAAGTCATCCAAATTGGAAAGGAAGGAAGAAGTAAAACTTCTTCTGTTTGTAGATGACAAGATCCTATAGATAAAATCTGAAAAAACCCACAGCTAAGCTCTTAGAGATAAAAAGGGAATTTAGCAAACTGGAAGGGTACAAGATCAACATGCAAAAATTAGTGGTGTTTCTATATTCTAGTAATGACTGACCTGAAGACAAAATCAAGAAAAACTCCTTTTATAATATCAAATAAAAGAATCAAATATCTAGAATTAAATTTAACCTAGGACATAAAGGATTTGTATGTGGAAAACTAAATCATTGCTAAAAGAAATCAAAGAAAATCAAATAAATGGAAAGAATTCCTGTATTCATGGATTTGAAGACTAACTCTTGCTTGGATGTCAATTATACTCAAAGCAATTTAAGCATTCAACAGAATCCCAATCAAAATTCCAAGTCTTTCTTGCAAAAAGAAAAAAAAATCATCAAATTTTTATGGAAGGATGAAGAACCCCAAACATCCAAAAGTATCTTGAAAAACAAGAGTGAAGTTGGAGGTCTCACACTTCCAAATTTTAAAGTGTATTAAAAAGCTACAGGAGGGAGGGGCAACATACGAACATGGGAAAGTGTCAGATGTTCGTTGAGAACAAAATGTTGAGTAAAACGTATCAAAGTATAAGTAGGAGGGTTACCTGGTTAGGACGCTCAGGGGGTATGGTCTGATGCGGGACGGACTCCGGAGGGAATAGCTGAAGGCTCATTTTGCCAAGGTGGGTTCTACCATTGGGTGGGGTGGACCCATATCCTGGGGAAGACTAATGCCGTCAAATAGAGAGAACTGTATCTCTCATGAGAAAGGACGGCTCCCAGGGCATTAGATTGGCAGGCGTTGTGGGCCCTAAGGGGAGGGGAAAATGGATGTGGAATGGATGGAACAAAGGTAAATAAGGGGGCAAGAGAGGAGTTATGTGAGAGTACACGAGGATGAATATAAAACAGCTAATATTACACCAAAAACATATAGGGGACGACAGACTAATAATGAAAACCATAAGACAAAACATAGGATAACTAAAAAATTTAGAAAACTGTACAACCTAAAGTATGGACCACATAGTAAGCACAGATGTCACCTTGTTTGAAAACTATTGTTTCGGAATCTGTACATCAGTTTCAGGAAATATGATATGAATAAAGTAAAAGATTATTGCTGTGCAAGGGAAAAGGTTTTATGGTGGATCTGGGAAAGTACTGTATATTGTATATATGAATTTCGGTGATCTAAGACTCTTCTGAAGCTGACATTTTGTTGGGATTCACTTTACGGGAAGTTTTGGATCACAGAGTGGTTCAATAATGGCAGCGGAGGAATACTGATATGGGATGTTATTGACAGGATATATATGGTTGACAGGGAGTTATACAGGGCATATGCCCAGGGTATATGGTAATGTCTATATATACTCACAGTGGAAACAATTAAAAACAACAGCTCAGGGGGTACTGGGCTCCTGGCCGGGGGGTCACTGTTGTGGGCCCTGGGAGAGCAGCAGCAATCCTCCAGGTGCAACGACAAGAACCAGGAAGGAAGGAGGGCCCAACAGTGGGCTCTTGATACTAATGGCTACACTTTTGAGCCTGTACACCTGCAATAAGAACAAGGCCTAGAGTAGCATTGTGCCTGGGGGTTTCCTCCTGACAGCCTTCATGTTACTCAAATGAGGCCACTCTCACAGCCAAACTCAGCGTGTAGATGCGATGCAGTCCCCCCAGCGTGGGACATGACACCCGGGGATGAGCCTCCCTGGCACCGAGGGATCACTACCACATACCAGCTGAAGATGCAACTAGAAAATGACCTTGAATTAAAGGTTCAATGCAGATCAGCAGAATATCCCTGTCTACATATAATAACATGACTTTGGGAAGCTGTTTGGCCTAATGTAAGGGGGAAATGGAAAGGAGAAATGAGATTATAAGGCTGTGAGTCTCTAAAAAAGAGTCTGGAGGTTGTCAGAAGGAATACCCCTATGTACAACTGAACAGAGTCTAAGAGACAAATAAGGTAGATACAACTCCAGGTATTGGTTCTCTTGAGGGATAAAGAGACCCACGGGTTCTATGGTCATGGCAGAAGGGGTTCACTGCCATGACAGATGGCCCTTCTTTAGAGCTGGTGTTTCTGCGTGATGGAATTGGACTCAGAGGGATCTCTTTTCACAAGACTTGCATGCTACTTTATTGGAATTGTAGTTGGTGCTGGGTTTAAGATATATGTAGGGGATTTGAATCTCTGGACTGATAATATGACACCCAGGCCCAGAGCCTCAACAGACTTCAGCTCCTACACTTTGATTTATTGGACTTACTCCACTCAGCTAACATGGAGTTGAAGAAGGTCAACCACCACAACATGGAGCCTAGAGTGTCTACAACTGGAAGCGGGAGGAGTGCATCCAGTACCCATGTGGAATCTAAGCCCTCACTTGACATAGGTGTGCAATGGACACAACCAATCCAATGTCCACAGAGAAAATGTGGAATGGGTGTGGGAACGGTAGCCATGGTGGCTGCTGGGTGTGGGGAACAGGAGGAAGAGATGAGATGTGGAGGCATTTTCGGGATGTAGAGTTGTCCTGGATGGTGCTTCATGGACAATTACGGGACATTGTAGATCCCCCCAGGGTCCACTGGATGGAACGTGAGAGAGTCTGGGCTATGATGTGGACCATTGACTATGGGGTGCAGTGATGCTCAGAGATGAACTTACCAGGTGCAATGGATGTGTCATGATGATGGGAGAGAGTATTGCTGTGGGGGGAGTGGGGGCGGGGGCGGTGGGGTTGAATGGGACCTCATATTTTTTTAATGTAATTTTTTAAAAAATAAATAATTTTAAAAAATCTACAATAAACAAAACAGCATGCTATTAGCAAAAGGTCAAATGTACTGACCAATAGAATTGAATTGAGAGTTTGGGAATAAACCACATCTGTGGCAAACTGATTTTTCTGTGAGGGTTTCAAGTTCAGTCAATTGGGAAAGAGTAGTCTCTTCAACAAATAGTGCTGGGAGGTCTGGATATCCATATACAAAATAATGAAGGTGGACCCCTCCTACATACCATAAACAAAAAATAATTCTAAATGGATGAAAAACCTAAATATAAGAACCAACAATGTAAAACTCATAGAAGAAAACATAGGGAAACATCTTCAAGACCCAGTGTTAGGCAATGTTTTCTCAGCCTTTACACCAAAAGAATAAGCAAAAAAGATAAAACAGAAAATTTGGACTTCATAAAATCAAAACTTTTGTGCATAAAAGAACTTCATCATGAAAGTATAAAAGATAATGAACAGAATGGGAGAAAATATTTTGAAATCCAATATCCAATAAAGGATTTATATCTAGAATAAATTAAAAAATACAGCAACTCAACAATGAAAAGACAAAAAAAAAATTGTATAAAACACTTACATAGACATTTCTCCAAAGAAGATATACAAATGGCCAATAAGCACATGTAAAGTAGTTCAGGTAGAGGATTGTGGGAAGATGGCATCAGACTAACAGGCAGCACTCCATGCTCTCACAAAACAACAGAGAAAGAGCCAAAAGCTATCTGAGAGACCTGATATGGGTTTCAGTAAATCAGGTCTCTCAGACCTGGGGCAGTGCTATAAAATCCCAGGAGGGTAAGAGACAAAGAGACAAAGAACCTAAAACAACAAATGTGAGTTAACAAACCCTGCAATGGCTGAGAAGGACTCCCTCCCCAAATCCTAAAATATAAAGCTGGGATAAAACCCTTGGTTCACTGCAGCTGAGATGGGAACAGAAATCTTCCCCTCTGTCAGCTATTTCAAGGTAAAAGGGAGGGAAACTTTGGGTGCTTTCCTTCAGTGAATTTGGCCACCAGAGCCCACTTTGAATCTCCACTCTGGAGATTCAAAACAGAAACACAAGAAAACTGAGACTGAAACACCTCCATGGAAAGGTGTACTGACAAGAGCCACACGTTGACCATTCTGGAAAGTGCATAGACACAAACTGTTCTTGGTTCTTTCATATCCTAACCCCTGGGAGAAAACTTGCATTCCATTAGTAAATCACTGGCCTGACAGTCATAACTTAAGCTGGGCAATTTTAAAGACTAAGAATAAGTTGAACCAAATATCAAAGAAGAACTGTAAAAAAATTGGCAGGTAAGAGACATTGGCCATCAGAGTAAATTCACCAATATATTCAGATGCCTAGACATCAGGAAAAATTACAAGCCATCCTAGGAAACAGGAAGAGATGGACCACCCTAAAGAACAAACTGAATATACTGAAGAGATACAGGATTTAAGACAATTACTCAATGATAATCACACAAGTCTCATAAATCAATTTAAAGAATTGAAAGAAAATAGAGCTAAAGAGATAAAACATATTAAGAAGACACTGGGTGAGCATAAAGAACAATTTGATATAATTGGGATTTTGGCATTCTAATAGATTTACAATTAATTTATAAAAGTTAGTATAAAAACAGTAACCAGGCCCATAGTTGGCATTCTTTTAGAATGTATCAGTGAGGGAGATATTTTTGTTAAAATTGCCTCAAGGAATAATAACTTCTTAGCTATATTGATCATTATTATCCTTTTTCACTAGCCCCCTAAAATTTAAAAGGACATACAAGTATTAAAAGGAGAAATAAGAATTAAATAAAGTACTATATTCCTTAACAAAAATAAAAAGAACAATTTGAAAGCCTGCAAAGAAAAGTAACAGACCTTATGGGAATGAAAGACATCATGGATGACATTAAATTTCATTAGAGGGGAGCAGACATGGCTCAAGCAGTTGAGTGCTCACCTCCCATATGAGAGGTCCTATCTTCGGTTTCCAGTGCCTCCTAAAGAAGACGAGCAGACAATGAGCAAAACCAATGAGTAAACAATGAGCAAAAAAAGCAACAATGAGCAGACAATGAGGAAAAAAAAACAAAAAAATGTACAAGAAGCAGATATAGATCAAGAAAATGCCCACCTCTGACATGGGAGGTCCCAGTGCCTCCTAAAGAAAAAAACGAACAGGCAACTAGCAGACAATGAGCAAAATACAATGAGCATACAATGAGAAAGAAAAAAAGAATTGCAGACAACAAATGCAAACAACAAGCAAAAAGAATGAGCAAAAACAAGGAGCAAACAGACAAGGGAGCCATGCTGGGGGAGAGGGGAATACATTAGAGGAACATAAGAGCAAACTTGAATTGTTCAAAGACAGAATTAGAGATTTCTAGAACAGAACACCTGAACTGCAAAAGACAGGAGAACATAAAGAGAAAAAAATGGGAAAAAAAAAAATGGATTAGAATCTCAGGGAATTGAATGACAATGCAGTATACACAAGCATTCACATTATAGGTGTTACCAAAGGAGAAGAGAATGGAAAAGGGGCAGAAAAAATATTTAAGGAAATAATGAATGAAAATTTCATAAACACTTATGAAAAACATAAATGTCCATATCCAAGAAAGACAACGCACCCCAAACAGAATAAATCCAAACAGACCTGCCCTGAGGCACCTACTAAGAATGACAAATATCAGAAATAAATAGGGGATTCTGAAAGCAGCAAAAGAAAACAGTGCATCTCATACAAGGGAAACTCAATAAAATTAAATGCTGACTTCTCATCAGAAACTATGGAGATGAGAAGCAGTTGGTCTGATGTATTTGAAGTACTGAAAGAGAAAAACTGCCCACCAACTATTCTGTATCCAGCAAAAGTGCCCTTCAGAAATGAGGGCGAGTTCAAAGTCTTCACAGATCAACAAAAACTGAAAGAATATTACCAAAAGATCAGAATTACAAGAGATAATAAAGGGAATGCTGCAGCTTGAAAATCAAAAGCAAGGGCAAGAGATTTGGAGAAGAGTATAGAAATGAAGATTATTAGGAAGGGTAAACTAAAAGGTAAAAAGACAGAAAATATTATTATATGACAACAGAGACCTTAGGACAAAATGGATGAAGTAAGTAATAGCCTTAACAGTAATAATATTGAATGTTAATGGCTTGAAATCCGCAGTCAAAAGATATAGACTGATAGAATTGATTTTTAAAAGTATGAGCTATCTATATGTTGTCTACAAGCGAGCCACTTCGGACATAAGGACACAACCAGATTAAATGGGAAAGGTTGGAAAAATATATTCCATGCAAATAGTAAATAAAAAAGACCTGGAGTAGGGATATTAATTCAGAAAATATAGATTTCAAGTGTAAAACTGTTATAAGGGATGAAGAAGATCATTATATATTAATAAAAGGGGCAACTCACCAAGAAGAAATAACTATATTAAATATTTATGCACCTAACGTGACTACCCCAAGATACATGAGGCAAAGGTTGGCAAACTGAAGGGAAAAATAGATGTCTCTACAATAATAGTTGGACACTTCAATATACCACTCTTAGTATTTGATAGAACTTCCAGGAAGGGATAAATAAATAAACAGAGGACTTAAACAATATGATAAATGAACTAGGCCTAACAGACATTTATAGAGCATTGCACCCCAAAGCAACAAGATATACATTCTCTTGATTGCTCATGGATCCTTCTTCAAGATACAGCATATGCTGGGACACAAGACAAGTCTCAATAAATTTTAAAAGATTGCAGTTTTCTCTATACATAACAGAATGCAGCTAGAAAACAATAATGGACAGTAAAGGGGAAAATTCATAAATATATGGAGATTAAACAACACACTCTTAAATATTCTGTGGATTAAATAAGAAATTGCAAGAGAATCTCTTGAAAAATCCACAAGAAGTCTACTAGAAATAATAGACAAGTTCAGCAAAGTGATGAGATATAAGATTTATATGCAAAAATCAATAGCCTTTCTATATGCTACTGCTATACAGTCTGATGAGGAAATCAGAAAAAATTCCATTTATAATAGCAACTAATGCAATCAAATATTTAGAAATCACCTTAACCAAGGGCATAAAGGAACTGTATTCAGAAAACTACAAAACATTGCTAAAAGAAACTGAAGAAGACTTAAATAAATGAAAGGACATTCAATGTTTATGGATTGGAAACTATATATCATTAGGCTGTCAATTCTACAAAAATAATTACAGATTCAATACAATCCCAATATAAGTCCCAAGAGCCTTTTTTGCAGAAATGGAAAAACCAATTATCAGATTTATTTGGAAGGATAAGTATCCCAAATAGTCAAAAAGTTGTTTAAAAAAGAACAAAGTTGTAGGACTCTTACTTCTGGACTTTAAAGAACATTACTTAGCTACAGTGGTAAAAACTGCATGGTACTGGCATAAAGACAGAAAGATTGACCAATGGAAGTGAATCAAGAACTTATAAATAGACCCTCACATCTAAAGTCAAGTGATTTTTGACAAAGCAGTCAAACCCTACCAGCTGGGCCAGAACAGTCTATTCAACAAATGGTTCATGGAGAAATGTATATCCATATCCAAAAGAAATAAATAAGTCCCCATCTCACACCTTATGTAAAAATTAACTCAAAATGGATCAAGAACCTAAATATAAAAGCAACAACCGTAAAAGACCTAGAAAAATATTAGGAATACACCTTCAAGATTGTGTGGTAGTCAGTAGTTTCTTAAACCTTTCACACAAAACACAAGCAACAAAAGAAAAAATGGATAAATGGGACCTCTTCAAAATTATAAATGTTTGCACCTTAAAGGACTTTTTCTAAAGGGTGGAAAGGCAGCCAACTAAATGGGAAAAATGTTTGTCAATCACATATCTGATAAGGGTTTAATATCCATGATATATAAAGAAATCATACAACTCAACAATAAAAAGACAAATTATGTAATTTTAAAAATGGGCAAAAGACTTGAAAAGAAAATTGTCTAAAAAAAAATACAAATTATGTAGAAACACATGAGAAAATGCTCACCATCACTAGCAATTAGGGAAATGCAAATCAAAACTACAATGAGATATCATTTCACATCTATTTGGCCACTATTTAAAAGTCAGAAAACTTTAAAAGTTGGGGAGGATGTGGATAGATAGGAATGCTTATTCACTCTTGGTGGGAATGTAGACTGGTACTGCCACTATGGAGGACTGTTTGGCAGTTGTGGGGATCATCATGTGGGGTTCATCATGTGGAGATTTCATCTAGTTCCAAACATGTGTCAACCTTAATAGAATAGCCAGAGGGTTTTACACCTTGTCAGATGGGAACAACCAGCCCTAAACAACAGGAAGCAGCTGCAGAAGAATGACCATCACCCTTCAGTCTCCCTTAAGAATAAACTTAAGTGTAAACTCTCTGAGGTGGGAATTCAGGCAGGTTAGTATAGGGAAAGTGGGAAGATAGGTGGGACTCTGAAGAGAACACGGCTGTGAAATCCACCTGGAAACCCCTTGAGGGAAGGCCACTACTAAGAACAAAGCCAGAAAGACTCTGCCATGATGTTGGCCATGAGGTTTCATTTGGGACTCTTTACAAGGTCAAAGGGAAGCCCTGGCTAGCTCCAAGGAGGTCTCTGCATTGGTCCCAGAAAACTCCAAGCAAAAGGTCTCATCATTGGCCCCCTGAGAGCTAACAGGTAGGGTAGCCAATCAGAACAGCAAACAGCTGGGGCTCCTCCCCAACATTAGGAAGAGGGAGAAAGAAAGGTCTTAAAAAGGCTTACCTTGGGGCCCAACATGCACATATCACCCTACAGAACAGCCCACACCCATGCCACAGATATGTACTTCTATCTTTTCGCATTTCTTAATAAATCCTTTACCACCTTGCTACCTTAAAAAAAAAAAAAAAAGAAAAGAAAAAGGAAAATTAAGTATAGAATTATCATATGATCCAGGAGTCCTACTTCTCAGAATATACCCAAAATAACTGAAAGCAGGCACTCAAACAGATATTTGTAAACTGATGCTCATACTGGCATTATTCACAGTTGCCAAAAGAGTGAAGCAACTCAAATGTTCATCAACAAAAAAATGTATAGACAAAATGTGGTATAGCCAAACAATGGAGTGTTATTCAACGATAAAAAGGAATGAAGTTCTGATACACATGAGAATGCATTGAGCTATTTTCTATGCTTTTAGAGTGTTTCTACTTGACACTTGGCTTGGAGTTATTTGGATAGAAAGATTTGCTTTTCATTCATTCCACATGGCTTCATGACTCTTTTTATTTGACACTTTCTAAACTCTTCTATCTCAACTTTTACCACTTGCTCTCATTAGTTCTGTTGCAGTCACTAATCTATAAAGTTGAGTTATAAGAAATCATCAATGATTAAGCTTTTAGACCTATAAAAATGACAATTTCATATGGTCAACCTGTAGCTTTAGTTCACTTTGTTACTTTCTCTGGATCCTGACCTTTGTACAATTTATTTCCTCTTCACTTGCCCACCCATGCCCAGCCACTTCTAACCTTTACTTGACTGACTCTCTTATCCTTTGTGTTTCTGCTTCTTTGCCTTTCTCCAGTAAACTGTAGTCAGAGAAAATGGGCTCTGTGCTCCTCCTACCTTGAAAATAATGTAAAATCTAATCTTTGCTGTTCTCACTTGGAGAGCTATCTACAAATCCATTATTTGAAATGGAGCCCCATTGAATACCTCTATCTGCTTTGTTTATTATTCAGTTTTTGACAACTCACCCCACTGTAGAAATACTTGCACAGGTTGAGGATTTATTCATTTTTCATGGTAATTAAAGCTTATTTCAATGGCCTTCACCTTCCATAGCCAGATAAGTAATCACAACTACCTGCTGCAAATGTTTTATTCTCCTAAATTGGATAAAATTCCCCAATCACTATACATTCTGTTCAGAACCAGTTTTATATAGGGACAATAACTTCTATTACAGACAAGGGGAAGGCTATATTTTTCACCTTATTAATCACCAATATAATTCCAGGAACTGCCAGTCTCTAACCTGATTCTTATTGATATGGATTAAATATCTGTTCAGACACTAGAATGCTTCAGTAAAAGAGTCCCACAAGATGCTGTTATAGATCCAAATAATACTTCTTCTATAGTCCAAGCTTGAATCTTTCAAAATTGATAAAACACTCCCAACCCAGCAAAAATCTGTTGCTGATATTTAAGGTAGCATTCCTAATACATTGCTAGTAGGTTGACAATAACATAGACTGAACTTCTTATTTTCATTTTCAAGAAAAGATATCAACATGGGAATATAGCAATCATTGCATTAGAAGGAAAAATACACCCTAAAGTTTTTCCCTCTGAGAACCCATCCCCCACTATATCCTATAATTACATTATCACCAGACTACCCCATGAAGCATTCATAAATATGGGGAAACACTGAAATTTGGACAATTTATTCATTTCTTTCATTCACCAACAATTTATCAATATTGATCAAGCCCCTACCACATGACAGACACTGTATTGGAGCACTGAGAACACAAAGTCAGTGATCTCACAGAATCTAATGCTCAGAAACTCTCTGTCTAGGAGAAGAGTAAGAACAAACAAAGAAACAAAAGGGATAATATAATGTAACAAGTACTATGATTCGCCACTCCATCTGTTATGACACATGGCAAGAGTCCAGAAGGACACGTTTCTGTAGGTCATCTTCAGACTACATAAATTCAAAGCACATTCTTAACAATTCTTCCCATCACACTGATTTGGTTCCATCAACTTCCGTACTTCATTAACAGGCAAGTGGTTAAGAGAACCATCTCAGCAACAAATTTTGGTCAGAACAGAAAGCCCTTTTTTTTTTAATGGATTTTGATGAATTAACCACAGAGATATACCAGGATGGACAAATGCTACCAAGATTTAGTCTCACAATTATTTTCTCACACTTCTGCTTTCTTAAGGTTCATGGCAATTTCCTTCCTATCCAACTCCAGTTACATACCTGACCCTTTACACACACACACATGCACACACACAGCCAAAAATTAAAAGAACTTTCTTGAGTTATTGAATAATAACAATAATAATCAAAACCACTTGACTATCCAGAAAAGGTCATTAAAAGTAATATTGAACTATAATATAACAAAACAAAGCAGCAGGCAGAGGAAAATGAATAGGGAGCTTTTCGTATGTATTTTGGTCAAAATCAAGCTTGGCTGATTTCTTTTCCCCTGGAACTAAAGCTTTTGAGGTAAAACTGAATTTAGATACAGAAAAACCCAGGCTGAGAAAGAGATTTAAGTCATTATGGAACTTTGTCAAAGCGTCAAAGATTTAAGAGGGAGGGTTTTGCTGCAGATTTTGCAGGGAGAGAGTGTTGCTACGGAGGGATTCCTATCACCTCCCTTGGTGGAGAAGATGGAGCACTTTCTACTTCTCCTCAAGCCTGGGAGAAGGCAGTTTTCATTGGCAGCACTTGGAAAGTTTGCGGTTGGAGTCCTGGAGGACTGTCTCTGACTCACACCTGAGAAAATTTAAGTTGCCAGTAGTTACAGCTTTGAAGTGGATGTATATTTTGGCCTGACTCCACAATTTCTAAGGACAAGGAGGATGTGAGTGTTGCCTATCATTGGTATTGGGTACCGGGAAGAGGGCCGATGAGGCATTATCTTGGGAGCTGTCCAATAGTGCCATCTAGAGGATGGTGAAAACGCAGCATCAAATACCTGGAATAGAATGCCGGATTCCAGAAAAAGGTTTTGCAAGAAGCCATCTGGAAGAGAGAGGCATCTGTTTAGGTCAAGAGAACTTCAGGAAAGTTATCTGCAGTGTAACAGTGGGAACTCACGAACATGCCCCGAAGAGTCACCTTTAATCATATGCTGAACTCAAACAAGGCAAAGTCACCAAGTAAGCCAAGAATTGCCCTAGCCTTATCTCTATCAAAATTTCCCATATGCTGTCATTCCAACAGAACACGAAACAATAGTTATATGATGGCCAGTTGTGTGAGGAGAGAAAGAAAAATCAACTACACCCCTTTCTTGGAAGGCAGAAGGCCACTAACTACAGATCAAAACATGGGAATGGGGAGAAGGTGGACTTTGAATGAAGGTTATGTTGAATAGCACAGAATATCAACAGAAAACATTAAAAAATCAAAACTAACTTTGTTAGGAGAAAAAAATGCAGTATTTTGCACTCTTTTTAAAGGTTATATTGACATCTGTTGTGTTTTGAAAGAAAACATAAATTTAGGCATGTATCTATTTATAGGTATACAGATAATTTTTGGAGGAACACAGAAATAAATGCCAACAGGGAAACTTTTTTCTATCTTCTTTTTTTTACATGAGCATTGTTTTAATCACTGTTAGTTGGGACCAAATGTCATTCAGCCCTTCCTGCCAACAGAGCCCTGAAGACATCAATGCACCTGACCCAAGTAATGGATCTCTAATTATCTATGCCAGTTGTGATAATTCTGCTTCCGGTTTACACGACCCTCCTTGAAGTGAGGAGGAGCATGTAATTCATTTCTATAAAAGAAGGTAGATTGGCACTGTCCTTCCTCTTTCTCCTCTCTTCCTGCCATCAATGCAGATTGCAGGAGCTGGAGCAAGCATCCTGTGGCCATTATGGAAAAACCAAAAGAATGGAAGAAACTTTGATCCTGACATAGTGGAGTCAGCAAATCAAATCCAGCACCTCCCAATGATCTCTGGTTATCTAAAATGTCAAGTGTGTTTCTACCAGCAGCAGCAGCAGCACTTGACAGTTCATTAGAAATGCATAATCCCAGGCCTCACTCCATATCTACTTGTAGGTAGCCACCCGCTGTGAGACATATCTACAACCTCCCACAACATGGTGGCGTTCACAAATCCGCCCTGTCATTTCCTTATTCTTCTCTTCCCTGCTTCTTTGTTCTCCCCCTCCTGCCACTACTCAGGTGACCACAGCAATACGCATGCGCAAGGCGCGAAACTCCGCAGACCCGGTGCGAACTGTCGGCCAATCCCCTCCTTGGACGTCTGCCACCCACAAGACCAGCCTATCACCTATGGACACGTTCCCTTCCCTCTCTATATATTCCCATGTTCTACCCCCAATAAAGGAGGCTTGATCAGAACACTGTCTTGCCTCCATTCTTCTCTCGACTCCTGCCCCACCCTGCTTCTTCCCACAGGTCCCTGGACTCGCCCCCGCCAGCCGGAGCATCTACTGAATGAAAATCAGCATGTTACCGAGATCCCTGGGTGATTCATATACACATTGAAGTATTAGAAGAATCACTAATCTGTGAAAACTAAACCCTGTTTGATGAAGCTGTTGTCAAGTATTATGTTAACTGAAGCTGAAATCATTAGCACTCTTACATGTATGTATCTCATTCCCAATATTTACACAAAGTTAGATACATGTGGCATAAAAATAAAGCGTATTTTACATGAGCTTTAAAATGGACTTTTTATTTATTTACGTACTTTTAGCACAGGTGCAGAAGAGCAAAGAACTGTTGACAGAAAATGAGGTTTCTAACAATATTCATTTTAGAATTAAAAAAAATGATTTTAAATTAATTCCAAATTTCAAAGGTTTTCTCTGTGAGCCAAGAGGTATTAAAAACTGTGGTTTCATATGAAAAGGTCTCGAATAATGAAATATTTATTCTAGTTGATAATTTTTTTTAATTTAGTCAAATTGTTCTTGCTTACTCTAGAGGTGAATTTTATCAACTGTAGGCCCTGTAATAACCATGTCAGTCAAAGTAGTTGCTTTGTATATACAGAATTTTTTGCTGGTATCTAAACCCTGGTTGCTAATTAAAACAAGCCAACTGAAATCACCTGCATTTGGTAAAAGCAAGCCTCCAACATTGGCATTTTCCTTTTCTGTTCACTGCTAACTTGAACAGCTTATGTACTCTCTCTGCTGTAAAGATATTCTGGGCTTGAATCCCAGGATTGATTTCATTGCAACAGGATTGTCAGCTACAGAATTCTATAAACTTCTCCTTCCTTCTACATTTATTTAACCCAAAGAGTTTGAAATCTCCGTTGCTAAAAATTTTGCATTGACCAAAATGTCACAGGGTAACGAAGAAAAGCAGAAAGAGGTGACTGATTACAACCTATTTTCTGCCCATCTACTGAACATATTCATAGAAGAGAAAATTTGTCAATTTCATTAAGCAAAAAGGTAAACAGTATATTCTCTAAGTATATTTTGCTAAATGTGCATGCAAAGTTGAAGTGAAACAAGCCACAAAGAAATAATGTATGCATGTAGTTTCTAACAAATAGGTAACAGCATCATTGCCACTGAGATTTCACAACCACATCTCATGGAAAAAACAGAGGATTTTAAAGTTGATCTACCCTTAGTTTCACTCTGTGATACTAAAAACATCAAAATGATTAGAAGGTCATAAAAATCCCACAAAACGGTGCATTGAAAAAGTGTTTGTTTTTAATTTTAATTTAATAGATGACCACTTTCAACACACATTTCTAGTGGCTAAGTTTCAATAGGCAAAGTCTGCAGGGTATTGTTCATGTCACAGCACTCTGTATTTTCCTATTTTTTTTTTTTTTTTTTGCATTTCTATATCTGTATCTCCTACTTAACTATGAACCCTATCCCTAGGACTCTATTGGTTCACAGTAAGCACTCAGTATTGTTAATGTTTTCTTCTTATTTAATTATATGTTGGCCTCACTGCATTTCTAGTGATTATAGAAATACAGTTGTTCTGTTGTGCTTGTACTGTTCCACTTTATCTATGGATGACCAAGAATCATTCTCTTGCTTACTTCTGAGAGACTGGTTTAGAATAAAGATATATGCCCTGGGATAATTAGTATTAAAATGTAAGACCTTGGAGTCCTATCTGCCAATAATTAGTTGGAAGATTTTTAATAAGTCCTCTAGCCTCCCTGGGTTTCATGTCCTCTGTAAATGTGGGTTTTGCTTCAGGATGAACTTTAGGAGTCTCCTCAAAGTTCTGAATTCTCTGTTTTTCCAAGTCTCCCTCCCTATACCCTTACCACACCTGGTTGCTGTGGATAGGACTGAAAAAGAGTTTAGACAGGGTTCCTCAGAGCACATGTTTCATAACAGTTAAAATCCATTTGCTCAAGTATTTCTATAACATGATTACATTTTAAATTACGGGCAAGAAATAGAAGCCCAAGTACAACTTTTAATGAGTAGACACTAAATTGTCATACTTTAAGCAATGGTCCAATTCAGAAACAGGTTTCTCCTCCAAGATTAATTACCACTGTCTGACACCATTACCCATTGGAATGTTTTATAAGCCCACAATACCCAGAGTTTCAAAAAAGTGTCACACACCAGCAATTCCTATTACTGAAAATAGGATTATGACAATTGAATATAATATTGAGGGGGAAGCCGCCCCCAGGCAGTTTTACCTGCCCAGCAAGCACTTCTGCAGGGGATGATGAAAGTTGGCACTGACCTTGGCAGGACTACCTAGTATATCTATTATGTTAAGGTTTCTTTTAAAATGCTTTAGAATCCTGGAACAAAGAGGAATTCTGTTGTCAACAACCAAATGTGCTGCTTCATGTCACATTTTCTGTTTCCTGACACACATTTTCATAACAAATGCCAGAGAAAATCTCTCTTTTCCTTTCTAATTGCATTGAATTGCTCCTAGATCTTTCTTCTAGTCCCTAAATGCAATAAGAAGGGGGTGGAATACCTTAAACTAAAAACTTAGAAATATTTTAAGCATTCACAAACTGATTCTTATGCCAAGTAGGTGTTTCCTTTTTCGCGCTCTCTCTTTTTTGTGAGTTTGTTTGGTTAATTTTGCTTGCCAACATCCAATTTGTTTTTTTACTTTCTCTTTGCATGTATAACTCCGTCTATGTATGGTACTGAACTATGCTGAATAAAGTAGAGGTCAGATCATGAGACACCTCATTAGGAAAGCCTTGATGTGTTTTTTGGTAACTTTTCAACCCCATTCTCTGAGCTGTACAAACCTTGGGTACAGAGACGAGAAAGGAGGAAAACTGGCTGGAGGAAGAACCAGTTATTGGCAAATTTGGAAAGACCTTCTCATTTCCCCTTTTTATTTGCCCCTCATTCGCCAAAAGGGCACTCCATTTGCCTTTCTATGCCTTTTCAACATTCTCTCCTCTCTCTAAATCAATAGGATTTTCTTATCAATCCCTCCTATATGTGAGGAATATTATGAGCATATATACATTAGGATAATAACTGTGTAAGTCATTGTCCCTCCCATAGGTATTTTCAGTATTTAATTTAAATAAATGATAAATAGTGAAGTTTTAGATTCTGCTTTATCTGTATTTTTTGGATGATTGTTGGAAGCTGGATGCTTTTTTTTTTTTTTTTGTCATCTCTTAGATCACTCTAGATAAGCAGCTGTCTCTTCTTAGTGCTTGTTTTACCTAGAACTATGCCTCCATATCTCTACATAAGCATCCATGCCATATGCTCATCCTTTCTCCTTCTGCTCATTGGCATGTTCCTCACCATTATTCCTCTTGCCCATTGTGGAATGGGTTTTGGTACTTCAGCCAAAGCAATAAAGGAACATGGAATAATAATATCCATAATGTAACAATTCTTTCAAAGGACAAAAGAATACTGAGTAGAGTGAAGATGTCATGCCATCAGTATAATATTGCCCTTTGGTGATTTTGAGATCAATTACAGGTGGCATGAATCCTAAAATGGTTGTCTTATGATACATGAAATCCATGGTGTGAAATTATTCATCATTTTAAAAAAATCCAGGTTGTGTGTTCTCTAAAACCTGTCTAAATACTGTGTTGCACTAAAGTCCTATAAAAGGGAGAGGGGAAAGTAAGGAAAGCAATTGCCAAGAGTCCAGAGTATACTAGACTGGAGGGAAATTTTTTATAATGGAACAAGAAAGATAAATCCTGGGTTAGAAATTTATTAATTTATTTATCATCCATCTATCTACTTGTCTATCTACATATCTACCTATTTATCTATTTATCTCTCTATCTATACTTAGCATTTAACAAATGCTCATGAATAATCACAGATAAAATTATGAGTCGGACACAGCCCCCATCATCATTGAAACTTGTATCTAGTACCAGAGAGGCAAATAAGCAAACACAAACCACGCAGACCTTAATATATGATGACAAGCTGAGTAAGTGCTCTGAGAAAGCTTGTAAGATGCCACGAGGGCATGTATGTGGCCCAGAAAGATAACAAAGCAAAATTTCAGATAAGATATTGATACTGTGCAAAAGTGGTTTTCTTCAAAGACCAATTCCTGATGCACAAGAGTTTCAAAAATAGAAAGAATATTATTTACTAGCACATAGTAAGGAGCTCTGATGGCTTAAGGGACTACTAATAGTCTCTCTTCCAGAGTTTGAGGAGTTTAGATTTTTATGATTTTCAAACAGGGGAGAGTGAAGTGACTCCCATTTCAACAGAAACAACTGTAAACAAAGTAATATCAATCTAGAATAATCATCACAATAGCAGGTTTTACGTTGAAAAGACCTTATAGAAAAGGTAAGGTTGGTCTAGCCAGTTTCAGTAATTTTAGGTATTGACTTTTGTCTATTCTTTAATAAACTTGAGAATAAAAAAATCATCTTTTTAATGATTCTATAATCATAACCATTTTTAATTCTTAACTCTCAGTTACAACTCTTCCCTCTGTTTTGTACATTTTCCTCAATCTTGAGGGGTATTTTTGAGCAAGGACCACTCTATCTTCTTCATGCTGAAAAGGGGTGTCAGAATTATGGAGTAGGAAAGTGGTTGTCCTTCTTGAGGAGACTGGTCCCTCCAGCTTTCAGGGCTTATCAGGCATAGGAAAAATCCAAAGGTTTAAGTTTCTCAAAAATAAAATTGATAAGTAAATTGAGAATTGTAGATTTTTTAAAAAAGGAGAACTATGTAACATTGGGGAAATAATTTTTATAGCTTCTTTTTTGATAGAACCTGGATTATTCTTTAGGATCTTCAGGAGCACCGTTGCTTGGGGCTTGGCCAGCTGTGGTAGTTTGCACTCTGGCTGAAGCCTGCATAAGGTTAACCTCCAGAATGACCTCCTGGCTCTATTCGAAATCTCTTCACCATTGACACTTTCTTTTTCCCCTTTTGGTCTAATCCCATGTTGCTCATCCCTGGGAGTTGTGTCATATCCCATATTGCCAGGGAAAGTTTTATCCCTGGAAGTCATGTCCCACATTGCCAGAGAAAAGTTTATTCCTGGAAATCTGTCATGTCTCTCATAGCGGGGAGGGTAGTCAGCTTATTTGCAAAGTTTGGCTTAGAGAGAGAGACCACATTTGAGCAACAAAAAGAGGTTTTCAGGAGGTGACTGTTAGGCATTAATTATAAATAGACTTAGCTTGGTCACTAGAGAAATAAGTTTTATGAGTGTAAGCATCAAGATACAGGGTTTGGCTCATTAGCACATTTCCTTTTATTAGGCAATATCATATATTTCAAAGTTTTGTTTTCACAGGTTTTCCTTGCAGAGTTTTACAGTTCAGTTAGTTTGGGAGCCCCTATTGCTTGAAAGAATAGCAGGAATTCTCCAGGTGAGGAAATTTTAAAAGTTCACAATCTCATTCTCTATTTTAGATTCCATGTTAGCTAGGCTGTTCAAACGAACTGACCAGGCAGATTATCTTAGATAGTGTGCCACAGAAATTTTAAAAATTATCTTGACAAAATAAAGTTCTTCTTTCTAGTCTCCATAATAATTAAAGTTTTAAAATGCCGATAGTATTATACTTTACCTTGTATTCTGATTCACTTTATTCTTTAACTAGATTAGCCCTGTTTACTTTTTAATTGAAATCTGCTTCTTTCCTTAGTTTCTTTAATTGGGGTGGTCTTTTAGAATTGATGCTGCTTCTTCAACACCTTTAGAGCCAGCAAACTTTGATACTGAGTCTCAGGTGTCATATCGACACTTAAAATCCTACAGAGCTATTAGGTTATACACAAAGAAAAACATCTCCAGATTTAGAAATAACAATAAATACCCAAGAATATATGTGACTGGTTCCAGAGCTTAAAATCTAAGCCTTTATTTCCTTATAAGTAGTTTAAATAAATCTATTTGTAGAGATTAAAAAAAAAACAACATCAATAATTAATTTATACTGAGGTCATCAACTACAGATCATAGCAGAAATTTTGTTTTGATTTCCTTTTACACTTTTCCCGAGATCATTTTAATCGACAGGTAGAATATAACTCATCAAGAAGTTATTCTCAAAAGGCACAGACTCTTTGTATTTTTCGTATTGATTATTTAAGAAATTTTTATATCCTTTTACTCAGAACAGACTAATAATTTAAGAAAACTGTGTTGCATTAACAGAGGAAATTAAATTTTAGTTTTATATCAGTATACCGTTTGATAAATCAGTTTATCAAACTTTAGCATTGATCACAACAGATCATAAAATTTTTCCACAAATATTCCAAGACCTTTCATATTCATTTAGATTTCATTCTTACATTTCTGCCAAAAAAAAAAAACACGGTTATTTCATCCTAATACAAAATTAGCCTTTAAATAATTATAGTGAGCATTGATTACAACAAAAAAAATGTACTTCCACAAACCCTCTACAACCTTCTATATCTATTCAAGTCTAGTCCTACATATTCCTGCCTCTTATTTTGTGAAAATTAGTCATTATATCTTAGGATAAAACCATACTTCTTCAAACAAGCTTATCAAATTTTAGTCAGGATTGACTAAAGCATAATTCACTTCCACAAACCCTTCTACAGCTTTCCATATTTTCTCAGGTCTTGTAACATATATTTCTACCTCTCATTCTGTGAAAAACTAGCCATTTCACTTTAGGACAAAACTATATTCTTTTCCTTAACAAAGCACACCCTGCTTGCTTTATATACCTGCATACTTCAAGTTATAAAAAGACCTTTGAAGTGCCTTCATATATCCTACAGAACACAATTATTTTTTAAAATAGCATTTGTCAAAATAATAATGTAATTTCATTGAAGAAAAACATATTCTTCATCATCTTAAAGATCTAACAGACTTAATGATAATTTATTTTATTTGGTATTCATATAAACCTAAGGAAACTACACCCAAGTAGAATTAAATTGAAGCAATGATAATTTATACAAGAAATGTTTTTTTTACTTCCTCTTCCTTCATAGAGGTTAAAACCTTTCTTAACTGTCTCCAGTTCTGCCTCCTCAATTACCATTCTCCATTCATCTTCTGTTATCAGGGTATTCAGCAAGGCTTAACACCAGCCCAATCATAGGTTGGAGCAATTAACCTTTTCATTTTCTTTAGGTCATTCCTATAGAGGACGGTATTATTTTCGCAGTTATATAGATCTATATCTATACAGATGGGAGTGGGGTAAGCATGTATACAAATTCTTTTGGGTCTTCTGATCATTTATTCCTGAGGCACTTCTCAGAGGAATAGAAATTTTGCCAGCTCAACTGCTGATTTTAGAGAGCAGTCCTGGCTGAACTGCAATACAGTGTTCTTTCCCACAGAACTATATCCAGCCATTTTCCTCCTATTTCTAAAATATTTTTAGGCCAAACTTTGTTACATAAATAACCTATTTCCTGCTTTTTTCATAGGCTCTTGGCTAAAACTTTACAGATTTTCAAAATACAGCCTAAAGACCTACATTTATGAATGCTAGTAGAATTAGAATTTCCCCATTTTATAGAATTTCAGTAACCAGTAATCAATTAAGAACACTTGAGCAATGCAAATGCAGTAACACACCAATTTAGCAGTTTAAACAGACACTTAACACTTACTATATTTTACTAAACACCAATTATTAATAATTGCTGGGTTATTTTTTTCCTCAGGAGTATATGCAATACACAAACCCAAGTTGTAGACTCCATCCTCAAACACAATGACACTCAGAAAACCCAGAGAAGGTGTAAAAGTCAAAGCAAGGAGGATCGTTCAGGAAGTGGGACTCAAAGTTTTCAAAACCCAAGTCCAAGGGAACTCAAACTGCCATAGGAACTCCCCAAACAACTTATACCTTGGTGACTGACTCACCCAATCAGATGTCTGACTTGGGGCTGTGACCATTTCTCTCTCTGAAGCTTTAAAGCTGTGTGGTGCCTGGCAAGGTAGGAAAAACCCAATTGCCAAGCTTTTAGACCAAGAGAGTCTAGGGCTTCTACAAGGCTTAATTACCATGATTGCCTCATTCGCTGGGGCCCCAGAACCTTGGGCAGTCAGACTCCTTATTTTTCAGGGACCCTTTGTTCTTCATACCACCAGAGTTACCAAATTGATACTGAGCAAAGTGAATTTTTGGCCAATGCATTTCAAAGACCAATTCCTGAGACACCAGGTTTTCAAAAAGAATAATAGCTTTATTGGCTATCATATAGCATGGAGTTCAAATGGTCTAAGGGTCTATAAATCTGTCTCCAAGAGCTTGAGGAGTTAGGGTTTTCATGAATTTCAAACAGGGGAGGGTGGAGTGGTTACCATTTCAACAGAAATAACCATAAAAAAGATAAGATCAGTCTGGAATAATCATCACAATAGCAGGTCTTTGCTTGAAATGACTACATACAAAGAAAGGGTGATGTAGGTCTAACCAGTTTCAGTAATTCAGGTATTAAGTTTTGGCTATTCTATAATACCCTGAAGAATACAAAACATCTATATAATAATTCAGTAATCATAATCATTTGTTAATTCTTAGCTCTCGGTTATAACCTGAAGGATGAGTAGATGTGAACTATGTAAAGAAAAAGTTAGGGAGATTGGTCCTGGCAGACCCCTGAATTGCTCCTGAGGAGGCAGGAAATCTGAAATATTTTAGGAATGGAAAGAAGATTGATGTGGCATTATAATAGGGAATAGAGAAGAGAATGGCATTGCATGAGGACAGTGAGGTAGGCAACAATCAAATCATAAAGACATTCCAGCACAGGTTAAGGATTTCGGTCTTTAAAGAAAGAACAACTTGAAGAAATGGAAGTGCTTAAGCTATTGAGTATTCAAATGATTATACTGACTACACTATGGAAAATAAATTAGAAGGTAGCAAGACTAGACATGGGCAGAATGCTTAGAGGGCACACCACTTAAAATAATCTACTTGGCAATTGATTGATGCTTAGAGTAGGATGGTGTCTGTACAGATTAAAGATAGAGAAAATACTATTGAGATATTTATGGGATAAAATATCCATAGCTTGAGGTGAATTGAATATGAGGCTAAGGATAAGTACGAACTGAGGATGGTGTTACTATTTACAGAGACAGGGATCACACGGGTAGAATTTTTGTGAACTCTCTTTGGGACATGTTGAATTTAGTGTGTCTCTGAGAGGTTTAAGTGGATATATCAGGTAGGCAGTTTACTCTGAAGTTTTATAGTTCAGAGGAGTAATCTGACCTAGAGATTAAAATTTAGGAATTGCTAGCATATTGGTGAATTGACTAGGAAAGAATAAAGTAAAAAAGGAGTTGAAAAAGTTAGAAATGCTAAAAAGAAGTAATCCCCAGTAAGGATATATGAAAAATAATTGGGCCTAGAAATAAATACTTTAATGGAAAGCATCTTTCAGTAATAAAACAGTTAGAGTTTGAAGGCAGAAAGCGACACACATAGAAACAATCAGGGGAAAGATACCCATTATCACCTCCAGGAGAGGAGTCTTACCTCATAGAAGATAGTAAAGATGACAATCCACTCTACAACAGGTGTTGGAGTTGGTATGAAAATTGCTATCTATTAATATGTAGGCACTACATGGAACAACATTTGCTCACATAGAGAAGAGACAAAGCAAATCTTTGCTAAAGGCTGCCAAATCAATATACAAGAATTGGTTTGGTTTTTACAATGGGGATTTATTATTTTAAAAGCTTACAGTTTCAAGGCAGAGAAAAATGTCCAAATCAAGGTTTTATCAGGACATGCTTTTTTCCCAAGCTGCAGCTATGGGTGATCAGACACATGGCAAGGCACAAGGGTGGTATCAACTCATCTCTCCCCTCTTGTCTGGGCCTTCTGGCTTTCATCTTTTGGCTTCAGTGGCTTCTCTCAGCTTCTGTGTTCCCTTGATTTCAGCTTCTGGGTCTTCTCATTCACCTTCTGGGCATTTATCTCTCTGTTTCTGTGGCCCCTTCTCCCATTTATAAAGGCCTCCAGCAAGAGGATCAAGATCCACCCTGGGCTAGGCCTCACTAAAACAATCCAATCAAAAACCCAATTCAATCAGTTGAATCCAATTCAATCAAAAGGTCCCATAACCACAGGAATGGACCAATTTAAAAACGGAATTTTATGGCATCCACAAAAGACTCAAACTACCACAGTCAGTTTCTCTAGTGGGCATCAATCAGATGTCCAGCGGGTCTCAGTTCAGAGCTGATGTAAGGAGACAGTCTACACACACCCCTCTTTTGTGCACTGTATGTGAGGGACTCCAGTCCGTCCCTTCAGGAACAGACATAGCAGCAGGGTTGGTCAGATGCCATAAAACACATACTTAGCCAAGTAGTCTCCATGAATGTTTACATATGCTCAGGACAAAAGAGGAGAAGAGAGTCAGCCCACAATCACCATCCCATCCAACCCCAAGCTCAGTGTTTATTTGTGGGACACAGCAAAATATGGCAGGACATGCTCAGACTGTTCCCTTCTACATATGTACACTGGGTTAGGGACATTCCAAGAGGGCAGAATGGAAAACATGGTAGTAGACAAAGAACAGAAGTTTTAAAAAATTTTTATATCCCTCACAACAAACAGGACTATACCATCCACAAAGCAGAAGTTCAACAAAGAAAGAAAACAGAAATAAAAACAGCACCAAAGCAGTCAAATTTGACAGAGAATTTTTAAATGGGTGTTGGGAGACAACTCTTCATTAAATCTAAGTGTATCTTTTTGCCTCTTTTAATAAAGGACTCCTAGGGGTGATTTGTGTAATCTAAAGTAGTACAACACATTTATATTCATCTCTCTTTTAGACAAGGATCACTGTTCTTTTTAACTATTTGAAAGAATTTCAGTAAATAAATCAGAAAAAAATTTTAACTTCAAAGAAACTATTATTAGTTTCATTATAGATTATATTAATAAAATGTATACATCACATTTCCTCATATTTAAAAAGAAATACAATTGCCTCAGTTCATTTCACTTCTCAGTTACTCATTTACCATGCAATGTCAACAAATTAAATATTTTTAAATAAAAGTAAATTGCTATTTCCCTTGAGGTGATATTAATATTCCACTAGGAAGCTTATACTGTCATTCAAGGCTATTAGAGCAATAGATAAAACAATGACCTCCCAGTTCAAGAAAGCCAATAGAGTCTGCTTTTCTTGAAAGAAATATCAAAAATCTTAGTTTCTTAATAAGGTAAAATGTGGTTACTCAGCTACTTTTAAATATAAAAATTTTTTTTTAAAAACAGATACATTTCTTATCTAGGGCATAGACACACTGTGCATGTACTGATTAAAATGAAAAGTTAACACTACCCACCTTCTACTGAGAATTAGATAAAACACACATTTATATATTAGCTATATTAGACACCACATATATGTACTAACATGGGACAAGTAGCATGTGGTCAAATATTCTGCTATCAACTATTCACTCTCTCTTGCCAGACTGCTTTCTGGACCACTGACCAAAGCAAATTTGCTGCCATTGAACATACAACTTGGATGGAATCAGAAAATACCATGGACCAAAACTTCAGTGTTTTTATTTGGATTCCTGAGACCACTAATTTCATGCACAGTAAATACCCTGATTTTTCCTCTGTCACTTTATTCCTTCCCATATAACTCATCGGATTTTTCTCCCACTATACCCCAATCTTATTCTCAGAATTATTTATTTCTTTCTTCTCCTCTGCTCCTCCTAGTCTTTGCACAAAGTGTGTTCATACTAGGTGGTTGATAAATAAGGCATTATTTATCTTGTGTGAGTGTGTGTGTGCCTGCAGTCTTAGATTAAAGGAGATTACTTTATACTGTAATCAGAAAACAAGGATGAAAAAATGAACAACCTTGATATAGACTTTTTTTTTAAAGATTTATTTATTTATTTATTTATTTCTCTCCCCTTACCCTCAACCCCCCAACCCGGTTGTCTGCTCTCTGTGTCCATTTGCTGCGCCTTCTTCTTTGTCTGCTTCTGTTCTTGTCAGTGGCTCGGGAATCTGTGTTTCTATTTTTTTGTTGCATCATCTTGTTGTGTCAGCTCTCCGTGTGTGTGGCACCATTCCTGGGCAGTCTGCACTTTCTTTTGCACTGAGCGGCTCTCCTTACGGGGCACACTCCTTGCGCGTGGGGCTCCCCTACATGGGGGACACCCCTGCATAGCACAGCACTCCTAGGGCATGTCAGCACTGCACATGGGCCAGCTCCACACGGGTCAAGGAGGCCCAGGGTTTGAACCACAGACCTCCCATGTGGTAGACGGATGCCCTAACCATTGGGCCAAGTTCACTTCCCGGTATAGACTTTTAATGTCAGGTTTCCAAGTTTAGATTTGATACTATGAATAGGAGGTCATTGTTAGACCTTGATTAATGGTGTTTGAGATCAAATTAACTTTATGAAAGTTGTTTCTTTCCATGGATCATAGAAGTAATATTCTTTTTAGATATTTTCAGGGAATTGTGAGAACAAAAGGGGTTAGTTCTTTGCTCCCAAGTAAATCACCTCCCTGAGACCCTGAGAACATCGACAGCCTACCCATAACTTTAATAGGAGAAGATCAATACCAACCATTAGGGGTTTCAGTGGCTGCTCTCTAGACTCCTCCCACATAAACTCATGTCCTGGCCACAGCTTTCCATGAGGCTACAATCCTACCTGTAGCACACTCGCCCCAGAGCCTCAGTTCTCTCCTAAATAAAATTAGAATGAAAGATAACCAAAAGAAATGAAACTAAAACAAAAATCAAGGTTTGGAGGCAAAATGTGGGGGAAATTTTGAGAACACATTTTAAAAGGTAAGATTTTCTACTTTGGATTTTTGGATTTTTGAAAAGAAGACAGCTGCAGCATATATGCAACTAGGAAAAGAAGTTTTCTTATTATAATGACACTCCATTTCTTATTAAAAAAAAATACATCCTGAAAATGAAATGTTAGGGAATATAAACAATTGAGAAAAAGAAAACAAAATTGTAAGCTTAACTAATTCCCATTGATAAAGATTTAAATTAAGTTTTTAAACTCTCAAAAAGAGAGAAAATACTTTAGTTGGAGTATTTACTCCATTACCGTGTGCCCTGTCAGGTTGTATTATTCATGTCACTTTATCTTTTTATGTTCCTCTGCCTCCCTTATGAAAATGGAATAAATAACTCAAACAATCTGAATTATAGCTGTTTTGTGATAAGGTATGCTGATAACTGTGCCTGTGAGCACTGACCATTTATTTAAAAAAATTGTCAGCCTGACCTAAGCCACAGAAAAGAAAGAATGACTTTAACTCCTAATTCTTTATCTCATTCCTCTATTGAAAAAGAGCAATCCCTTATTTGTTTAGATAACTCTCTCCAATGACCCACTGATTATATTTAATCTACTCAGTAAACTCAACCCCTATTATAAAACTAACTGAAAATTAAGTTTTGGGTAAGTCAGCCAATGTCAGTCAGCATTTACAGATCTAATTTAGGCCACTATCTATGTGCATCATTTGCAGTAGCTGAAATTGGAATGATCGATTCAATTTTCAAAATTCTCATTATCAGTTCAGGAAAAGAGTATAATGTCCTTCACCATTAATTAATAATACACATTAACAACAATCTAACAATCTATTCTAAACTATTTTTCATTCAGTTTTCATATAAGTCAACGTTGTAACTAACCTTTCATTTAATTTACCAATAATGACTAATCTGGATTTACATAATTTTCTGCTGACTAATTTTGCTATACTTTCCTAATGTAATTTTTATTTTTTCTCCATACAACCAATCTTTAACTTGTACTTATTCAAACTCCTCACTAATAGTGTGTGTGTGCCTTGCCCATGCCAACTTCCTAAACCCTTTACTGTTTACAACCCTTGAATATACTTGGGTGGGGGAATCTCAAAAATATCTAAGGAATGAGGGTCTAGATCCCCCATACTTACCACCAAGCCTCCATAGCAACACTAAAAAACTATCTGGTTTAATACACAAAAAGCCTGGGTTCTGAAATGTAACAAATCAGTAATTCTGGATGAGAACACTGTCACCTATCAAGGAGTCCTGATGCCTGAGTTGAGCCTTATCGGCATTCACTAGGCTTCCCTGTTTCTAACAAAGCGGTCTCTAAAGGATAACCAATAGCTCTCTAAAAACTCTCCTCCAAACCTCCAAATATTTCTGAAACAGTACATGCTTCACCAAAATGCTCTGACTCACTGGCTCTGATATGCAAACGTCCTTCTTTCCCATCGCAGTGGCAGACAACTATGAATTTGTCGAAATTTTATGGATACATACCATTATAGAAAAAGTAGGGACATGAATATATAGAGTTGTGGGCTATATGTCAGAAAATATCCACAGAAAGAAGGGGACCCAGTTTGGGAGAATCCGATGTGCAGAGTGGGAAAAAATTATCTGCTACTGCAAAGCAATGGTGTAAGGCACAAGGTCTAAAGACCAGCATATTCTGTCCTTTAAGTCTCAGTTTAAAAATCATTTTGATTAAGAACCAAGAGGAAGGAATAGGCACATGTATATAAGAAACAGGAATGATATTTGCACATTTCTCGTTTTTATATGCCAAAAGTGAAATTAGCCTACTACCATAAAATAATACCTAGCACAGTCTGAGTTGAGAGCACTAAGTGACTTTAATTCTGACGGTGTGATGGTCTGAGTGAACTGTCACATGAACTAAGTTTTGTAATTTTTCAGCTGAAATGGAATGAAAATCAGACATCACAAAACATTGCACTAATGTCCACATTGTGGTAGTGTCAAGTTTCAACTTTACTATTATATAAACCATTAAGTATTTGTAATATGAAAACTTATAATACTGAGAAATTTTAATAATTTATACTGAATTTCAGGCCACTCTCATTTAGGAGAAGAGATTATGAACTACCATTTTAAAGCTAGATGGTCATAATAAATATTGGAGAGGGAGTGAATGCTGCCTTTACTAGGTCCCTGGAAGGTCTGTTCTAATAAAATTGCCAGGAATAATTTTTAGGATCAACATGTTAATCTTGCCTTTAAAGTTTCAGGGGGAATTAAAGTATTTATTTAGTTATGTTTTAAAAAGCTTTCTTCCATCATACTTGTATATTATGAATGAAGACAGGATTTATCAAAATAAAACATCATCCACATTCCTATCTTACTTTTAATATATTTTAAATTAGTGAAGCCCACATAAATTAAGTTTTGCTATGTTGTAAAACTGATTGGCATATTTAAATGTCAAAGATATCTTAAAATATTGTATCCATGTGCTTGGAGATCATATGAGGGAGTACTGAAGAGGCAGAGGTCATTTTTGTTGTTGTTGTTATTTTTCCTACCAAAAAAGGAAGGATACATTGTGAAAAATGCATCACACTAATTTGCTTTAAAAGAAACAAAGATGGATCTTAACAGATCAAATAATTATCACCAAGAAGACTTAATCATTAACCCAGTGTCTCTCATAGATATATAAAATTTTTAAAGAATATGTAAAATCTACAAGCAAAAGACACATACCATTTCCCATAAAATGATTTAACTCATAGGAAATTTCCAGGGAAACTACCTTAAAATTAGTATTTTTTTTCCTCATGGAATTAATCATGAGAAATTTTGGTAAAGTTTTAAAATGACCTCCTAAGCAATTTCTTCAGAAATAATACATCAGGAAAAAACTATTAGCAAAGCAAAACTCTATGCTTGCCACCAAATCATACTTGTCATCAAACTCTAAGAAATACTTTCCCTCTTTTCATGAAAGAGAAATATAGTCATTGACTGCTCCCTTTCAAAAAACTTAGAAATAAATAAATGATATAAAAGCTATATAATGTAGTATTAGAAAGTCTTCAACATCTCCCTAATGAATATTTCTTTTGAGATGTTCTCACATGCCTAAAAAGAGGCTTCAGGGAAGCAGACTTGGCCCAGTGGTTAGGGCTTCCATCTACCACATGGGAGGTCCGTGGTTCAAATCCCGGGTTTCCTTGACCCGTGTGGAGCTGGCCCACATGCAGTGCCGATGCGCACAAGGAGTGCCTTGCCATGCAGGGGTGTCCCCCGGGTAGGGGAGCCCCACGTGCAAGGAGTGCACCCCATAAGGAGAGCCGCCCAGTGTGAAAGAAAGTGCAGTCTGCCCAGGAATGATGCTGCACACACAGAGAGCTGACACAACAAGATGACACAACATAAAGAAACACAAATTCCCGTGCTGCTGACAACAACAGACGCAGACAAAGAAGAACACGCAGCAAATTGACACAGAGAACAGACAACTGGGGCGGCGGGAAGGGGGGAAGGGGAGAGAAATAAAATAAATCTTTAAAAATAATAATAAAATAAAATAAAAATAAAAATAAAAAGAGGCTTCAAGCTCACCATGAAATCATAAACCACAGCAAGAAATAAATAATTTTCTATATCTGTTTGGGCAGAGACCCATCCTGGACCTAAGCTACTGAAGTTTACCTGAGTATAATCCAAAGGTTCAATCCCTATTGTTTAAGCCAACCCACTACATGGTATTTGCTTTAGCAACAGGGAACTAAAACAAGAGAGAGTCATAATTCTGCCATACATCTGGGTATTTAGCCTAACAAACTAACTTTAGATTGCTTCTCTGTGGGAAAAAAAATTTTTGGTAATGACTGCGAAGCTGTGGCAACATGACTCATTAACCCATACTCATCATTGTAACTACATACTTCCTTGGCCACACTATGCTCTCCCTAAGCCCCTTATGATCAGTCTACCACAGCCCCAACCAGCTCTAACCAGTTCTCTGAGATTCCCTGGAGCCATACTAATTGTGACTGAAGGCAATCTAATGACATCTGTCCTGTTAAATTTCTACCCACTGTTATTCTAAATGTGATAGTTTGAAATTCTTTTATGAATCCAAAAAAGAGAAAGATTATGCTTTTTAACTAATCCATCCCTGTGAGTGTAACTCTTTTGATTGGACTACATCAGGAGTGAGGCGTGACTCAGGTTGAGTCTCCACCCTCTTGCTTAATCTGACATAAATGGAGACAGAGAGAGAAACACACAGAAAAAGGGAACTCTGCCATATTTGATTTGATCATATGAGAGAAAAGACTCCAGGTTTGCCCACAGCTGCAGAAAGGCAGAGAAGCCCTGACAAATTGAGAGAGGAGGCCCAGAAAAAAACAAGCCCTATGCCTGGTTGCCTACCAGCGATGGTAGATTCAGAGGGGAAGGCAGGGACTTCAGAAGAGATTGATGACTATCTTCACCATGTGGCAGGACACCAGGATCAACATTAACTGACTTTGGTGAGAAAGCATCTTTGATGGTGCCTTGTTTTGGACATTTCATAGCCTCAGAATTGTAAGCTTTTACCCCAAATAAAATTGCCATTATTAAAGCCAACTCTTTTATTTTGCTTTGCTTTGACTGCCTTTGGCAAACTAAAACAGTGAGGATGCCATTTTCTGGCTGTGCAACATATCACTTCCCATGTAGAGCTGCTGTGCATGCCTCATACATTTCGTCTTAGGGCTTGGGCTTTGACAGTCCCTTACTCCCCCCGGCATAGTTCTATAAAAAGCCAGTCAGAATATGCCAACCTCAATCCCATCACTATCCCCACCTCTTTTTGTTTTAATTCTATAATCTGCCTTAGTTCTTAGATCATGGAAACAGATTTGTACTTTAGCTCTTGTCTCCTTGCTGGTCAGCCTCACAATAAAAGCTTTTTTTTTTTCTTCAACATTCCAATGTCATAGATTTGACTTTTGTATGCATTGGGCAATGAGTCCTCGCTCAATAACAATTGGAAACTAATTATTATGTCGTATGTGTGTGTGTATATAAGAAACTATCCCATATGAATCCATATTTACCATGAAAATAGATCAAAATAATAACATAGTTTTGCTCAGACACCACAATTTGATGTTTGAAAATGGACATATTCCTTTTTAAAAAATTCATTGAAGTAACTAAACACAAAATGAAGTAAGAGCAACTCTAACCAAAAGGAATCAAGCCTATAGACCCTGATGCTCTAATTCCTTTGGCAGAATAATCCAGAGAGGAAGTATCATTATCCTTGCAACACTATGTTCTTCATACATATTTTATGAACTAAGTTTTTCACATACTTTAGAGGTTACCAGTGCATTATATTTTTGTCTGCTACCTGATTTAACAGAATGAAATCTGCTTAAGGCATTTATTAAAAACCAGAGGAGGAAAAGTGTGATTACTATTAACCTCCACTTATAACTTATCAAGGCTTTCAAAAAACAAGTATCTGTCCTGGGTGGTACTGCAGAGACAATTATCAGACATTGTAGATCATCCCATGGCCCACTGGATGGAGCGTGGGAGAGTGTGGGCTATGATGTGAACAGTTGACCATGGGGTGCAGCAATGCCCAGAGATGTATTCACCAAATGCAATGGATGTCATGATGATGGGGGAGAGTGTTGCTGTGGGGGCAGTGGTAGGGTGGGGGTGGTGGGGGGTGAATGGGGACCTCATATTTTTTTAATGTAATATTTTTAAAAAATGAATTTAAAAAATAAAATAAAATATTATTAAAAAAAAAAACAAGTACCAAAATGCTCTCCAATCACAAAGTGAAATAAGAGCTGTTCTGTAACTTAACACTCAAAATGTTTTAGAACTTAGCACTAACATTAAATAAGTCTATGTCAGTTTAAACCATGATATTCTGATGACAATTTCCAATTTTCAGAGCCCAAAAACATTAAGATTTCATAATTACCATAATTTGCAATGGTGTATCTTGTTAGCAAATACTGAGGTTTCTTAAACTAAACTGATGTATTTTCTCTATGTATAAAGAACTCTAGAATATTCCCCCCTCTAATATCACCAACACGACATCTTTCCGTAAGAGAATCCTATGTTAAATGCTCAATGTAGTAAGCAGAACACCAGACCAGCAAAGATATCTTAGTTTTACAGAGGGGAAAGGCAAGGTCAGAAGTTATTGACAATTTGAAATTTAGTTTAAGGTGGGCCTTTTCATATGGGGGCTGGAGGCTTAATTAAGATTGCATAAGGAACATAATATCACAGTTTAGGATCACTGGAAACAGTAGGGTAAGTATTCTAGGACAAGTATTTGAGATGTTTTAGGGTATAAGCAGTTGATGCTTCTTATGGAAGAGTTGATAGACCTTTTTGCAAGTTTCTGTACTGAGCAATCAAGTGATTTCCCTAAGCAAGAGTCTCCTGGAATAGTAAAGTAAAGTAATGTTAAGGAGAAAGAAAACTGTATGTGGGAGAGTAGATAAACTCAGTTGTTAATATCCTACTAGTTCCTGAGAGAAGCAACAAAACTAACAAACAACAAATGCTGTTTCTTCAACAATGCATCTCTAAAATGGAATTATAAGCCTAATGTTCTAGTCTACTAAACTTCTCAAGCAGACACCAAAAAATGGAGTGGCTTTTAACAATGGGAATTTATTCATTTACAAGCTTACAGTTTCAAGGCTGAGAAAAATGTCCAAATCAAGGCATCATTAAGCTGATGCTTTCTCCCCAAAGACTACATACTGGTGATCACTGTTCCTCTGTCACATGGGGCACATGATCGCATCTGCTGGTCTTTTCCTTCTTTTCTGGGTTTTGTTGCTTTCCGGCTTCTTGCTTCTCTCTGTCTCAATTTCATACTCTTATAAAGGACTCCAGTAAGAGGATTAAGACCCATGCTGGACCAAGCCTTAATAGAAGCAACCTAATCAAAAAGGTCCCATTTACCAAAGGTTTACACCTACTGGATTGGATTAACTTTAAGAATATACTTTCTTGGGATCCTTACAGCTTCAAACCATCACAACTAAGAACTAGCATAAAAATTATATCTGGGTATACCAACTGTAAACAGATGTACAATATAAAAATTGAGACCCTTATATAAGTAAATTAGGCAGGGGCTTCCTAATTTTCATAATAAATATGCATTTGTAAAAGTATTCCAAGTGAACTTATAAAACAAATGTCTCAGCTTTTTAAAATGGAATCTGACTCTGTCATTCAACTTAATGTATGAGAAAAAGGAGAGTAGGGTAAAATTGACTGACAATGCTTACTAAAGGAAATGAATACTGAGAGTTTTTAATACAAAGTTGGGAAAATAAAGCCTTTAAAGGTAAATTACATATAAATGATGCAAAGACTTTCTGTTTCTTTCCCTGCACCATCCCTCCATCTTAAGCATTCAGGTAGATGCTTATCTGAATTGGCAGAATAAATTGTAAGGCAGTAGTCATCTGGAGTTCTAACACATTGAAGTGAGGAAGAAAAGTTCAAAAAGAAAGAAAGCATAGAAGTAACACTATACCGCAGCTTGAAAAAAGATTGTGCTGACAAGGATTTCTAGAAAATGCAAAACCCCGCTAGTGAACACAAAGCAAAGGGGATTCAGATAAGGTAGAAGGAACACTCCATTTTCATAACGTAGTACAGTCTTAGATAAAATTGACAGAATTATATACATGAGTGGGACTTATAAACATACTATGGGAAAAAAGTAAAGGTCACACTTTATTAAAGTTAGTCATAAACCAATTTGTCATCTCTGTAAATAATACAAGTAAATATACAAAGGGAATGCATGGCATTTACTTTTTATAACAAATGCACACTAGAATGATCAATAATTTCTCAAAAGTTACCTATATAATATTGCTTTAAGGTATCTTCTACTCCCTAAAGTGAGAAAAGTTTGGTTCATTTAAAGAAGTGGTATTAAAAAAAAAAAAAAAAGAGCAACATGGCTGATGCTTAACAAGTGAAAACGAAAAGAGAATGACATTAGAGTTGAGGTAGTTAGGGATCATATTATGCAGTGTCTTATGGGCCATTGTAAGGATTTTGGGTTTTTTCCTAAGATCAACAGAAAGGCACTGTGAAGTTTTAAGCAAAAGAGTAACAACATTATATTTGTATTTTGAAAACATAATTCTGGCAACTGTATGAATAATGAATTTCAAAGAGGTAAGCATGTGGTCTTGTGGGAACCACTTAGGAACAATGGTAGAGTACCAGAAAAAGTTGATATTGGCCTGAACTAGAGATGTACCAATATAGATGGAAAGAAAACTAGAGATGAAAAAATTAACTTGAATTTGGAATTCACTAGATTTGCAAAGAATGGATTTTAGCATTCTGGCTTGATGGTAGGAAGAGGGGAGTGGGGGTGGGGGTAGGGGGTAAGAAAAAATATTCTTTTTTTCCCGTCTATTTTTTTAAAAGGTTTGTTTGTTTATTTGTTTATTTATTTATTTATTTATTTATTTATTTATTTATTTATTTATTTCTCTCCCCTTCCCCCCCACCCAATTGTCTACTCTGTGTCCATTCACTGTGTGTTCTTCTGTGACTGCTTCTGGCCTTATCAGCGGCACCGGGAATCTGTGTTTCTTTTGTTTGTTTGTTTTTTGTTGCATCATCTTGTTGTGTCAGCTCTCCCCGTGTGTGCAGCACCATTCTTGGGCAGACTGCACTTTCTTTCGTGCTGGGCGGCTCTCCTTACGGGGTGCACTCCTTGCGCGTGGGGGCAGGGGCTCCCCTACACAGGGACACCCCTGCGTGGCACGGCATTCCTTGCGCGCATCCGCACTGCGCGTGGGCCAGCTCCATACGGGTCAAGGAGGCCCAGGGTTTGAACCATGGATGCCCTACCCATTGGGCCAAGTCCACTTCCCTTTCTCTTCTATTTTAATTCCTTAATTATGAAAGCTAAAAATATTCTTTTCAAGGAAAATGAAAATTGTATTTAAGCATTTCATTTGTTTCCCATAAGTGGTTTAAATGATTTCCAAAAATCATACTTTGAGTATGAACAAAGTGAAATCTATAAAAACATGAAAAGGCAAGGAAAATATCAACATGCTTCTTCTGGAGCTAGATGCA
Source organism: Dasypus novemcinctus (assembly GCF_030445035.2). Lineage (NCBI taxonomy): Eukaryota > Metazoa > Chordata > Mammalia > Cingulata > Dasypodidae > Dasypus > Dasypus novemcinctus. Next base: position 32,434,467 of record NC_080676.1, on the reverse strand, counting down.
GTAGAATCTGGGAAAATAGAATGTTATCTTTACATAATTAGAGAAGGGAGAGCTTTACTTGAGGGTTTAGGAGTAGATTGTAGATAATAATGAGTCTTTATCTCAGCTTATTGTTTGCAAATCAGAAGTAATACTGCCTGCAGGGTAGGGATAGGAGGGTCAAAGTAAACGATATTATAAAATTCCATGATTGGTACCAGGCTCACAGAAAGCACCCAATAAATATTCATTTCTTGAAAAGTCAAATTCAAATAACATAAAATATGGTAGTCCCATTAATAAATAGAGAAAGTAGTGAATAAATATACCTGATCTTTTCATATGCAATCAGGTTTCACTAGCATTCTTTGGGGATGCAATCTAAAATGGCGATAAGAACCATCAACACCATCACCAGACTACCAGGGTTCAAATCCCAGCTCCACTATTTACCAGCCTGGTACTTGGCAAGTTGTTCTACCACTCCTTGGCTCAGTTTTCTTATCCATAAAATGGTAATAACAATGGTATATATTTTACTGAACTCAGGAGGATTAAACAAATGAACATATATAGTGTAAATATGTGTAAAGTTAATAAATATGAAACACTAAAAACAGTCCTGGTATATGAAAAACTCTCAAAAAGTGTGACCTATTTTTATCCCTATGTGTGAGACAACAATTCTGTGGCACAATATGAGATATTAATTTCTATTTTGGTGTTTGTAGCATAGAAGAGAAAAAAATAACCAGTTTTCTCCTTTATCTTTCCCTTAGAAGAACTGCCAAAGCTGGTGTTGTAAGGTCTAGATTCCCACTTGAGTCTTTTGACCATTAAGTTAGGCACATAGCAGAACTAAGCCAGATGTCCCCAGAAAAAGATGAGGAACCATCAGTGCTTGGATAGAGGGGAATGGCTTGACATGGATAGCGTCTGGAATTCTTTGAGACCTAAGCAATGTAGGCAGGTTCTGCAAATGCTATGGATTTATATCTTAGATGCGTGCAGCAGCCCAGATGGGTAAAAAGTTGTTGGATGCCTACAAACCTGGTGAGGCTGTTGTTCCATTTAACCCAGCCTGTTCAATGTTCCATCTATCCAAGCTTGCTATATGTCTAGAGCCAGACCTGAACCTATCAATGACCCACAAGCTGCAGAAGGTTGATGTTCAACTATGACAATGGGGGTAAAACAGAAATTAAACATGGTCATTGCTATTTTGGGACACATAAGCTCAGAGATGCTCTTAGAAGCCAATAGAGCCAATGGAGCTATACAAGGAGCCGATACTGAGTAATATAGGATATCCTATCAACACTGCTATGTAGAGGCTTAGAAGCAGATTTAAATTTATTTAGGAAAAAATTTTAAAAGGCCATTTTAGCATTTGAATTCTATGCGGTAAAATCAGATAAATTAGAATTCTATTATGAGTGAGTACCCTTGTGCATTGGTCTCATTGAAATTGTTCTAACCTTGTTCTGAACTAATTGGACATTGACTATTTCACAGTCCTTTTGGAAGTTGCACCTAAGAATACACTGAGTTTGATAAAATTAGTACTTTAATACCTACTTTTGGATAGACATGTCTTTTTCTTTTTACCTGAGTATGTGTCATACTAAGTAAGAGATAACACATTTATTTTAGTAATTAGTTACATGTTATTGTGTTATGAATTGAATTTTATATGAAAATCAATTATCTAAGGAAAAAGGATCTTTTATATAATCTGATGCCTATATTGAGCTTTATGAGATTCTTTAAAACTAAATAAACAGATTGTGTTTCTCTAGAGTTTATCTTTAGAGAAGAAGACATCATGACACATGAACGTGAGTATCTGTTTCTTATGTCAGGTTTACCCTTTATTAAATAGAGAGATATGAGTTAGATCAATTCAGATGAGAACACCAGTTATTAATAATATAACCATTTCTCTGTCATAAATCTTTGCTTACCAATCAACTTCCAATTATATTTTACTTCCCAGGAAGATTAGTTTACAGGTAGTAAATATGAAAGATCATGAATATAGCTCTATTTCTTGCAATAAATAATAAATTAGACAATCTGTGTCTGTGTGTGTTTTAATGGAACCAAAAAAACAAAAAAGAGAGAGAGACATATCTGTAAGGTGAACAAGCACAAAAGCAGAAATTAGGGACCCCTTCAGAAAAAGTGACCATTGTAAGATTATTAATAAATACTTTTTCTCTCATATTCATTCTTAACTGCCATAATTGGTTCATTTGGTAGCAGAATTCAAAATTTGAAAGTTAAGAAGAACACTGCAGAAGCATGTTTTGATTTGCTATATAATATTATATAGCAGTAGATGCCTAGTTGAAATTTCGGGTAGAATTTATTTATTGAAGGAAATCTGGAATTCCACAAAAGAAATTAAATCCCTGTTTATTGAAAATATCAAAAGACACTTAAGGAACAAGATGTCCAATTAACACGGAGAGTTTAAAGTCATTGGTGGGGAATTTGAAAAGGACATTTCTGACCTCCAACCCCTGGATTCTTTTAAGGATGGCTATACTTTGCAACTTACCCTAACTGTAAATGATGCTTCAATGTTATTGTAGACAGCTACAAACATGCATTTATTTTATAACTTAATTATAACATTTATAATTTTAAAAGTGAAGTTAGTGTTCTACAACAGCAAGAAAATTTTTTTTAGACAACTTACATGGTTATTTTAAAGAATTGTATGAGTTTATTAGATTATATATTGACCTCATGCAAGTCTCAAAAATATTTGCTATTTTCATCTAGTGTTTTATCTTCTTGACATAAAAATCAAGCTAATAATTTGTGATAATTTTTGTTGAAGTTTAATTAGATAATCCAAGTCATATTCAAAAGTTTAGAATAATGTCTTCTGAAAACCTTCAAATAGTTAAAATCATTGAGAACACTTAATTTATTTGATCACATTTTGGAAGAAAATGAAAAAGGAGGATTCTATGATCGCAGTATTGAAAGCCAAGACTCGAGACCTTCATAGGAAGGAAGTTTATTACAGCCAGCTAGGCCAAGTAGACTTCAGTCCAAAAACTGAGCCCCAAGCCAGTCTTTTAGGTTGCTTTTATACAAAGAGAATGGGAGGGGTGGGTTTAAGAAGCATTTGGTACGAAAGGTTTGTTTTGTTTCTCAGGGCCTGGGGGCTTTCCAGAAACTAGGTAAACTTGAATACTCACACAGCCCGTATCATTCTTGAATACACATATAGCCTTTGATTCTCCCCTTTGATACATGCTTAAATTCGTTAAGTTTCAGCATCACTATTGTCAGAGTTCTCCTGGACTGAAAGGTATGTATACGGGGCCATGAGATGGGCAGCTGTTTGTGTTTTTACCATACTATTTATTAGGGTGTGTACCCTGTTTATGATGAGGGGGAGGAGGCAAGGGAGTGCGGTGCATCCTCCTATGAAGAAGGCAACTATCCCCACTAGAAGTTTGAAGTTTTCTGCTATTGACTGCCAACCCCTGAAGAGTTTACCTGGATTCCAGCCATTTCAAGTTTGCATGGAACATGTGCAACCTTTACCATTTTGTTTGTAATCTCTTTGATAACCTTTCCAGTTGTTATCTAGTTCAAGGCAGCAGTTAGAGAAATTTAAATTTTCCACAGACCCCCTCCTTCAGTTGCCAAAAGGAAGTCTAGGACAAGGTGGTTTTGAAAGATGGCATTCCTGAATTTGGTTTGTTGCTGGGCTAGCAAGGGTAGAGCATGGGAGGTTTCATTAGTTATTGTTTCTACTATTGCTTATAGGAAGATGATATGGTTTAGCATGTAAATGGGGTACAGTAGCCCCACATGCTATCTTCTGCCCATGTGGCTGGCTTGTAATATTGGATTATATGTTCAGGGAGCCATTCATTATCTGCCCAGGAGGTGATGGCTCTTTTTTCCCTTTTTATTTCCTGGTACACAGGTTGGCTTAACGTTTCTCCCTCCTTTAAGGGAATTAGAAAGAAGGAAGTCTTTATTGTACTAAGCATGCACATGCCACACCAGTTTTGGGGATGCTCTCAGAATGCAACCTTCCCACAAATCCAATATAAACTGTTTGGGAGGTAAAAGACCTCTTGCAGTGGAGTTCCATACTGCAATTAACTTGGGAAAAGTATGATTTATGAGAATGAGGTTAGATTCATTCTACTTTTTCCAGGGCTCCGTTCTATTGGTGGTGTGATTTTGAAATGTTTCCCCTGTACATGTTAGGTTTCCGACAGATACAGAGTTTAGGCATACCCTTGAAGCACAATATCTTCCTATGACAGAAGTTTGCAGGGGCCACACACCATCTTGAGGGACTACCAGGAGGCCAGTTTCATGATGTGGTTAGCTGTAGTCATATTCCCTAGTATCCCAGGGCCTTTGGTCTCCCGTATTAGTATCTCCACATACATAGCATGAGGAGATATTGAGGGTTGCTCCTGTAGATTCAGTTAAGCTTATGAAAAGGTTTTTTACCCACCTGCAGAATAGAAAGGGCTTTCTATCTCTTTATGGAAGGAGTGGAACACAGTGTGGGATTTACTTGTGAGTGAGTGTTCCCAATTCTAGACCCAGATGTAGAGTCCTGGGTCTAGTCCTTTACTGTAAATGAGGAGTCCCATCTGAATTCCTCCCTTGTGTTTGGGGGAGGTTTTTAGGATGGTAAGGTTTAAGGGGTTACATTGTCCGAGGGGACAGTTGGGTAGTATTGGTCCTTTGCTAAGGAGGGCTTTATGCCCTTTGCTGGGCACGGACCAGGCATCCCCATTTGGGTGCCAGGTTGCCCCGTGGAACAGGTCCAGTAAGGACAATAGAACTGGCTTAGCATTCAAGTCTGTTTGATTTCTCAGGAGCGGGTACTGTTTGGATGACACAGATACTTATCTCTATAAGTATACTCTCGCTCCCAGCTGAGCCCTCCACAATTGCTCCATTTACTGGAGTTTATAGCTTGACAGGCACTAAATAGGAGGGACACTTGTTGGTTTGGGCTAGTGACTGGGGTGGAATTAAGCAGCTTCCCATATTGATTAGACACTTTTATTTTCCACTGAGAGGAGACTGCTGATAGTTTGGGGTCAAAGCAGGTTATCTGACTAGATATGTTACAGAAACTATAAGAGACTTCCTGAAACTGGCAGGTGGTTGTATGGCCCTTACAAGTGAAATGGCTATAGTATATTTACATATTATTGACATGAACCCCCATTTGCACCTGTTGGATACATGACTCACAATCTGTGGCATCAACCCAGGACCAAGGGAGGGTCAGAATCAGAATTAAGGGGAGTAGGCAATGGAATATTTTTAACCAAGGTTGGACTGGACTCCTGATTTTTGGATGTGCGTAGACCAATCAGCTCCCAGAGTGTGGTTGGAGCAGAACTTGATATTCTGTCCTCAATCTTGCGCTGTGCATGGACCAGTGAGCTCTGGGATGTGACTGAAGGCCTTGGCATTTTGTTCTTTTGCAAGATGAGTTTGGTTGCATTGTGCATATTTGGAATATAGGTCCAAGACTCAGGGGCAGCTCATTTGGCCTCTTATAGGAGGCCATGGGATGATTTCTGCCACCTTAACTGCAGCAGGGGTACATAGAATAATAAGATAAGGTCCTCACCATTGAGGGGTTAGCAGGGCTGATTTCCAGTCTTTGACCCAGACTGCATCTCCTGATTGGTATGGGTATATGAAGCTGCTTAGGCTAATGGGGGCCCTTTCTTGGACTCAGTGATGCAGGTTTTGTAGGGTTTTTCCTAAGCTGATCATTTGCTGAGCTAATGATAATTTCCCTCTTTCTCTGAGGTCTCCTTCTATATTTTGGATTGTGGGTAGGAGAGTGCCAAAGATAATTTAATAATGGGTTAAGTCCAGCTTTCAGCTTAGGCTGAAACTTGGCAAAGGGTACTTGGGAGCACTTGCACCCGTGGTAGTCCAATTTCTTGGCAGATTTTTTCAATATAAGTCTTTATTGTGTAGTTCATTCATTCTACTTTTCCTGAGCTTTGAGGATAGTAGGCAATGTGCAGTTTTCATTGGATGCACAGTGCTTTGGCAATAAAGTGCTTTTGAGTGATCTCAGATACAAAGGTGGGTCCTTTGTCAGAGCCAACTGAGAGGGGTAGTCCATAGCAAGCGATGATTTCCCTGAACAGAAATTTGGCCACTTCCTCAGACTTCTCGGTTCAAGTGGGGAAGGCTTCCACCTAGCCAGAAAAGGTGCAAATGAGAGCTGGGAGGTACTTGTAGCCTCCAGAACAAGGCATTTCAGTGAAATCAATGACTAGATATGTGAGAGGCATGTTGCTGTTCACTGGATTCCTGGGGCTCCCTTGGGTCCTTGAGGAGGGTTAATTTTTGCACATCATGCACAGCTGGCATACGGCATGGGTGATAACAGCCAGACTTGGGATGTAGAAAAATCTTTCCAATACTTCTCTAAGATGAGTTTTTCCTAAGTGTGAACCTTCATTTACCAGTCTTTGGATATGTGACTGGATTTTCTCTTGTACCTCCTGTGGAACGAGATATTGTTTTATGCTTACTGGGCTAGCAGTGGGCTTTATTTCAACAATAACTGGGGTAATGGCGTGTGTCATCCCCATTGGGTTGCCTTCTGCCCATACTTCAGGCACATCTTCGAAGGCCAGTGATCCAGACATGGATTGACCAGCTTTGGTGAGGTAGAACAGTCTTCATTCTTCCTGCAGAGGTTAGCACCACTGTTGGAGGCTTTGGTGGACCAAGTGTTAGCATGGATTGGTCCGTGGCATCAAAGGTAATCTGAGCTTGTAGTTTAGACATCAGGTCCTGACCCAGGATGGGGACTGGGCATTTTGGGAGATAGAGGAACTCGTGAATGACTTCTTTGCCCCCAGTGTTACAGGTTCTGACTTGGAGGAAGGGCCACTTGGTATTTTCACCAGTTGCCCCTATAGCAGTGTCCTGCCTTTTTGATAATGGCCTGACTGGCTTGGTCATTACAGAGTGTTGGGCTCCAGTGTTAACCATCATATGTATGGTGCAGCCCTCCAATTTGGACTCTGACCATGGGCTCCACAGGGCCGAGAGAGTAGGAGCATGATCTGTCCTAACAGTCCTCATCAGAGTCCTCTATTCTTACAAGTCCAATGAGTTGATTTACAGGCTTTCCTTCTGAATTTCTGTGAGCTCAGGGTTTAGTTTGCAGTGCCTTGTTGGCTTTCCTGGCCAATGTTTTGGCCACCTTCGTGGAAGTGATGGGGTCAAGTGGTATGTTGGGGCACTCCCGCTTCCAGTGCCCTTCCTCCTTGCAGTATGCGCATTGATTTCATTCTAGGGGTGGGCGTCCCCTCATTGGGGTATGGGCTTCCTGGTTTACACTCCTTGGCACAGGATTGCCTCTTTCAACTATTGCTGCTGCAAGAAGGTCAGCCTTATTTTTCATTTTCCAGTTTCCCTCTCTCTTGGTCTCTATATTTCAGTTGACATAGAACTTGATGGCAACTTTCATGAGCTGGGAGATGTTCATGCCAGTGAATCCATCCAGCTTTTGTAGTTTCCTTCAAATGTCAGCCTGTGATTGGGCGACCAATGTTGTGTTGACCATTGTTTGGCTTTCAGGGGCATCCGGGTTGAAGGGTGTGTATACATGAAACACCTCACATAACCACTCATAGAACTGAGCAGGGCTTTCATCAAGAGTCTGTAGGACTTAGGTGGTCTTGGCCATGTTTACTGTCTTTTGGTTCCCAGACTTGAACCCTTCGACTAAGGCCCTGTGGAAAGTTTCTAGTTGGTTGAGCTCAGTCACATCATTGGGATCCCATCAGGGGTCCTCATCTGGGCCTACTGGTCACTGTCCAGGGTTCCCACAAGTAGGTACTCTTTGAGCCAGGTTAGGGTTCCTTGTGTGATCCACATTCTCTCCTCAAAGTTGAGTAAGGTCATGAAGAGTCGTTTGCAGTCGGCCCAGGTTGGTCTGTGGGTTTGTATGATGGACTGGAAGAGCTCTGTCATGGCCTGAGGCTTCTCCAAGTATGATGGGGTGTGACTTTTCCAGTTAAAGAGGTCATTGGTAGTGAAAGGTTGGTACATGAAAGTTCAGTTTCCTCCTTGGACCTGGCCATTGGCATTGTAATAAATTGGAGCTCGGATTTCATGGAGAGGTAGCTCTAGGGCAGCCTTGCTCCCTGCTGCACCTGTTTCTAGGGCTTCCTGTATCTGAGCTGTCATCTTTCAGGGGCTCTTTCTTGACTGTTAGCATTTGTGCCTGGGAGGATGACACTATGCTGCCAGGAGATGAGATTGGTGGAGACAGTAGCTATGGGGGTGATAAGACTGCGTTACTTGGAGAAGGTGGCTGCAGGGGTGAGAAGAGGCTATGCTACTTGGAGAAGACACATTGTCCTCACTCCTCAGCACTGGCATAGTAGGGGTAACTGCATAAAGTGGCAGGAGGTCATTTTCATCTGGCCCCTTAAGAATGGATGGGTCATGACTAGATTTCAAGCTCACTTTTTCTAGACCTTTCGTAAGGCCCTTGTTTGACCCAGTCCCCTGGACAGCAGCCCTGGGCCTTTGTATCAGGCAAATCCTGGCTTCTTTAATTATACATTCCTCCAACCAGGGCAGACTTTGACTCACAGTGTCCTGTCAGGTGTCAATGCATGGAAACTGGTCAGGGTGCCCTCCCTTTCCAGTCACAACATTATAAACTCTTCAGATAATTTGGAGGTTGAAAGTGCCCTCTGATGGCCAGCCCACACCAAAGGTCAGCTACTCTAGTTCACAAATAGTTTTAAGCTTGCCTGGCTGAAATCTTATACCATAAACATCTCCATGGAACATAATTTTTTTCTCTTTTTTATTCATGTACTTCGTTTTAGTGTAAAAGGAAAGTGGTACAGGTTAAGAAGATATATTTTGAAAGCTCCCTTTTCCTGTGTAAACACAAACATGGAAACCTTTAACAAAATGAGGAAATATAGAAACAGATCAAACACAGACAGACAAACATAGACTAAAATTTCCAAAAAGAGTCATTAAAGAGAATGGTGGGAAGGCAGAAACAATGGCAGAGAATTTGGAAAAACAGCCTCAAATTAAATAGTCCTCGAGTTTTTGTTATGGGATTAATTGTGCCCCCCAAAGGACAGGTTTGAGTTCTAAGCCCTAGTCCCATGAATGTGACCTTATTTGGAAATAGGAACTTCTAAAATGTGATTAGTTAAAACGAGACAAACTAGATTACATTGGGTTCTAATCCAATATGATTGATCCTCTGATTGGAAGGAAAACTCTGGACGCAGACGCAAAGAGACTGAGAAGTCCACGTGAAGATGGAGGAGGCAGAGATTGCAGGGGTGCATCTACAAGCCAAGGAAGGCCGAGGATTGCCAGGCCAGAAGGTAGAAGAGCCAAGGAAGAAATCTCCTCTATGGGTTTCAGATGAAGCAGGACTTTACATGGTTTTGAACTTCTAACTTCTGGAACTGTCAGACATTAAATTTCTGTTGTTTTAAGCCACTTCGTTTGTGGTACTTTGTTAAGGGCTAGAAAATTAAGAGTGTTAAGTAGGATAATAAGTCCTATTATAAGACACACACATTAAAGACAAGGGAAAAAAATCCTAAAAAAGAGACATAGTGGCTAACCAATCCTTCTGTCATGCCCATCGAGAAGTCCAAACATTCTGGTTACAGTGGTTTTGCTTTTTATTATTTGGTATTAATCTACAACTACTTATGTATTTTATTTTTTGATTATTCATTATTATTTGCAGTAAACCTTTTTGCAAGTAATGGGCCAAAAAAAAAAAGTGCATGTTTAATGGAAAAATAAATATAAAATTTCTCCAAAATGGCTGTCTACATGGATGTCACCCACAGGTGTCGTGGAGATATCACTAACCACATGAAATCAGAAGACACAAATCTGCTGAGTTACTAGTATCTACTATAAAAGACTACCCTCAAAGGCAACAATATGACATATGTTGCTACACTGAGTACATTTCTATATCACCCTAAAGATTGAGTTTTCATTTAGATTAAATGATTGTTCTTTAAAATTAATTTGGTTTATTTTTTATTCCTAAATGTTCTTCTGCATATACAAAATGTAATAGAATAGTTGTAAATGTGTTGGCTCTATTAGTAGAAAAACTGAAAACAGTGTGAGTTATAAGAAACCAGAATAGAAAATTAGTAAAGATTTAGGACTAAATTATAATAAACATAATTTTTATGTTTATTTTTATGTTGCATAAGTTGCAATACTTGTGTTTTGCAACTGAAGCAATCCATAAAGCAAAATTCATAAAATTAAATGAAAAATATTAGAAAAGAACCAGTGTTCACATATTTTAAAAAATAAGTAAAATAAAGTAAGGGAATTAAATACTAAAGCCAACAGAAGAAATTAAAAAAAATAAAAAACAAGGAAAGAACAAATGAGAGCAATAAATCTGGTTCTTGGAAAAGACTAATAAAATGGACAAACTTCTCATTAGATTGATCAAGGAAAATGGTGGGAAGGCACATGTAAACAACATGTATATAAACAGAAACATTATAGATGTTTTCATCATGAAAATGCTATGCATATTCTATGATATCAAACTCCAACTTGAAAAATGAATAGTTTTCTGGAAAGTGCAAATAACTAAAATTAACTTGAAAAATAAAAAACTTATATAAACTTCTAAACAGCAAAAAGGAGAGACAAATTATAGTTAAAATTCTCTATGCACATGAACACAAATATACAATCTACTAAAGCCGAATAGATTTATAGGTAAGTAGTACAAAAGATTCAAAGACATTAAAGCCAGTATCTTTCACAATCTGCTGCAGAGAATAGACACACACACAAACTAATTTTGTGTGGTTAATACAATCCTGATTGCAAAACAGATAAGTGGTGTGAACAGAAAAATCATAGGCTAATTTTACTCATGAGCATAGAGCCAATTCCAGGAATGCATATAAAAAATAAATTATTATTAATTGGGGTTAATTCAAGAAATATAATGATATTTAATTTAATAGTATTTATTTTAAATTTTAAAATGCAAAAAATGATAATATGTATTGTTTCTAGAGACATATATTGTAGAGGTAGATAAATTTGAATGGGATATAGGACAATTTCAGGAAAATGATTATTTCTGGAATGAGAGGGAGAGAAATGAAGAGAGAGTCTACTCTAGCAGTGTCTGATTTTTCTTAAGAAAGATATGTTGAAGTCAATATGGCAAATATTAGCATCTTTGTAATTTTGGTAGTCCATTCACAGACTCATGTTAAATTATTTTCTCCGATTTTTTATTTGCTTAAGATATTTAAAAATTATAAATGTGTATTTATTTTTAATTTTTAGAAAGAATGCACTAAAAATAATTAGGACTCTAGGCATGAGTGAGTCTGCTGGATTTCACTGCTATCATAGACAGGGACACACAAATATTATTTATTATCTGTATATCTCTTCTCTGAGACTATTGAGTTTCTCAAAACCTCCAGTATCTTCCTTGGGGTATTTATGTGACGGCCAATATCTTAGAAATCAAACACCTGTTTCAGCACAGCACAACAGTGCACCGCACACTCTCCTTACTATGTGTTCATCTTCTCTAGAAAATGAACTGCTAGTTTTATTGAGGGTAAGCTTGGGGTAATAACTTTATTGAGTGGAATAGGAACAGGTATCCAGGGATCATAATTAGTCCTTTCAATATCTCCAGATATTTACCCAAGTTTCATTAGCCCTTAACATATATCTTTCCAGTGATGTAGTCCCTCAAATTTCTGAGTTGTCCCAAGGTTTGCCAAATAAATCATCTACCATTTGTTAACGCCCCTCTCTTTGCCCTTAGGTTTCAGCCTCCACCTCTCAGATATGTGCCTTCCCACTCATCTACCACTTTCCATTTCCAAAATATGTGTTGGAGTCACACTAATACCCAATTTATGATACTTCCTCTCCCATTCCCTTTGCTTTTGTGGATCTGTACTTTATATAAATATATATATACACTGTTAGAGATATTTGGGAGGGAGCAGAGGCAAATATATGCCTTCACTATTTTAACCAAAAGTCTCTTATTTTTTCAATAAAAAATAGCAGAAAAGAAATAAATCTTTCATTTCTTAATATAAAGATTAAAAATAGTATGGTTAGAAGCAAGGTTAAAGGAGAGTTCTGAAATGAATAAACCTATAAATACGATGTTCCAGCTATCAAAATATTTGAAGCCCTTAGTTAAAACTTCCAGTCAAATTATGCTTCAAAATTATGTATCTTGTTCTGATTTAAAGTAATGAAGTAACTTGTACCAGTAGTTAAATATTTAAATCTTTTACAAGGACTTATTTTCCTGATTAATCCTTTCCTTTTATACCATCACTGGATTTTCTTAAAGACACTATGTTTTAGTTTGCTAAGGGCTACCAATGCAATACACCAGAAATGTGTTGCCTTTTATAGAGGGAATTTATTTGACTAAAAGCTTATAATTCTAAAGCTGTGAAAATGTACAAATCAAGGCTTCATCAGAGATATTTTCTCATCAAAGGTAGGCTTCTGGCAATCCTGGACTCATACCACACAGAAAAGCAAAATGGCAGCCTCCAGGCTCACTTCTCCATGAGATCAGCTGTGGGCAATCAAACATATGACTCATCTCTTTCCAGGCCTCATCTTTTCAGTTTCAGTTGCTCTACAGATTTCAGCATCCAGCCCCTCTCTCAGCCTCTCAGGATTTCTTTGTCTTTCTGAGACTGTAGGTGATCCTGGATCATGGCAGGGTAAAAATTGACAGCTCTCTTTCTCTTTTTCTGTCTGTTTCTGTTTTCAGCTCCCTGCTTATACAAGACTCCAGAAAGAGGTCCAAGACCCAACCTGGGTTACCTCTCACTGATATAGTCTAATTAAAGACCCTAAAGCAATCTAATCAAAAGTTCCCTTAACTGGGTTTAACCAAAAGGCCCCACATACAACAGATTTCCACACACAAGAATGGGTTAGCTTAAGAATATAATTTTCTGGGGTCCACAAAAGATTTAAAACAGGTGTATTGGTCAGCCAAAGGGGTGCTGATGCAAAGTACCAGAACTCTGTTGGCTTTTATAAAGGGTATTTACTTGGGGTAGATGCTTACAGTCACAAGGCTCTGAAGAGTCCAAGAGGTACTTTCTCACCCAAAGTCATTTGGCACATGTTGAACAAGAAGGTTGGGCAATGTCTTGGAGGATTCAGTCTTCCTTCTTTCTCTTAAAGCTCTGTGATTCCAGCTTCTTCCATTCTCAGCTGTAGGTTGGCATGAGGCATGGCTCTCTCCCCAGGGCTCATTTCTTTCAAACCCAACTGCTCTGTTCTCTTCACAAGGTCAGCTACAGACTATCAGGCTCACCTCTTTTCTTGCCATGTCTAATGAGGGGTCTCTCTTCCTCTGTGTTCTTCTTCTCTGTCCTATCTACATCTGTTTTATCAGCCCACCAAGGGGGTGGGGACTCAACCCTGCATGCCCTAATGATGTGGTTGAATCAAAGCCCTAATCTTAACATAATTTAATCAAAGACATTTCAGCAGAATCTAATACAATGAAAGAGTACCACAGCCAGAGGAACAGACCAGTTTACAAACATAATCAAATTTCTTTTTTGGAATTCATAAATATCAAGCTGCTACATCAGGACACACTAAATTGGCAATTTTAGTGGAATATTAGTGTGTTTTCAACCACTAGATTAGGGATTTGAAAACAGGTGGCCTATAGACCTAAGCAGTATTTTGTATAGCCTGTATTTTTAAAATAAAGTAGGTGTTTCTGATCTCAGATATGTAGAGCTTTAAAGTTGTCACTGCCATACTCACAAGAAAAAAGCTGAACATACTGAAAATCAACAACTCTCCTAATATCTACCAGAAAATTGAGGTAACAAGGTAAACCACTGCCCAAAAATATAGAGACAAAAGGAGAGATTAAGAATCTCCATTTACCAGGAGCAGAAGCCAGCTGGCTGAGGCCAATACTTGTAGGAACACTTAAACTATAATTGACAAATTGCCATACTCTCAGTGTGGACTAGCTTGAAGGTTTAAAAACTCTTGGGGTCCAATCTTGGGTTAATATGCCGTACTTTCATGAGATTTACCTTCAGGTGTCTCCCCAGGTTGCCACTGTGAAGATTGGAGAAAAATGCTCTTATACTTCTGGCAAAAAGGAGGGTAAAAGTAACTATTTTGAAATATGCCCAGAACTTTCTGGTCTACTTAGAGTACTGCCCTTAAAATAAACTATTTTAGCAGAACATAATCCACATACGGGAAGGGAACTCTAGCCCCTTCTGGTCTTTAACATGAGAGAAGGGAAATACACAAATCAAATTCCCTTTAGACTTCTGCCTCACCTAAGGAGAGGAAAATAGTTGAAAAACAATATTGTAAGGGAATGGAGGGAGAAAAATAGGAATACTCTGTTAACAAATAACTTGATACCAATGAAGTGGTATAGTGTTATTTGAAAGGGGGCTTAGATTAGTTATAAATATATATTGTAAACTCTAGGACAACAAGTAAAACATTCTACAGAAGCATAATTGATATGCTTAAGAAAATGGAATAATATAAAATGCTCAATTAAAATCAGAGAAGGCAGGAAAAGTTATAAAAAGAAAGAAAAAAAAGCAATGGATAAAAATCAGTTACAAATATGGTACATATCAAACCAACTTTATCAATAATAACTTTAAATGTGAATGGTCTATATACATCAATTAAAAGTCATAAATTAACAGTACATAAAAATAAGGCCCAAATATATATTGTCTACAAGAAACTCACTTTCAGTATAAAGGCACAGATACATTAAAAGTCAAGGGATAGGGACGCAGATGTGGCTCAAGTGATTGGGCGCCCACCTACCATATAGGAGGTCCAGGGTTCATTTCTTGGGGCTTCCTAGGAAAGGCAAGCTGGCGCATGTGGTGAGCAGGCCCAAAAGGAGAGCTGGCCCATGCGGAGTGCTGGCCTGTGTAGAGTGTTGGTCCACTGGGAGAGCTGGTGCAGCAAGATGACACAACAAAAGAGACACCGAGGAGAGACAATAAGAGATGCAATAGATCAGGGAGTGAGGTGGCACAAGAGATTGTACACCTCTATCCCACTCCAGAAGGTCCCAGAATTGGTTCCCGGTGCCACCTAAAGAGAAAACAAGTAGTCACAGAAGAACACATAGCAAACGGACACTGAAAGCAGAAAGCAGTACAAAACAATAGGGGTGGGGGTTGGAAAAATAAATAAATCTTTAAAAAGAACTTGTTTTGAATAAAGGGATAGAGAAAATATGCCATGTTGACACCAATCAAAAGAAAGCTTGAGTAGCTATATTAATTACAGACCAAGCAAACTTTAGTGCACCGAAAATTATCAGGGATAAAGAAGAGCATTGCATAATGACAAAGCAATCAATTCTTCAAGAAGACATATTAATCCTTAAGGTGTTTACAGCTAACAACATAATATCAAAATACATGGAACAAAGACTGATAGAACTCTAAAGAAAAATACAGCAATCCACTATTATAGTTGGATATTTCCACACTTCTCTATCAGTAATTGAAAGATTCAGCAGGCAGAAAACTAGTAAGGATATAGTTGACCTGAACATCATCATCAATCAACTGGATCTAATTGACATTTATAGAAACTATATCCAACAACAGCAGAACACACATTCTTCTCAAGCTCACATGGATCATTTACCAAGATAGACCACATTCTGGGCCATAAAACACATCGCAAAATTGTTTAAAGAATAGAAATCATACAAAGTATGTCCTCAAGCCAGAATGGAAGTAAACTAGAAATTAGTAATAGAAATAAAGCTAGAAATCCCGACATATTTGGAAATTAAACAGCATACTTTTAAATAACTCAGGATCAAAGAAGAGGTATTAAGGGAATAATTTTAACTAAAAAAAAAAAATGAAAATACAACACATCAAAATTTGTGGAATATAGTCAAAGTATATATATTTAGAGGGGAATTTATAGAATTGAATGCATATATTAGAAAAGATAAAAGATTTAAAGCCAACAACCTAAGCTTTGACCTTAAGACACTAGAAAAAGAAGAGGAAATTAAATTAAAAAAGCAGAAGAAAAGAAACAGCTTTATTCTTAATTGTCATAACCTGGTAGCAACCACAATGTTCCTCAACAGGTGAATGGATAAACAAACTGATACATTCATACAATAGATTAGCACTCATCAATAAAAAGAAATTAGTTATCAGGTCATGAAGACACGAGGAATGCTAAATGCATATTGCTAAGTGAAAGAAAACAGTCTGCAGAGGTTACATACTGTCTGATTCCAAATATAAAACATTCAGGAAAAGGCAAAACTATACAGTGAAAAGGTCACTGGTTGCTGGTGGTTTGGGGAAGAGGGATGGAAGGATCTATATGTGAAGCCCAGGGAATTTATAGGACAATGAAACCTTTGTTTGATATTATAATGGTGAATACATGACATGATTTTTCAAAACCCATTGCATTGTACAGCATAAAGAGCGAGCCCTAATATAAACTGTGGACTTTAGTTAATGATAACATCAATATTGGTTCATCAGTTTTAATAAATATAACACACTAATGCTAATAATAGGAGAAAACGGAGTTATGGGGAAAGAAATATATGGGAATTCTCTGTACTTTCTGCTCAGTTTTTCTGTAGACTTAAAAAATTCTCTAAAAATAGGGTCTGTCAAAATAAAATAAGAGCGATCAGGAATACAGGTGAATACACCTGTTCTATTCACCACAGACCCATATTCCCCACTGCCTCAACATCCTCCCTTCCTTGATTTACACAGTTAAGTTATTTTCCTGGGTCCCATAAGTAATTTAAGTTTATAACTAATATTTGGAATTTTCAATAAATGAAGCCAGAGCCTATTAAATGAACTCGATCTTCCACAATGATGGAAAATTTGCTAGACATCTGCATTACAAAGAGATCTAAAATGGTACCTTTCTTTTACAGACTCTAGCAGAATATAAAAGAAAAATACAGCTTCAGTAAGTCACAAGAGAACTACTTTTGATAGGTACTTTGGATAATTTCAGTGGAGCACAGAGCAATCTGTGATTCCTTTTGTTCTTATTCAGATTAGTTGATAAATAAGCTTCAAATATTTCGATATAAAGAAAATAACCTATTTCGTTTGGAGAGAAGCCTGAGAATACCGGTTAAAATTGATGCTTTCACCTTGAAATGCCTGCCATCATCCAGGTCGGCTCAGCTCTCAGTTTACAGCAGCTGGGGGGCCACTGCTCTGAGAAAACGCCTGGCCAATGGAGCAAGGCCTGGTGAACACCCCATCTCAAGTTTTATGAGTTCTTAATGGCTTGACTCACTGGTAGGTGTTTTTAATACCTGCTGTCAGTTTGGAAATGTTTCTCACTTGGCTACTGGATAAGGATAATAAACTTGTCAAGCAGGCAACTAACTCTTCAATCTATTATTAAAAACATAAAATCCAAAGAAATGGAAAGGCTATTTAAGTCTACAGCTTCTTCTTACTAACACTTCTCAGTCATAATATCTTTTAAAAGCACTTCCTAAAGTATATTCCCTTATTAAGAGAATAATCAAAGTAAATCATACGGTAATAATTCAGGGCTCTTTCAAAACAAAACAAAAAAAAGAGCAATAAAGATGAGAAGGTATTTATGTTATGTGCTTTTAATAACTGTTGGTAGTCACAAACACATTATTATAATTAAGGAAAAGCTGGGTGGAAATCACTTATGAAAAGTAGCTGAGGCTAACCTCTTCCTTCTCAGGAAAAAAAGCTAAGATAAACTTTTTGTTTCAGGAGAGAATGATTAAATTCATTGAACAAGCAATTATCATTCCAAGATTCAGTTTCATTTTGTAGCCCTTGAAATAAATTTCCAACTCTTTTTCATATGCTAGCACATATTTTCAAAGTAACTGATATCCATAGAATACCAAAATGGTGTCTAGTAATCTTATAAGAATTATAATTGCTAAGACTACTCCATTATTATTCAGGCATAGAGCTACTATATTTGACAGACATTAATTCAACAAAGCTAAATTCTCTATGGGTATTATATAAGATCTAGGACCCCTAAATCACTAATAAGAAAATTTGCAATCTCTTGACTTTGAAAGAGCTTAGACCTGAAAAATTTCATCAAAATCCCTCTTTTTGGCATGTGGGCTATTTTAATATGAACAAATGGCTTGATCAAATTTACCAATATTTCACCAGTTATTAACTAGTACTAACAGGTTTATTGAGGAGTCACAACTCTATGGGTTATAAACATGAAACGATGTTATATTTTTTAAGATACATGCTCTGGAATCTGCAAATTGCTAACCCGTAGACCTAAGCTGCATTTTGTTTTGCACAGTGTTTAAAATAAAATTGAATTTGAATTTAGGTGGGAAATACACTGTCTTGTTCTTCACAGGCTGCAGGCTCTGTGGTAGGCAGTATTCAAGTGCACCAGGGCATGAGTATTCCAAATTCTCATGCCCTGGTGCACACCCCTGTACAATCCCTGCACTTGAGTGTGGGCAGGACCTCTGAATATCACCAATGCTACTCCCATGATTAGGTTGCATTATAAGGCAAAGGTGAAGGGATACTTGCCGATATATCAAGGTTCCCGATCAGTTAACCGAGTTATTCCAAAGACTATCCCGGGTGGTCTTATAGAGGGTCTTAGCCCTTTCTGAAGTACTGGAGACACTCCCCTGATGCCCTTGAAGAAGCAGATCATTATGTCGTGATCTCCTACGGAGAGGAGCAGCCAGTAGGAGCTGAGAGCCTGAGTTTTACAACTGCAAGGAACCGAATATTGCCAACAGCCTAAATGAGCTTGGAAGAAGACCCTGAACTCCAGAGAACACAGCCTGGCTGACACCTTGACTGCAGCCTCGTGAGAACCTGAGCAGAGGACCGAGCTAAGCCAGGCTCAGACTGCTGACACTCAGCAACTGTGAGATAAAAAATGTGCATCATTTTACATGGATGAAACTGTGGTAACTGGAAGACTAATATACTCCCTATTGCCTCAAAACCCTCCTTGATTCCCACATATCCCCTTTTCCATCCTTTTGTAATTTACAGAGATCCTACCATGTTCTGATCAGTTTAAGTAACTTACTAAAATTTAGTCCAGTCTGTTGTATACCTTCAATTTCCTTCAAAAACCCTCTCTCTTACCCAGGGCAAGTTATAGCTGTGACCTTTCCTATTTGGAATGATATGGGGAGAAGTCTGCCTTTCCTTCTTTTTCTGGGTCTAGTTCCCTGTTTCAGGTGGTGTAAGGGGGAAACAGAGATACCACCACGTGTATATCTGAGGTGGGAGGTTTGCCCTTTGCAGTCTTGGTCTGCAGAGATGGAGTGCATGCTTACCTCAGCATCAGGCTCTGTTTCACTTTGGCCTCTTCTCTTGTTGAGGAGTGCCCGGATGGGAGCAGCTTGCCCTCCCTTGGTCCCCTGCAGTAACTGTATTCCCTAACCCCTTCTCCGTGTTGAGAATACCATTTCTTGTTGCTGCACCTGCCTAGGCAGTCCTAGGGCTTCTGTCCTTCCTTTGACATTGATTAATGCAACTTTGACACCATTCATTATGAAGACCACCATCTTAGTCCAGAAGTACATTAACTTTTAACTCTTCCTCCAATCATTCCTTCTTCCAATATATTCTGTTATAAGATTTCTCTTTTCAAGTGTGGCTCTGATGCTATCAAAAACCTTCAGTTCTTCCCAATGACTAACCTATTCCACACCTGATATGTAGTTTCCAAAACAATGGTCCAAACCATTTTATCAGCTTTAACCCCTACATTATCCCCAGTGTCTTACACAGTTGAGCCTCATTATTCATAAATTCTGTATTTTCAAATTGATCTACTTACTAAAATTTATTTGTAAACCCAAATCAATATCTACATTGTTTCTTATAGTCATTTGCAGACATGTGCAAAATGGTAAAAAAAAATTGAGTCACCTGACACGCACATTGCTAACTGAAGTGAAGCAAGGCAACACTCTGCCTTCTTATCTAGACTTTCAGAATACTGTAAACAAATGTTCTTTCTGCAGCATATTTAGTGTCATGATTTGCACATTTGTTCCTTTTTGTTAGTGATTTCACTGTTTCAAATGGCCCTTAAGCTTAATGCTGAAATAATATCTAGTGTTCCTAAACAAAAGAAGACCTCTGAGGTGCCTCACTGGAGAAATGATCTGTGTTAGATAATCTTCATTCAGACATGAGTTTAGTGCTGTTTGCTGTGAATTCTGTGTTAATGAATCAACACCTTTATTTAATGAGCTCCAATTACCTGCCCCCAATGCAATTTATGATAAAATGTACTTAATTTTATGTTCAGGGGTTTTGTTTAAATGTTGCTTTAAAATACACTAAAGACAATGATATTGTTTCTACATGGGGTTAAATGAGGGCAGTCTCTAAAAGGGTAGTGAAACAAAGAACTTCCTTGGGAATCAATGTATGTAAATTTAAGGATGAAGGAAAAGATATAGTGTGCCTTTTAACAGAAACACACATAAAACAAGGTTATGTATTGATCAGTTCATGAAATTTTGAGACCAGAGGCTAGCAGGACTCTAACCCTATATTTCCCCAGGGGCAATGGTGCAGCATTCCTTAATTTAGTGCTAGAGGTTACTTTATGGAGAAAACCTATCAGGAATAATGAGAATCAATTGCACATTCGTCTCATTAACCTAGTTATAGCTCCCTCAAATACATTTATATTCTCCCAACTCCATTATTTACTTACTACGTTCCTTGGCTTGTAAAGCTCATCAAAACACTGTCCATTTATCAAGGCCAATATCAAGTATTTCCCAATGTTCCAAATCAGATGTACCTATAGGAATGTATTTGTATTAGGAACAACACTATTTGACAACAGAGTATACTGGTGTGACCTCCAACTTCTGAATTTATGAAAATCTTCTCCAATGCACCCAATCCACCTTGATCACCTCTCCCATACGCTACCAGTAGACTATCTGGTATAGAAGAGGTACAAAACAAACCTCTGCCTAATTGAAAAGTATACAGAAGCAAACTTTTTTAAAACTCTTTAAACTTAATGGCTCTGAAGCTTAATAACCCAAATATGTGGTTGAATAAATATACACAGACATACCTTTAACAAAAATGAAGTAAAACGTGGCACTCTTCGAACTGATGATCAACAAAATCAACTGATTGAAATAAACACCTTCAGAAACAAGAAACGCTTCTGCCAAGTACATAATTATCTACGTGCTGTTTAAAAATCGGAATTGTCACCTAAGAGTTTGCTGTCATTACTTGAACTATTTTGATTAATCTATTTTTGCATAGAAAAAATACCACTTTTTAAAATAAACTCATGAAAATTAGACTTGATCACTGTAAATATCTTTGTGAAATATGCCTCTAAAGTCATGTTGATAAAACTAACTCTGACTATAAAGCAAATCTGATCATCTTAATGAAATACCAGAAAATCCACTGTTAATAGATGGATATCATTCACAGAACTAACGATAAAGGATTCTAAAAACATCACATGAGAAAGCAAATTTTAGACCATTTTTGAAAAAAATTTTGAGCCAACTTTGAAGCCACACAGCAAAGTCAATCACATCCTTTCACTTTTGACAAAATAGCATTTATTAGATCACCCCCCTCTCTATAAAGGCATTTAACACTGATTTTTTCCTAATGATTTTGTATAAAATTTTATTGAAGTATATCATTCATACATGAACATACATAAACAATAAGTGTATAGTGAACGTTGTGAACTTATAAAACAAACATGCATAGCATCATACAGGGGTCCCATACATCTCCCCCACCACTGACACCTTGCAATGTTATGAAATATCTGTTATGAACTGTGAAAGACCACCATCAAAATATTACTAGTAACTATAGCCTAGATTTTAATTTGGTGTATTTTCCCCCAACCTACCTAATTATTAACACCTTGTATTAATATTGTATATTTTTTATAGTTCATGAGAGACACTCTCATATTTGTTCTGTTGACTGTAGCCCATCTGCTCAAGTGTTATTTCTGCTCAATGTGTTGAAATATTAGTGAAATAATAGTGATCATAGGCCATAATGAAGTCACATATGAATATTGCAATGGTTATTGTGTCGATATGCTTAGTGAGGTAATGGAAGACAATAATTTATACCAAAAAGTGGGATACAGTAAATGGATGGATTTTATTCCTACACAAAGAACAATATAATGGAGGGAAATTTCCCTAAAGTAGTATGTTTCCTCAATATTTCACTAATGCCATATTTTTTAATTCACACATGACATGCAGATAAGACTTATGTATATATTCAGGGAATATCCGTTTATTTCCTCCAACTTTAAAAGTCAAAGAAATAGCCTTTAGAATTTTTTTTTTCTAAAGAATAAGTCAAAAAACTGTGGCATATTTTCATATTAAGGAAATACCTTAAGCTTTGAAAATGTTTAACCATGAAGTTTCCACATAGTTTTTATTTATTTATGTCACTTTACATAGGTTATTTGTATGTTTAGCATTTCTGATCTATCCTTGCTTTCCTTACTCTCTAACACGGACATTTAGAAAATGATCCACAAGATTAGATGAGAACTGTGGCAAAGATAATGATAGCTTATTTTATGGGCATTTTCTTCTCAAAGGTTTTAAATCATAACAGTTCAATATATAAAACCATATTCAAGAATTACCATGACAAATCAAAGATGGATAGTGCAAAGCCTCAACAGCTTCTAACGTCAGAAATCTCTGAGATAAACTTCTCAATTTGTTTTTCCTCTGTCATCACTGATTTAGCTTAGGTGGCTTTATACACTAAAATAAAGTTTTCTTCCTTCGCTATCATTGGCATTTCTTCCTTGGCTAGCATTGGTATTTTATATCCTGCTGATTTTATGCCATTTACTCCAATCTTTACACAAACTCAGTTAACATTTTAAAAAATTATTTGGGACACCAGGACTCTTGCTATTCCTCAAAGTGCGCTTCTGCCTCAGGATCTTTGAACAGGTCACTCACACTGCTTGAAACAGTCTTCTCTCAGATATCCTTGGAGCTGATTTACTCACTGCCTTCAAGTCTCAGAAAGCAAGTTCTCAGGGAGGACATCCCCGGTCATCTCATTTAAAAGAGTAATCCTGGCACTGTTTTCCACAGCCCTGACTTAAATACTGGCTCTTAAGTATTTACTTATTTTCTGTGCCCGCACTCCCACCTCCCACTAAGGGTGGAATTTTGTTTGGTTTAATTTGTTTATTACTAGAACAGCACCTAGCACATAGTAAGAATTCAATAAATGTTGTTGAGCCTAATTAATTCATTGTATCTGTAGTTTAAAATCAATGTATTTACATTTCCATAAGTGTGTACATTTTATTTGTTTTGGCATATGCATCCAAGACCTAGCCTCAATCAATTTGCAAGCTCTCACATTTAATGCATTGAATTGTTCATACACTTCAATGAAATAGGGGTCCAATGAATTCATTCATTTTTTCCAAGTTGCTGAGTATTTATTCCTACTAAATCTTTTTTTTTTTTTTTTTTTGAGGCACCGTCCCTCAAAAAATGATATCTGTGTATTAGGTATTATGTGTTTGCTTGTTGTTTATTTTTTTGTTTGTTTTCAGGAGGCACCAAGAACCAAACCAGGGACCTCCCACATTGGAAGCAGGTGCTCAATTGCTTGAGCCACATCCATTCCCCCTACTTACTTTTTAGGCAATCACCTATGCATAGATTTGTTTCATTGAGTAGAATTATAATTGAAATATATGAATAAACAAACAGAGTCATGATGCCAGGACCTTTACCTTTGAAATGGATTGTTTAAGGAAAATCAGTTCAACATTAACTGTAGCTGAAATATACTGTATCACATATGAATACACAGTGGGACACACTTTAATTTTCTATGTACCATGAATAGTATAATAGTTTCTAGGTAAGCAGGAATAAGTAAATTAAGCAGAAACACTAAGCAGCCTCTAGAATAGCAGGTGATTCTTATTACACTGGATTTTTGTAAGCTGAGATAACGACCCACAAAAGAGGAAATAAATTATTTCAAAAGAAATTCAAACTCAAAAATCAATAACTGGCTTTCCTTGCACAAGGGGAATATCTAATAGCAGCAATCAGTAACTAGGGCAACTTCTAACCTGATATATTTAGCCAAAATGATTTCAATTTCTATCACCAAGCATATGTTAGTACTCTCTTCTATCTTATTACTTTGAAAAACTTTCATTAGAGAGTCAGGTCTTCTCAGAACTGAAAGTCACCACTGAAATCATTAAAGGAGGGAACATCTGCTGGAAATACCTTATGAAATTAAAGTATTTAATTCTGGTTTCCCTTGTAACAAGGGTGATTTTTATATTAGAGAAGCCTTTTGCATAACAAAAACAAAATGAATAAATACAGGTCCATGTCTCATTTGTAAGGACACTAAGAATTTATATTTTAGAAGTGCTGGGTAGATTTTGCCTTCAAACCATCATAATAAAAAACAGATTTGTTAGCAAATCAATAGTGCAAAGGAGGAAAATGTTTCTTCTACTGAAGAGTAAAGGACAACCACTGTTTCAATCACCACTTTAACAGCAGTGTTTGCGTTCAAACAATGAACTTCTAATTACAAGTGATTGTTATGGGTGTATAAAAACAAGTTCTTCGAGATATATGGTCCATCTTTCCCATCCTATGCCATCAACAAAATTATTTCTATGCCCTTGAACATAATATAACTGAATTACATTTTAAAATACATTCTATAAATATGACTTTTTGTAAAGTCAGATTAACCTTTCAGTCAGAACAAATTAAGAAAGTTTCATGAGAAAAGAATACACAACTACCTGGAAACTTCATCTTGATTACTACTTTCAGTGGAATAATTAATTCTAAATTTGAGGAAACTTTAAAAAGGAATCTAGGAATGAGTCTAAAACAGTTAATTCCAATCCTAATGTTACATTTGAAGTCCTACAACTTTCTCCCTTTACAGTAAAGACCATTTATGATGAGATTTGAAAATGAATGCATGAATGAAGAAGGAATGAATAAATAGAAGGAATCACCAGTGTCAATGCCAAAGATAGATGATATCTGCTTGAAAGGCAGTTTTTAAACTATTGTATGCATAACAGGTGTTTTCAAGTTCAGCATTGTTGACATTTTGATTGTCCTGTGCATTTGTAGGATATTTAGCAGCTTTTTTTGCCTCTCAGTCATAACGCACCAGTCGCTTCCCATCTTCCCAGTTGTGACAACCCAAAGTGTCTCCAAACATCTTGAAAAATATCTTCTGTAGTTGGAGGCATATCACCTCCAATTGAAAATCATTGGGTAGACTGATGAAAACACAACTTCCCGCCACCACTCTGACACGGTATCGTCGGCTCCCCACCACACACCAAATTCCGTTTGAACAAGACTGAAGGAATCTTCATTTTTTACAGCTACTCTGGTTGTGTTCTGCTGCAGGATGATTCCTGAACCCCATTTTACAAACCACAGTGGTGTTTATTTGCAAGCATCATGGATGTGGAGGGAGGGGAAATAGGATTAGGGGTGTGGGAATGAAACCCCCACAAAAGGTCTCCTAAACCCTCAGCAGCTGACAGATAGCCTTTTCCAATGCCCAAAGTTATGAAAGAGAAGGAACAGGAGCCACAAATGGACTCTTGTTAATCAAGAAATGTTACGGTTTCTCAAGTATCACAGTGCATAGTGTTTTCACGAGTTCTGGAACTTCACAACAATCCTTTGAGAGGAGGAGGAAATGTATTTGTTCATCAATTATAACAAAGGTACCACAGTAATGAAAGAAGTTATTAATAGGAGAAAATGTGAGAGGGGAGGGGAGGAGGGTACATGGGAATCCCCTATATTTTCAATGTAACTTCTCTGTAATTTAATACTCCTTTAAAAATAAAGTTAAAAAAGAGAATCTTAAAAAATATGTATTTATGGGGATGGCTGCACTGAGAACACTAATGATTTTAAAATTCAATTGTAACTCTGTGGTTTAATAACTATATCTCTGGAAATACCTAGGAAAACAACTCTTTCAACTGAAGGGCAACTCTAGAGGAAATGGACTAAGGGGTTGTGCTTAAAATTATATACCTAAAATCAGTTAGAATTCAAAGTTTAGAACTTTTCACATCTAAATAGTATCTTTTCCATGACCCACATACCTCTCTTCTTGATCATGTATACTTAGCAACCAAACAGGTAAGTTCACTATACATTGAACATAAAGGAGCTCTATACTTTTAACCTGCACATCTCACTGAAAGTATATGTGAATATGTGTAACCAAAAGTTTAGTTAAAAAATAATTTAGAGCCTTTTCCATAAAAAAAATTAAAATATAGAACTAATTTCAATTAGTGTTCCCCTTGACTGAAGATTAAACTTCGTTTTTGTTTTGTTTTTCGCAGCTATATCATTTCTTATCTATTTTATGGTCAAATAAATCCTCTTCCATGTTTTACTCTCAAACCTATCTTGCACTTATACAATTGACTTTTATGAAACTAGATACAAACTGTACTTTATTTCTTATGAAATAATCCTTCTTGCTCCAACCCAAATGTGTATTCTATATATAAACCAAATAACCAAATTGGTAATGAGATTAGACGTAAATTCCTGTACAAGTTTTATATAACTTCTATCTTTTCTTTTAATCTTTCCTTCACTCATTATTAAGAGATATTTACACTTCTGTGATCTTCTGAGAAAGATGGAATCATAAGGACAGGTCAGGTAAGTGGAGCAGCATCATAAATAACTTGAGTGGACCAGCCCAGAGTATATTGGCTTTCAAAAACTCACTAAATAATGTCCAAGGACATGATTGACAAATACGTCACAATCAGCTTCCAACCTACCTTTCCAGATTTACCTCATAGTGATTCTTGTCTCTGACTCTTATTATGAGCCAACAGGGCCATTTTCATTGAATTACTTAATAGAATTTTCCTACCTTAAGTCCTATCTTGACTCCATGATCACCCCAAGCTAATTCCTTTGCTAGGTGAAATCTATGAATATTTTAAAATTCAATGCAGCCTATATAAAGTCTGCCATCATTACCACTTGCATTGCCTATTCCTTTTGGAAACAAATCTCTCCCTCTACTGAATTCTCATGGTACTGTAAGAACATCACTCTTTTTTTCTCATATAATAAACTTTATTTTTAGAGCTGTTTTAGATTACATAGAAGTTACATCAAAAGTACAGAGGATTCCTATATACCCCACCCTCTCCCCCTCACATATTTTCCCCTATTAATAACATCTTACATCATTGTGGTATATTTGTCACAACTGATTAACAAATACTGAAGCATTGCTACTAACAAAGGTCTATAATTTACATTATGGTTTACACTATACACTTTACAGTTTTATAGGATTTGACAAAATGTGTAATGGTCTGTATCCATCACTGCAATATCATGCAGAACAATTCCAATGCCCTAAAAAAAAAAAATCAATCTTAAAAGATTCACCATTTGCTATGATTCCCTGTTCATCAGTTGCACATACCCAATATCCAGCAGAGTTTACCACTTGGGAAGCACCACATTCTTGTTGAATTAATTAATGAACTAATATTATACCTTAAACTTGTCATTTAGATTTAAAAGCTCAAAAAAGGTGGCAGCTAAAGGCAATACAAATTAAAGAACACACTAAGTAAAAGGAACAGTAAATGAAAAAGTATTTCACAAACAATCCTACGGTGAAGAAGAAAAGAAATAAAATGGGCATTTTCTATCCCAACTTTTACAAATGAGATTCATCAATTTAATGAGTTTCTGTAACCATTTCTAGCTCCTTGGAATTTACATTTCTAGTTTCTATGGTCATGAATAACAACATAACAAAAGCTAATCAACTCTTTCAACTGTAGGGCATCATTAGAGGAAATAGAATTTTCAGAAGGAACACTTCAGGCATGATGCAAAGCTTATAGTGGTTACAGGTGGAAGAGTATGTTTGGATCAAAACAGCATATAGCTTAACTAGTCCTCAGGTTACTAAGTTATTTCAAAGGCAGTTGACCTTGAATAACCTTGGTGAGCCTAACTCTGTCTACACTGAGATGCAAATGATTTCCCAAAGGACTCTGATAAAATACAATGATTTAAGTCAGATATAAGATAAGAAGAATCTCAGATTTGAGCCACAAATTATTTCCCCTCTATTTTCCAATTGCTAAAATAGAATTTAAGTTGGAAAAAAATTCCAGTGAAACCAGATTTTTCCTAGAGCCAATATGCTAAATGTATCTGAATTCACCAGATTTACCGAATAAAGCAATACTAGTCAAGTATCATTTTAACAAATACCATTACTCCAGAGATATCTATGAATAAAAATATTACTTAAATCCCTCCCCCCCAAAATGTCCTTCTTATTTTAAGCAATATTGAATATGGCAAAATTCTACTTTGAGCAAGAATTTGATAAAAAGCTTCCAGGATGTAGAATCTAGCATATTCAACAGGATTCTTCATTTAGTATTTAGGAAAATGGTTTGTCAAACCTATAAAGGGAAATCTAAAAAGAAGGAAGCTCTGAAGAGAAGGGGAAAGGAACAAGGAAAAAACCCTTCACTCCTACATGAAATCAGGAGTTAACTCTGTTGGGAGAAAGTAGAACCCAGAGTTGCTCTACACAAACTAGATCCTCTAACCAGTGAAGAGTCAAACTATGGCATGCCTTCACAAGATGCACAGAAAAGGCTCAGAACTGCAAATCATGTATAAGTTCTGAAGCTCAGGAAAAAAATGGTTTCGTTTTAGTGCTATTAAAAATCCAGTCTGAGAGATTCTGTGGGAGGGGCAACTGGGAACAGGGTACCCAGTGTCCAGATGAACATCAAACTCATTAGCAAGGCTTTTTTCTTTTATGAAAGCTCCCCCTGCCTCGAGCTAAACAGTCTCCTAGCCCAGGGTGACATTATAATGGATGGATACACTAGTTGTAATCAAAGAGCTGTCAAGGGTTTGCTGTTGGAGTTGACATCGACTCAATAACTATCCATCTTTGTAAAAAGTTATTGAATACTTTTAAAGTCACAGCTAAAAATCAAATTTCAGTGTTTTTCCAGGATGGATAGTTCTATCAGAATTACTCATACAAAACACAAAGTTTTTATGAAACACACACACACAAAATCAGCACCGAAGTATTCAAGGGTGAACTATATCCATAAATGTGTTATATGTCCACTGTTCTTTGGTTGGATCCACGTTCATCCACATGACAAATACTGACTCTATGCTTCCAAAGGGCAAGGTACTGGATGAAAAAGGTTTGGTTGTCTCTTTCATGCAATTTGGCAGTTACATAAATCAATTTGAACAGATTGTCCATTGTTTCATTGATTTGGAATTGGTTTTATATTGATCTGGCAGACAAATCACATAGTAATTTTATTTGTTCCAATACCTGGGATAAATAAAAGGTTCAAACTAAATCAATTCCCTCGAATCAGCCATCTTAATGACTCTGTCCTAGCCTTAGTAATCTACTTCCTGGTAAGCCATGTTCTCCTGAGCTTCAGCTCCTCACTTCACATCCAGTGCCACATACTATGTTTTTGGTCATAAAGTATGGCTGATGAACACCTGCATGAGAATCACCTAGTTACTGGGCCCCACCCAGGTGAGCTGAATCAAATGAGCCCACCCAGATGAGCTGTATGCATGTAAGTTTGGGATGGGGTGTCAAAGTCTGAAGTGCCTCCAAGGTGATAGTTATACCTTGATTCTTACCAAAGTTTGAGAAACTATTGCTTTGGATTGCCTTGCACAGCCAAGATACACAGCCTCCCACTGGATACCTTCTACTCATCTGGATAATAAATCCTTTTCTCTACCATTTTTTCCCCCCAGAGTAGATCTTTTGGTAGATTCTGCATTCTGGGAAAGGCCATATTAAGGTGTCAAACATTGAAAAGAGTATGGTGCATATCCCGTGTGATTTGGAATAGTAGCAACACTAAAGAGTAAAATAAGTATAAGGAAACCCAAGAGAGTTATGTTTTTATTGGAAAATAATTCAAATAAGATGGTTCAAGAAACTATCCTAAGGGATTATTTATAGAGTTGTTGAACAGGGCTAAGGAATCAACAAGGCATGAGACTAGCCCCACCGGTAAGACTTTATAACTCCTAACCCTGAAATAGAAATGGAGAGAGTGATGTTTTAACCCTAGAAAAGAACCATAGCCTACAGGAGGGGCCATCCAACAGAAGCTGTGGTTGTGAAACAATCTAGCCACTGCTAGAAACATACGGATCCTAGAGAGAGCATGTCAAAATACCTTCAACTTTTCTATATTCTCATTTTAATCTCCAGGTGGTACCTCCCTTTAGCCAAACAGAGACAGAGTTCAAATGGCAAGGGATAGGTCTTCTAAAGCAAAGAGGACAGAGAAGAGAGAAGAGTAGACTGGGGGTTGAGATGGTATGGTAATTATTTGACACTTTTATTTTGAAATACCTCACTCAAAGTTTTCTCTTTATCTATCTACCTACCTACCTACCTACCTATCTATCTATCTTATTAGACAGACAACCTACACATGTTCATAGTCTGCTGGTTAGATAATCCATCCCTGGTTCCAAATTCTAATTCCTCTCCTCCCCTTCTTTTTTAAATTCACTCCAATCATGTTTCATTCTTACAAATTTACTAAAACTGTTCTTTTCAAGGTCAACTAGATGTCCACATACATAAAGTCTATGACAATTCTTAGTCCTCACCTATTTCTTCTAGCGCAGCATTTATCATATTGATAATTCCCTCCTGCTTGAAATACTTTATTCACTTGCTTTCCAAAATCTCATACTCTGCTGGTTTTCTTCCTTCCTCTACTGATCATTCTTTCTCCATCTTGTTTGCCGTTTCTTCTTCAATCTCTAACCATTAAATCATTTAAATTATCACAGGGATAAGTCCTTGATATCTTCTCCTTACTATACACATTCATTTCTTGTAGGTTCATGATTTTAAATATCATCTCTATGCAGCTCACTCCCAAACTTTGTAGCTCCAACTTGGTTATGTCCCTGAAGTCCAACATCCAATTGGATGTTTGGTGGGCATCCAATCTGTAATATATCCATTCCTGAGTTTCTGATCTTCCTCTCTAAATCTACTCCTCTCTCCATTTTCCCCTCTCTGCCAATGGCAACTCCATTATTTCATTTATTCAGACCCAAGCAAGCATGACATCACCCTTTACTTGTAACCTCCTCCCCTTCTATACTCCCTATTGCCTTCTTGGCTTTATTTTCTCTGTAGTCCTTATCACCACCTAACATACTACATATTTTAATTATTTATTTTGCCATCTGTCTCACTCCCAGCCCCATTAGAAGGACAAGGATTTTTGCTTTGCTTTTCCCTCATTGTTATATTCTCAGTTCCTATGATAATGCTTTGTACATAGGCACTCGTTGAACATTTGTTGAAGAAATAAATGGAACAGTACCTAATAAAAAGTAGGTACTTAATAGTCAATGAAAAACATAAATGAGTAAATGAATGAATGGCTAATAAATGAATGGATGAATTTTTACCTGATCATCCTTAAAATAATAGATTCCATAGCAGTCTCCCAACCATACAGTTCCAGGGCTTATCTAGCCCAGCTTGTTATTTTCATTTCAAGTCCCACACCAGAATGTGGAAGTACGTGAGTGACTGAATGTAAGTATTGCCTAAGAGCCTGCTTGGCCAGGCAACAAGAGAAAGAAACCACCATCAGCATCATCACCACCATCATTATCAAGCTGTTGCTAAGATAATATTTAAGTGAAAAATTTTTGCTATAACAACTCTTGTGTGTATATCCCAAGGACAAAATATCTTATTAACTCTGAAAGAAGATCTTTTATTGAATCAAGAGATTTTTAGTCTAGGCCATAGTTTCTGAAGTGGCAGACCTCAGACTACATGCATACTTGTTTAGCTCACAGTTTTTTGTTTTTTGTTTTTTCTTAGTGCAGTTGAAGGTCTACAGAAAAATTTTGGAGATAGTACAGAATTCCCATGTACCTCCCACACACACAGTTTTCCCCATTATTAACATTTTGCATTAGCATGGTACATTAGTTACAATTGATGAAGCAATATTATATTTATTTTAATGGTAGTCCATACTTTACATTAAGGTGCATTCTTTGTGTTGTACAGTTCTATGCTGTTGGTATTTTAAAATTTTTACTCTAGCAACATCTACACAACCTAAAATTTCCCATTTTATCCATTTTCAATTATGCAATTCAGTGGTGTTAATTACATTCACAATGTGTGTCACCTTCACCACTATTCATTACCAAAACTCTTCCATTACCTCAAGCAGAAACTCTGTACCAATTAAGTATTAACTTTCCATTCCCCACCCCCACCTCAATCCTAGTAACCTGTATTCTAGTTTCTGACTTTATTAATTTGCATATTCTAATTATTTCATATCAGTAAGAACCTACAATTTTTGCCCTTTTGTGTCTGGCTTATTTCACTCAAATGATGTTTTCAAAGTTCATCCATGTTGTTGCATGATTTATGGCCGAATATTAGTCTATTTGCATGTATATTCTACATTTTGTTTACTCACTCATCTTTCCTTGGGTTGCTTGTAACTTTTAGCAATCAGGACTTTTTAAATACAATACAAATATTTTAAAATTGGGAGATACCATATAAAAATACAGATATCCAGTTCGTTCTGAAAGATTGATAGCTCTGGTGATTCTGGGCCTGCATTTCTGCAGGACAATCATCAGTAAATCTATCAGCTGCTCCCTCCTGACAGGCAATGTATTCTCCCTGTTGCCACGGTTGCTTTTCTGCCAGATTCATTAATTCTCATTACCTTCCAGGTCCTTGTGGGACTTGAGTTGGCAATTATAACTCAAGAGCCCAGATTCTTGCAATGAAAACTAGTACTTAAGATCCAGGATCTCATAATGTCCTGGTTTTCTTCCATGAAAGAAAGGAAGAAATCTACAAGCTAAAATATTCTCTCTTTGGAGGAAATCTATGGGCTAAATACACTTTCCAATTTGAGGCCTATGATTTTTAAACCAAATCAAACAAATGCTATACAGTATATATTCTCTCATTCGTGATATTCTGTGAACAAGAAAACAAAAATAATTCTTCTTTTGGTCCAAAATAATTATGGTGAGGATGCTGAAGGCAGAGGAATGCATCCCATTACTTTCAAAGGAGTCTAGCGTGAAACATCCTCTTTCTCTTACATTCAGCACACAGCATGCATTTGGTGACAGATGGTCATTCCAAGTGCCGTAGTCTGTCTCAATATATAATGAAAAATATATAAACCTTCTGTTGCATAGCTTAGGCATGAGGCTTAAACACCTGTTTCAAATTATTCTGATACCATAAATGTTCTTGGAAATCGGAAAACCCCGTGTTTTAAGGAAGTGAGAGGTGCCACTGCCAACTACACTAAAATGAGTAGGCTTGGGTCCAGTAAGCAGTAAAAAAAGAAAATTATGCCTGCAGCTACTGGCAAACAGCTGACGATAATAATATTACTGAGTGGGAATATAGTTAACATCTATTGCTACAGAAATTCTGTATATTCTCGAGGGTGTACTTAATGTATATTTTATTTTTCATTTCTCCCTTAAGTTTTCTTTAAAATGGGTTACCTCTGGAATGCTTCTTGGGAAAAAATATAAAGTGGTGATGTTTTGATGTTCTATTTAATGGAAGAATAAGTGGTAGTCTCTGATACTCCTTCTTATGTCCATCAAATGATTGATTACCAATATTACCCTCAAGAAACTGAACTGCTAATATTTCAGCTCATCTAACAACTCCATCTCAAAAAGGTATCTGAGTTCTTGTCAGTCTGCAATGAAGTTGTCACTGCACTTTGCTAGTTCCTTCAGGGAAACATCTGCCTTCTTGAAAATCTTATAATGAAGCACTGTCGAATTACTGAAGGGCTGCACCTCATCCAATAATTAACCTGGAAAGATCTCCTGCCAGTGGCAACATGCCATGACAAACAGATGTTGTCTCTGTTACTTATCGGCAAAAGAGGTCAAATGTTCTAAAACAGACATAGTCTGCTTTCTACCTTGTGGGTATACATTAGTCATTTAATAAGCTTTTCATATTGCACTGTATGAAAATCAGAAGTAGTTTTCAGCTTCTTGAACGACTGAT
This sequence comes from Dasypus novemcinctus, assembly GCF_030445035.2. Taxonomy (NCBI): domain Eukaryota; kingdom Metazoa; phylum Chordata; class Mammalia; order Cingulata; family Dasypodidae; genus Dasypus; species Dasypus novemcinctus. Next base: position 32,400,115 of record NC_080676.1, on the reverse strand, counting down.
TAGACCATTTTAAAGGCAGACTTGTCTTTAGAGTAATTATGCAATTGAGTCTGACTTCAAGATTGGAGGGCTGCAAATAGATTCTCAAAATGCAAGCCAATTGACATTGCCATTTACATTCATGAAGTTAGAGTTATATGAACACTAGAATCAGAGACCTGCCAAAACACATACAAATAAATTCAATGTTAATAAACGACTATTGGAAACTCATCTTTTTCCCATATGTAGATACTCAGAGTTATATTATCACCATTGATCATACTGGACAAATTCTTAAATCCCATAAGGAACTTCCAGTGAATGCAAGGCTACCTTTATCTAGTTTACCTTTAACATTTACTACTTTCATCATGTCTGTCCATAACTCTATACATTCTTTTTTTTTATTAAAAAATTCCACTGAAGTACATCACTGATACATGAACACACATAAACAATAAAGGTATAGTAAATGTTGTGAATTTAAAAAACAAACATGCATATCATCTTCACACAGGGCTCCCACACATCACCCCACCACCAACACCTTGCACTGAGCATTGTCAAAATATTACTACGAAATATAGCCCCTAGCTTACATTTGGTATATTTTCCCCCAACCCATCTGACGTTAACACCCTGTATTATATATATAATTTTATAGTTCATGAGTGAATGTTCTCATATTTGTTCTGTTAACCACAGTCCATCTTCCACAACAGGACTCCCTGTAATGTACAGTCCCATGCTTTGTACAATCCATTCAAAGTGTACACCCAGTGGCTTTCATTTTCATCACAGAGATGTACTGTCATTACCTCAGTCAATTTTAGAACATTTTCTTTATTCCAAAAGGAAAAATTCCCATATCCCCTGATACTTCCCTACTGTTGTCCCTTAGAATTAATGTATCATCTTTGCCATTGTTGCAAAAATATTGCATTATTATTGCCAGTTATCGTCCATAGTTTACATTAGTTGTAATTTTCCCATGTATTACCATATTCTTAAGACATTGTAACAATATAAGACATTCTTATATTTATACTATTAACCACCATCTTCATCCACCCCTGAAATCACTATGCTTCACATTCCCTCTTTTATTCTGTAGCTTCCTTTCGACTGACGTTTAGGTCCACAGACTACCCCTTTCAGCCACAGTCATATTTATAAATCAGCAGTGTTAGATATACTCACTATAATGTTACCATCAACTCTATTAATTTCCACACTTTTACAGAACACCTTACTAAAAATCCTATATAAGTTAAGCATCAGCTCCCATTCTCTCTCTAGAAGTTTTAATGTCTGCTTTACAGGTGATACTATACACATGATTCTGCATATTATTTTATATATAACTATTATCTTGATTTTCTTTCCATATAGTTATGGGTAGATAGATCTGCTTCATTCTGCTTAACATGGGCATAATATTCCACTGAATGGATATATCATAATTTATTTACATAATCTCTTACTGATGGCAATTTTGTTTGTTTTTCCCCATTTTTAGCACCCACAACAATGTTGCAATGGACAAAGCAACGACTTCCTAATTGCTTGAAAATGAAATTGGTTTCTTTGAGAAGAGTTGTGCTCCCCATCCTGAAGGATAACCAATTAGCAGGAAAGTTGCTAATTAGAGTACACTGAAACCCTGAGGTAAATAACTCTGATAGTTTCTTAGTATGACAAACTTCTCAGAGGCAAGGCATCTTTATGGAGATGACTCTTCTATAATTACCTTTTCTTTCTCTCTGTACAATCCCTTCCCAGCCTCATCTCCTTAAATTACCCCAAACCTTTGATAATTCAAGTAAGAAACTCCACAATACGGTATAAGAACAAAACATTACCATCTACACCTCTAAAAGAGAAGCAATTATCAAGCATCCTAGCCAAGATCTGCTGCAACTTTTCCACCTTTAATACCTGCTCTTCTAGTGACTGGAATTCTCTTGATTTTCAGAAAGAGGTAGAAAGGATGAGAAGAAAACAATAATATTCAGTTCAGACTTTCTTCTCATCAGCTCTAGACATAATAGATTTGGTATACTTAGTGCCTTAATGCTTGAAATACAACATCAAGCCATATTATGTTTAAAATAAGAAAGACCTTAGGAATAATGTAGCTATACTCCTCATTTATGGAATCTGAGACCCAGAGAAGTGAGGGTTTCTTTCAGCCTCATCTCTGCCACACCTCATCGGTGCCTTCCATCACAAGCCAGGCTGAAGCCAGCAACACAGTGTCTTGGTCACATATCCAGGGTTCTTTGATGACCACACTGTCATTTTGAGCATCTGCCTTTCGCCTGCAGAGCCCTGGAAATCACACTGCTAAAGGTGTCTTAATGTTATTTTAATCCTCCCTTCGGCCAGGATGAGTCACTCACCAGTTCCTTACAGAATGGTTTGGGAGGGATAGCTCAGTCACATGCCCTTGCACTTTTCAGCAAATCAGACTTTATTATAGTCCCATCTATAGAGTGGGGGATATGGTTTTCATCTACACTTATAACATGGTCCCTTGTTCCCTAATCCTCCTTGGGTATTATAATACTTACCACAGGAGAAAAATTACCCCAGCTTTTGCAAGTGAGAGAGGCCAGTGAAGAAATTCTAGTTCCATGATTTCTTCAGTTTGCCTCACTATTAGCATCAATACAGGACCACAGAAATTACTCTGGAAATTTCACTCATCCCACTTTTAGGGTCTAATTATTGCCAGTAGCATCTGTAAGGGAATTCCATAGCTCTTAGCGGTAGGAGTATATAAAGGCTTCAAAAAGATTCTCTCTCCCCTCCTCCTCCTCCTCCCACCCTCCCTCCCTCTGCAAATTCACACACACAATCAAAAACTAGATTTATAGAATATTCTCATTATAATCACATTGCGCATTTCTGGTTCCTAGGACTCTTTTATGTCCCTTTGGTGTTGGGAAATCCTAAAAGAAGACATAATGTAGTCTGGCTCACAGAATCTTAAGAGGTAGAGAAGATTTCATGACATCATGGGAATTAGAGCATGGTTATATCCAGCCTTGCTTCAAAGTGAATATTTGAATAAAAATCAGAAAATATCTCGCTTCAATTTCACAATTCCCCCATCAATTTATAAGATTGTGCATAGACAACCAAAATTCTCTGATGGAAATAGGGAAAAATACCATGAGTGGGGCAGAATTAGCTGGCCACTGTAATATTCATCCTTAATTCAATGATTTTTGTCTTGAGAGGTTTTTTCCTGTGTTCTCCTTATCACCTGATGCTTCTTATAATACTCAGTTTGAACCCCTCCCCAATTTCTAATATCAACCAATCAGACAAACACAGAGGGAGAGGGCACTTGCCCATCTTGTGTTCTCTCCATTTACATTAGCATCACAGTATTCCCTGTGTGGAGTCCATTGGTTACTATAAATTCCAAACATGAGGTGTCCCCCAATGTGTAGATGACTCACTAAGTCATAGCAACCTTTCCTGTCCAAATGCATGAACTTTTAAAAGTACTTAACTATGGGAAATCTGTAAACTTTTCAATACATCTCTGGATAAGCAATCATTTGTTATTTTTGACCATTTTATTTTTAGGTTTTTAAAAATATTATCCATGCTGCAATTTGCATATACCTTTCCTCACTTATCTGATGATTTCCTTAGATAAACCTCAGTTTTAAATTATTTTGCTAGTCTCTTAAACATTTTTTGTTTTGCTTTCAAGTAATTCTCTTCATACCCCAAATCTCCAGTTCTGCCTCATGTTCTCCTTTTGTTATCTCTATTTGATATTTGAGGGAGATGCATATATTTATTTTGCCTATACCATGACCCACTGACTGCCCTAAGCATGAAGCAGAGCAGAACTCTTGGGTCCCTGCCAGTTCCCCTCACCAAAGCCTGGGCCACTTGCCTTACCCAATGATCTTTAGATGAAGAGGACCTGACCAGGAACTTTAGTGGAAGCTATGACTCAGAGAGAAGATAAGTTATCATGGCCTCTGGATACAGCTTGGATAACAGAGGAAGAAGTATATATTATGCGATAAACAGGATACTCACTATGACAGTCTTCAGAGACCTACTTATCAACCTGGTGAGCTTTTAAAAATCCTCATGCTTAGAACATACCTCAGGCTAATTAAATCAGATTCCTTAGGGTGAGATCCATGGATCAACATTTTCTAAAACTACCCTGGTGATTCCAACATGCACCTTTATTGAAGAACCAGTGTTTCAGAATACAGTAAAGCAACCATTGGATATAAAATTTCCAGATCTTTGGAGAGGAAGGTCACACCCATGGGTAATTAATCTGTGCCTTTTAGTAAGGAAGGTGGATTTTGACTAGCATTGGTTGAATGCCAGTGATGTGACAGAGGCTGAAGATACATTGGTTCATTGGATCCTCACATCTGTCCTTGAAGTAGATATCAGGTCTCCGTTTTATAGACAAAAAATCTAAACTTGCCCAAAGCTGACAGAACCAAAATTCAACCCTGGAACTAGAATGCCCCAAATTCCTTTTTCTTTTGTGCTGTACTACGCTGCCATTGCATTCCAAAACAAGATGGGACACCCATTACCACTGCAAATCCTAACTCATTCCAGACCTCCTGTGGATCCCTGCCATCAGGTTTCATATCTGGCTCCTGGAAATTCTCTAGAAAAGAAAAATAAGAAGTGAAGGAGTTCTAAAGCACACTCAGAATTCTATTTTACTCAGAAAAGCTATTCAATCAACCGGGCTCTGTGTCCCTGACATTCTGCTATAAAAGAACACAAATCCTTTCTTTTGTGGGCTCTCTGGCACATGAGTACCAAGTCTCTGATGTCACGTCCACTTCCATTTCAATTTTACCCTAGGACATATGCACCTCAGCATGGTCAGCTCAGCAGCACATCAATGATGGCAAAATTTAACAGCATTTGAAAAAGCGCTGGATGAAAAGGATTCCTAAATGCTTTTCAGCACATCAATGAATCATCTGCTTTCAATGGAGTGATATTTTAGAATCACCCACTCAAGTTGACACCAGTTCTGAATGGTAAGGTTTCACCTTTCATATGAATATAAGTTCCAATGCTATTAGTCTCTTTAATGCAGGCTTAGCACCAATGAAACTATTTTTGCTGCTGCTTTGCATGGACAGAGGAGTATTCTCCTTAGAAAATATTAGAAATCATTTTAGAGCTTTAACCTCATATTTTAACAAAGCCCAATAAGCTTGGCTATATTACTCTGGCTTCTCACAGAGCTGCCTTTGTAGATCTTAGATTTATTTTTTCAAAGTTCATATAAAGCCAATGAAGATATACCTAGAATCTAATATTCTTTTGTTATTTATACATCGGGAAAAGTACTAGTACATACTTCACATATTTACTGTAATTATTAAAAAAGGGATGAGAGGAATTTGTGTGATTCAACAAATAAGTGGCACTTACTAAAAATTCACAACATATTAAGATTTTTCCTTCAAATGTAGGAAAGTTGCAAACAGTAGAGTTACAATAGTGAAGAAGACAGGCAAGCTTTCTTGTTGGTGACATTCTAGAGCAGACCTTTCCTTTCATTGCTGGGGTGCAGCAATGGGCCAGAGTCGTACTAAACGTGGGTGGCTGGGATAGGGTGTGGGAACGCGAGAGCACTGAATCCTGGAATGACAGACACAGTCGCCTACTGGACATCTCTATTTTGTATTTAATAAATATACAAGCTATTAATCGATTTACTGTCAACTGTCATACAAATATTGTCATTGCCTAGATATGCTACCTTATTGAAAAAATTGTGAAGAATAGTTCTAGATTGGAAAAGATAGGCAACAAATAAATATATACATTAATGAACATGGAAGTTTCAAATATAAAATGTAATATTAGACCAAATATGAAAAAAATTAAATAGAGTAAAGAGAAAAACATGACTGAGAAGAATGGGACCACTTAAGGTTAGATGGACAGAAAAGTCCTCTCAGATAAGAAGAACAAGTGATATGTTCTGATAAACATTTTCAAACCTTCTTTGGCAACTATGTGAAGAATGAAATATACCTGACCAGAAAGGAAATAGAGAATGCTAGTAAGAAAGTAAGAGGCTATGGCAAGATCCAAATGAGAGATGATGGTGGTGTGTAGCAGTAGGGACAGAGTGAATTGAGTGGATTCAAGATGCTGACATTATTTCTGAGATGTAAGCAAAAAGAGGAGAATTAAAGGCACACTTAGGTGGCTTGAACCACTTTGTAGAGAGTGGTACCTGGGGGAAGAAAAATTCTGGTTGAAAGAAACCAAGAATTCTGTTTAATTAGATATTTCTATAATGCAGTTAGATACATGACTCTTGAGTTCAGTGGCATAATCAGAGCTGTATAAATATCATTGGCATATAGGTGGCATTTAAAGCCTTGACATTGATGAAATTATACAATGAGAGAAAAGTCCTTGGTAGTATAGCTTTAAGAACAGGCATTGGATTTCTGAGTTTTCAATTCTATTCCATTGGTCTATATGCCTGTCTTTGTGCCAGTAACATGATGTTTTGATTACCGTAGCTTTGTAATCTGATTTAAGGTCAGGAAGTATGATTTCTCAACTTCATTCCACGTTTTCAAGATGACTGTAGCTATTTGGGGCACATAACCCTTCTATATAAATTTGATGATTAAATTTCCATTTCTGCAAAGAAGGTTGTTGGAATTTTGATTGGGATTGCATTGAAACCATAAACTGCTTTGGGTATTATGGACATTTTAATGATATTTAGTCTTCCAATCCATTAATGTAGAATAATTGAAAGTTCAGAAATCAATCCTCACATGTATGGCCAAGTGATGCTTGACAAGGTGGCAAAGACTACTCAAATGGGAAAGAATAGTCTCTTCAACAAATGGTGCTGGGAAAACTGGTCTCCATTTGCAAAAGGAAAGAGGACTGCTACCTCACATTATCTACAAAAACAACTCAAAATGGGTCTAAGATCTAAATATAAGAACAACAACCATCAAATCCTAGAGGAAAACATAGTGAAGCATCTTTAGGAACTTGTGTTAGGCAATGGCTTATTAGACTTTTCACCCAAAACATAAACAACAAAAGAAAAAATAGATAAATGTAATCTTATCAAAATCAAAAGCTTTTATTCCTCAAAGGGTTTTATCATGAAAGTAAAAGTAAAGAAAAACCTACAAAATGAGGGAAATTATTTGCAAGCTGCATATCTGATAAAGGATTAATATCCAGTATGTATGAAGAAACCCTTCTAATTTACAATAAAAAGAAAAAAAATCTAAAAATGGGCAAAAGACTTGAGCAGACATCTCTCCAAGGAAGATGCATAAATGGCCAGCAAAGAACATGAAAAAATGCTAAATATCAGTAACCATCAGGGAAATGTAAACCAAAACCACAATGTCACACTGATGATACCATGTCACACTGATGATAATGATTTCTATTAAAAACAAAGCAAACAAACAAACAAAAAGCAGAAAACGATTGGTGGTGGGAATGTGGAGAAATAGGAACATTCATTCATTGCTGTTGGCTATGCAAATTGGTGCAGCTGCTGTGAAAGACAGCTGGGTGATTCCTCAGAAACCTAAGTACAGAACTACCATATGACCTGGCAATTCCACTACCAGTAATAACCGAAAGAACTGAAAGCAGGGACTTGAACAGATATTTGCCCACCAATGTTTGTAGAGGCATTATTCACAACTTCCAGGATGGAAGCAACCCAACGGTCTATCAATTGATGAATGGATAAATAAATTGTGGTTTGCACCATACAATAGGATATTATTCAGCTGTAACAGTAATGAAAACGTGATACATGTGAAAACATGGATGAATCTTTAAAACATCATGTTGAGTGAAATAAGTCAGACACAAAAGGGCCAATATTGTATGATCGCAAGGATATGAAACAATTAGAATAAGCAAAGTCATAGTCAGAATCTTGAAAAAGGTTACCAGGGGACAGCGTGGGAATAGGGAATGGGAAGTTAAGGCTTAAAATGTACAGGGTTCTTGTTTGGAATGATGGAAATGTTTTGGTAATGGATGATGATGATTGTAGTACAGCATTGTGAACACAATTAACAGCACTGAAATGTATATCTGAATATGATTAAAAGGGGAAATGTTAGACTATATATATGGTAATGAATAAAAATCCTTTTTATTTTATTTTTTAAAGATTTATTTATGTGTTTATGTATTTATTTATTTATTTATCTCCCCTCCCCCCCCCACCCTGGTTGTCTGTTCTCTGTGTCTATTTGCTGCGTCTTCTTTGTCCACTTCTGTTGTTGTCAGCAGCACGGGAATCTGTGTTTCTTTTTTTATTGTTGCGTCATCTTGTTGTGTCAGCTCTCCATGTGTGCGGCACCATTCCTGGGCAGGTTGCACTTTCTTTCGCACTGGGAGGCTCTCCTTACGGGGCACACTCCTTGCACGTGGGGCTCCCCTACGCGGGGGACACCCTTGCATGGCAGGGCACTCCTTGCGTGCGTGCATCAGCACTGCCCATGGCCCAGCTCCACATGGGTCAAGGAGGCCTGGGGTTTGAACCACGGACCTCCCATGTGGTAGACAGACACCCTAACCACTGGGCCAAGTCCACCGCCCCTAAAAATCCTTTTTAAATCCATGGAACTACTATTCACAAACAGGGAACCCTAAATTAAGCCATGGACTTTAATCAATAGCATAATTGCAAAGTGTGCTGTCATCAATTATAACAAATGTCCCACATCAGTGCAAGGTGTTGGTGGTGGAGTTGTAAATGGGAATCCTGCATTTTATGTATGATTTTTCTCTAAGTTCACAACTTCTCAAATTGAAGAGATTAAAAAAAATAACAAGAGTGGGAAAAAAAGTCAGCAGAAAAGGCCAAAAAGAATTTCCTAGTTGAAGAAAGATTAGGGCTGAAAAACAACTTAATTCCTTCATAGGTATGAGAAGGGTCCAATGATGATACGAATTTGGTTATCTACATTATGAAAGTGTTAATTGTAAAATAGAATGACCACTTTTTCAGCAAATTGTTACTCTTGCTATTATTTGCTTAATCAATTACTAATTGTATTTAATATTTGCCCCTAATCATTTATGTGATGAATTCAGTTTTGAATTTTATACTCGGGCAGTTTTATAGTTTTCTTAACCCAACAAATATATAAAATGAATAAACATTCTTTTATTACAGATAAATTGCTCACTGCTGAAGTTACTGGAGACTTAACTCTCAGGCAGTGTAAAGGAGAATAGCCATTATATCCTGTTCAGTCCCCTGCACTTGACTTTCTCAATTAGTTTTGGCAGCTGAGGTTACCTGTTTCTAAAGTAAGCAATAAAATGCTAAAAAATCACCACAGTTGCAGATGGGCAAGTATGCTGAACATAATGATAATTTTGTTTTTAATTCGTATTATTATCATCTTCAAACAGAACATAGGGGATTTTTATTCATTTTGAATCATTTGTTGCTATAAACAATGGAAAACTAGGCTTGCTGCCATTGACTGCAGGCATAACTCAGAGTTTGATAAAGATGAATGTAACACCCTTACACAACATTTTACTCCAAGTTGAAGCTAAACTGAACCTGAGCTGACTGCCTTTTGAAAGGAAAATGTCTCCCACCATTCTGCAAGCACCAACATACGTTTTGGCTCTGCCACCCACCTCCACCCCATGACAAATTTAGTTTCATCTTCAAAACTGCACATTCTCCTTCTTCTCATTTATATAAAGGATTGATTTTAATTTATCTCTCTATCCTCAGCATCCAGCAGAGTAGCCAGTAAATTGCAAGAGTTTAAGAAAATGTTGAAAAAAAAAGGCACCTTCAATGTATATCAAATTGCTGCTTTTTAAAATCTTTTTTTGTTTGTTTATGCGGAACCTCTCCTTCTTTCAGTGATTTGGGGGTTTTGTTGTGGTTGTTATATTTTTTTAAATGGTCACTACATATTTTGTAGCACCTACTATAAACAGGATCTTAAGCTTGGAGTAGTAGCTATGACAAAGACCCTACAGGGCTTGACTTGATAGTTGTCTGTGGAATAATTAAGGCAAATTAAAAATATCCAAATAAGTACATAGAAAGTGCTGAAAGTATGAAATACATTAAGAATACCAAGGCAGTTCAAAGAAAGCAAGAAATTAGCATGTGCCAGAGTCGTTGGGAACATTTCTTAGAAAAGACAAAACTTGAGCTGAATCTCAAGGATAGGACACTGGGCATATATTCCAGGAAGAAGAAATGTGAGGAAAGTTCCAGATTTAAGAATGCATAATGGGTTTCAAAGAATAATGAGTAAAACAATATGTAGAAAGTAAAAGATTAGCACACAAAATTTAAAAAAGGCAAACTAAGAAAGGTAAGTTGGGACCATGTTAGGGGATTTTTTTTTTTTCGTGCTTAAGATCAGCACACCCAGAGAGCTGATGCAGCAAGATGATGTAACAAAAAAAGAGACACAGTTTCCCAGTGCCACCAGATAATACAAGGGACGTAGAAGAACACACAGCAAATGGACACAGAGAGCAGACAATGGGGGGAAGGGGAGGAAAAGGGGAAAGAAATAAAATTAATCCTTAAAAAAAAAAAGATTAGAATTTCTCTTAAAAGCAGCAGGAAGTCACTGAGAGTTTTGTGATTATTAAAGAGGAAATAAAATACATTTGTAAGAAGGTTTTAAAATGAATTGCAAGAGGAGACAGATCACTGAGGAAAGTGAACCCAGTGAGTATTTAACATAATTTAGGAATTAGGAGGTAAGAACAGGATGGATGGATGTAAGAATGGTTATGAAAATCAGTAGAATAGAATGACGGATTAAATATGGCTGAAAGAGAAAGACAGGGAAGTCAACATTGAGGTTTCCAGCTTGGGTGGCTGGAGCAACAAAGATATTGACAGATTACAAGGAAGTCAGGAAAAATCAAAAAGAAATCTAGTTTGGCGAAGAAAGAGAACTCTAAATTATTAAACCTATTGACTTTGGCATGCTAGGCAAGTTATTGGTCGAAATGTCTACAAAGAAGCTAGAGGTGTGGGACTGGTCATCAGAACAGCAGCCTCCCAGATGCCCTGGAAAATAGATGCAATCATTTGTCTTTGTTGCTGTTGTTGTTATCGTTTTGAGGTACCAGGGGCCAAAAATTGAACCTGAGACCTCATGTCATTGAGTATGAGCTTCCCTGAGTTGTTGTTTTGTTTTGTTTTTTTTATTTGTTTTGCTTGTTGTTTGTTTTATACTGTTTTTGGGAGGCACCAGGAACTGAACCTTGGACCTCCCGTGTGGGAAGCAGGTGCTCAACCATTTGAGCCACATCCACTTGCCAGCCAGAGAGTGAACATTTTTGACCTTATATCTAATGTATGCATTGAGTGAAGGTCTGTTTTTAGGCATTTCATAAACTTAGATCATATTTTGAGCTAATGTCTAACACATAGCCATCTGAATTCCTTTGAATAATAAAAAAAAAGACTTAAATATCTCCAAGTTCCAACTCACCTTTAAGGACCATCACTTCATTGAATAGCTCCTAATCAGAATCATTTAAAATCTTTAGTAGTGTAGTAGGAAATATAGTTCCCTAGAGAAATTGAACTAGAATTCAGAAAAACTGGGTGCTGCAATGCTAATTATCTGTCTAGTCTTAAACAACTCACAAGTTGCCGGGCCTCTGTTTTCTCATCTGCTAAATGGCAACATTTGTTAATATAACCTAGAACATTCCTTCTAGTTCTAATAATTTCTTCTAATTCTTTTTCTTGTTTTGCAAAGCAAGTCTTATTACATAAAGAACAAAGACACAGGGAAAAGAAAGACAAGGGGCTCTTTACCCTAAAAGCTACTTGTCCATCAGGGCAAATTGCATTTGCCGGCATTGCTTCAGGGTTATTCAAAAGCCTTGTCTGACAAGATCAGGCACAGCATGGTACAGCCTTAGAGCACACTCCACACCCACAGTCCACACCTCTGTCACCATGGGTTGACTTCCAGTGATTCGATGGGCCTCCCTGGCACCCATTACCAAGCACCTTCTAGCAATGCATTTGTAAAAAGACTTGACCAAAAGGGGCAAAATTTTAAATTCAGAAGAATTTTTATGTCTATAAGATTTCAGAATGAGTGGGGAGGTCATTCCAAAGGTTATGCTTATGCAGTATCAGGAGGATCTCACTGACTGCCCCGTAAACACAGCCTCAAGCCAGGGTGCTCCTGAGGGCTCTGGGGACATCTGGACACTATAGGCAGGACAGACAGTCCCAGGAAATCAGCACCTCATCAGTGTGCCTTACCTTGGAATATATGATAACCTATTTTCCCCATGTAACAGAGTTAGACTCATTTATAATTTCCCTACACTTGATTCTTCTGCCTCTTTTACTTCAACCTATAATTAACACTATACCAGTTAAATATAAGTCCCAGAGACTTAAATCTTCTTATGCTGGTTGAGCCCCGAATCTCAGCAGAGTTACAGCCAACAAGTATTCTCAAGTTCATCAGATTTGCCCAGGACAACTAACAAAAGGATGATGATGGACAATGCTCATCTCAAAACACAGAGTATCTACAACTGCAAGCTTCAATCTCCTATGAGATCCAAGCCCCTCTCAGTCAGAAACAGAGTGACATCACCATCCCAAAATCCTTAAAGTTGAGAAGTGAACAAATATAAGGAGGAAATGCAACTATGGGCCAAAGCAGACTTGTTAGTATTATAGTAACAGAAGAACATGTAATACAAAGATAGTGGTCACTGAGGTTCTGAAAGGAGGAGTGTGTTAGTCAGCCAAAGGGGTGCTGATGTTAAGTACCAGAAATCTGTTGGCTTTTATAAAGCATACTTATTTAGGGTAAAAACCATAAGAGGTACTTCCTTACCAAATGTCTGTTGCCATGTGTTGAAGCAAGGTGGCTGTGGATATCTGCAAGGGTTCGACCTTCCTGTTTCCTCTTAAGTCTTCATGGGCCCAGCTTCTTCCAGTCTCAGCTACAGCCTGGAGGGATTGTTTCTTTCTGGGCCTGCTGAGCTGCTCAGGGCTCTGGTCTCCTCAGCTGCAAACTAGCTGACAAATGGCTCAGTTCTCTTCCAGAGGCCTCTGCTATGTCTATGGAGCTGTCTCTCTTCCCTATGTTCTTCTCCTGTGTTCTTCTTGAGTGTCTATATATCCACAAAGGGGACTGCCGGTACTGAAACTGAGTCTCCCTAATGACGTGGCCAAGTCAATATAATTTAATCAAAGGCCTCTCAGCTGAATCTAATACAATCAAAGGGTATCCTGCCCAGAAGAACAGACTAATTTACAAAAATAATCTATATATTTTTTTGGAATTTGTAAATAATATCAAACTGCCACAAGGAGGAAAGAATAGGTGAACACGGGGCATTTTGGGGACTTTGGAATTGTTCTGCATGACATTGCAATGACAGATACAAGCCATTATACATTTTGTCAAAACCTATAAAATTGTGTGGTACAAAGTATAAACCATAATGTAAACTATAGGCCATGGTTAGTATCAATGTGTTAATATTTGTTCATCAATTATAACAAATGGACCACACTAATGAAAGATGTTATTAACAAGGGAAAATGTGGGAGGGGGAGGGGGTAGAAAATGGGAATCCCCTACGTTTTCAATGTAACTTTCCTGTAATCTAAAACTTCTTTTAAAATAAAGTTAAAACTAACTAAATAAATAAATAAAAGCAGTCTGTGTCTGGGATGAATATTTAAGAAAATTAAGGGCTGCTTAGATATGCAATCACATGATGGAGTGAGAATTCTCATGGAACTGGTTACTAAGATGTTTTTTTATGTGTGCATATATTACTGTGATGTTGTGGTTTTTAATGTGGCTGATTTTCCCAAGAAAAAGTAAATATATTCTGTGTTCTGATTCCACTAATCAGAGGATGAGCAGAGGAATGGTAGCCAATGCCCACTGTTATTAATGCTCTGGTGCTTTATATGTATAATATCCATAACCTCATCAAGTTAATAACTCATTATAATCTCTACTCCCTCTGCTACAGTAACTTAGGCAAGAGATTGCAGCTGACCCATACAGGACTATCAACACTCCTCCCTGGAAGTTTTCCCCAGAAAATGTCTCTGTCAGTGGCAGTTTTGACATGAGCTTCGAGAGCTGTCGGCAGCCATAGTGGCTACGCTGTGCTTCAATGGGAGAACAAAGTGAACAAAGACAAAAGGAAAAACAGAGGCAGAAAGTTCTAACAGTGCCTAAAGCCCTGGCTCCAGTCACTCCTGGAGCTCATGCTTACTCCTCAGGGTGGCCTTCCCAAGATAATGGCCCAGCCCTAAGCTGCTGAGCCAGCATCCCTATTGATTGGTCAGTATTTGTTCCACTCGGGTTGTTTATTTTTAATACCAAGCCTGTCTGAGTCCCAGTTACATTCTTCCTTCTGTTTACTCGGTTGACTTCCTTGACTGAACCATTTTTGTCTTTTAGTTTGAATTGGATTTCTCCCATTTTCCCTCAAAAATATCTGATTAATTCACTGATTCACTGAATAAATATTTATTGACCACTTATAATGCACCAGGCAATATGACAACTGCTGCAATGAACTCACAGAAAAGCATGATTTTTGTGAAAACAATCATAAATTCATCTCTTTACACTATGTGAAGTGATATCAGCTTATTCCTCAGTATTTTACATACAATAAGAGGAATCTATTGTTGAGTAACTGAAAGAATAAAGTTCTTATTTTTAACTCTTGCTATATAATGAATCTTAAGAAACAAGGAGGAAACTGATTTTTATATGGGTTTGGTTAGAAAGAATTAGAAAACAGCACAGCAATATAGCATAAAACAAGTAAAATCACTGAATGATAAAACAAAATGTAATTTTCCATGGTTTTCTAAAACATTGACAGTAAAATGTTTGTATTCCTCTTAATAAGTAGCATTTATACAGTTCCTGTAAGCTAGCACTACACTAAAGTCCCAAGGAGGATGCAACAAAATATCAGTCATGGGCTTTTCCCTTGTGAATAATTTTCTTTAAATTATGAAGAATTGAAGTATTCCTAAATAGTCTAACCAAAGTGCTCAGGAATGAAGGTGTTTATGAAAAATAACTTAATAGTGTTTCTGCAAATATAAACTTTCCTTATTGTCCTTAATGTATTGCATAACTGCTTTGTATATGTGTAAATTCTAAAAAAGCCCCCCCTCCAGAGAAATGGAGGTGCAAAAACTTTAAAGTCAACAATCAAATAATACGAAAGTTCAATTAAAAATGAAATAATATTTTATTATACTCAAAATGCACTTGAATATCATGCTTCAAAACGTTATTTATTTCATTCATTTAACCTAAGAAAAACTCCCAGTTTATTTTATTTTTTAAGATGTAAAGCATGAAAGAATTTAAAAATAAAAGTATTTCTAGGATATCAATGCATTTTATGCAAAATACCTATTTAAATTACATAAGACTTAATGAATAAGAGAGATATGAATTCAATCTTTGCTAAATTATATGTTAACTTCAAAAGTTATGGTGACAGTGCTAGATAAACATTTCTAAAATAACATCTCCAATACTCAAGGGAATCTAAGTTTATGTTCCATCTCTAGGATTAATGACAGGCCAGGATTTTTACCTTCTTTTCACTCAGCCATAAAGGTCGAGTTTATAAGTTCTTATTTTTATGCCAAGAGATTCTCATTTACAGCATTTCTTTTCACTGTGCTAGAGCATCTTGTCTTAAACTGTCATTATACACCACTTATCACTATCAATGTCAGATGCAGGAGCACCACCTGTTTCAGCCTCAGAAAATATTCTCCAGCTTCAGAGTTTTGATGTTGACCATCCTATAATTTCCACTATTTATTAGGTTGCCAGTTTGATTAATAATGAGAACTTACAGCTGGACTTAAATATAAATATCCGTTTATATTATGAATAGAATCTGGTAGGGCAACTTCATGAGTTACTCAAGGATGGAGGTTCCTGCCTGGTCTTTATGCTCCATCCTTCAAGGAAAGCCCCCATCCCCATGGTCCAAGATGGCTGCCACAGCTCCAGGTATCATATCATTATTCAGATGGCCTGCCGCTTTTCCTAGAGAAGATTTTCACAAGTCACATACAATATTTCCACTTATAACTCATTGGCCAAAATTTTGTCACACGCTGATCCTTGGTTGAGAGGGAAATGGGGATTGTAGGATTTTAGTTCATTGACAACATGCCTAACTAAAAATAGAGGTTCTTCTTACGAAGGAGGAAAAGGGAGAATGGATAGTGGGAGACAACTACAATCTCTGACACCTATTCATACAAAAAGTTACGCTTACAGAAAAAGGTGCCCATTCACTGTCACATGTGAGGAAGAAACAACATATATTACATACATTTTATTCATATAATTTGAACTGAGTCACAGGAAAAGCTGTGTGTTGGGGACATAGTTGGAAACTTTTATCATCCATTTGTGAAGAAAGCTGGTTCGTAATGAAAAAGAGAAGAAAAGAAAAAGGAGCAGAGATAAAAGAGGGGTTGCTTCATTTTTCCTTGAGTGAATGTAGGGTGTTTTTGTGTTTAGCCACCAAAAGGACCCTGAATAGGTTATCCAGAGCACAAAAAAGAGGGAGGAGGAGAGCTGCAAATTTTAAAAGCTTTTTATCAGGAACTATGCCACTATTACATGCAATATTTAAATATATAAACGTTGTTGTGGATTGAATTGTCTCTCATAATGGTATGCTGAAGTCTTAATCTCCAGTACCTCAGAATGTGAATTTATTCGGAAATAGGGTCATTAGAGACAGAACTAGGCAAGTTAAAATGAGGTAATGCTGGAGTAGGAAATTTTGACACAGACAGACAGACAAGGGGAGAACACCAGGTGAGGACTGATACAGACAATGTCATGCATTGCCAGCAAGCCACTGCCAGAAGCCAGGAGAAAGACAGGAAAGTAATTTTTTTTCCACAAGACTTCAGAGGAAACTCAGCCTGTTAACACTTTGATTCCAGACTTCTAGCTCCCAGATCTATAAGATAATATATTTCTGCTGTTTTAAGATGCCCAGTTTGTGGAACTTTGTTAAGAAGCTAAGGCAAAGTACGGATATAAAACATTTAAATATACAGGTGAAGATAGAGTATCTATTGGGCCATTGATCACCAAAGCAATAAATGTGTGCAGGTAACCCACCTCCAACAGTAGTAAAACAAATTTTTCACTTTGTGGTCCAACTGATGGCTTGACTTTGTAGCAGAAGTGGTAACCTGGCTCACTCGACACTCATTCCCAACTAGTTTCTCTCTTGCTGTTCTCTCTGAGAGAGCATGGAAATTTAAAGACATAATTTGGTTCTCACTCGGGGGTGATCTCATGAGCTCTGGAAAGCTCTGTAAGTAAAAGTCCGTGGAAATGGCTTGCCTTCCTGAATAAAGATAAATCCTCAGGAAGAGAAAAACTTTGGCATTTATACATTATACCTTTCCAGAACAAGAATGTGATGTCTGCAGGTGCAGCAGGCATCTTGAAACCATAAAACAAACAAATAACCCACTAAGAATGTCTAGATGGAAAGATAGAAAACCACGTTGTTCCTCAAAGGCATTTTGAACAGCTGCATCAAGCCTTGGCTGTCTATTTTGGAATTCTTATTAAGTGAATAAAATAAATACTCAGTATTCAAGTTTCTCTTGTTCAAGTTTTCTGTTACTTGCAACTACATACGTTTTTAACTGAACAGATGGGTGGCTTGAAAAACTCTTCTGGCTATTGTGATAACCCCAGGATCTACTAAAATTTTTCTGTTTGTCCTAGAGACGTGCTTTTCCCTGTCACTGTTTCCTTTCCATCTGCCTTCCAAGCATCTTCTGCCGGCCTCGTTGCTGCCTCCACTGCGGTGACCACCATCAGGGGTGCCACCATGTTCTGTCACATTGTTCTGGAATTAGCAGGCTTTTCACCAGGAAGCACATTTCTCAGATACGAGTCTAGAACCCTGGAAAGGCACATCTTTCAGTCTCCTGAAATTGCAGCACTTATTGCTCTACTCTTTTTCTGCACTGAAGAGATATTACAGCAAACCAGATACTGGCTTCCACAGTTTCTCTGATTCCATCTTCATGATATCCACCCTTCCCTACCTCACCATTCCTAAGTGACTGTCACTCCTATGGAAACTCATACAAACACCAAGAGCTAGATCTTTAGAGATGCTACCTCCAACTTTCGTGTTGAGATTCTTTTTATATTTAAAATTGGTCACTTAATCCCACAACACTCTTGTAGGATTGGAATTTCACCCCCACTTTGAAAAAAAATTAGCATGCCTAAATTCAAGCAGCTGGTAATCAGAGAGACAGGAGTAAGTCCCATGTAGGACCCCAATTCCATTATTTTCCCATTTTATTTCATTTCACCCACTGTAGCATACCAATTCTGCTTCTAATTAAATTACAATTGAGGAAGGAAAAAAAACAAGAAAATGTATTTACCTTTAAGGCAGCATATAAGTGTCAGATGAGTGGTACAGGCAATAAGTTACTCTAGGGACTCAGAAGCATGTTCAGAGAAAGAATAAAGGTTCTAAAGCAAGATCGTACAGATACTTAATCACCAATAAGTTAAGTCACAATTATTTTCCCAAATAAGTTTCCAACTGTTTTCCATGGCTTGTGTTGTCCTTTGAGTAATTCTCTAGTGTGTGTTACAGTCACAAAATGAATGGATTCAACTCTTTTCGGGATCCTTGATACTGATGTGCAGGAGAGATAATCCAGGTCTCAGCAACCCAAGGAAGAGAAACCAAAGTTGTTGGACAGGGTTGGAGACAGTCCTCCTATTTTGTCTTTTGCCTATTGCTGGTTGAGTACAGTCTACCCCAATATGGTGTGCTTTATATGTTAATAAGCTCTGAAATTTATGACAGCTTGCCTCACAGAAGGGGAGACATTTATTAAACAAATGTGGCTAATTAGGAATTAAATTTGCTCTGGAGACAATAGCTTCCAGTGAGAAGGTTGTAGAGATGGGGAGAGAACTTCTTTGTTTCCTCATGCAGTAAACATTTAGTGCCTTTTATATGATATACTGTACTAGGATTTGGACATACAAAAACAAATTGACCTAATTTTTTTTAAAATAGAGAAGGAAGGGAGAGAAAGGAAGAATTTCATTTGCAACAAATAAGAATGAAAGGCCAAGTCTATCCAGCCATTTTTATGGTATGGGGAGAATAAATTTGCTCATTCATTCATTCATTTAACAAATAATTAGTAAAAAAAAATCAAGGCTGGAGATACTACCTTGAAAAAGTTAGGTAAGATCTCTGTCCCAGTGGAACCTCTGGTCCAGGGGAAGCAGGAAGGAGTCAAAAATGTCTATATGGGTAATGACTGTTCTTGGTCAGGTTTTATCATTTGCTGACTATGTGATCTTAAGCAGGTCACATAATAAGTGAGCTCCAGTTTCTCGATGTGTATAGTGAAGTCGTTTTCCCTGCTTTTCCCAAATTGCCAGGTTACTGGAAATATCATAAGAAACAGTTGTTTTTGAAATGATATTATTTTATGGATTGTAAAACAGTTTACAAATGGAAGTGGGATTTTTATCCATTTGGTCACCTTTCACCCAATAGAATTTAGTATTGAACAAGAAAATTATATGCTAGCAAGGGTGAGTTTAGCACTATAAACTCACTGTCAATACTAAGAAAATCAATGAGAACAAATGTGAAAAGCAAGCTTTTCTAGCTTATGCCTGATGGCAGTTTGTCTCCAAAGCCTTTGCTATAATACATCATAACAAAAAACACCCATAGTGACATCCATATAATAAACCATCTGCCCACTTGCCAACATGAAAGTTTGCCCTTAACCCTTCCCAAAATATGTCCCATTCAGATTGAAATGTGGTAGAAGTACCAAAGCACATATAAAGGACAATTAAATAGCACCTTTCTATGATTAGACACACAAACTTCCTGGAAGATTGACCACCCACCAGTCTGAAGACCCATGATCTCCAGATAATATTCTATCTCTTACAGAAGAACAAGGGATTTGGTCTTTTGTTTTTTTTTTTTTTATTATCATTGCATATAACACACCATTAATTTCTTATTAGAAAATTGTCTACACTTCATCAGTGAAGCCCCTTCTTTTACTCCTGGACAGCTTATATTCCTGGGATATTTCTGGGCAGATATAATGGTCTGTTATTGTAAAGCATTTAAGCATTCCCAGTGCCTCTTTCAGTCATCTCACCTGAAGCTATAAAACCACTTCAGATACTCATATAGGAACTCTTTTTATTTACTTGAAAAACTCAGCAATTTAATCAACACCTTTAAGTTAAAATCATTTCTGATTGTTCAGTGCTAAGGGAATTTTAAAAGTGCTCTCTGCCTAATAAAAGTATGGGGAGCTCAATTTATGGTCCTGCCACTTGAGTGATGTTGGGCAAGTTACTGAACCTTGTTGAGCCTCAGTGACATCAGCTATGAAATCTGCTTCAAGATATAATCCCCATATTTCTGGTCTCTATTTCTTAGTTCTTATCTTAGCTTCTCACTCTCACCCACTGTTTCATTTGACGTAGAGGCAACAGCACACCTTGTCGGGTGAGGGAGGGGCAGGTACAAGGCTGAGAAAGCCAGGTTGGAAAGAAGTCATGAGGAAAAACGGGCTTAACACATAGCCCAGGAGTCAATAACTTTCTATTGTGAAGATAAAGATGAATAACGTCTTTCAAGGTGGGAAGGAGTAATAGCCATTAAAGGTCAAGAAAAGCAGGAATCAGGACTACAGATATTTAAATAGCTTGATGTAGGAAACTAGCAGGTAGAAAAATCTTAATTGACCTTGACACTAAGACATTATCTCTTTGCTCTTGACTTTCTTTTCATACTTCTTACCTAAGGTGGGAAGAATATGATGAAGAAGAAGTCAGGGTCAAGGCAATACAGATACATGGGAAAAGCAGCTACAGCAAGAAGAGTAGAAACCTGTTTTGCAATGCTCAACCTACAACATTCTTTTATTTATCTTCACTTAGATTAAATGTTTTAGGTCTACTGTTAAGCCTTTCAGGCATCATCTGTATATATCCTTACCATTAACTCAACAAATAAATATTCAAAGACCATTATGTTTATAACATTGCAATAGGATCTGTTCTTGTCTACTAAGACTCCCAGTATCTAATAGAGGGGATTTTACTTGTATTCAAATAACTTCAAGTTTTAGCATAGAAGAAGAAACAGAATGCTGAATCACTTCAGGGAGGACAGAACTCACGTTCCAGCTAGGATACTGATGAGATGTCTTACAAAGGAGGCAGAACTCCAGTTGAACCTTAAAGAATGGATGGGATTTCAATAGATAGGGATGAAGAAGATGAATAAAAAAGAATGTGCAAAGGCATAGAAGCCACAAACTCCAAGACACAGTTTTCAGCAGGAGTACAGAGTAAGTAAAATTACTTAAAAGAGAAATTGGAAAGTGAGGCAAAAAAAAACAAAACAAGATACTTAATGAACTTGTTAAAAAGTCTGATTCTGATTAAGCAAATTAAGAGCTTAGTGTAAATCTAAATGTGAATCATGGCAGATCAATTCCTTAATTCTACTATAATTAGAACATCACTGTAGAGTTTATTAAACACAAACCATGAAATGGACATTGTGCCAGATATTAGAGAAATTAAGTATTTTTAGTACAGAGGAATTTCATCACCTACACGAAATAGTTTCACAGGCAAGCATAATTTTCCCTAGCCATCCAATAATGATAATGCTAAGATGTTTCCAAGAACCTAATATATACATATCTATCACAATACATAGGTTCTGATGATCTGATTTAGCAACACATGGGTGACAACTGGTTCCTTCCTCTTTTGTGCACATGCAGACATTCTGAAGGGCTTAATATTTGACATTAAGTTCTTTGTCACCCAGTTTTCACATTGCAACAAATTAAAAATTGTCATATAAGGTGGTTTTGAGAAGGCATTAACATAAAGATGGGTACAAAAAAAGGTGAGGTGGATAAAGCAGTAAAAAGAGATATTTTTTGCTGGCAGCCTTGGAAAAAAGGAAGGAAGCTGAGGTAAAATATATCTTGGCTTCTTGTGTCAGGTAAGGAAGATGTGTGAGAAGAGGCTGACGAAGTCAGAGGAGTCAGTTCTGCCATGTTTGCGTGAAATAATGAAGAACAGAGCTAAAAATCAAATAACTGCGAGAAGATGTTTTGGGAAATTCTCTTGGCTAAATGTGGAAAGTGTTTCTAACAAGGATAAATAAAATAAAAATTACCCATGTATTTTTAAAAGATTTGGATTTTTTTCTCACGTCTCAAAGATAGAAAATCTCTGAGTTTCTGAGACAATAATGAGACCCAGAAGATGTAAGTCAACAATATAAAGTCATAAACATCCTTCACTGCTTTATATTGGTCAAAACAAAATCATGCTCAATGCATAAGATAAAAGTAATAAACCATGTAGAAATCAGAAGGAAGTTAAATACCCATCCTAGGTTTTTCATCATGCAGAATTTTGATAGTAGCATAACCCAATTAGAGTAATTTGAGAATTACTAATTTATACTATTTTTGAAAACTAATCCATGTTGTCTGTTTTTGAAGTAATAAGAACAATATTTTGCATTTATTTTCTTTGTTATAAAAGATTTCTTGAATTATATGTAATTTTTAAAAGTCACTGTAGAAGGAAAATTTATTGAGTTATTATGTATATTTAATTTTCCTTGTGTTTTACCTTCTTCTATTTCAAAAAATTAGCATGACATTTTTATATTCTTCTGGGATTTGAACTCTGAAGTTGCAAGAGAAACAATCTTTTGTTTTTGAAAGTAAAGGTTTATTAAGTAAATTATACCAGACTGTCCCAGAAAGGGTGGAAAGGCAGGAAAGCACCTGGGGTGAAAAGCATTAGACATTACTCCCAAGACTAGGGAAAGGAGATTGCTTTGCAGCCTTGGAAGTACCATATCAAATTTCTGTGCTTTCACAAAGATAAGAATTGGCAATTCGTGTTCAAATCATCTAGAGGGGTTGGACCCCAGATTTCAAAGTTCCTTAGCAAATGGGTACCTGCAAGACACCCTGTGGGTTTAGGCAAATATGACTTCCAAACCAGTGGTGACTGAAACTTCTTACTCTGCAACTAGATTCTCCAGACCTTTGGAAAATTTAGGGTGAGGAAAGCGGGGAAAAGCCTAATAATGACTGAGACTGAATTTCTCATAGACCCAATGGAATGGGAACTCAGTCAGATTCATTTTTATTAATAAGCACGAGTATGACATTTCCTGTATACTTATTATTTCGGTACCATTTATATGTGCTACTGAGCAAATGCATCATGTTGAACAAATGTGTTCTCTTATCTCTAGCTGAACACAGTAATTTTAATCCAGAGTTGTAGGATTAAGAAGCTAAACAGGCTCTTGGCTTATATTACTAGTCTAACATTGGGGAACCAAAATATTAATATAAAAGAAAACTCCCATTTCTGCAACAACAAAAAATTACTTCTAGTTTGCAATTTTCCCATCAAAATGAATTTAGTTACATTTTTGTGTTTTCTATCATCCATTTTAATTTACAACAGATTGTCATTTGCAGGAAACTCCAAATTGTCATCTTTAGCCACTCTTGGAATGAGTATGCATTATTTTTCTTGTATACCCATGTCCAAGAAAAGTTCCTATTGGACTTCTGATAGAGTGACATTATATAATGGATTTGGCTAAGAAATCCACAATACTTTCAAGAAACCTCTGGGACCAGCCAATTCAAACTTGGAAATCAACTCTGCATGCTGAGATTCTTTTTTTCTAAGATCACCATCATGTTCAAATTCTTTGTTAGTTCTTAGGAGATGTATCTTTCTCTTTTTTTTTCTTTTCCACAGGCAATATTTATGGTATCTGTATTAGTCAGTCAAAGGGGCACTGATGCAAAGTACCTGAAATCTGTTGGCTTTTATAAAGAGTATTTATTTGGGGATAAAAGCTTACAATTGCAAGGTTCTAAAGAAGCCAACTCAGGGTTGATTTCTCACCCAAATCAGTTGCCTTGTTTTGAAGCAAGATGGTTGTCGATCTCTCTGTGGGTTCAGCCTTTCTCTCTCTCAGCTCCAGGCTGGCATAGGGCTTGTTTCTTTCTAGGCTTTCTCAGCACTGCAAACTCTCAGTGAATAGCTCATCTCTCTTCCCAGGGCCACAGGATCAAATTTCTCTCCTCTGCGATGTCTACAGAGCTCTCTCTCTTCCTCTTGTTTCTTCTTCTTTGTGTCTTCTTGAGTGAGTGTCCATTCATGTAGCCCACCAAGAAGGTGGGGACTCAACCTTGAGCCACACCCTACTGAAGATGTCGAATCAAAGCCCTAATCTTAACACAATTTAATCAAAGACATCTCAGCTGAATCTAATGCAATCAAAGGGGATCACACCCTTTGAGTAACAAATCAGTTTACAAGCATAATCCTTCTTTTTGGAATTCATAAATAATATCAAATTGCTACAGTATCCAAGTCCATAAATGAGTTACCAGGAGAAAGATACACTGCAAGCCATTAGGAGATAACTATTTAGTCACAACTTGCAGTGAGATCTTCAGCAATTTGCAATTTTCTGGACCTCAGTTTTCTTAGCTGTACCACAGGAATATATATGATTGTTAACTTTACTTCCAGATTTTACACTCAGTTTCTCTAATTGTACAGAAACCAAAACAAATTGGTCTGTCGTTAAGAGGCTTTGCAAAAAAAGTTGGAGAAAATGAGGATAAAGTTGAATCTGTCCATCTTCTCATGAGAGAATATGGTTGTTCTCCAATACCAGGGTGATCTTCCAAAGAGTCTGAGGATCTCAACATAAATATTTTTCCTGGTAATTTTATTTCCCTGGGCTGGATATACAGCTGCATTTTCTTTTTGGAAGTATTGAAGGGTAGTGGGAAAATGTGGCAGGAAAAATTATCCAAAGTTTCAAAATAAGGCAGAATGATAGAGTTCTTTCTAATAATCCCTGTTATTCACTCTTTTTACTCTCTTGAGGGAATGTATCTGTGTAGGACATACTATGCATAAGTGATTCAGAGCCAAGCATTTTACAACCCTGTAAAGTTAGAGGTTAGTTTATAGAAAACTGATAAGAGGTGATTTTTTCCCCTTGCCTCGTAGAGCAAATAACCTCAAAGTTTATAGTTGTATTGTCCTCCAGGACATAAACCTTATTTCATCAGCATTTTCTTCATTGACTATATAAATCCCAAATCCAAACAGCCTCTTCAAATCAATTTTTGTCCTTCTGCTTTTCTCATTAATGTTTTAAATAAAACCTTAACCCATACTGGTTATCTATTTGGATAAGACTAGGTTTTTAGCAATTTCAAAATTGTGCTTTTAGAAGTGAGATACTCCTGGAAGAAATAACTGTTTCCTTTAAAGAACCACTAACAAAGCCCCACTCCAGACCAGTTCTCCAAACTCCTAAAGCACAGTCTTGTTAAAACAAATTTCATAGATGGCACTAATCACATTTCCATGAGTTCCGTGACTAAGGAAATTGGGTCCTCACTGTATTTACTTCTCTAGCATACCTATATTAAAGAATTTTAATTTCTGTCGAAAGTGGTTGGCTGTTCCCTCTCCCCTTAGCTTAAACTGAAACGGATAACAAATCTTGTCAATCCACCCATTTTATTTGCTTCTCTTTTTTATTTTTATTTAACAGAAAATGCTTGTCTCCTTAACAATAAAGAGTAAAGTGACAGAAAATAAATGAGTTTCTAAATTTAAAGCAGGAATTTTGTTGCCAAAGCAACCACAATCTACAATTATATAAAGGAGATAATTCCTTATCATGAGAACACAACCAAATATATTCTTGAAATGAAATTATCTTGGAAATTATAATTACTGAAAGAAATGATAAAATGACATTTTATAATTTACTGAAGAGTTCACTACTACTTTGACGTGATAATCTGTTTTTGTTATTTTTATCCTCATAAAACTGAAAATGCTTTTCTAAAAACATATCCTTAGACATAGAGAAGATGAACATGAAAACATAGGAGACTCCCAGAAAGAAATCACAACCACTTTTTTAAGATCAGTCACATTTATCATTGGGCAAAAGTTACTATGGTAACTATAAGATTTATTCCAATGAAGTTAACCCTAGCCAGTATTTTACTTTAACCCTCAGACACATGAAACACAATAACCTCAACCAAATTCCTGGAAATACCATTCAAGAAATCTGTTCAAGATCAGAAAGATCGAAGTAAGATTAAACTCAAACATCAAGCAACAGTTCCCATAATATTTATACATCATTTTTAAGGCAAAAATGAGGGTAGGACACTGTGGGATGTATTTTGTTTTGTTTCCAAATGATTTACTGTCTGTGTTAAAAGTACTCATTTGCAGCTACATAGTAAAAGGTTCTGCCGCCTGATTTCTTGTAAATATTCTGAGGCTTCTACTTGGGAAGTGGAATGTACTAAACACATGTAAGAAAAATTAAAAAACAATGAGAAGTAAGTCTTCCTCTCTTCCTCTTCTATCCCTTCATGGGGCGAAACCAAGAACCCAGGGCTAAGAAAGAGGGGATGCAGTGACAGTGGCTTGGGATACAAAAGGTTTAGAGTTCAAGGTGAGCAGGGATTTGCGTAGGCTGGTGGTTCAAAGAAGAGTGTCTGATCCCAAAATGGCCCGGGAAGGCAGCCCTAGTAAGGAATTGAAGAGTCTAAGAAAACTGAGGGGGGGATCCCAATAGGGAGGCAGGATCCAACCTGATGTGTCAGAATCTATGTAGGTTGAGTGTTTTAGTCTGCTAGACTGCAAAAAGCAATATACCAGAAATAGGTTGGCTTTTACAATAATGATACATTTGCTTACAAGCTTAAAGTTGCAGGGCTAAGAAAATTGTCCAAATCATCAGTTGATGCTTTCTTTCCGAAGACTGGCTACCATCTATCTTGGACATCTCAATTGCATGACAACGCACATGGCAGAATTTGCTAGTCTCTCCCTTTTCCGGGTTTCCTTGCTTCAGCTTCTTACATCCGTGGTTTTCTTTCTTTCCTCTCTGAATTACCTTCTCTTACAAAGGATTCCAGTAAGAGGATTAAGACACACCTTGGGCCACACAACTCAGGGGTTCTTAATGTTCCATGGACCCCTTTGCCAGTCAGGTGAAAACCACGGACCCCTTACTAAGCCCACACTACACCATGTATTATTTAATAAATATATCACACCCACACCAACACATCCCCACAAGAATGATTTTTTTTTAATTAACTTAAAGCTCACAGGCCCCTTGTTAAGATCTCCTGCCTTAACTGGAGCATCCCAATCCTAAAAGGCCCTTAACGGAAGTAACCTAATCAAAAGACCCTGCTTACAATAAGTTCACATGCACAGGAACAGATTAGCTTTAAGAACATTATTTGTCTGGGGTCCAAACAGTTAAAACCATCAGACTGAGGAAGGTATTGACCTGGGGAGAGGGGGCAAATTGGTATGGGATGTCAAAATCCAAGCTGTTTGGAGCACATCCACAAATCTGCATCCCAGAATGGGAGGTTAGAGCAAGGGGGGATTGACTGTGCAGGGAAAAGTGTAGCCATTGAGATGGGATATGGATTATATGCAAGACAGATCAAACAAGCCAACATATTAAGCATAATGGAAGCACGTGTCTCACTATTGGAAAAGGCAGTTACAAATACGGAAAAAGAGAAATCCCAAATGAACCCTGGTGTTGAACTGAATTGGACCTGTTGGTGGGACTCATGACTCTCAATATATAGTAATAGATACAGAAATAAATACAGTTGCAAATGTGAGTATATGTGTGTATGTGTACACATATGTGGATACATATTATACACAAATACATATATATACACACATATGTGTGCATGTATTTTTCCTTACCTACATCTATGAGCAGTGATATTAGTTCAGATATATGATATCAGATACATGAAACACATTAGCCATAAACACATTAGAGATACATCCATGATGTACACATATCAAACTTTAAAAACAATAAATATCATGATATCTATATACCATTTTCCACTAAAGGGAAATAGGCCTTCTTAAAAAATGGCTGATCCAAGGGCTGCGGTAGGAAAAGTAAAAAAGTAGAGAAGGACTATTGTATTTTGTCAGAAAGTAGAAAAGTACTCCAAAAATTATGGGGACATGTCAATAGGACAAAAAAAAGTCAACTTGAAAAGGCTCCTACTGGCCAAACTGGGGTCAATTTGAACTTCAAAACAGTACATAATGTTAATAAAAGATTATAAACCATTGAATAAAATAAGAAATTATCAATCCACACCAGTGTATATAAAATAAATAGATTGAAAGCTTGATGAGAAATAGGATATTTATAAAGTTTCAAAGTACCTCCCCACAAAATATTTATTAAATGCAAAGAAAAAAAGATTCATTTTATAGAGCAGAATCCTGGCAGTTACCACTATAATCAAATGATCAAAGTAAACATCATCAATAAAGAGACAAACTGAAATTGTACACCCTCTGACAGGCTGCAATGAGAAGACACAGTATCACTTCTTCCAAATGCATAACCTGAATCTAATTATAAGGAAAAGTCAAGCAAACTCAAATTGCAGAAAATTCTACAAAATAACTGGCTCTAAACCTCAAATGTGCCAAGGTCTTGAAAGTGAAGGAAAGGTTGAAAAGCTCTTCCAGATAGAAGACAATTAAATGCAGTGTGATTCTCTGCTGCATCATTTTGCTATAAAAGATAGTTGAGACAACTGGTGAAAATTGAATAGGTTCTGAGAGTTAGATGGCATCATGTACCCATGCTAATTTTCTGATTTTGATTTTTGTAAATGTAGAATATCTTTGTAAGAAATACACACTAAAGTATCTGTGAAGGATAGAACATCATGTTACCAACCTACTCTCAATGGTTGGAGGAGGGGGTGGTTTGTACTGTACTTGCAACTTTTCTGAAACTTTGAAATTATTTTCAAATAAGAAAAATTGTACTTGAAAAATTTTCAAAATGAAAAAAAGCAATCGATATCACCCTCCCTCCTTTAATCCTTTCCCCACCCATCCCATCACCAAAATTTTAACACTACAAAAATGTTACAGTTTGGCTTTGTAATTGGAAAGATACTTAAATTATCTAGGTATGACAGTGAAATTTAAGACCTTGAGTTAATTTTTTTCACCTTTTCATTTTTTTGTGTTACAAACCATAATGTTATTTTCACATTGTCTATTGTAGCTTTTTAAAAAATGTTTAAGGAAAATGTGAATTAACACAAAACATAGTCCTGCGTCTTTGGTGGAAAACAAACATCAATGGAATGTTACCTTTTTATTGATGCTACAAATGGAAATACATCATAACTGACCTTCCTGCAATGTTTTGATGAGCCTACTTGAGAGGAGAAATAATATGCTAGACTAAAAATGTTTTTGAGTACAATTACTAATTTCTATGGAATGAAGGCAACTTTTGTAGCTTCATAAAAAATGTTGAAAAGACCTGATTCACATTGCAAAGATGGATTTATAAAAATAAAATAGATTTTTTTTAAGAATCAAAAGTAGTTATACCTTCATGCATTTCAAAAGTTGCACCAAAATTAATTTCTTAAAACCTATTTAACAAGAGACTAACTGGACAATCTATAATATCAACCAGCCTAGGCTTTATTATTTTTCACTAGAAAATTGTCTTTTTCATACCATGTGCTTGACATCCTATTTTCATGTCAATTATCTATTTTTGACATTCAATAATTGAAAACTACTATATATAATCTTTTAAGATGCATGTTTCATCTAATAAAATTTAGAATTTTTTGTGAAATTGACAATTTTTTTATAGTTTTACTTTGTAAGAAATTTTATGATATGTCAAGTCTCAAATTGTATGATTGGCAATGTGCACTTTTTCCCATGCTTAAAATTTTGCAACTACTAAGCCTCCATCACCCAAAACCATTACAGGGAAGCAGATGTGACTCAAGAGATTGGGCTTCCATCTACCATATGGGAGGACCCAGCTTCACTCCCCAGGGCTTCCTGGTAAAGGAGTGCCTGCACAGTGAGGCAGGCCCATACAGCAGGCAACAGCAAGATGATGAGGCAATAAAAGAGAGACACAGGGGAGAATCCAGGTGAGATGGAACAGAATCAGGAACTGAGGTGACGCAAGCAACAGGGGACCTCTCACCCACATCGGAGATCCCCAGGATCGATTCCCAGTGAATCCTAGAGGAGAAAATGAGAAGCCAGAGAGAGAAATAGACACAGAAGATCACACAGTGAATGGATACAGACAACAGAGCAGTGTGGGGTGTGGGGTGGGGAAGAGGGAGGAGGAAAAACCATTACCAGGTTGAAAACTGCACATTACACTGTTGTGGGTCAATTCAGCTTACCGTGTTGGACAGAAATATGTACACTACCCACAACTTCTACTTTTGAAAAGGGAAATATTGATATGGCACAACACATACAAATGAAAAATTCAACGTTTCATTACATATTGTTACTTTAAAAGAAGGCAAACAATGACCTTTGTGTTAATTCTATAAGTAGCTTTCCAAATATGACTCCTTAATTGGTATGAACAAGTTTTGCTGGAAACGAAGTTCAGGTTAGTTCTGTACCACTCACTATTAGTATTACAGATTGGTGTGTAGCAGGGGCAAGTGTGTGTGTTAAGTGTTAAGAGGTGAAGGGAAGAGTAATTTTTCAAATAGAATATTTATGAGATTATTTAGTTTGTGATCATGTCCCAGCTTCACTTTTTTCCTTATTGTAATCTGATTTTTGATAATTTGTTTACATATTCTTCTTCTTAAAGGAAAGCAACTGTTATCTGTTAATAAGAAAGTATCTGGAAAAGAAATTGAGAGTAAAGAGGAAATCACTGCAACCAAAGAGTTTGTAACTGAAGTAACTGCACAAAAGCAGTTGCTTTCTCAGTGAGATGAGATTAACACAAAAGAATTACTTCTCGCCAACTTTATTTGGAGAGCCCAGTCATCCATGTGTGATGGAATATTTTTTAAGGTCCAGATGATGCAGGAGATACTTGGAACGATGGGCCAGAGCATTCAGTTAGCTTTCAAATTTATTTCCTCACACATGGATAACCATTCAGTTCAAATGAAACCAGAGGAACACAACTCATCTACAAATATGTCCAAAAATGTTGTGTTTAGTTTCAGAAAATATCATTTTTCCTCTGCTCATCAGATTTGCCTGACATGCTTTAAAAGAAATGCCCAGTTGTCTTTATTTTACAATAGCAAATCAGATATTAGATCTTCCAACATTGGAATCACATGGGACAGCTCAACATCTGCATCTTAATTTTTAAATGGCAGATGTAGAAAAGAAATGCACATGACGGAACAGTAAAAGAAACTGCAGATAAAATTATTCTTGAAGGGATCCCTTACATAAAATGGATAGGAATAAAATAAATGTGTAAGAAGATTTTTTTTTTAATTATCTAGTAGCAAAAGCTAAACCTAAAAATGGTGAAAATACATGCCATAACTTCTAGATACTCCCTACCATACAAATAATTTCTCTATGTTTTAGTTAAAGTTTGCGTGAGGTTGATAATCCAGTTAAGAAAGGCAAGAAAGTGAAAACATTCATAATTTTTTATTTTGTTTTGATGTAGTCAGATTTGTCAGACTTTTTCTTTTCCATGATTTTTGCTTTGGTTTTTGTTGTTGTTGTTGTTTGTTAAGCTATTTACCATGGAACATTTCAACAAATTAAATGTTTAGTTTTCAGAACCATGAATTTGTTCTCTATCATTCTATCATTATTTTTTTTTAAGATTTATTTTATTTATTTCTCTCCCCTCCCCTACTGTTGTCTGCTCTCTGTCCATTCACCGTGTGTTCTTCTGTATCTGCTTGCATTCCTGTCATGCGGCACTGGGAATATGTGTTGCTTTATTTTGTTGCATCATCTTGCCACATCAGCTCTCCATGTGTGCGGTGCCACTCCTGGGCAGGCTGTGCTTTTTTCACGTGGGGCGGCTTTCCTTGCGGGGTGCACTCCTTGCATCATGGGCACCCCTACATGGGGGACACGCCTGCATGGCATGGCACTCCTTGCATGCAGGCAGCACTGTGCTTGGGCCAGCTCACCACACAGGTCAGGAGGCCCTGGGTATCAAACCCTGGACCCTCCACATGGTAATCAGATGCTCAATCAGTTGAGCCACCAACACTTCCCTCTCTATCATTCTTCATAGGTGTTTGGGAGAGAGGGTAGAGATCATAATAAATTCATGGATTTTACCATATATGATTTGTTTCAATCCTTTGCAGTTATTGTTTCTGGAGTACTCAAATTATCCCCACTTTTAGCCCGTTGAAATATTTCAGGTAGACTCCTGAGTCCTTTTGACAAGACCAGTTTTGAAAACTTCTCTGTTTTCTGACATAACAAGATATTCCAGACTCATTCTGTACATTTCTTCTATAGGCATAGAATAAGTGCTGGTTTCTTTTATAGGAAAGGAGACCACAATTTAGGTGACTAGGATGCTCACTGCTACTAGGATTGCCATTATCTCTGGACCCTTATAGTATACAGAACTAGGCAATGCATAATATTTGTTTTAATGAGACAATGTTTCATAAGTTCATACTAGCATTTTATTTTGAAAGGAAAATGCATCTCAAGGGCATGCTACTTTCAACAGGGATTGACATTGAAGAGATGAATAAAGAAATTAGGTGTTGTTTTTTTTATTTTTTTGTCAGATTGGTTCATCAAAGCATTCCATTTAGGATAATGCAAGCTTGAAAAAAAGACATCCACTTAACAAAAAATTTGTATTTGTTTGATGTGTATTAAAGTTTTGCCTTCATGAATTAAAAAAATATTTTTACTTTGGTATGATCAAAATATAAATCAGTATTAAGAACCAAATATGAAATAATTTTCAAGTTTAAACATACATAAAAATAAGTGTCACTTTACTAATAAAGTACATGATAAAATAAAGAAATACAACAAATGAAAAGGAAAAAAATCTCTTTAGCACAAACTCACACAGTTATGTATTTCTTTGAAGTCATGTATATATACCTATGCTAATTAAATATCTGTGATTCTAAGGTACAAATACACGTATGTTCTGCCTCTGAAGATTTTTACCAAGTTTTCCTGTTTTTGTCAACATTTTTAATGACATGTAATATCCAAGAGATTTATGTTTAGTAATCACATCCCTACCAATGGGAATTTAAGTTAAGAAACATATTTTAAATTCTGAAAAGACCAGGGAATTTTGGATCTGCAAATAAACACTGCATTTATAACAATAAAATGTTCCATATAGCATCACATATCTACATAAAAGTATTTTACATACACATGTAATAATATTAATGTGAAACTGTTTATTAGATTATTTCTACAATCTCTCAATTGTTCAAAAAATATTTATTGAGTATCTACCATGTATTTTTCTTATCTGGATAGATCTTTGGAGTACATTAGAAAATAAAATAGACTGCAACTTATATTCTAGGAATAGAGAAATACAGGACAATTGTATGTGAAGCTGAATTCATTATTATGACTGAAACTCATGATAAGGTAAGTACCATCACACGAATTGACTGTGAAATAAAAAGAATTTGAGATATATATAGACATCCCTTATATTTTAGATACATGTAAATCGAAGCAGAACAAGAACTAGATTGGGAATCAAGAGATCTGGTATCTGATCTCAATTTTCTATTTTTTACTTCTGTGTCTATCCAAAAATTGCTTGAGTTCTCTAAGCCACAGATTTTTCATCTTTAAAATAAGAGTAATAATAGTTTTAAGCACAAAGAGAAAAAAAGTAAAAAGTAAATACTTATAGGCATACAGTAATTTATGTCCTACAGCTGACTAATGAAAATCTAAATTCAACTATGTTTGTGCAAAAGCTATATAAAATTGTTGAAGGAATGCTTAGATTATTAACTTAGCCCAAATACGAAATGCTGCTTAGAATCTAATTTTTTAGAGCCCTTTGTATATGATAAAATCTCCAAGATTTATAACACTCAGACTGACCTTTAAGTTCTCTTTGTTCAGTTAGTGTTAGAGGAGAAGCTACTAATAGCTGCTAATCTCTCCTGTTAATAATCTCTGCTTTAAAAATCTCACTTTATGTCTAATCCACTACTAGTTTCATCATGAAAGTTTTTAGGAGCACAATTATAATGACTTTAGCTTCACCCAATAAGGTTTTTTTTCTTTATATTGAGCATACTTGGATTACGTTTTATTTAATTTTTCCCCCTAACATCTAAGAATGCAGTGCAGAAAATTCTAAATTAAATTAATAAATATCCCACCTTTCATGTAGAGAGAATTTGACACATTAGAGCATAAATGATTAAGTATGGTCACTAGATTTTGTCATTGCTCACTTCTTTTTAACATACTGGTTTCTTAGTTTATCACTTTGCATTAGGGCTTATTTTGTTTGTTTTCAAGCTTTAGTTTAGGATTGTACCTAAAAAAATCTTTATGTTCCCAGTAAATTCTTTAATAGGTACTAAAATTCTTCAGCAAAATGAGAAAAAAGTGTCAAAAGAGAGTGATTATAAATATTCCACTCAAAACATATATGCCTTACCATGAACCGAAAATGGAAAACATGAATCTGCTATCCCCACTTGCCTCTAAGAGTATGAATATCTCAGAGCACAAAGGCTAATCTAGTGTTTAAACATATCTAGTTCTCAGGCCACATGGTGCCTCAATAAAAACTACAGCAGAGAAAATGCTACGTATTCACCAAATCATTTAAATTTCTTCCTGGGCAGAGAGTGTGACTAACTTTCCCAACCCCTTATGCATATAAGAATGTCCATGGACTGAGTTCTGGACCATGGAGTGTGAGCAGAAAAGATGAAGGCCAATCTAGGCCTGACCTCTAAAACATCTCTCTTTGTTTTCTGTACTCTTTCTTCTTGTCTTCTGTCAAATGGATGATTCCAAGAGTGACCTTGAAGCCACAAAATGGTGGGGCCACAAGATGAAAACATCCCAGGTCCCTGAGTCACCACTTGGAATAGAGCCACTAACCTAAGATTGGACACACTTGAGCAAGAAAGATTTTTGTTGCATTAAGCCACCGCAATTTTCAGGCCATTTGCTATAGCTATTCTAACGAAGGAAGAGACATCCTCATCTAACAAAAACATGATCCAAATAAATAATCTGGAGCTCCCCTAAAGAAACAAACAAGTGTTCCAATGCTAAACTAAGAGTACATTCCTTCCTATGGGAGTTTAAAGGACGCTTTTTACTTTATACTGAATTCTAGTTTCCTTACTGCCTGAATTTAGAAACTAATACCTTTCTGGGATGTGACTCCACTGCACTAGCAGCTAGAAGATAGAAGTTTTCACCTCTGTTCTGACATATATGGTCTTCAGTTTTCTGGGCCTCAGTTACTTCATCTATAAATAAAAAGTTCATGCAAGATCATCTTAAGTGTTCTTCTCTAGTTGTATAATACAAAGTCTATAAATCTAAAATACATTATGATAATCTATACTTTCTATAGATTATAGGATTTATAAAAATGGAACCAAAAATTTTACAGAAATTCATTTAAAAATAGGCCAAGATACAATATATGTTTTGAAATAATCTATGAGACTCTTAATTATATGAAAATATGTGTATCATCAAAGATTTAAGGAAGTGTATACTACATACCAAATTTGACATCAGCCTGCTATGGTAAAACAATATATATATTTTCTCCAAAATAAGGCCTAATTATTAGAATTGGTTATACCCATTCAATACATCATCTAATATCAACTAAAAAATAGAAATTATAGAAAATATATTTTGGAGCAATGCGGTCACCCCTCGGGCTGAAGTGTGGTTTGCTGGCCTGGCAGGGGAGCGGCCGCGGTAGGCCTAATTCCGCTGCCCCCATAATAGGGTGGCCGGTCGGACTCACCGCCACCCCTGAAGGAAGCTCGGCATGGGCGCAGAGTGCCCTCGGGTCTCCCCTTCTCGGCAGCCATGCTTCCGCGGCCGCCCCTCCTCCCAGATGGCGCCACCCGATGCCTTGTGGGGCGGCACCCTTCTTCCTTCTCCCTGCGCAGGCGCAGGGCAGAAAATTCCAGTCTGCCCTTTTCCCCTCCCCCAACAGCAGCAACAGCCAGGTGTGGGCGGAAAAATCCAGCCCGCCCTTTTCCCCTCCCTCAACAGCAGCAACAGCCAGGTGTGGGCGGAAAAATCCAGCCCGCCCTTTTCCCTTCCCCAGACAGCAGCAACAGCCAGGCGTGGGCGGGAAACTCAAGTCTGTCCTCCACCCCAGCAACAGCAGCCACCAATCCCTAAACCCTGCCCCTTCCCCCAGCAACAGCGACAGCCAATCCCTAACCACCACCCCTCCCCCGTCCAGTACCGCCCACTGACCTTTCGCCGGCAACCAATCAGAACAGGGTGTGGCTTCGACCAATCAGCCTTCCCCAGCCCCTATAAAACTGTTGCCTCTCCCTCAGTAAAGTGGACTTGCGTGTTTACCTTGTCTCCGCGGTAGTTCTTCTGCCGTGCGCCCTCCAGTCCTGAGAGCCCCCGACAAGGGCCTGGCCTCCCTTGTCCCCAGTTCGTCGCCTGCTTCTCCGGGCGACCCCTTCGTCGCCGGCTTCGCCGGGCGACCCCGTCAGCCGAACCGCGCAACCCCTTGTGAGACCGATCCCTCGTCTGCTGCCGGACCGACCCCTTGTCCCAAGTGGGACCGACCCCTCGTCCCAAGCGGGACCGACCCCTCGTCCAGAGCTGGACCGACCCCTCGTCCGCAGCCAGACCCCACCTCTACCGACCGAGCAAGCCGCCGCAGAGCAAGCTAAAAGAAAGAGTATGATGCTGTAGTTAAAGGACTAGGTGGATGCAAGGTGCCAGGGCTTGACTTTCTCAGGACTATTCTACCCAGTGGTGTGATAAAATGGCCAAGCTACTTTACCTTATTATACGTTGGCGTGTGCAATTATAAACTGGGAAGATTAATAATATCTGCTTCACAGGCAGCCAAAGTGTGCATTAAATAAGTTAATATCTATAAAGTACTTGGAACGAAGCCTGTATATTGTTAGTGCAATATGTTTGCTGTTATTATTATGCCCTGAATTTATGTTAAAAATAAATTCCTTCCTTAAACAATTCAAATAGCTTTGATATACAATGCAATGATAAAATTAGAAAGATTTAAACAAACTTGACACAATGTTATTTTTCAGCGCTGTCATGTGTTATAAATCATACATCATGAAAAAAATAGCTTTATTCTTTTGAACTGACCCTTTGTAAATCTCTGTAGATGACTACTTTAGTAATATTAAGTGAATTCAAATTAAGGTTCCTTCATTAGAAAGTTATACTTTTTCATAAAGCTAAGGGGTTATTAATATGAATATTTCCAAAAGGAGAAAAAAGGTAACAATTTGAACTTACAGTTTAATACAGTATACCAGCACCCCCAAGGAAGTGCCAGGATATTTGCATAAGTCAAATGTATATGATTTTATCAAATTAATTTAAAACAATCTTATGTTAAAGGATCAATCACATACATAATTGAACAGCAAGATTTATGTTTTTAAATAAGATCAAAACAATATGTAATTATAATAACAAGGAATCTAGAGTCGAAATAAAGTTGCATAAAATAAATCAAGAAGTTAGTTGAGACTATTTTAGAAAGAAAATCCACAAATTATTTAGAGTGCTAGACACAAGACTACCAGCACTACCTCACATCAAAGATTTCATGATTTCAAGTATTTCTCACTGTATGGCAAATTAGCCTAAAAATTCCTTCTACCAAAAACTAGAAATACCGATTAAAGTATAACAAGAGTGCTTTTAAAAGTTAATTTCAAGGGGATTGTGGGATGATGGCAGAGTAAGGAAATCCAGGACAGAGTCCTTCCACCATCAAATAGTCAGAAACCAATCAAAATAATTATTTTGAAACCCCAGAGGCCAGAACACTCTACAGCATCCAGGGAGGAGCAGGAGGAAGAAGTTGATACAGTAAAATACTGTAAATTGCTTTCTGCAGCATAACCAGCACCCATCCTTCACTCTAGCAGCTGGTTGCAATGGGGTCCAGACCCTGGTTAGTTACTGGTCACAGAAAGGGACATAAAAACCCTCCTTCCTAAGAAAAGGAGTCAGCACAGTTGATTACAGATCACAACTTTTGTTTAACAAATTTAGATCACTGGGGGTCAGCCCTGAGGGCACCTGTTGTTTCAACCTGACCTGGACACAGGTAGTCACAGCCATTGTTTCAACTCATCCTGGACAATGAAAACAGTAGCCAATGTTTTAGGGGTCATGGCAATGGAGACTTAAAGATGCTGTGCTTCAGCAGGGTTGTGGGGGACAGTTAACTAAAACGTTGCATTTGCTAGGCAGGCCAGGAAATCTCAGCTTTGGAAAGCCATCAGAGAAGCTCTTGGCATCCTTCCTGATCCCCACTCCAGATGACTTAGGGACAGTTTGTGCCCACTTCATGGGACATAGAAAAAGAATGAAAAGATATCAAGAAAACCATGAAAGAGCAATATGAGAGTTTAAGTAAAGTGGTTTAATTTGCTAAAGGTTTCCAAGACAATATACCAGAAATGAGTTGGATTTTACAATGAGGATTCATTAACTTATATAGTTCCAAGATTGGAAAAAATGTCCAAATCAAGGCATCATCAGAAAATGCTTCCTCCATGAGCTCAGCTATGGGTGATTAGACATATGGCAGGGCATAATGGCAGTGCCTACCAGCCTCTGCCTTCTCCTCCAGGCTCTGTTGTTTCCAGCTTCTGGCAGCCTCTGGTTTTCTCACTGCTCCTATGGATTTCTCTCTCCTGGGTCCCACTGATTTCAGCTTCTGGATTCTGGGGCTTCCTCTCTCAGCATGGAGATCTTCTCTGTCTCTGTGACCTTCTTCAATTCCAGTTTATAAAGGACTCCAACAAGTT
Organism: Dasypus novemcinctus; assembly: GCF_030445035.2. Taxonomy (NCBI): domain Eukaryota; kingdom Metazoa; phylum Chordata; class Mammalia; order Cingulata; family Dasypodidae; genus Dasypus; species Dasypus novemcinctus. Next base: position 32,360,994 of record NC_080676.1, on the reverse strand, counting down.
GATTAAGATCCACCCTGAGCTATGCCTTATTGGAGTAATCTAATCAAATGACCCTTGGCTGGATCTAATCTAATCAAAGGTTGACAAGAGGTTCACTCCCACAGGAATGAACCAACAAAGAATATAATTTTCTGGAGTCCACAAAGGACTCAAAATACCACTTAAAGATAGAAATGTGGAAAAAAAAAAAAAAACTACTGCAGTTGAAGACCACAATAACTGAAATGAAAAATTCCCAGGAAGATCTCAACAGTAAATTGGAGCTGGCAGAAGAATCAGTGAACATGAAGACAAGAAAGTTGAAATGAGACAGGTAGAGAAAAGAAATACAAAAAGTGGAAATAGCTTAAGACACATGATGAAGCACACACATATATGCATTATAGGTGTCCCAGAAGGAGAAGAAAGAGAGAGAGGCAGAGGTACTATTCAAAGAAATAATAAGACACAACCTCTCAAACAGAAAAAGATGTGAATGTGCATGTCCAAGAAGACCAGAGAACTCCAAACAGGATAAACATGAAGAAAAATACACCTCCCCATTACTAATCTACTATCAAATGCAAAGGATTAGGAGAGAGTTTTGAAAGCTGCAAGAGAAAACATGTCATGTACAAGGGAGTCTCAATTAGATTGTATGCCAAGTTCTTATCAGAAACCATGAATGCAAAAAGGCAGTGGATTGAAATACATAAATGCTGAAAAAAAGCAACTGCCAGCCAAGAATTTTATAGCCAGTGAGACTTTCTTTCAAAAATGAGGAAGAGATTAAGATATTCTCAGATAAACAAAACCTGAGGGAGTTTATCACTACTGTATGTACTCTACAAGAATTGGAAAAGGGAGTTCTTTGTATTGAAAGGAAATAAAGACACTAGATAGTGGTTCAAAGTGGCAGAAAGAAATAAAGTCCAGTAATAAAGGCAATCATATGGGTAATTATAAATGTCAATATTTTTGCAGTGTATTGTTTGGTATGTAACTCCACTTCGTAGGACAAGTGCTAAAATGCAAATACATATAAAGAGTAATGGTAAATCTATGCCTTTGGACATACAATGTACAAAGATATAAGTGGGAACAAATACAAAACATAGTGGGAGGAGAGCAGGGTATAGGAAATGTGTATGTGTATGCTTTTGAAGTTAACTTTATATCAAACCAAATATAATTCTTATATAATTAGGATGATAAATTTTAACTCCATGGTAACCACAAAGAATATAAGTGGAACATATATCCATACAAAATGAGAAGTCAGTCTAATATGGTTTAACACAAAAAAATCAAATAAATATAAATGTAGGGTTTAATGTAAGTGAGAGACAAAAATTGTAAAAGACTTAAAATGCTAAATAGCAAAATGGCAGAAGAAAGTTCCACATTATCAGTGATGAGTTTAAATATAAATGGACTAAACTCTTCAGTCAAAAGGCAGAGATGTCCAGAATGGATAAAAAAGCATGACCCTTCTATATGCAGTCTGCAAGAGATTTACCTTAAATTCAAAAATACACATAGGTTGAGGGTGAAAAAGTGGAAAAAACAAACATCATTTAGTATCTAAAAGAAAGATGGTGTAGCTATACTAATATTGAACAAAACAAACTTGAAGTCAAAAACAGTTACAAGGAATAAATATAGTCATTTTATACTGATAAAGGAACCAATTTAAGAGGAAGGTATAACAATTATAAATATATATGTACCTAATAGCAGAGCCACAAAATATATGAAGCAAACACTGAGAGATTCAAAGGGTGAAATTGATGGTTCTATATTAATAGTAGGAGACTTTAATACACTACTCTCAATAATGGATAGAATATCTAGTCAGAAGATTAATCAGGAAGTACAAGGTTTGGATGATACTCCAAACCAACTAAACCTAACAGACATATATAGAACATTTCACCCCCCCAAAAAAAGCATATTTCATGGGAGGAAATTCACCTGGGGCATGCCTATTAGGCATGTGAATGTGTTCAAGTGTTTATAGGGCATTGTCATGATAGGTTGAGAGCCACACAATAACCAAAAGAATATCAAATTCCCATCCTGGGGTGCTCTGCCATGTTCTCTAATGGGACAGCAAGAAACCTCCAAGTAAAGGGGTAGTGACTAGTGATGGAGGATGGATCATTGACAGGACCTTGATATTGATGACTATACTTAACCATTTCTTTGACATTGAATCTTAGCCTGGTATTAGAGCAGTTTCCTCCTGAGAGCCTCTTTGTTGCTCAAATGTGGTTTCTTTCTAAGCCAAACTCAGCATATAAATGCATTACTATCCTCCCTGCATGGAGCATGATTCCCAGGGATAAACGTTCCTGGCACCAAGGGATTACTACCAACTGTCAACAAGCAATGCAACTGGAAAAAGACCTTGATCAAAAGGGGGAAAGAGTAAAGACAATGAGTATGTATGTCTAAGAGACTTCAAAATGAGTCAGAAGGTCATTCCAGAGGTTACACTTATGCATGTCTCAGTAGGGTCTCATTGAATGCCACAGTAAATATTGCCTCAAACAGCAGATCTCCTGAGGGCTCTGGAGATATCCAGGCACTTTAGGCAGAACAGACAGCTAAGGAGTTTGGTGCCTTGCCAGTGGGCCCAACTTTGGAATTTATGTTCCCCAGAGTGATAGAGTTGGACTCAGTTGTGGTTTCCCTACACATGGCTCTTCTATCCTTCTATTTGAACCTATAATTAGTACTAGAGTTGATAGGTGTGCTTAAATCTTTGGGCTGTCCAGGTGCAAGGTGGGCCTCAAATTTCAACGGAGTTGCAACACTTACTCTCCAGTTCATTGGTCTCACCCAGGACAACTAACAAGGAGGTGATGATGGACAACTACCATACCAAGGAACTGAGAAAGTCTACTACTGCAAGCAAGAGAGTCCCATCCATTGGCCCAATGGGATCACAGCCCCCTCTCAATTATAGGTGGAGAAGACATCACCATCCCAGAATCCTCAGAATTGAAGAATAAACTATGGACTAAAGTAGACTTACTGGTATTCTACTATAGACTTATTGTGATTCTAGCAATAGAAGAACTTTTATCATTGATGTGGAGGCAACAGGACAGGGAGAGGGAAAACAGGTGTAATACAGGGCGATTTTTGGACTTGGGAATTGTGCTGAATGACATTGTAATGACAGATACTGGCCATTATAAATCTTGCCATAACCTACAGAATTGGATGGGAGAGAGTATAAACTACAATGTAAACTTTAATCCAGGCTAAGTGGCAGTGCTCCAAAATGTGTTCATTAATTGCAATAAATCTACCTCACTAATGAAGGACGTTGTTAATGTGGGAAAATGTGGGTGGTGTGGGAAGTGAGGCATATGGGAATCCCCTGTACTTTTTATGTGACATTTATATAATCTAAGCATCTTTTAAAAAATTAAATAAAATTTTAAAAAAGAGAGCATCAACAAAACTGATGGTTGATTTTTTGAAAGATCGATATAATTGACAAAAATTTGGCTAGACTGACAGAAATATTAGAGAGTATAAAGATAACTAAAATAAGAAATGAAAAGAGGGACATTAATACTGACTCCATTGAAAATTAAGGACTGTAAGAGGATATTGTGAACAAATGTACAGCAATAAATTATATAACCTAGATGAAATGGACAATATCTTAGACGCATACAATCTAACTATGTGGACTAAAAGAGAAATAGAAGACCTCAACAAACTCACTACTAGTAAAGACATTGAATCAATAATCAAAAACCCCCCAACAAAGTAAAGAACAATACCAGATGGGTTCACATGGTATTACATCAAACCTTCTAGGAGCACTTAACTCCAATTATGTTCAAAAGCTTCCAAAGAACTGAAGGGGAATGTATTAGCCAAAGGGGTGCTGATAAAAAGTACTAGAAATATGCTGGCTTTTATAAAGTGCATTTTTCTGGGGAAAAGCTTACAGTTACAAGATCCTAAAGAGTCCAACTCAAAGTACCATAAGAAGTACTTTTTCACCCAAGTCAGTTGTCACATGTTGAAGCAAGATGGTTGGCAATCTCTGAGACAGTTCAGCCTTCCTCTCTCTCAGCTACAGGTTGGCATAGGGCTTGTTTATTTCCAGGGTCAGCTGCAAACTATCAGGCAAATGGCTTATCTCTCTTCCCTTGAATATAGGATCAAAGTTCTCTCTTCTGCTGTGACTATGGACTTCTCTCTCTTCCTGTGTATCTTCTTCTGTGTCTCCTTGAGTGAGTGCCCATTTATATCAGCGCACCAAGTGGACAGGGACTTAACCTGAGTTATACCCTACTGTTGTGTTGAATCAAAGCCCTAAATTTAACATAATTTAATAAAAGACATCTCAGCTGAATCTAATACAATCAAATGGTATTATGCCCAGAGGAACATACCAATTTACAAACATAATCCTTATCTTTTTGGGGGGTTCATAAATAATCTCAAACTGCCACAGGGAGTTAACACTTCCTAACTCATTCTATGAGGCCAACATCACCTTCTAACTAAAGCTACATAAAGATACCACAAGAAAAGAAAATACAGACCAATATTTCACAAATACGAGTGCAACAATCCTAATCAAAACACTAGCAAACCTAATCCAACATATTAAAACAATTATGCAATGTGTCAAGTGGAATTTATCCCTATTATGCAAGGTTGATTCAGAATAAGAAAATCAATTCATGTAACACGTGGCATTAACAGAAAGAAGTGAAAAAGCACACATGAAACAGAAAGGCATTTGACAAAATCCTTCATCCGTTCCTGATAAAAATCTTAAGATTACTAGGATTAGAAGGGTAACTTCCTCAACATGATAAAGGGCATATATAAGAAGCCCACAGCTAACATCCTTCTTGATGGTGAAATACTGAAATCTTTCCCTTTAAGAACAGGAACATGACAAGGATGCCCACTGCCCCTACTGCTTTTCAACATTGTACTGGAAGTTTTCACAAGAGCAATTAGGCAATAAAAAGAAATAAAGTCATCCAAGTTGGAAAGGAAGAAGTAAAACTTTCCCTATTTGCAGATGATATGATCCTATATACAGAAAATCCTGAAAATACACAAGAAAGCTCTTAGAGCTAATAAATGAATTCAACAAATCAGCAGGGCACAAGATCAACACCCCAAAATTAGTAGTGTTCATATACACAAGCAATGAACAGTCAGATGAAGAAAAAAAGAAAAGAATTCCATCCACAATAGCATCTCGATAATCATATATAGATGAATAAATCCAACCAAGGAAGTAAAGGATTTGAACACAGAAAATTCCAAAACATTGCCAAAAAATCAAAGAAGACCAAAAATTAATGGAAGTGTATTCCATATTCATGAACTGGATGACTAAATATTGTTAAGATGTCAATCTTATCCAAAGAAATCTATAGATTCAATGAAATACCAATCAAAATTCCAACAACCTTCTTTGAGAAATGGAAAAGTCAGTTGCCAAATTTATATGTAAGGATAAGGGGCTCCAAATAGCTAAAGCCATCCTGAAAAATAAGAATGAAATTGGCAGATTCACATTTTCCAATTTTAAATTTTATTACAAAGCCACAGTATCAAAACAATGTGGTACTGGCACAAGGAGAAACATATAGACCAATGGAATTGAATTGAAAGATCAGAAATCAACTGTCATTTATGGTCAACTGATTTTTATGATGTTGTACAGAGAGAGAGATTGTCAAATGGTGCTAGGAAAACTGAATCTCCGTTTGCTAAATGAAGGAGGAACCCTACCTCATGGCATATACAAAAACAACTCAAAATAAGTCAAAGACCTAAATATAAGAGCAATAACTATCAAATCCTAGAAGAAAACATAGGTAAGCATCTTCAAGATTTTGGTTTTGACTTTATACCCAAAATGTAAGCAACCAAGAAAAATATATATAAATGTGACCTCATCAAAATCAAAAGTTTTTGTTCTTCAAAAGACTTTATCATGAAAGTAAAAAGATAATTTATACAATCAGAGAAAATATTTGGAAACCGAATATCTGGTAAAGGATAAATGTCCAGTATATAAAAAGAAATCCTTCAAATTTACAACAAAGAGAAAAAAATTTAAAACTGAGTAAAGGACTTGCACATAGAGCCCTCCAAAAAAATATTCAAATGGCCAGAAAGCATGTGAAGAGATGCTTAACATCACTAGCTATCAAGAAAAACCAAACCAAACCACAGTGAGATGCCATTTCACACCCATTAGAATGGCTGCTATCAAAAATAAAAAATAAAAAAACAGAAAGTGACAAATGTTGGAAGAGGATGCCGAGTAATAGGAACATTCACTCATTGTTATTGGCAATTTAAAAGCATGTGGCTGCTCTGGAAGACAGTTTGATGGTTCCTTAGAAAGCTAAGTATAGAATTACCATATGACTTGGCAATCCTGCTGCTGTTAGGTATATACCCAAAAGAATTGAAAGCAGGGGCTTGAAAAGACATCTTCACACCAATGTTCATAGCCCCATTATTCACAATTGTCAAAAGATGGAAGTAAGCTAAGTGTCCATCAACAGATGAGTGGATAAATAAAATGTGGTATATGCATACAATGAAATATTATTCCACCATAAAAGGAAATACATTTCCTGATACCTGTGACAATGTTGATGAATGTGGAAGACATCATGTTGAATGAAATAAGCCAGACACAAAAGGACAAATATTGTATGATCTCACAGTTTTGAAACAATTAGAATAAGCAAACTCACAGAGTCAAAATCTAGAATACAGTTTATCAGGGGATGGTATGGAGATAGGAGATGGTAAATTAAAGCTTAAAATATACAGGGTTCTTATTTGGATTGATAGAAATGTTTAGGTAATGGATGGTGGTGATGATTAGCACAATACTGTGAATGCAATTAACACACTGAAACATATATATATATATCTGATATATATATATATATCTGAATATTATTAAAAGGGGAAATGTTAGATTTTATATATGGTAACAGAATAAAAAGAATTTTATGTCCATGAAACTACTTTACACAAACAGTGAACCCTAAATTAAACCATGGACTTTAATTTATAGCACTGTTATTAAAATGTGCTATCATCAATTGTAACAAATATTCCACATCAATGCAAGCTGTTGGTTGTGGGTTGGTATATAGGGATCGTGTATTTTATGCATCGTTTTTCTATAAATCCACAACATCTCTAATAAAAAAAGAGTTAAGTTCAAAAGTAAGAAAAGAAAATTTCCAGAGTCCCCATATTAAGTGGTAACTGAACACCAGTTTGGAGTTGGTGCTTCTGTGTTCTGGATTCCCTGAAAAGTTTTGAGACTACAGAGAGAGAGATGAATCGATCTTGGGTCTTTTGGAGGAAGGATGTAGGAATCAAAATACTCTTTGTGTAAGGAACTCAAAAACCTTCATATTCAATTAAAGAGGATATACTTATAAATTTATCAGCTAGCAAAGGATAAGATGAAATTTCATCTGCCTGGATGAGTCCTCTGAATAGAAAAAAAAAGTGCCTTGGAAAAATTTGACATAAGATATATAAGCCCTTAATGGAGAAATTTATAGAACTGTTGAGAATCTTTGAACATCTATTGAAATAAGGATTTATCACATCACATTTAGAAAGTTCCAATATATAAAGAAGAAAATTTTCCCCACATAGTTACATAAGGTTAAAGAAAGTCCTATGAATACACTGAGAGAGTTTTTTAAATTATTATTATTAAACTTGATAAGCATATTCTAAAATGTACAGGGAAAATTAAAACACTAAGATAAGGAAGAGATCAAAGTTCCAGGAAAATGATGATGTTGATGTAAATAGGCACTGCTCCACTGTCTCACAAAAAAAAAATGGTAGAGAAGGGGCAAAAACCTACCCAGGGGAGCTGTTTTGAGCAAGAGGCTAATGGCACCTGAGCCCCCTTTGAATCTCAGAGAGGATTCCAGCCAGCACTCTGGTGCTGGGAGAGTGGAGGGAGATCTGTTCAAGCAGGCTGTCGCACCTAGCCACTCTGGGAGAGAGGAACTTGGTCAAAGAGGGAGTAGAGACAAGTGCCTAACTAGCCCAGTCCCTGAAAACTGTTAGAAGTCCAACTCACCGTAGGGAAAAGGGGGCACAAAGAACCAGATAAGCTCTCAGAAACACATTTGGATCATAAAGCCACTGTAGTTCAGTGGGGGAATTCCTGCCTTGCATGTAGAAGGTCCCTGGTTTGAGTCCCAGTAATTCCTAAGAGAAGGGATTCAGGAGAGGTAAGGTTGTACACAGGTAGCACCATACAATGGGGTGCTTATTGTTTATGTGGCTTATTTTTTATTTTTTTTATTTTCTTTTCCTTCATTTTATTTGCTAAAACTGCACACATCACCTGCGGAGGGCAGGCTGCAGGGTGATTAACTGATGGGCACTAGCAGCCTGAGAAGGTCCCGAGGGACCTAAGAGTGATGACTGTTTTTCCTGGGTTTTTTCTTTGTTGCTGTTTTCTTTCTTGTTTGTTCACTTCCTTTTCTTTGCTTCTTTTTTTCTTTTACGTACTTTTTCAATCTACTTTATTTCTCTTCTTTCCTTCATTTTTCTATCTTCTGTCTTCCATTGCTTTTCTTTCATTCCAGCACTTCTTGTTCAGTCTTCATTTTTTCTCTCTCTTCCTTTTTCTTTCCTTCTATTCTCATCTGTCTGGTCTCTTAATCCATTCTATTTTATTTCTTTCTTTTTTGTTTAATATCTTTCTTTTTTCTACTCATCTGCCTGGCCTTTTAATTCATTCTATTTTTCTTTCTCTCTATTTTTTTCTTTTTCTTTTTTCTATTCCACCTCTTTTTTACTCTAATTCCTTTGCATATTTATATGACTTTTTACTTGTATTGCTTAGTTCCCTGGTTCTTGTAGGTTTTCTCTTCTATCCTTTTTGTGTCATTATTACTGTTATCTTTTTTCTCTTCTTATGTCTTTCCTTTTCTCTGGCTCTAATTTTTTTTTTCAAAGGAACACAGACAACTGTAAGTATATAGGATAAGAGGAACCAAGCATCAAAGAGTAACCCTACCACAAACAAAGAAACAACAAATAAAATCCTATAGTAGAAAGAGAAGCTAACAAACCAAATAAGCCAATAAAGATAAACAAGTGCCTAGACACCAACAAAAAATTACAAGCCATACTAAAAAACAGGAAGAAATGGCCCAGCCTAAAGAACAAACTTAAAACAGAAGGAGAAGCAGAACATAGAACAACTAATCAAACATGTCCAAACAAATATCATGAATCAACTTAATGAGGTGAAGGAAGAGATAAAGGATATTAAGAAGACACTGGTGGAACATACTGAAGAAATTAGAAGCACACCTAAAAAGTTAATGGACCTGATAGTGATGAATGGTACAATGCAAGAAATCAAAAATATGCTGGAAGTACATAGCAGGAGATTTGAACAGGCAGAGGAACGAATCAGTGATGTTGAAGACAATCATCTGAAATCAGACAGATAGTAGACAGATAGATAAAAAGAGAGAGAAAAATCAGCAGGCACTTAGGGATTTGAATGACAACACAAAATGCATGAATATATGCTGATTCTTTGAGAAGAGTAATAAAATTTACAAACCCTCAGCTAGACTAACAAAGAAAAAAAGAGATAAGATGTAAATACATAAAATAAGAAATAAGGAAGGGGATATCACCACTGAACCCACAGAAATAAAAAGGATAATAAGAGGATACTTTGAAAACTTCTATGCCAACAAGAAGGATAATTTAGAGGAAATGTACAAATTCCTAGAAACACACAAGCAGCCTACACTGATGAAAGAGGAAATTGATGAACTCAAGAGACCAGTCACAAGTAAAAAGATAGAATTAGTCATCAAAAACTTTCCAACTAAGAAGAACCCAGGACCAGATGGCTCCACAGGTGAATTCTACCAAACATTCCAGAAAGAACTAACACCAAACCTGTTTAAAATCTTCCAGATAATGGAAGTGGAGGGAGCATTGCCTAACTCATTCTATGATACCAGCATTACTCTATACCAAAGCCAATAAAGATGCCACAAGAAAAGAAACCTATAGACTAATCTCTGTATTGAGCCTAGATGCTAATATCTTAACAGAAATACTTACTAATCATATTCAACAACACATCAAATAAATTATACACCGTGACCAAGTGGATTTTATCCCTGGAATGCAAGGATGGCTCAACATAGGAACATCAACCAATGTAATGCACCACATGAACAAATCAAAAGAAAAAAATCACCTGATCATCTCTATAGATGAATAAAAAGCATTCAACAAAATGCAGCACCCTTTCCTGATAAAAACACTTCAAAAGGTAGGAATTGAAGGAAACTTCCTCAACATGATAAAGGGTATATATGAAAAGCCCACAGCTAACATCATATTCAATGGTGAAATCCTAAAACTTTCCCTCTAAGATCTGGAACAAGATAAGGATGCCCACTATCACCACTCTTATTTAACATTGTGTTAGAAGTACTTGCTCAAACACTTAGACAAGAAAAAGATATAAAAGGCATCCCTATTTGAAAGGAAGAAATAAAAATTTCACTATTTTCAGATGGCATGATCCAATACCTAGAAAGGTCTGAGAAATCTACAGAAAAATTTTAGACTTTATAAATGAGTTCAGTAAAGTCGTAGGTTATAAAATCAATGTGCAGGAATCAGTAGCATTTCTGTACACTAATAATGATCAATCCGAGGAGGAAATCAAGGGAAAAAATTCATTTACAATAACAACTAAAAGAATCAAATACCAAGGAATAAATTTCACTAAAGATGTAAATGACTTGTATGCAGAAAACTATATAACACTGTTAAAGAAAACCAAAGACTTAAATAAATAGAAGAATATTCCCAGTTCATGCATAGGAAGACTAAATATCATTAAGATGTCTAACATACCCAAACTGATTTACAGATTTAATGCAATCCCAATAAAAATTACCACAGCATTTTTTAATTAATTGGAAAAGCTAACTATGAGATTTATTTGGAATGGCAATGGGCTCTTAACATCCAAAGACATACTGAAAAAGAGAAATTAAATCAGTGGAATCACACTACCTGCCTTTAAACATACTACAAAGTTACAGTGGTCAAAATTGCTTGGTATTGGCACAAGGATAGACATACTGACCAAAGGAGCCAAATTGAGGGTTCTGATATAGAGCTTCACATATAAAATCAACTGATATTTGACAAAGCCACCAAGCCCATTCAACTGGGAGAGAATGGTCTCTTCAACAAATAGTGCTTGGAAAACTGTATATCCATATACAGAGGAACACCATCTTACACCTTAAACAAAAATCAATAGGGAAGCAGCACAGGATCTTGTTTTAGGAAATATTAATAGTTTTGTGAACTTTACAACCAAAGCATGAGCAATGAAAGATAAAATATATAAATGAGACTTCCTCAAAATTAAAAACGTTTGCACCTCAAAAGAGTTTGTCAAGAAAGTGAAAAGGCAGCCTATTCAATGGGATAAAAATATTTGGTAACCATGTACCTGATAGAGGCCTAATACCCAGCATATATAAAGAAATCCTATGCCCCAAAAATAAAAAGACAAACAACCCATTTAAAAAGTGGACATTTGATTTGAATATACACTTCTCCAAAGAAGAAATACAAATGGTTAAAAATCACATGAAAAGGTGATCAACATCACTAGCTATTAGAGAAATGCAAATCAAAACATCAATGAGATATCTTCTTACACTCATTAGACTGGTGCTATTTGGAGAACAGAGGACTACAAGTGTTGGAGAGGGTATGAAGGATTGAGAACCCTTATACACTGCTCATAGGAATGTAGAGTGTTGCAGCCTTTGTGGAGGACAGCTTGGCAGCTCTTCAGGAAGCTAACTATAGAACTGCCATATGATCCAGCAATCCCACTGCTGAATATATAAACAGAAAAACTGAAAGCAGGGACACAAACAGATAAACACACACCAATGTTCATAAGGGCATTATTCACTATTGCCAAAAGTTGGAAACAACCCAGATGAATGGATAAGCAAATTGTGGTATATACATACAATGGAATATTATTCAGCTGTAAGACGGAGTGTAGTATTAACACACAGAATAACATGGATGAATCTGGAAGAACTTGTGTTGAGTGATGCAATCCAGGCAGTGAAAGACAAATGTTACATGATCTCACTCATATGAATTAAGCAAATTGAGCAGACTCACAGAGCTAGAGTCTAGAAGATAGGTTTACAGGAAACAGAAAAGGAGAAGGGGGTTGCAAGCAAATGCCCAAATAACACAATGAGTGGGAAGGTATTGGACACCCACCCTGGGGAGTCCTGCTGTGTTCTCAAATAGAGGAGCAGGAGTCTTTCAAGAGCATAGGCAGTGCCTAATAGAGGGGGAAAGACCATTATGTCAAGCCCTCAATGTTACTGCAACTAAGAATCTTGTTCTTCAAGTAGTGAACTATGGTAATTACAATGGGTCCTGAGGGGAGGGTAAGGGGGGAAAAGAATAAATGGAACATGGAGCATTTTTGGGAGATGGAATTGTTCTACATCATCTTTCAATGATGGATACAGGCCATGTTAAATAACATCAAAATTTATAAAAGTGCATGATCCTAATGTAAACCATAATGTAAATCATTGACCATAGTTAGTAGCCATGCATCAATATTTGTACATCAATTGTAACAAATGTACCATGCACATGTAAGATGTTATTAATAGGGGAAAGGGGAAAAGAGGGAGGATGTTGGGTATATGGGGATCTCCTATATTCTGTACATGATTCTCCTGTAAACTAAAGCTTTTGAAGACAAAATGATAAAAATAAGATATGGGGGAAGAAATGGAAGAAAAATTTCATTTTCTTATTAATTGTATTTGGCTATTTTTTTGGCTTCACTTTTTAAGAAGTTTTGAACCACAAGGGTTACAACTGTGGCAGGGGAGAATAATTGGTACAGGGTGTCAGTGATGGTGGATGCATAGAAGGAGGTTCACATGGGGCATATCTATAAGGCATTTGAATGTGTTCAAGTGTTAATGGGACATTGTCACAGTGGATGGTGACTCACACAATAGCCAAAAGAATACCAGATTCCCATCCTGGGGAGCTTTGCCACAATCTGTAATGGGACAGCAAGAAACCCCTAAGTTCAGGGGCAGTGACTAGTGAAGGAGGATGGACAATTACGGGCTCCTGATATTGATGACTTTACTTATGAACTTTTCCTTTTGAAATTGAAACTTAGCATAGTATTATAGGGTAACTAAGAGTTTCCTCCTGAGAGCCTCCTGGTTGCTCAAATGTGGCCTATCTCTAAACCAAACTCAGCATGTAAATGCATTAGCATTCCCCCTCTGTGGGACATGACTCCATGGCATGAAACTCCCTAGCACCTAGGTATTACTACCAAATGCCAACTAGCAACGCAACTGGAAGAAGACCTTGACCAGGTTATACTGGCTAAGAGACATCAAAGTGAGTTGGGAGGGAATTCCAGAGGTTATGCTTATGCACATCTCAGCAGGATGTCATTGACTGCCACAGTAAATATCACCTCAAATAGCAGGCCACCTAAGGGCTCTGGAGACATATCCAGACACGATAGGCACGGCAGAGAGCTCAGGAGTTTGGTGCCCTACCAGTCAGTCCTGCTTTGGAATTTATGCTCCACAGTGTGACAGAGTTGGACTCAGTTGTGATTTCCCTACACATGGCTCTTCTGCCCCTTCTATTTGAACCTATAGTTAGTACTAGAGTTGATAGGTGTATGTCTAGGAGGCTTAAATCTTTGGACTGACCATACGTCAGTTAGGCCCTGACTCTCAATAGACTTGCAACACCTCCTTTCCGTTCATTGGACTCACCCAGGACAATTAACAAGGAGATGATGATGGACCACAACCATCCAAGGAGCAGAGAGAGTCTGGAACTGCAAGCATGATAGTCACATCCATCTGCCCCATGAAATCTAAGTTCCCCTTCAGTTAGAGGTGGAGTGGGCACCACCATCCCAGAATCCTCAGGATTGGGGAATGAATGATGAACTAGAGTAGACACTGTCATACTCTAGAGTTATTGTTATTCCAGCAATAGAAGAACTTTTTATTATTGATGTGGAGGTAGTAGCCACTGAAGATTCTGAGGGGAGGGAGAAGGAAAAATAGGTGTATTATGGAGCATTTTCAGGGCTTTGGAATTGTCCTGAAATGGCACTGAAATGACAAATACAGTCCATTAAATATCATGTCACAATTTACAAAATTGTGTGGGAGATAGTGTAAACCACAGTATAAACTATAGTACACACTTAGTGGCAATGCTCCCATATGTGTTCATCAATTGTAACAAATGTACCATACTAACAAAGGACATTGTTAATGTGAGAAAATATGGGAGGTGTACGGTATGGGGTATATGGGAATCTCTTATATTTTTTCTGTAATATTTATGTAATCTAAGTATTTTTTCTAAAAAAAATTAAAGCACGTTAAAGATAAGATGAGGAAGACAATTCTAATAACAAGTTCAGAGACTTGTTATACCTGATAAATAGACTAAAGTGTATAGAAATTGAACCACATTCTACATGGAAACTTGTAGCATTTCAAATTACTGAAGAAAGAACCAATTTTTCAGCAAATGGTGCTGGAAAAATTCGTGATCTATACTGGAGAATTAAAGAAATGAAAATTGCATCTTACCTCTCACTGTATATAGATATTAGTTCTAAATGGATTCTAAGTACAAAATGATATACAGTGTAGACTTCCTCTCAATGATTCTCAGTCATAGCTATATTCCTCTCCAAAGTTATGTGATAAATTATCTTGAGTATCTTTCCACCAAAATAATATAGTTTTGTGTACATAATTTGGGTATCTTATATATCATCTCCAAAGTCATGGTATCAGTTTCTTGTGCACCTTTATACAGATACACATAATATTATTTATTTTGTTATATAAGCAAGAGAAAAAATATATATATATATATATACACACACACACACGCACTGTTTAGCACCTTGCTTTTATTCACACAATAATAATATTGATTAGAGATGGTTCCACATAGTATACAAAATCAAAATAATTCCTCACTTTAAAAATACTAAAAACTATGCCATGATATAAATATAGCAAAATATATTTAAACATTCTTCAACCAAGGTATTTAGGCTGCTTCCAATCATTTTGAACCACGGAGATATTGCAGGTTCATTTTAAGACCATCACGATAAAGCAAATATTGCAATAAAGCAAGTCACATGAAAAGTTATATTATATTACACTGTAATCTACTAAGTATACAATGGCATTATGTCTCTTTTAAAAATGCACATATCTTAATTAAAATTACTTTATTGCTAAAAAATGCTAGCCATAATCTGAGCTTTCAGTGAGTGATAAACTATTCAGGGTCTTGCCTGAATGTTGATGGCTGCTGACTAATCAGGATGGTTGTTGATGAAGGTTGGGGAGGTTGTGGTAATTCTTAAAATAAGAAAAAATGAAGTATGTTTTATTGATTGACTTTTCCACAAAAGATTTCTCCGTAGAATGCGATGCTGCTTTGTAGCATTTTACCCACAGTAGAATCTCCTTCAAAATTAGTCATTTCTCTCAAACCCTGCCACTGCTTCATCAACTAAGTTTATGTAATATTCTAAATTCTTTGTTGTCATTTCAACAATGTTCAGTCTCTTCACAAGGAGTAATTACCGTTTCAAGAAACCACTTTCTTTGTTCATCTGTAAGAAGTAACTCCTCATCTGTTAAAAAGTTTTATAATGAGATTGCAGCAATTAAGTCACATCTTCAAGTCCACTTCTAATTCTAGTTCTTTTGCTACTTCCACCACATCTGAATTACTTCCTCCACTGAAGTCTTGAGCCCCTCGAACTCAGCCATGAAGGCTGGACTCAACTTCTCCCGAACTTCTTTTAATGTGGATATTTTGATCTCCTCCTATGAATCACGAATATACTTAGTAGAATCTAGAATGGTGAATCTTTTCCAGAAGGTTTTCAATTTACTTTGACCAGCTCCATCAGCAGAATTGCTGTCTATGGCAGCTATAGCTTTAAGAACTATTAGCACTATATTTGTTAAATTGTATGTCCCAGAGACTTAAATCTTCAGTCGTTCATAAGCCAGTTGAGCCCTGTATCTCTGCAGAATTGCAAAACCTACTCTCCAGTTCACTGGACTCACCCAGGACAACTAACTAAAGGATGATGATGGGCACACCCAAAGTGTCTACAACTGCAAGCAAGGTAGTTCCATCCATCTGCCCCAAGGGATCTAAGACCTCTCTCAATAGGAAATAGTGTGTACATCACCACCTGCAAATCCTTAAAATCGAGGAATGAACAAACAGAAGGGTGGAAAGTAACTATGGACTAAAGTAGACTTAGAATTATTCTAGCAATAGAAGAACTCATACCATTGATTTAAAGGCAGTGGACACCAGAGGTTCTAAGGGAAGGGGAGAGGGGAGAATAGGTGCAACATGGGGACATTTTTTGGGACATTGGAATTGTCCTGCATGACATTGCAATGATGGATATAGGCAATTATATATTTGTCAAGACCGATAAAATTGTGCAAGGCAAAATGTAAACGATAAAGTAAACTCCAGTCCTTAGGTAGTACAATGCTGCCATATGTGTTCATCAATCGTAACAATGTATCATACTAATGAAAGATGTTAATGTGGGAAAGTGTGGGTGGGGGAGTGGGTGGGATATATGGGAATCCCTTATATATATATATATATATTTTTTTTTTGAGGTACCAGAGGCAGTGATTGAACCCAGGACTTTGCATGTGGGAAGCCAGCACACAACCACTGAGCCACACTGGCTTCCTTGAGTTGTTTTTCTCATTTGCTTTGCTTATTTTTTGTTTTGTTTTTTTCAGAAGGCACTGAGAACTGAAGCCAGGACCTGCCATGTGGGAGGAGGGATCTCATCTACTTGAGCCACATCCTCTCCCATCCCTTATATTTTTGATGTAGCATTTGCATTTATATAATCTAAAGCTTCTTTAAAAACATTTTTTAAAAAAATAATACGACTTGAAAGACAGATTAGTTCTTTGACCCATGGGGTGAAAAATGGATGTTGTTTTAGCAGGCATGAAAACAACATTAATCTAGTTGTAGATTAATCAGAGCTGGTGACTAAGTTCAGTGTCAAGAAGCAGTAATATTTTGAAAAGACTCTTTGTTCGGAATAGTAGTTCTCAACGGTGCTCTTAAAATAGTCAGTAATTCGTATTATAAACAGATATGCTATCATCCAGGCTTTGGTGTTCCATTTCTACTGCTTTAGCATAATTTCTAAAGGCCCTACAATTTTCAAAATGGTAAATGAGCTTCCACTTAAAGTCACCAGCTGCATTAGCTCCAAAAGAGAGAATCGGCTTGTTCTTTGAAGCTCTGAAGCCAGGTTTTGATTTCTCCTTTCTAGCTATGAAAGTCTTAGATGGTGTCTTCTTCCAAAAGAAGGTGTTTCAGCCACATTGAAATCTGTTGTTTAGTGTAGCCACATTCATCGATTATCTAAATAGATCTTCTGGATAGCTTGCTGAAGCTTCTATACCAGCTCTTGCACTTTTATGTTATGGAGATGACTTCTTTTCTTAAACCTCATGAACCACCTTCTGCTAGCTTCAAACTTTTTTTCTGTGGTTCCTCACCTCTCTTAGTCTTTGTAGAATTAAAGAGAGTTAGGGCCTTATTCTGGATTAATTTTGGTTTATGGGAATGTTACGGTTGATTTGATCTTCTATTCAGACCACAAAACTTTGTGTTCACTAGAGTAGCACTTCCTCTTCCATCAAGAACCTTTCCTTCACATTCACAACTTGGCTAAGTGGCTGGAGAGGCCTAGAGATCAACCTATCTCAGTTTTCAACATTCCTTCCTCACTAAGCTTAATCATTTCTAGATTTTGATTTAAATCAAGAGGTATGACTCTTTCCTTTCACTTGAACACTAAGAGGACCTTGTAGGGTTATTATCAATTGGCCAAATTTCAATATCGTTGTGTCCCAGGCAATAGAGAGGCTCAAGAAGAGAGAGAAAGAGAGGGCAGAGGAACAGTCAGACAGTGGAGCAGTAAGGATTGCACAGCATTTATGGATGGAGTTTACCATCTTACATGAATATAGTTCATGGCCCCCCAAAACAACTATAATAGTAACATCAAAGGTCACTCATCACTAAAACAGATTTAATAATAATGAAAATATTGAAATATTGAGGAATACCAAAATGTGATAGAGACAGATATGAAATGAGAACATTATTGAAGAAAATGATGTTGATGCCTGATGCAGGGTTGCCACAAAATTTCAATTAGTAAAAAATGCAATATCTGCAAACCACAATAAAGCAAAGCAAATTAAAATGATGTATGCCTATACATATTTGATGATATTGATAGCATATATATATTTATATTGGTATTTATATTTATATATATATATTTATTTATATTTATATTTATACTTATGTCCAGGAAAAGACACCTTTTATCACTTCCAGGGAAGGAGTCCTAGGATGTCACCTATTCCATGGTTTGCAGGTATTGGAGTCACCAAAAAAAAGTGTAATTCACACAGGCACTAGATCTAATAGAGCAAAGTTAGTTTCAATAGTGGGTACTGCTCCCTGTGCTAGTTTGAGTCTTTTGTGGACCCCGGAAAATTACATTCTTAAGCTAAGCCATTACTCTGCATGTAAACTTTTAATATGCGGGGCTTTTTTATTATACTCAGTTATGGTACCACTTGACTAGATTGCCTTTGATTAGATCTCTTTCCTGATGGGCCTTCGATTAGATTGTAGGGTCCAGAGTAGGTCTTAGTTCTTTCCTGGAGTCGTAAATAGGACTATTTAAATAACAGAGGAGAACGAAAGAGAGGTGCCATTTTACCCTACCATGTGAGAGAGGACTCCAGGATCACCGATAGCTGCAGAAATACAGAAAAACTCTGAGGCTGAGAGAGTGGCCTGAGGCGATGAGTCCCAGAGGAGAGGGGAGGGAGGAGCCAAGTGCCTGATCACCCACAGCTGAGCTCAGGGAGAAAGTGAGCCTGGAGGGGAAGGCAGCCACCATTTTGCTTTTCCATGTGGTAGGAGTCCAGGGCTAACAGCACCAACCTTTGTTGAGATAGGATTTCTGATGATGCCTTGATCTGAACATTTTCACAACCTTGGAACCATAAGCCTTTAATAAATTTCCATTTTAAAAGCCAACCCATTTCTGGTATTTTGGAGGGCAGTCTTCAGCAAGCTACAGCAGTCCCTGTGGGTAGCTCTCTCCATCCACAGCTGATGCAGGGAGATGGTATGCTTACACCTCTCTTGTGCTGCAAACAAAGGAGCCCCGTCTCTTCTCACCAGAAACCTGGGTCAGTTAGGTGTTATAATATGCACAGGTAGCCAAGGAGTCTCCGTGGATGTTTACATACGCTCAAGAGAAAAAGAGGAAGGAATGTGCTGGTAGACCATTGCCTTCCTGGTAAGGGATGTGTTTTAAGACAAGATACCTCAAGGCACTCAGTCCACATTCATCACCCATTTTAGGCATCAACCCAACATATCTGGTCCCGAGATTAAATACTTAGATATACATGAACACACTTGCACAAATATAACAGAAATCTTGATAAATATTTCAAATTATCCTTTAGATAGTGTATGAATTCACACTTCCATAAGCAATATATGGGTGTTTTCCACATTTTTCACTAACCAGATGCTTTCATACTATTTGATGTATGCTAATTGTCTTTCTCCTATGAATTGCCTATTTCTTTGTGTATTTTCCTATTTTGCCATTTTCTTATCAATATTCAAAGATTCTTTATTGGGAAAATTAGTACACTGTAATATTACTTTATGAATTGCAAATATATTCCTTGTTTATTCTTGGCTTTGATTTGTGGCAGCTTTGTCATGACAAATTTTTATATTTTATGTAGTCTAATTTATTGTTATTTTCTCTTTCTGGTACTTGGAAAGGCTTTTTCAGTCTATGGCTTTATATGAATTCCCAGGTTTCATTAAGGGTTTTAGAGTATATTTTTTACCCTCAATCTTTCTTGATATTGATTTATTTTGGATTAAGTTACAAGGGATATATCCAACTTGGACTTTCTTTTCCGATGACCATCTAATTATCCCACACTATTATTGAATTTTATATCACTCTTTTCCCCCTGCTCATTTGAAATGCCACTTTAATAATGAAATAAATAACCATATATATTTGACTCTATTTCTGTCTTTTTTTTTCACTGAATTGCCCATGTGTATTTTTTTGTCTTTATTTATTTTTTTAATATTACATTAAAAAAATATGAGGTCCCCATATACCCCACACCCCCTCACCCCACTCCTCTCCCCATAACAACAACCTCCTCCATCATCATGAGACATTCACTGCGTTTGGTGAATACATCTCTGAGCTATTTCTGTCTTTTTTACTTGGTCCCATTGTTCTGTCTCTCTATTCAGATGTTAGCACTATATATTAATATCTGATAGAGCTAGTTCCCTCTCACTTTTTCTTAAAAAAATACTATCTTGGAGAACCAGCAAGATAGCAGTGGAGTAAGGAGCTCCAAGAGTCAGCTCCTGCTACAGGGCAGTTAGCAAACACCCAGAACTCTCTGGAGCTAGCTGAAACGCCTGTTTGGGGGCTCCAGGAGACCAGAAGAACATCCTGCAACATCCTTGGGAGAGTGGAAGGAGGAGACTGCCCGTCTGCAGAGAGGACTCATAAGTACAGTTGTCCACACCCTGGAGGCCAGTGCCCATCCTCCACTGGAGGCACAAGCGTCCTCGGGAGCTGTTCTGTGGTTGGAATTGAAAGCTCCACTTCCCCAAAATGGGGGAGGAAGAGATGGCTGGGCACCAATTTCAGCTGTGATAGGAAATTCTGTGGGCTATGGTATGATCCTGAGAACAGCTAAGGTTTGAGCCTGTCCAGGTTAGAAAGATGCTGGGAGCCGCCACCTTAACTCCGCGCCTGGCACTAGGGGAAGCGGGGCGGACTGAAAATTCCAGTGCTGGTGGGGAGCAGCTCCTTCGCATCCAGATCATATTGCAGTCTAGCCTAGGTCCCAGTGCCACCTCCAGCAGAGAGGAAGCCATGGGGACCTGCGCCATGCCTCTCCGGGAAATTGCGGTCAAGCGGTGGAGGCTGGTGATCATCCTACTCTGGTGGCACGAGCCGCCCCAGGAGCTACTCTGTGATGGGAATTGGAAGCTCCATTTCCCAGAAACAGGGGAGCAGAAGACAGTTGGCTGCTGATTTAAGCTACTGGTTAGCAGACTTGATTGGCTAAGAGATAACCCTGGGAACAGGTGGAGTGAGAATCAGCCTAAATCAGAAAGAGGCAAGTAGCCACCATTCTGACTCTGTCCCCAGCCTAAGGGAAGCCAGGCTGACTGAAACTCTCAGTGTCAGCAGGAACCAGTTTCTTTCACAACAATCAGCCTGCAGCCCTAGCCTAGGCTTCTGTCCCACCTCTGGCAGGAAGGTGACTGTGGAACCCTGCACCAGCCTATATATATAACTGCAGAGACTTTGGCTGGCATAGACTGAAAATCAACAGTCTACCAGGGCAACTACAGTCATCTTGGACCCACACTGCATAGATTGCTGCCCATACCAGCAGCTCCATCCCTGCCCCAAGCAGGGGAGAAAGGGATGTGAAGCTTCATCAGTCTCTCTGGGCAACTACAGTCTAGGCCTGCATGTGGATTATTCCACATAGCTGTGACTCTGTCCCTACCCCTCATAAAGGAGAAAGTTGGAAGAAGCATCATTGGTCCCTGGTGCAGTGAGGGCAGCTTGAGTCTCCACAGCTTATAGCACCAACTACGTGCTTGCCTCCAACTGCACAACCAGCAAGGGAGAAATGATAGGAAGCCCTAAAGTAAAGGGAAAAACTGCACCCAGAATAAATACTCTAGTAAGCCAGATGCGAAGACATCAACAAAAACTTACAATCCACACCAAGAAACAGGAAGCTATGGCCCAGTTAAAGGAACAAGATAAGCCTCCAGATGATATAAAGGAGTTGAGACAACTAATTATTGATGTTCAAACAAATCTCCTTAATAAAGTCAGTGAGATGGCTAAAGAGATTAAGGATATTAAGAAGATATTGGATGAGCACAAAGAAGAATTTGAAAGCATACATAGAAAAATAGCAGATCTTATGGAAATGAAAGGTACAATCAATGAGATTTAAAAACCATTGAAATCATATAATAGCAGATTGGAGGAGGCAGAAGAAAGGATTGGCAAGCTTGAAGAAATGGCCTCTGAAAGTGAGCATACAAAAGAACAGATGAAGAAAAGAATGGAAAAAAGTGAACAAGGTCTCAGGGAACTAAATGACAACAAAAGGTGTGCAAACATACATGTCATGGGTGTCCCAGAAGGAGAAGACAAGGAGAAAGGGGCAGAAGGAATGTTTAAAGAAATAATGGTAGAAAATTTCCCAACCCTATTGAAGGATATAGATATCCCTGTCCAAGAAGCACAACATACTCCCATCAGAAAAAATACAAACAGACCAACTCCAAAACACATACTCATTAGAATGTCAAAGGCCAACGAAAAAGAGAGAATTCTGAGAGCAGCAAGAGGAAAGCAATGCATAACATGTAAGGGATATCCAATAAGATTAAGTGCTGATTTCTTACCAGAAATCATGGAGGCAAGAAGATAGTAGTCTGATATATTTAAGATACTACAGGAGAAAAACTTCCAACCAAGAATCTTATATCCAGCAAGACCATCTTTCAAAAATGAGGGGGAGATTAGAATATTCACAGATAAACAGAAACCGAGAGAATTTCTAAACAAGAGATCAGAATTTCAGTAAATACTAAAGGGTGTGCTAGAGCCTGAAAAGAAAAGACAGAAGAGAGAGGCCTGGAAGAGAGTCTAGAAATGAAGATTATATCAATAAAAGTAATTAACAGTGTCAAAAGAGTGGTGAAAATAAAATATAACAGATAAACTCAACTAGACAAGAATAAACTTAACCAATGATGCAAAGCACTTGTATTCAGAAAACTGCAACTCAATGTTAAAACAAATCAAAAAAGTCATAAATAACTGGAAGAACATTCCATGCTCATGGATTAGGAGACTAAATATCATTAAGATGTCAATTCTACTCAAATTGACATACAGATTTAATGCAATCCTGATAAAAATTCCACCAGCATTAAAGAAAAAATTGAAAACATGATCTTTAAATTTATTTGGAAGGGTAAGGAGTCCTGAATAGCCAGAAACATCATAAAAGGAAAAGTGAACCATTATCTTCAAACTTTAAATCATAACGCCTACATATAGTGGTAAAAACAGCATGGTACTGGCATAAAGACAGACACAATAGACCAATGGAACCAAATTTATGGTTCACAAACAGGCCCTCACAGGTATAGTCAAATGATTTTTGACCAGTCTGTCAAACTCACACAGCTCAGGCAGAACAATCCATTCAACAAATGGTGCTGAAAGAATTGGACATCCATAGTTGAAAGAAGGAAAGAGGACCCCTATCTCACACTTTTTCCAAAAATTAACTCAAAATGGATCAAAAAACTAAAAATAAAAGCAAGAACCATAAAATTTCTAGAAGAAATTTTTGGAAAATATCTTCAAGACATGGTGGTAGGTGGTGGATTCTTAAAGGAGATAAGAGAAGGACTGAGTGGAGTACTGATGTTTAATGTATACAGAAGTTTTATTAGCTTTACTGTAAAAGTGTGGAAATGTATAGACTGGATGGTAACACACAGTGAGTAACAGCTTTTTTATAAATGGGGATGTGACTGAAAATGGTAGTCTAGTTATGTAAATGCCAATTGACAGAATACTTGAGAATAATCTAGGAGCTGGATAGCACAGTAAACCAAGAGGTGGGTGAGAATTGTGGTTGATGGTACAGATGCAAGAGTGTCCCCTGTGAGCTAGAACAAATGTATATCACTACTGCAGGGTGTTGGGAATGTGGAGAAGCATGGGAAAAAAACAGCTGGAGTGACCTATGGACTATGGTTAGTAGTAATAATATAATATTCTTGCATCTATTCAAAAAATATACTGTGTTGATACTGAGGCAGTATGGAAAATGTGAGCCAAATGTATGCTATGGACATGGCAAATAATGAGATGATATTATTTTATCTGTAGCAAATGACACACCGCATTGTGGTGTGTTGATGGATGGCTGTTGTTTGGGAATTCTGTACATGTGCATGATTGTTTTATAAGTTTACAACTTCTGTCATAAAAAAATATATTTAAAAAATAATAATAGGGTGGGTTGGGGGGAAAACACACCAAATGTAAGATAAGAACTATGATTAGTAAGATTTTGACAGTGTTCTTTCATAGTTTGTAACAAATGCCTCATGACAATGCAAGGTGTTGGCGGAGGGTATATGGGACCCCTGTATGATGTTATGCGTGTTTGCTTTGTAAGTTCACAACCTGTACTATACACTTAATTGTTTATGTATGTTCATATATAAATGATATAAAGATAATAATAATCGGATTGGTTAGGGGAAAAATACTTTGTTTAGTAGTAATATTTTGACAATGCTCTCTAATCATTAGTTAAAAAGGTTTAAAAACAATGCAAGCTATTGGTGGTAGGGTGAGATGTTATATATGTTTGAGTTATGTGTTTGTTTTGTAAGTTCACAACTATTATACATTTATTGTTTATGTATGTTTGTGTATGAGTGATATATTTCAATAAAAAAGTTTTGAAAAAATACTATCTTGTCTTCTTGTTTGTTTACTTTCCTATATTAATGTTGACATAATCTTGCCTGGTTATGGTTTTATTGATGTTTCACTGCCTTTAAACTATGGATTGCATAAAATATAATTTTTTCTAATTTACAGAATTCTGATTTCCAGAATGGACAGAAGATGTCTGTAAATAGTATGAGATTTTATAAGAGTCTCTCACATGATCGTAGGGATTCACAAGTCCAGGTTCTGCAGGCAGGCTGCAACCCAGGGGTTCCAATGAACGTCCAGTGAAGTTGCTTGATGAGTTTCCAGGAGACGGTGCTGTCCAAAGAAGAGCTGAGAAATTCTCTCTCAATGGTGAAATCACTCTCCTTTTAATGAATTCAACTGATTGGACAGTCACTCATTGCTGACACAATCTACCTGGATGATATAGCTGTAATCCGCCATCTATCCAGTAAACTCACTGAGGACTAAAGCCCATAAAAGTCCTTGTATTACAATTAGCCCAGTGCTTGCTTGACAAACAACTGGGTACAATTACCTGGACAAGTTGACACATTAGCGTAACAACCACAATTATCTTTTAGAAACATTGAATCTTTTTGTTGCTTGATATTCCTGTTTTGACATTACATTACTTTAATCATTCTGACTCCCTCTAGAGCACTTAAAAGTTTTTTTCATATTGATTTTTTACACTTGTTAAATATATTCCCAAGTATTTTATTTTAATTGTAGAAATTACTAGTCTTTTCTTCTACCTTATCTTCTAATTGGTTGATGTTTGCATAAATATAAAATATTAATTTGGGTATACAAATTATGTTTCCAACTACTTTTTAATGTTTTAATGATTGAAATAATTTTCCTGATGATTTCATGTCTTGATTTTTTCCAGATATAAAATCATACCATCTGCATATAATATTACATACTTCTTTTCAAATTATGCATGTAATTTATTTCTCTATTATAATTTTATCATGTAGACCAATATTACATAATCATGGTAATAATCGATGGCCTTCTGTTATTCCTAATAACTGTCACTATCATTAGTGTTTTCCCATTTAGTTTGGGGTTGGTATTTATGTAAAGATAGAAACATTTTCACGATAAAAAAGTATCTACATTTCTACTTTATTTATGAAGTTTATGAAGAATGGATATAGAATATTCTCAAATAAATTTTTATGATCTTTGTTAAAAGAGAAAACACTAGCAGTAAAGCATAAATGCCCAGGGGCTTTATGGGAATACCTGAGAACCAGGAACACAAGGGCATGGGAACCACGGAAGAGAGGTAGGAGGCCAGTGGAGAATTAGAATAAGGAGCCATAATGCCAGAGAACCTGCTGGGACCTGCAGGCACTAAGGAGGAGCAAGGTGGCCTTAACACCATAGTGTTATAACAAGAGGCAACTACTAAGGAGTGGAGGTGGGGATTTCTTCTTGGAGTAATGAATATGCTCTAAAACTGTGGTGATGAGGGCACAACTCTATGCCATTGAATGTACACTTTAGATTGTATGGTATGTGAATATATCTCAGTAAAGTTGCTTTTTTTAAAAAAAAGTACTATTGAGATATTCATCCTGGCAACAGCAGTTAACTAGGTATGAGATTCCTGATATGAGCTAAAACATTCAAGGGTGACTAAAATTTACTTGAGAAAGGAGTAAGCTAAAGCTACTACCAAGATCAGAAGAATGCACTTTTTGGAGGAAAGGCCCACAGGACTATCACAGATTTAAAACTAAGCATCACATCTCAAACAAAAGTCACTAAGCATGTGAGAAGGCAAACCTTTGATAGTAGAGGACAAGAGAGAAGGGACTGTCAAGAAATATAGATGACTAAATTGTCAGATACAGATTACAAAATACTTATTGGAAAACATTTAAAGAAATAAATGATGTAATAACCAACATGACCAGAAAAGAAGAAACTATGAGGTATATACAGTTCTGGAAAAGGAAAATGGAAAGTATAATAGTAGCAATATAATTTTTGAAAAAAAATACTGTGTTCATATTAAAAGCAGATTATAGATTCTTAGAGATGGCACCAACAGCATGAGCAATGAAAGAAGAAAAAATATATTGGATTTTCAAAATTAAAACATTTATGTTTCAAAAGACACCATCCAGAAAGTGAAAACACAACTCAGACAATGGGAGAAAATATTTGTAAATCATATATATGATAAGGAACTTGTATCTCTAATACATAAAGAACATTTACAACACAATAATTTAAAAAAAACAATTTTAAAAATGGGGAAAGTATCATATAGACATTTTTCCAAGGAAGGTGTACAGATGGCCAATAAGCGCATGAAAAGATGCTTGACATCATTGTCATCAGGAAAATGTAAATAAAAATTACAATGAGATACCACTTCTCACTCACTATGATGCCTAGAATCATAAATTC
Organism: Dasypus novemcinctus; assembly: GCF_030445035.2. Taxonomy (NCBI): domain Eukaryota; kingdom Metazoa; phylum Chordata; class Mammalia; order Cingulata; family Dasypodidae; genus Dasypus; species Dasypus novemcinctus. The sequence goes on along the minus strand of NC_080676.1, from coordinate 32,333,705 downwards.
AGGTAATATTAAGTATTGGAGAGAATGGAGAGAGATTTGGAATTCTCTACGCTGCATTGGGCATGCAAAATGGTGCAGTCACTTTGGAAAACAGTCTGACAGTTCCTCAATTTAACATAGAGTTAGTTAGCATATAACCTAGCAATTACACTCCTAAGTATATATCTAGAGAAATGAAAATTATTTGCCTATGTAAATACTTATACATGAATGTTTATAATCAAAAGGTAAAAACAACCCAGAAGTCCATCAATGTTTAAATGGATACACAGTGTGGTATATCCATGCAATGTAATATTATTCAGTCATAAAAATAAAGAAGTATAATACATGCTGCCACATGAATGAACCTTGAAAACATTATGCTAAGTGAATGAAGGTAATCACAAAAGACCATGTATTATATTATTCCATTCATATGAAATGTCCAGAATAGACAAATCTATAGAGACAAAATAGATTAGTGATTGCTTAGGGCTGGAAAGGGATGGGAATATATGTGAAAGGTAACTAAAAAATATGAAGTTTCTTTTTGAAGTGATGAAAATGTTCTAGGCGGTGGACTTGGCCCAGTGGTTGGGGCATCCGTCTACCACATGGGAGATCCGCAGTTCAAACCCTGGGCCCTTGACCCACCAATGTGGAGCCAGCCCATGTGCAGTGCTGATGAGCGCAAGGAGTGCCCTGCCATGCAGGGGTGCCCCCACTTAGGAAAGCCCCATGCTCAAGGAGTGTGCCCCATAAGGAGAGCCGCCCAGCACAAAAGAAAGTGCATCCTGCCCAAGAATGGCGCTGCCCACATGGAGAGCTGACACAACAAGATGACGCAACAAAAAGAAACACAGATTCCCACGCCGCTGACAACAAGAGAAGTGGACAAAGAAGATGCAGCAAATAGACACAGAGAACAGACAACTGGGGTGGGGGGGAAGGGGAGATAAATAAATAAATAAATAAATAAATAAATAAATAAATAAATAAGTAAGTAAGTAAGTAAATAAATAAATCTTTTTTAAAAAATGTTCTAAAATTGATTATGGTTGCACACATCAGCAAATATACTAAAAGCCATGTAATTATATATTTAAATAACTAGATTGGATAGTATGCGAATTACATCTTAATGAAGCTGTTTTTTAAAAACAGAACCTATTGTTTTAAAGAGATTACATAAAACTAGAGAAAGAATTGGTGAAATATAAGATACATGTGAAGAAAGTATCCATAACTTGCCAAGAGAGATGAAAAAATAACATGAACAAGACTAGGCTGAAACAAAGAAAGCACTGAGGGCACAAAATTGAATTTATTCCAGAATGCAAGGTTGGTTTAACACTAAGAAATTAAACCATGCGATTTATCTCATTAACAAATAAAGAAATATCATTTCAATAGATAATAGATCATCATTTATAATATTTAATATCTATTCAAGATTTTTACAATACACAATATTTTAGCAAGCTAAAACTAAAAGAAAACTTCTTTGACTGGGTTAACATTCCATTCCACAGCCCATGGGAAACATTAGGTCTAATGGAATGGCCTCACCATACCTTAAACCCCAAACCTGGGAACAAACAGTTCTAGCTGCTTATCGAGACAGAAACTCTCAGTGGCATGGCCTGCTTCCCCTGAGTTGAATATGTATACACCTGTGGATGGGCAATACAGATTGGTCTCTCCTCTCTCTCTAATGGGAACTGGGGCATTTGGGACCACCATCCACTGACCCTGTCCCAAGCAGTTAGCCTCCTCAAGAGACCAGCCATGATGGAGTCTCTTTCCCTGCTCTTTTGGACCCTTCATGCTTTGTAGATAACAACGTGGTAATTTACTGAAAGTCATTGTTGTGCCTGAACCTGTATTACCACCCCTGCAAGTTGCAGCAACTTGCTCCACAAATTCTCTTTAATAGTGTTCTAGATAGAATTCCTGGACAAAGAAGTATGAAAATAAAATAAAATGTATAAATATAGGAAGGGAAAATTAAACTGACATTTTCAGACAAGCAAATTATTAGAGACTAAAACGTCTGCAAACACAGAAAAGAAGGCAGGAGTAGGCAAAGGCTAGAAGATGACCACTAGATGAGTCCCAGACTTCCCAGCAGTGATCTTTACTTTCCATTCATTGAATGTTACTGTTGCTTCTTTTCTTATCCATGCACCTTTGAATATATTCTGTGAAAATTCATTTTTTTAATTTTTATTGAAATATATCATTCATACATCATGAACACACATAAACAATAAGTGTATAGTAAAAATTGTGAACTTACAAAATAAACATACATAACATCACCCAGGGGTCTCATACATCACCCCTCTACCAACTCTTTGCATTGGTGTGAAATGTTTGTTACAAACTATGCAAGAGCATCATCAAAATATTACTACCAACTATATCCCTTATCTTACATTTGGTGTATTTTTCCCCCAACCCATACTATATATTTTTTTAATGTATTTTTGTTACAGATATTGTGAACTTGCAAAACAATCATATGGATGTGTAGATTTCCCATACAACTCCACACCCTGGTAGAGTATTTGTTACAGATTATGAGATAATATTAGTCCACATTTGAGAAGGTGGGTTATTCCCATCCAGCTATCTGCAATATGATTCATGAATTAGGGCATGTCCCACTTTCTTTCTGGTATGAATTTCCATTATGACATGGCATCTATTCTTTCAATCTTTCCTTTTCCTGGACTACAAAATATCTTTTCCTCCCCTTCCATGTTGACAGACTATTTCCTAAAAATAGCCTATCTGGGCTATTCCTTCTGCAGGCAAAACAATTAGCTATAGGTGAACTCTCAGCCCTGTCTCTGTGAGAGCTTGGGTATTGCATCTTGTGGTGGGCTACTTGATTTGAAATATTTTCTTTGCTTCTTTATTTTTAGCCATGGATATTTTTCTGTCTACTTCCTCTCACACTCCTCACTTGATAGTCACCATCTCTTGTCTCCATTTTGAATGTAATTTCAGTTTGTGTTGTTAGAGTTTCACCGGAATTAACTAGAGTTTGCATTTTTCCCCTCATTATCCTGTATGTGTTTGTGTAGGTTTAAAAGCTGACTTTATATCTCTAGCATTAAATCAGAAGGCCTAAAGTGCATTTCTTAAATAAATCATCTAGGAGAAATTTTAAAACTTGATATTAAATCGGGCACTACTACAAAAAATAGTGAAAATACATGCCATAGACTGTGAGAAGATAGCTGCAAGAAATATAAACAGGTACAAGCTTAGAATACAGAGCATAAACAACTTATGCAAATCATAAGAAGTTGGCAACAGCCTGATAGAAAAATAGGAAAAATTTATGGAAGGCAATTTATAAAACAAATGCAAATGATGAAAAATCATAATAAAAGATACTTGACCCCAATGGCAGTCAGGGAAATATTATACCACATTGATCTGCCAAGCAAAATTTATAATATAACAGTGCAAAATGTGAGGTGGACAATGCAGTGTACCCTCATTCATTGCTGTAGTCATAATTTGGTGAAACCCTTTGGAAAACAATTTGTCAATAGTAAAGTTGAAGACCCAGCAATTCCATTCTTAGCTAAATATTTTAGATAGATCCAAGTGACAAGTTTAGAAGAGCATTTTTTGTGATAGTAAAAGTGTAGAAACAACCTAAATATACTTCAATGGAAAATGGATAAAGATTTGTAGTATACCCAAACAATGAAATACTGCACAACTGCAAAACTGAACTACATATTTCAAAAAATAATACTGACCCAAAAAATTAAGCCACAAAAAAATACACACAACTTGCTACTATTTGCTTAAAGTTTATGACATATAATAATGTGCTATATATTATTTAGGAATGAATTCCTCTACAATAAAATGTTTTTTTAAAAGCATGATAATGGTTAATACCAAATGAAATATTTACCTCAGAAATCCCCACAAACATTTGCAAAGGTTAATCAAGTACAAACCCAGACTTCATACAATCAAGGAGTCAAACTATAGCACTATGGATGCTGAAAAGAAAGTATTAACTCACAAGCTGGTGGTATCTAAGACCTGTGGGTATTAAAGCACGGCCCCAAGAGGGCAGTTGAAACTGTTCCCCTTAGAAACACGTCATTCAGACTATTCACAAACATTCCAGACCTGTGGTCTTTATGCCGTTTCCATTTCATTCCATTGCAGCAAATTATAATAAAAGCTTAAACATAAATATTTATAGACAGATACATTTGTTATGAAAATAATTGAAAAATTAAAAAGTGCAGTCAGGACCATTCCATTTTGGAGAGCAGACTGCAAATCATCCACTGCTGTTTTCTCAGGCTGAGCAGTCACGTTTAGGGCTATATTCAAAGTTTCCGTAGCACGAATGATGACAGAATTGGTGTGATTCCTGCAAAACTGAGGCCATACCATGCTGGATATAAACAAAAGACTCATATCTTTTTGTATCTTCTGGATTTTTCCTCTAAGTTTCTCTATTTCCTTTATCCTCTAAATTTTATGATTTATTGGTTCCCAATTTAAAATTCCATATCAAGGATCTCATCTTTATCATCATTTCTAACAAATACCATAATTCTAGCTAATTATTTATAATTATAATAGCATTTGTTTCACTATAAAGAAAAAAATGAGGGAAAGGGACTTGGCCCAGTGGATAGGGCATCCGTCTACCACATGGGAGGTCCTCGGTTCAAACCCCAGGCCTCCTTGACCCGTGTGGAGCTGGCCCATGTGCAGTGCTGATGCGCGCAAGGAGTGCCATGCCACGCAGGGGTGTCCCCGCAGTAGGGGACATGCAAGGAGTGCACCCCGTAAGGAGAGCCGCCCAACGCGAGAGAAAGTGCAGCCTGTCCAGGAATGGTGTCGCACAAACGGAGAGCTGACACAAGATGACACACCAAAAAGAAACTCATATTCCAGTGCTGCTGACAACAACAGAAGTGAACACGCAGCAAATGGACACAGAGAACAGACAACTGGGGTGGGGGTGGGGAAGGGGAGAGAAATAAATAAAAATTATTTTAAAAAAAAGAAAAAAATGAGATAGTAGATAGTTTATCTGTATCAGAAATTGTCTGTAGCTACTCATCATCTTATCATGGTAATAATAAATGCATCCAACCTGCTGAGCAATTAAAGGCAAATGGCTAGAAATGACATACATTAGACCTTTTAAGACACCATTCATTCATTCCAGTTCACAAAGAAATTAAGAGAGCCCTTCCTTATTGCTCTTTGTATTCTAGCGTAGATTTCTAAAATTTAGCAAGAATAGACATCAAACTTTGGAAGAAGGATCTCAGTCCTTGGGCCATAGATGCTTAAGCTGCACCGTCAGAGGAACCAACCCATCTCCATTTAATCAAGAAAGCAAGCCTTGTGGGTACAGCATTATCCAGGTCCCCAGATCTGGCTTCCCACCTCAGCACTCTATCAAGGATGATTACGTTAAGCAATAAGCTGTAGCCGATCTGCACGCAGCAATGTTTAGTTCCTAAAACATTCTGATGGGAAGGAGGTAAATTCCATTTCTGGGAGAACAGATTGCAGAAAATTAATTTTAGACAAGTTAACCCCTATCTCTCATTACCCAAGTTAGAAGCCAGAATATATTTCCCTGCCTTCTTTACAAGAGAACAGAGGTATATGATCTAGGTTAGACCAGACATATCCACCCCAAACATCAGTTTGGAGATGAGCAATATATAAGAAGCAACTGTGATGAGAAATTCGCCTTCTGCTGAAATTGGTGAGAGAAAAATCAGGTTTTAGGAAGCAACATGAATGGAATTTCTGCTGTCTAATACCTAGTGTCTATAGTGCAAACTGCAGCATTGTCTCCAAATGGCAACAACAGTGGTATATTTGCTGAAGCAATACCCATGGCACTATTTGTTTATTTTCTCTGGCTGTGTGGCTTCAAAGTCCACAATTCTAACTCTCCCAGAGATTATATAGCCTACCTATTATTTTTAATAAATTAATTTTCTGTGTAAGCAACCTAAGTAGCTTCTGTGTTTTCCAATCAGAATGCTGATGGATAGTGAATTAGAGACAAGCATGGTTGCAGATACAACATCCTTCAGAAAATAGAAATGTGCAATTGGTTATAAGGGTGGGTTGGGTTTAGAGATAGCAGGAATACAACCTTTGCCAGTCCATAATATACAGTGAACATTTAATCAAATTATCACCTACAGTTATAGGGAATGAAGAGCTAATTGAAGGCTGACTTTGAAGGACTGAGAAGCTACTTCTTTAGAATTTCGTAAAGGGCACAAAGAATATACAAACTTTGTGGGATAAACTGTCTACTTTTAAATATACTAGAGAATCACACACACAAAAATAATATTATAAGGTCAAATTCCAAATTCTTGCTTAAATTATAATAAGAGAACTAGGGGTTTTCCATGACTATGCTAAAAAAAACTCTCTTATCTCATGTAGCCACAAGGCTGAGATCAGCAAAGAATTAAATTTTGTCAAATGACATTAACCAAATTTACATCCTTTCCAGTTGAAACTCAAACACTCAGGCCACTGAATGGGAAAGAGGCCTGAAAATTGAAATTTTTTTCTAGTTTATATTAGCAAAGACCTTAAGAATACATGGGAATGGATTCTGGCACTACAGAAAGAAAGGAAATTATTTTAAAATAAGCTAAATTTCCCATTATAGTTAAATTTACCAAAGAGTCACTGTATCTGTTTGAGCAGTTGAAAATGGGTCTGAATGTTTGCTAGATTGGTTGATTGAAACCTAGATTGAATGGTGGTAAATAAAATTAAAGGGTAAGGAATTTCTTGGTATAAAATAGAAAAAGGAATCCAATGCCTTAGGGACCTAGAAAAATTGGAGTGGCTTTATCATTGGCAGCTTCATCTAAACTACCTTGGTGTTTCCAAAAGCCCCAAACCAAGTTCCTTAAGAGAATACATAAGAAAATCCCTTTAACAGGACACTTAGAGTAGCATTGCCTTGGATAGCACCAATATATTTTAAAAGTGCTGTAATGTCTATTCTCTGCTAGCTGAGAATATGCATAGATATATGCTTTTAAAAAGTGTTCCTTGATTTCAAAGGCAATGATGGACCTGTGGGTGGCAATGACAAAGTGGTGGCTTATAAACCGCAATGGGAACATTGACAGAGTTATGTTCACAGTTAGTAGAGTCATCATGGTTATCAGAATGATGTGACTTGCAGGAATCTTTTGTGATGGGTATCTGATCACTGGATCCTTAGGACCTAAGTGGATGAACAGTTCAATTGAGTTCTAGTGTACCTTTTGTAAAGGAGAAGCTGTGTACAATGGGGAATGTTTTAGTAAAACATCACAAATACTTACTGTGAAATTTCCTTTATGGATTTCCCAAAAAGAAGCACAGTCAATAACCAGGTGAACTATGCATTGGGAAATAACAGGATATTTCAGGGATTATTATATAATCAGCTTTAAACTAAAATGATACTGGAAGTTCACAATATTTTCCTCTACTGGTGAAAGTAAGATATGTGCAAAAATAGAATTATGAACTAAAGCCCAAATCAAGTAGGTCTTGTGGAATTCTGATCTTATCTGTTCTAGTAACAAACCATCCCCAAAATAGTGGCTTAAAACAACAATATATGCTTCTGGGAAGAGGGTGTTGTAATAGGTAGGCATGGCTAAACTCTCACACAAAACAATAGAGGACGGGCAAAGGCTGTCTCAGGGACCTGCTTTGGGAATCTGCAGATCAGGAGATTGCTTTACACTCTACAGGTGGGTGAGGGAAGAGAAAGGAAGAAGCCAAAATAAAAACTGTGAGTTACTAACCCCATGACTGAAAATGGCATTCATACCCCACCCTCAAGGTGAACAGCCTGGATAAAACTCATGACTCACTGCAGACAAATGAGAAGAGAATAAATCTTCCTCCCTGGGAAGAGGGATGGTGCAATAGAGGTTGGAAAGTGGTTTCTCTTCAATGAATTTGACCAGAAGGGTCTGATTTGAATCTCGGCTCTGGTCAGACCAGAATCAACCATCAACTGGACAGCTAGGAAACTGCAAGTAGAGAAACCACTTTTAGGTGTCTTTTTTCCCAAATTCCTGGGAGTAGAGTGTGCTCAATTAGTGAGTCCCTGGCTTTAATTTGGTAACTTAAGCTGGGCATTTTAAAGACTTAGAATAAGTTGAACAAAAATCAAAGAAGAGCCATGAAACAAAATTACTAGATAAGAGAGAGAAATTGACCATCAAAGTAAATGCCCCAACATATTCAGAGGCCTAGACATCAGTAAAAAATTACAAGCCATACTAAGAAACAGAAATATATGGCCCAGACAATGGAACAAACCAAAACTTTGGATAAGACACAGTATTTAAGATAACTAATCAATAATAATCAAATCACCTAAATCAATTCATAGAGTTGAAGGAAAATATGAATAAAGAGATAAAGGATATGAAGAAGACATGGGTGAACATGAAGAACAATTTGAAAGCCTACAAAGAAAAGGAATAGAGTTTATGGGAGTGAAAGACAAAATAGATGAGATTAAAAATATATTAGAGGAAAGTGGTTTTTGCTCAACTGATAGAACATCAGCCTACCACATGGGTTCCAACTCAGGGCCTCCTGACCCATGTGGTGAGCTGGCCCATGCACAGTGCTGATGTACACAAGGAGTGCCGTGCCACCCAGGGGTGTCCCCTGCATAGGGGAGCCCCACACACAAGGAGTGCACCCCATAAGAAGAACCACCTCATGTGAAAAAAGTGCAGCCTGCCCAAGAGGGTGCGACACACAGAAAGAGCTGTTGCAGGAAGATGATGCTACAACAAAGAGACACAGATTCCCAATGCTGCTGACAAGAATACAAGCGGACACAGAAGAATACACAGTGAATGGACACAGAGAGCAGACACTGGGGGAAGGAAGGGGAGAGAAATATATAAAAAATAAATCTTTTAAAAATATATTATATGTTTTATATATATGTCTCTCTCTATATATATATTAGAGGTGCCTCTCCCAGTGGGGACTGTTCATGGTGGTTCTAGGGTCTCTAGCATTTTTCCTGGTTGTAGCCCTGAACCTGTCTGAAGCAGAGTCAGAGGACCTTGAAATTCTTGCTGGTGTGAAATTACTGAGTACAAACTGGTGGTGGTTGGAACAGGTAGTGTTGGGAAAAGTGCACTGCAAATCCAGCTAATCCAGAACCACTTTGTAGATGAGTATGATCTGACCATAAAGGATTATTACCAAAAATGTGTGGTTATAGATGGTAAAACTGCCTGATGAACATACTGGACAGAGCCAGACAAGAGGAGTAAGTGCCATGAAAGACCGACACATGAGGATAGATTAAGTTTTCCTGAGTGTTTGCCATCAATAACAGCAAATCATTTGTAGATATTAATCTCTACAGGAAGCAGATTGAGTTTAAGATTCAGATGATGTACCTATGGTGTTGATAGGAAACAAGTGTGATTTGCCAACAATGACAGTTGAAACAACACAAGCCCATGAACTAGCCAAGACTTATGGGATTCTATTCATTGAAAACTCAGCCAAGATCAGACAGGGTGTTGAAGGTGCCTTTTACATAGTGGTAAGAGAAATACATCAGTATCATCACTACTTAAAAGCAGTGATGGTGGGACTTAAGATTGTATGGAGTTACCATGTGAAGTAATATAACAGGATACTTATAAAATTCTGTCATCAGGGAAGTGGACTTGGCCCAGTGGTTAGGGCATCTGTCTACCACATGGGAGGTCCACGGTTCAAACCCTGGGCCTCCTTGACCCATGTGGGGCTGGCCCATGCGCAGTGCTGATGCATGCAAGGAGTGTCCTGCCACGCAGGGCTGTCCCCGTGTAGGGGAGCCCCATGCACAAGGAGTGCACCCCATAAGGAGAGCTGCCCAGCACAAAAGAAAGTGCAGCCTGCCTAAGAATGGCACCACTCACATGGAGAGCTGATACAGCAAGATGATGCAATAAAAAGAAACAGAGATTCCCATGCTGCTGACAACAACAGAAGTGGACAAAGAAGAAGACGCAGCAAATAGACAAAGAGAACAGAAAACCGGGGCGGGGGATGGGGGAGAAATAAATAAATAAATAAATCTTTAAAAAAAAAGTTCTGTCATCAGAAAAGAGCCACTTTCAATATGCACGGATGCCTGGTCCTGATTTCCCTGGAGAAATATCCCTCTTGCTATCTTCAGTCTCACAGAGAAGCTCCTGCTACATCACCAACTCTCAGTAGATCAGCACAATATTCTCTACTTAGAAGTTCTCACAATAACTACATCCTTCACTCATTGTCTGATCAGACGAGTTCACCTCTTGTTACTCCCCAGTATTTTTCTGTCCTGAGTGTTCCTCCCTTTCCCCACTGCACCCCAGGTTTTTCATCTAAAAGTGATTCATCCTCTGAAACAGAGAATCAAACTGCGGACATGAAATTCTGTTGAAAACAGTTTCTTGAGCTCTAAGTAGCAACTGCTATTGACTTTATTTTTTACTGTTGAACTTGAAAATATGTTCTTTTTTGGAGAAAAATTAGAGAATATAAAAAACATGTATCAGAGGCATAAAACAGCAGATTTGAATTGATGAAGGAGAAAATTAGTGAAATCGAAGCAAAACATCAGAGCTTGCAAAGAAGGGAGAACAGAAAGAGAACAGAATGGGGAAAAAATAGAACAGGGGCTCAGGGAATTAAAAGACCATGCAAAATGCACAAACATACACATTATTGGTGTCCCAGGAGGGGAAGAAAACAGAAAAGGGGTAGAAAGAATATTTGAAGAAATAACGACTGAAAACTTTCCAAACCTTTTGAAAGACATAAATATCAATATCCAAGAAAGACAACACACCCCAAACAGAATACATCTTAATAGATCTACTCCAAGATACCTACTATTCATAATGACAAATACCAGAGATAAAAAGAGGATTCTGAAATCAGCAAGAGGAAAACAATGCATCACATAAAGGTAACTCAATTAGACTACGTGTTGATCTTTCTTCAGAAACCATGGAGGTGATAAAAAGAAAAAAGTAATATGATATATTCAAGGTACTGAAAGAGAAAAACTGACAGCCAAGAATTCTGTATCTGGCAAAACTGTCCTACAAAAATGAGAGTGAGTTTAAAATTCTCATGGACAAACAAAAACTGAGACAGTATGTTATCAAAAGACCAGATTTACAAGAGATACTGGACTTAGTGCTGCAGCCTGAAATGAAATAAACAAGGGCAAGAGACTTGGAGAAGTGTGTAGAAATGAAGACTATTATGAAGGGTAACTTAAAGGATAAAAAGACAGACAATAGTAAGATATGACAATGGAAAGCCAAAGGACAAAATGGACTAAAGTAAGTAATGTCTTTTCAGTAATAACACTGAATGTTAATGGATTGAATTCCCCAATCAAAAGACAGAGACCGAAAGAATGGTTTAAAAATATGAGCCACCTATATGCTGTCTAAAAAAGACTCACCTCAGACTTAAGGATGCAACAAGGTTGAAAGTGAAAGGGTTGAAAAAGATATTCCACACAAATAGTAATAAAAAAGGATCTGGTGTAACAATTATAATATCAGAAAAAAATAGATTTCAAATGTGAAACTGTTATAAGGGATGAAGAAAATCATTATATATTAATAAAAGGGAAAACTCTCCAAAAAATAACTATAACAAATATTTATGCTCCTAACCTGGGTGCCCCAAGATACATGAAGCACACATTCACAAAACTGAAAGGAGAAATAGATGTCTCTACAATAAGAATTGAAGACTTTAATAAACCATTATCAGCACTGGATAGAACATCCAGACAGAGGTCCATAACAGACAGAAAAAGGGAAATTTCACAAATATATGGAGATTAAACATCACACACTAAAATAATCTGTGGATAAAAGAAGAAATTGGAAGGGAATTCAGAAAATATCTCGAGATGAATGAAAACAAGAACACAACATACCCAAACCAACGAGATATAGCAAAGACAGTGCTGAGAGGGAAATTTACAGCTCTCAATGCTTACATTAAAAAAAAGAAGAATGAGCTAAAATCAAAGACCTGACTACACACCTGTAGGAACTAGAAAAAAACAGCAACTGAAGGAAAGAAATAATAAAGGTCAGAGCAGAAATAAATTTGAAATTGATAACAAAGGAAAACAATAGACAGAATCAACAAAACCAAAACTAGTTTCTTCATAAAGATCAACCAAATCAACAAACCCTTAGCTAGACTGACAAAGAAAAGAAGTGAGATGATGCAAATAAAACCTGAAATGAGAGGGGCAATATTACCCTTGACCCAGTAGAAATGAGAGATCATAAGAGGATACTATAAACAACTGCACACCAATAAACTAGACAACATACTTGAAATGAATAAATTCCTAGAAACACATGAATTACCTACACTGACCCTAGAAGAAATCAGTAACAAGTAAAGAGATTGATAGAGTAATAAAAACCTCCTAAAGATGAAAAGCCCAGTATCAGATAGTTTCACAGGTGAATTCTACCGATCTTCCAAAGATGATCTAATACCAATCTTTTTTTTTTAAGATTATTTATTTATTTATTTAATTCCCCCCTCCCCCGGTTGTCTGTTCTCTGTGTCTATTTGCTGCGTCTTGTTTCTTTGTCCGCTTCTGTTGTCGTCAGTGGCACGGGAAGTGTGGGCGGCGCCATTCCTGGGCAGGCTGCACTTTCTTTCGTGCTGCGGGGGCTCTCTTTACAGGTGCACTCCTTGCGCGTGGGGCTCCCCTACGCAGGGGACACCCCTGCATGGCACGGCACTCCTTGCGTGCATCAGCACTGCGCATGGGCCAGCTCCACACGGGTCAAGGAAGCTCTTCCAAAAACTTGAAGAGGAAGTAATGCTACCAAAGTTATTCGATGGAACAAACATCACCATAATACCAATTTCAGATAAAGTTACTACAAAGAAAGAAAACTGCAGACCAATATCTCTAATGAATATACGTAAAAAAATCATCAACAAAATCCTTGCAAACCAAAAGCACATTAAAAGAATTATATGCTTAATGAAACATGGTTTACATAGTACTATACATTAGTATAAAAAGGGAAATATACTAAGTGAAAGAAACTAGACAAAGGTACTACATATTATTTGACTCCAACTATGCAAAATATAAATACAAATAAATTAGAGAGACAGAAACAGAATAGCAGCTATATATGCCATGGGAAGGATAAACTGATTAGTGATTATTAAGGGAGTACAGTATTTTGTTTGTCTGGGTTTTTTAAATTATTTTTATTATTATTACCATTGTATTAATGAAAATGCACCAATAATTATTTAAGTGCTAAATATACAACTATGTGATTATTCCACATACTATTGATTATTAAAAAAAAAAAAAAGAATTACACACCATGACCAAGTGTTTTTTCCCCAAGATATGCAAAGGTGTTTCACTACGAGAAAATCAATTAGTGTAGTAAAACACACTAATAAATTGAAGAAGAAAAGTCACATTCTCATCTCAATTGATACAGAAAAGGCATTTGCCAAAATACAGCATCCTTTCTTGATTAAAAAAACACTCCAAAAGATAGGAATAGATGGAAGATTTCTCAACATGATAAAGTGCATATATGAAAACCCAGAACTAGCATTTTACTCAGCAGTGGAAGACTAAGAACTTTCTCATTGAGATCAAGAACTAGACAAGGATGCCCATTGTCACCACTGTTGTTCAATATTGTTCTAGATGTTCTAGCCAGAGCAATTAGGCAAGGTAAAGAAACAAAAGACACCTAAGTAGGAAAGTAAGAAATAAAAATTTCACTGCTCATGGATAATATGATCCTATTACTAGAAAATCCTGAAAAATCGACAAAGAAAGTTAGTAGAACTAATAGACAGGTTCAGCAAAGTGGTGGCGTACAAAATTAATATGCAAAAATCAGTAGTGTTTCTATACAAAACTGATGAGCAATCCTAGGAGGAAGTCAGAAAAAAAAATTCCATTTATAACAGAGACTAAAAGAACCAAATACTTAGGAATAGGAAAGCAGATGTGGTTCAAACAGTTGGGTGCCCACCTACCACATGGGAGTCCTGGTACCTCTTAAAGAAGATGAGCAAACACTACTCCCACTGCAATGAGCTAGATCCCCCTCTTACCACAAACAGATGCCACAAGCCAGCAGATGTCACAGCCTGTGGGAAATAGATGTGGCTCAGGCCATTGGGCACTCGCCTCTCATGTGGGAGGTCCCAGGTTTGGTTCCTGATACCTCCTGAAGAAGGCAAACAAACAATGAGAAGACAGACAAGAGAACCACCTGGGGGAGAAGGGATAAATAAAGTAAATAAATAAATCTTTTTTAAAAATTAAAGAAAAAACACTTAAGAATACACTTAACCAAGGACATAAAGAACCTGTATTGCTAAAAGAAACCAAAGAGTTAAATAAATGGAAGAGCATTCCATGTAAATTGACTAGAAGACTAAATATTGTTAGGATGTCAATGCAATCCCAATAAAAATCCCAACAGCATTTTTGCAGAACTGGAAAGGCCAATTATCAAATTTGTTTGCAAGGGTAAGGAGCCCTGAATAGCCAATTAAAAAAAAAAGAACAAAGTTGGAGGAATCTCATTTTCTGACTTTAAAGTATATTTCTAAGCTACAATAGTAACAGTTCAGCTGTGAGTGAAACTGGAATCCTTTCTCTCACATTGTGAGATCATATATGGTGATGTTCTTTTCAGTGTCTCCATTTTTATCAGAACCAGCCAAAGGACAGAGACTCAACTTGATTCAGACCTTACTGAAGTAGTCCAGTCAAAAGGGTCTCACACCCTTAGGAATGGATTTGTTTCTTTTTGGGGGACTCATAAAAGAACTTCAAGTTGTCACACTCCACTCTCTTAATTCCCAAAAATATGTCTTTCCATATGCAAAGTGCATTCATTACATCGCAATATTCTAAAAAACTTTAATCATTTCAGTAACAATTCTAAGTACAAAATCACATAGAAATCAATTATAGGCAGGCAGTTTGTCTTGGGCCAAAGTTCCCCTCTGGCTGTAGACCTGTGAAACTTAGAAAACAAGTTATCTAATTCTAATATACAAAGGAGGGGCACACATAGGATAAACATTTCCATTTCCATAGAGAGAGATTTGAAGGAAAACAGGTGCCACAGGTTCCAAATAGTACCAAAACCTTCAGGGCATACTCCTCTAGATTTCAAACCTGGGAATCTTCTCGAAAACTGTCTTCCTATCCTTTGCATCTTATGGGGATCCACCCCTGCCAATGGTTTTTCTGGTGGCCATTTTTCATCAAGCATCTGAGTGACAGCTGAGCTCCAGACCTCACTTTCCAAGAATATTGGGGTGATGGACACACTTACCTCAATCTCTTTGGGACAGTCTCAACCCCATTAGTACAGTGAGGTGATGGCAATATTCACTCTAATTTCTGGCATACAAGCCCACCCTCCTCAGAGCAGTGGAGTGGTGACCCAATTCTTCCCAACCACTGGAGGATGTACTCCACCCTATCTGTAGTCTGGGATGCCCACATTCTCCCTGAAGAACTGGCTGGAAGAATCCACCCTCTTTAAATGCCATGGCAAAACTCATCCTTTCCACGCACTTGTGTGGGGTTCCTCTTTTGGTCTCAGGAGATGTTTTAATTCTAGACCTCAACTTCCATGGTTTTCCTCTTGAAGTCTTTTCCCCTTCAATCTCTCCCCTCCTTGTTCCTTTCAGTCCAGGTTGAATGTGGTTTTGTTCATACAACTCTCACTAAAAGCTTGTTGGTTTAGCAAGCAGGAAACAAGTGTCCAGGCCATCAGACTGTAAGACTTTCCACATATTCTCCCTGGACAACTGTATTTCCAACCCTGACTTACAATTTACAAGTTTAATTAATTCCTCACATGGGACATTATCCTCAGGGGGCTTGTTTTCTGAATCTTGGAATCAGTCTCTGGTTTCTCTGTGTCCAGCAGTTTAGTTCTCATCTTATCTTTCTCCTCTCACAATTTTGCCAAAAGCTTCAAGGAAAAGCCACATTTTCCACATTTACTTTGGAAATCTCCTCAGCTTAATGTCCAAGTTCTTAATTTTTATTTTCTTTTATTTCTTTATTTTTTAAGATTTATTTTTTATTTATTTCTCTCCCTTTCCCCCTCGCCCCCCTCCCGTTTGTCTGCTCTCTGTGTCCATTCACTGTGTGGTCTTCTGTGACCTCTTCTATCCTTATCAGTGGCACCGGGAATCTATGTTTCTTTTTGTTGCATCATCTTGTTGTGTCAGCTCTCTGTATGTGCGGTGCCATTCCTGGGCAGGCTGCACTTTCTTTCGCGCTGGGTGGCTCTCCTTACAGGGCGCACTCCTTGCGCGTGGGGCTCCCCTACGTGGGAGACGCCCCTGCGTGGCACGGCACTCCTTGCGCGCATAAGCACTGATGGTGGGCCAGCTCTACACGTCAAGGAGGCCTGGGGTTTGAACCGCGGGCTTCCCATGTGATAAGCGGATGCCTTATCCATTGGGCCAAGTCTGCTTCCTGGTTCATAATTTTTAAATTCTGCCTTCCATCTAACATCAGCAGTCATTTTTTTAAATTAATTAATTAATTAATTTTTTTGTCTTATTTATTTTTTTAATGTTATATTCAAAAAATATGAGGTCCCCATATAACCCCCATCCCCCTCACCCCACTCCTCCCCCCATAACAACAACCTCCTCCATCATCATGAGACATTCATTGCACTTGGTGAATACATCTCTGAGCACTGTTGCACCTCATGTTCAATGGTCCACACCGTAGCCCACACTCTCCCACAGTACACCCAGTGGGCCATGGGAGGACATACAATGTCCGGTAATTGTCCCTGCAGCATCACCCAGGACAACTCCAACCCCTGAAAATGCCCCCACATCACATCTCTTCCTCCCACTCCCTACCCCCAGCAGCCACCATGGCCACTTTCTCCACACCAATGCCACATTTTCTTCAATTACTAATCACAATAGTTCATGAATAGAATATCATCAGCAGTCAATTTTGTCAAGTTCCCTGCCACTTTAAAAGAAGGATCACCATTCTTCTTTTCCAATAATAGTTTCATCATTTCCTTCTAAGGCATTTTCAGAACTATCTTGAGCAATTGTATTTTTACCAACAGTCTCTTCAAAGCAATCTAGGCTTTTTGTATCAAGCACCTCATAATTCCTCCAAAAAAAAAAAAATACCCTTTACCCATTTATAAAACTTTTCCAGCATTTTTGGTAATTGCAAACAATACTACCTCACTTTCAGCACCAATTTTTGTTTTAGTTTGCCAAAGGGCTACCAATGCAAAGTACCATAAATGCATTGGCTTTTATAATGGGGATTTATTTGGGGTAAAAGCTTACAGCTTTTTACAAACTAAAACAGGGGTATAAAAGGGTATGAGATTTTTCCTCTTGAAGTAATGAAAATGTTCTAAAACTGATTGAGGTGATGACAGCACCTGTGAGGAAAATGAGAGCCACTGAGTATACACATTGAATGGACTGTACAAAATATGGTGCTGTACAACACAGGGAATTCAGTGATGGAAGATAGACTATGGTTAATAGGACAAACATGAGAACATCTTCTCATGACCTATAACAAATGTATTTTAGTAATATAGGCTGTTATTATTCAGGTAGATTGGGAAAATACACCAAATGTAAGATATTGCCTATAGTTACGAGCAATATTTTGACAATGCTCTTCCATAGTTTGCAACAAATGTTTCACAACAATGCAAGTTGTTGGTGGTGGGATGATGAATGGGAGCTCTGTATGATGTTATGTATGTTTGCTTGTAAGTTCACAAATTTTACTATATGCTCATTGTTTATGTATATTCATACATGAATGATAAACTTCAATAAAACTTTGTTAAAAAAAAAACAGGGGCACAGGTGTAGCCCAGTGAATGAGCTCCTGCTTTGCATGTATAAGGTCCTGGGTTCAATCCCTGGTACCTCCTCAAAACACAAAAAACAAACACCATACATGCTATATGCTTTGTTCATAAATTTGGTCTTTGGGCAGAGCTCGGCTGAGAGAGTTCAGCTTACTCCCTTCATCATCAGTTGGGTGATTCAAAGACTGAGGGATGGAATCTTCTGCAGACTTGTTCATTCACAGCTGTTCATTCAGCACTCCATGTCAACTGTTTGCAGAAACCTTAGATGGATCACCTAATTTACCTAAATTACCTAAACATGCCAACTCCCTGTAGTCTGGCCTTCCCCCACAACATGGTTGTTTTGTTCCAAGGGCAAGCATTCCAAGAAAGAGAGAGCCAGGAGAAAGCTCTATACTCTTTTCTAACAGCCTTGGAAATCAGTCAGTATGACCTTTGCCACAACCTATTTGTCAAAACAGTCACAAACACCTGACCTGGTTCAAGAGGAAGAATGTAACTTCCCCTTTTACTAGGGGAATAAAGTTCTGGAAGAGCACTTGGAACCAGAAATATCACTGCAGCTATTTGGGGACAATATAAGTTTTCACATCATCTTTTTCTTATATGTCTGTTTCCTAACTGTATATTGGAGTAGATACACTCAATGTATATTGGATTTAACATATGTATATGTTATATATTGGAATGTATGATTTTGGAAAAAAATCTGACATTGGCTCCCAAATGAATCTTTTAAAATGGCAAAGATTATAGACTTCAACAGGCAATTCTTCCCATTGCAGTAATATTCCAAGAATATATATGCATGGATATGTGCTTTTGAAATGGGAGCCTTTATTTCTCATTTGAGGAGCAAATAAACACTGCCCTTGGTTTCCTGCTTTCAGAGATATTGATCTAACAAATATTTTATTTTGCTGTCCGTACAACTAGAGACTATGTAAAGTGGTGTTATTCCCAGATAGGCCACAAGTAAAGCTTCATTGTCTTATCTTTGGGCTAAGTCAACTAGCTTGCTCTGTCATAATTTAATGTGAAAGCCATGTCATAAAAGATCGTGCTTATAAATAAAAAGAAGTCTATATATTAAATACCATGGTTACGCACAGGCACCAGTACTGAGAAAACAATCTCATGAAATTTCAGGGACCTATTACCCTCTGAATTTTCAGGGGGATAGTAACCTGGAGCAGTTAAAAACTAAATGCTGCAACTAACAATTATCAACTGCAAGAATGAGGCAGGACACATTAAATTTTGGGGGAAAAAAACACAACTATTAAACATGCTTTATTTGCTACTGTAAGCCATTCACTAGGTGTTCTATAGTATTAACTTGAAATGGGGCAGCTGTTAGGTCTGGCTTTCCAGCTAGTCCAGGCTTCAGTGCAAACAGCCCTTTGCATTAGCTCATATGACCCTAAAGATCCAATAGTGCTCAGGGTGTCCGTGGTAGCTCAAATTGTTATGTGACAATTATGCTAAGCCCCAATTTTAAAAAGAGTACCTGAATCTCAGATATTAAAGAGAAATGTTGGCCTGTTCAGTTAGAAATTAATCTCTATTGGCTTTATATTAGTATACATTAGAGGCTCAACACCTGACTAGTACAGCAGGTGCAGAACCGTGTGCTACCCATTATGCAGTGAACATCCAAATTATTCATTTAGGTATTCCCACCAACATCCCATTATTAAAGAAAGTTCCTTATGTCAAACTAGTTTGCATTAGTAGGTGGCTCACATTCCTAGTGTGCTTATTCCCACCGCAGTGTCATCACTTCCTCAGCCCACACCTATGGCCACCTGAAAAGTTCCCTAGGACTATTTAATCACAGAGGAAACTTTTTGGGCCTGGCTCATAGAGAGCTCTGCCCAATATATTGGCACTAGTTAATGGACTTCTGTGCCCTATAGCACTACTTGGGGTAGCCCTGATGAATAAGAGGGAAGGAAAATCCTCCCAGTGGGCAGAATTATCAGTGTACATATTGTGGTCCACTTTTCCTGGAAAGAGATTGTGCAAGAATTGGATTCAAGGGAAAGGACTAATGGCTTGACCAGATGGTCTGGGACAAAGAGGTTTGGATAAATCTCTTGGAATTAACTCAGAATTTGAGAATATTTTTGTCCTATACAAATGCTCAGCAAAACATTGTCAGTGAAGAGGAGGCTCTCCATAATTAGAGGGACAAGTTGTTCTAATATGTGGATGCCAGTCAGCCTTTTTACTCCAGTCCCAGTAGCATTTACTCAATAAGCTCATTTAAAATGTGGCCATTGTGGCATAAGATTTTGTGTGGGCTCAACATCTGGAGAGCCCCTCACCAATGCTGATTTGACTATCATCACTACTGAGTGCCCAATTTTTCAACAGCAGCCATCCTGAACCCCTGATAGGCAACCGTACCCTGAGGAGACCAGCTAGCCACTTGGCAGCAAGTTGATTACCTTGAACTCCTTCCATTGTAGTGGATTTTTTCTTACTAGAATAAACATGCATTCTGGATGTAGATTTGCCTTCCCTGCTTGCCATGCTTTGCCAGAAACACCATCTGTTGAGTTACTTAATGCCTAGTCACCATCAAGTTAGCTCAAACAATATACTTCGGACTAAGAAAGCTCAATTAACAGTGAAAGAAGGCCACTGGTTGATGTTCATGGAATTCAGTGGTCTTATGTTCAAGAAAAAAACTGACCTTATGGAATATTGTAATAGCATTTTGAAGACTCAATAGAAATGTCAACTGAAAGACAATACTTTATGAGGTTTAGAAGTTTAGCTATAAGGATACAGCCTAGTTTTTCATGCTGTCCTCTCGGTCTGAACACAGTATCTGTGGTCCAAGAGTAGAAATAGGAATGGTTCAGTTAATCTAACAATGCTGACTGATACAATGTCTGTTTACATTGGGGAGGTATATCTCTAAATTTTAAATGTATTTCTTGAGATCATTGAGTTCATTCTCAAGATATTTTATTAGGAAAAGTTTTTCTCAGAAGTATAATATGATTACAGTATGTATTCAGTTATTTGTATACATAGTTCACCTTATGAAAATCAAGTGTATGAACATTTAGACTTAAAAGAGTCACATCAGAACAGGATTATTCCATCTACCAAGTATTCATACAGTATCTGCCATGTAGTAAGTTTTCAACAAATATTTGTGGTATGAATGACTTTTTAAATAATAAACTCTTCTGGTAAATTTTCAATATTTTTCCATAAATAAAAATTCAATTTGCACATAAATTATTAAGAAAATATCTATTATGTAAAACATGTTACAACAGTTACTGCATTATTCATTTGTTGACATGACTTTTATCATTTCTATAGCTATGTCTCTAATATTAACAAAAAAAAATTATTATTCATTGGACCATTTCAGACCATAGTAATTGTATAGAAATAATCTATATTTATCTGATAAATATTTATTATTCCTAGTCATGGCACATTTGTCCATCTAAATCAGAACAAGTTAGCACCAACAAGGAAAAATATAACATTTCTTTGAAATAAAATGAAACGCTATTCTCAAGAAATGAATGTACATTATTGCTACTTTCATAGACAATAACTTAAATGTTGCTCTCCTTAGAACTATGAAAAGTCTCTACTGTGTTCCTGGATTTTATTTTAAAGGGTTTGAATTTATGAAGTAAATAAGTCTATCTTTTTCTTTTCGTCTCAGACATTTTTAATTCAATTCCTATAATAGTGAAACTGTAGGAATCTCAGACAGATAGGGGCTTACTTTTTTTAATGGGAGCTGATCTCATGAGATGAGATTTTTGATTTCCCACCTGGTTACTGAGAGGAAAGGAAAAGCAAAAAAGAAGTAGAGCTAAACTCCGCATATAAATTTTCATCAACTCTTCAGAGATCTGCTAATTTCATGCAACAAAAATAACAGGCTGTAAATGAAGCCACTTCTTACCAGAAAGGGGAATACATATTAAAATATTTGTCTTGAGGCTCAAACACCCGTTTGTGCAATGGTTCAAAAGCTCTATGTCCCTGGAGTTTTGCTATTAATACAAAAGTAACAAAAGCAAAAGCCATGTAAAAGTTGTAAATTACTTAAGAGTGAACTATTTCCTAGTATTATGCATTCGAGTGAAAAACAAAAGGCACAATGCATTACTTGAAATTGTCAACAAAAATAAAATTATTAAATAGATATTTTCAACATAATATAGTTTCTTGATACAGTGCATCAGTCACAACACAGGCAAAATTATACCATTATGTTTCCATTAAGAATAATAAAATACAAAAGAAAACGCCATTTGAAAAAGGAAAAGGTGGAAAAAGCCAGCCGTTAAAATTCCACTTTCTTTCTTCCAGTCAACATTGCTTGGTGATCCAAACATTCTGACACCTTCACAGTTAGAGTTAATTGGCAGCAGGAGGCAGAACATGTGCCCCAATTTCATACTTGCTTACTACATGACTGTAGTCATGTCTTACTACATGACTGTCATAGTTTGCCAGGCTGCAAAGCAAGACAAATATGAAAGCCCCAAGAGATGGTTTTTCCTACCCTAATAATAAGAACAAGCTGCACCAGATATCTGAGGATGCAAAGATATAAAAAATGGACTGTAATACAGGAACTGGTGAGATTTTCCTGGGACAGAAGAGACCCATAGCTGCCATCATTTCTGGTGGAGCAAAAGGAGGAAGAGGAACTAGCCATTCAGTGATAAGGAAAATCTATCTGAAATCCAGCAGGTAAGTATTAACCTAGTAGTGGTCTTATGTGGGTGTACATGACATTTTAGAATCCTGAGAAGCCCCAACCACAGAGTCCTTGTCAATTATTTCCCATGAGCCTTCACTGAGTGCATAGGGTAGCAGGTGGAAGTTTGGGAACAAGGCATGAGCGCTGAGAGATAATCCTCCCAATCTGAGGCACACAGAGGTTACTGAAGGCTTGGACCTGGCAGAAAAGTTGAGAAAATATCTCAGAAGCATACCAAGACTTTACCAAGTATACAGCAGTGGACACTGCAGGTTGGGAACAAAACAGGATATCTGAGAGAAAACCCTTCCAAGCACATCACCATTCCCTGAGTATAAATCAGCAGCTAATTGTAGGCAGGGCAGAAGCTCTGAGAGAAATTCCTCTTAGGAACTCGACCTTCACTGATTATAGGCGGCAGCTGTTCAAGGCTGGGATGGGGCAGGAGAGCTGAGAAAAATCCTGAGATTCTTCATGCCCTGCAATGCTGAAAACAAGGGAACAGGAGAGAGAGAGAAAGAGAGAGAGAGAGAGAGAGAGAGTCTTTTAGTTCAAAAGTCAAGGGCAGAAATGGAAAACAAAGATAATTCTCCATCAGCCCAAAGTGCCACATTCAGGCAAGAAGTTAGCATGAGATTTCCCACAATTCATAAAACTGTCCAGACAACTGGACTGTAAAGTACAAAGAGATCTCTGGGTCCCATAAATTGAAATTACAATGGGACACCATTTTACATCTACTGGAATGGCTAAAATTAAAAAGAATGACAATACTAAATATTGGTCAGGATATGGATCAACTGGAAATCTCATACATTGTTTCTTTTTTTTTTAGTTTAGCAGTTCTTATAAAGTTTAACATACATGACCGGGTAAATCCACTTTACCCAAAAGAAATGAAAACCACAAATATATCTGCATAAGAATATTTGTATCAGTCTCATTAATAATAGCTCCTAGCTAGTAACAACAGAAATGTCCACCAATATGAGAATGGATAAACACATTATTTTATGTGTTTAAAGGAATTCTACTCAGCAATAAATACTAAGAGATGTTGATGAATGCTGCAGCATGGATGACTAAGGATTATACTGAATGAAAGAAGTCAGGTAAAAAAGAGTGTATCATTTATGATATACTCTTGATTTCAATTTTATGATGTTTAAGAATAGGCACAACTAAACTATGTTGATATAAATTGGAATATGTGGTTGGAGGATTGATTTGAAAGAGGCATGAGAAAAATTTCTGTGGTGATAAAAATGTTCTATATTTTATTTTGAGTATAGTTCCAGGGGTGTATTCAATTGTTAAAACTCAACAAACTAGACACATAACACCTGTGCATTTTATGTATATAAAGTGTCAGAGATTTTTAAGCCTTGAGTGATTCAGCACTTGACCTAGAACAAAGAAGTCAATAAAAGTAGAGGAGATAGTGGCCAACAGGAAGCAGCACAATCATAGGATACACCAACACACCAATACCACTACATACAAACCAGGCAACTGGGACACTTGCTGCAACCAAATATGACCTTGAGTATTGTGTTTGCTTCTAATGGTTCAGTCATCCTAGGTTCAAAAAGAAAAACAAAAACACAAAAGAAAAGAAAACTTTGTGATTTATGTTAAAATAATAATTCTCATAGCAAAATAATTGAAGTGGATGTGAACCCATTGTAAACAGGACCTACTGAAGATGTTATTTTTAGTTAAGATATGATCAATTGTGGTCAGGATGGGTCTTAAAACTATTACAGGAGGACTTATAGATGAAAGCCATGGGGGAGGAGCCAGAAACTGGAAGTCAGCAGAAACCAAGATGAGAAAGGATATCGCCCTGTGATAGGAAAAGCCAGACCAAACCAATAATCACCAGCAGGCAGTCCCAGACACCAAACTCTTCATGGAGGAAACACTGTTTTGTGAACTTTTCCATTTTGGACTTCTCCTTGCCTCAAAACCGTGACCCAATGAATTACGCTGTTTAAGTCAACCCATTATGTGGTATTTGTCTTAGCAGCCTGGCAAACTAAGACAGTCATGTAGTAAGCAAGTATGAAATTGGGGCACATGTTCTGCCTCCTGCTGCCAATTAACTCTAACTCTAAAAGTCTTGGTATGCTTCTGAGATATTTTCTCAACTTTTCTGCCAGGTCCAAGCCTTCAGTAACCTCTGTGTGCCTCAGATTGGGAGGATTATCTCTCAGCGCTCATGCCTCCTGAGTAATTCTGAGTAATTCTCCTGAGTAATTCTCAGGACTCTAAAATGTCATGTACACCCACATAAGACCACTACTAGGTTAATACTTACCTGCTGGAGTTCAGATAGATTTTCCTTATCACTGAATGGCTAGTTCCTCTTCCTCCTTTTGCTCCACCAGAAATGATGGCAGCTATGGGTCTCTTCTGTCCCAGGAAAATCTCACCAGTTCCTGTATTACAGTCCATTTTTTATATCTTTGCATCCTCAGATATCTGGTGCAGTTTGTTCTTATTGTTAGGGTAGGAAAAACCATCTCTTGGGGCTTTCAACACCATAATTGGAAACAGAGGTCCCCCTTGGGTAAAGATTGGAGGAAGCAGACTGCTATCAGGATATAGCGTGGGAAAAACAAATCACACTATCCCAAGAGAGGACTGTTTTCATCTGTTCAGAAGACTTCAAAGTAGTTTACAAATGACAGCCATGCCCTATAATTGTTCAAACATATCTAGCTCTGCTTCCCAAAGAATAAAATCAAGTACACGATTGAGTTGGTTTTAGTTTTACCACTTAATTGTTTAATGAATGCTATTCATTTTGCTCCATATGAAGAATTTCTTAACTCACCATTTATCATTAAAATTTGTACATTGAAAAGAACATTCAACTAAGAATTAGGAGTTCTGGGTTCTAAAATGACCTTGCCTATAAGGAAGCAGGTAAGCAGGTGTGGCTCAAGCAACTGAGCTCCCGCCTACCACATGGGAGGTCTGTGATTTGGTTCCCAGTGCCTTCTAAAAAAGACAGCAAGCTGGTGCAATGGGAAGGCATGGCAAGCTGATACAACAAGATGATGTAACAAGACACTAGAAGAAAAACATAATGAAAGACAAAACAAAGCAGAGAATGGAGGTGGCTTAAGTAACTGGGCACATCTCTTCCACATTGGAGGTCCCAGATTCAGTTCCTGGTGCCTTCAAAAGAAACAAGGAAGACAAATAGACACAGCAAGTGTAAACAATGAGGGGATGGGGAGAAATAAAGAAATAAGATAAATCTTTTTTTTTTTAATGTCTATACCTATAGCCATCAAACCCACACATTTCTAAGCTAAACATGTAGGTAGTGATGTGAAAGCAGAACAAAGGTTGCAAGTGTCTCTCATCTGCATCAGGTAGCTATCAGTCCAGTCTACCATCACAATGCCCATTTTCTCTACTCGCCTCTTTAGCTGTGCCAGAAGGCCTAAGGGGAAGAGAAGGATAAGCATTTGCAGCCCATCTTCCATACAGTAACTTAAAAAAAAAATCCTTTTCCTTTTTAAACAACTTTTTATTTTGAAAGCATTTTAAACTTGCAAAAAGTTTACAAAGACAGTACAAAGTGTCCCCATAAATGCTTTACCGAATTTCATCAAGAATTAATAATGATTTAGTACTATTATCTATAAACTTTATTCAAATTGTTACTCATTCCACAAATGTCCTTTTTCTGGTCCAGAATCCGGCTGAGGATCGCGCAGTGCTGTGGAGCAAATTGTTATAAGGTACTTCGTGGGAACACAGGTGCAGGCACAAGGAACCATTTTAGCAAATGATAACTTTATTACTTACCTAGCACAGAGGGTCCCAAAGAGCAGAGAAGAAATCCATTGCAGCTGGTCCTGATCAACTGCTCAGGTGACGGTTGTTGGACAGCTCTGCATGCCCTGTTCCCGGTGGGACAGGAGGGACGCTGTACTGGTTGAGGGCAGGTTATTTATACACCCCTAGGGAGCTTGACTTAACAGTGAGCAAAAAGCTTTTATCAAGCAACCTTTGTACAGAGTTCTTACCCTGATGAGGAGTTGGGGTGGCTTGCTCCTGGTATTGGGTTTAAAGTATCGTTGGGTCATTCCATTAGAGACCTAACATCTCTCCTGAATTCTGAAAAGGAAACCTATTGAAACATTTGCATAATATCAAGCAAAGAGGGAAGAGAAGGAGTATGCTGAAGGTTGGGGGATGGTCGCTGAGTGTGTCATTCCTTCCCCAGCAACTGCTTGCTATTGTCACAGTTCCTGAGTCTCCTCCAATATGATGCCGGTCTTCAATCTCTGTCTTTCACAATCCGGGCACTTTGGAAGAACACTGGCTATGTATTTTATAGATATCCATCAATTAGGGTCTCTCTGATGCTCTTCGAGGTTAAATTAAGATGGTGCATTTTAAGAAATATCCACAGAAGTTATGCTGTGCCCTTCTCAGAGCATTACATCAGCAGATACTTGGTTTCCATGTGTCTCATTACTAATGGTGTTAATTTTGATAATTTTGTTAAGGTGGTACCCGACAGATTTCCCCATTGTAAAGTTCTTACTCTGCCCTTGTAATTAGTACATATCATGTGAGAAAATACTCTGAGTCTATAGATATACTGTTTCTTCTCATACTTGTATCCACTAATATTTTGCATCCATTGATGATCCTTATCTGCAAAGCTATTACTGCAGTGTTTGCCAAATGGTCGTTTTCCATTTGCATCATTCCTCCCACGTTCACTAATTGGAATGCTACTCTTAACAAAAGCTCTCCTTTCTTTACAATTTATTTACATAAAAGAAAATTAAACCATGCAAATACTAGGAAAAAAATAGGCGAATCCCCTTCTTTCTCAGTGTAAGAAAAGACTTTCTGGCTATACTGAAAATTCAGAGGCAATGAATGAAAATACTGATAAATTTGACTATATAAAAATAACATTTTGTATTATCTAAAACACCACAAACAAATTGAAGAACATATTTACAATATAGATCATTGATAAAGGGCTAATATCCCTAATATACTTTTTTTTTTTAATCTTCAAGATTGGAAGACAAAGAACCAAAAACCCAAAGAAAAAGATAGAAAAAAAGAGCATAAACAATTCACAAAGATGTAAAAGAGGCCCTTAAACATAATACTCAGTGTCTTTTAAACTAATTGCCCCTTTTCCATTCCCATGATCCTACAGGTTAAGGAGGCTTATCCTAGGAAACACCTCTCAGCTCATAAACTATGCTACTAAATTTTGCTGTTATGTCTTTGCAAAATTAACAGGAAAAACAGAAAACACCAATTCGAAAGCTCTCATCAATCAACTGTCTCTCCTTTCTTATTGCATCCTGTGCATCCTCCCAACACACATGCACACACACACACATGCACATATACATCCCTCCCCAGATTGGTTATCTTTTTACAAATGCTGAAATTTTCAGAAAATAATGCTAAGCAAATATCACCCAAAATCAACTTGGAAACACCATTTTGAGTGGTTCACATTTTTCCTTAAACACTGGGACACAATACTGTTTTTTGTTTTGTTTTGTTTTGTTTTGTTTTTACTTAAATTTTAAGTGCAGCATTGTATTTAGCTTGCATTTAAGGGTCATTGTCTCCGTTTTACAGGTAGCTCTGACAAATGACACACAGTGTATTGGCTTACACAATGGGAATACATTGGCTCACAGTTTTGACGCTGGGAAAAGTCCAAAATCAAGGCATTAGCAAGACAATGATTTCTCCCCTAATGTCTGTAACATTCTGGTGCTGACTATTTGTGGTCCTTTGGGTTCCTTGGCTTGTATCTCTGCCACGTCACATGGTGGGATACTCTCCTTTTTCTTCCGGTTCTATTGGCATGGGTTTCTAGCTTCTTCCTATGGCTTTCTCTGTGTCTGAATTTCTTCTGCTTATAAAGGACTCCAGTAATTCAGATTAAGATTCAGCCTCATTCAATTGGGCCACACCTCAAATAAAAACACATCATCAAGAGATCCTACTTATAAGGGCATTACACCCCCAGGGATGCAGATTAAGATCATGTCTAAATTGGGGTACATATTCAATTGACCACAGCCATGTTATGACAAATAAGTAAAGTACTGAATCTTTAAACATTAAGCTCATGTTCAGCTTGAAATTTGTCCTTCTTTCTGTGATAGGTAGTTAGAATTGAGATCAACTAGAGAAACAGCAGACTCGAGTTGACATGGATTGCCAGGGAGAATCTACTGAACTGTTTACAGATTGTTTTTCTTTTTATCTTTTGCTTTGTATCTCTTTCTGATTTTTTGTCTCTCTCCCTGCCCCTCTTTCTTCGTCCCTTTGTGTCAGTGTGTACGATTTTCTTTGTCTTTCTAATGATGAAGTAATATGCATGATGTAACTCTATCATTCACAGATTTTTATCTCTCTCACTAAACAGTTTTTCATTTCATGCATTGGATCTTCCCAAATGCAAAGTACTTACAGGAGGCACTACTAGTTAGAAATGGAGATACCTTCCTCAAGAAGTCTAATAGAGAAGACAGATGTAGAAATCACTAATAATTTAAAAAAGAATAAAATATGTCTACAGTAAAATCACAAGCTAAATGCTGTGGGAACCAATCAATATATTTCAATATGAGTATTGAGAAATGTGCCAAAGAAGTGGCAATTTTTAAACCTAAGCTCTACAGCCATACATTGCTATATGTCCCAAAGTGCTGATATATTTCTGTGCATGAGGTAGTTACTTAACAAATGCTTAGTGAATGCAGTTTTTGGAAAAAGAAATTATTTTGGTCTAATAGTGACATTATTTAGAGTATGTAAATATTGATTTTTCACAAACAAAATCAGTGCGTCTGACACAGCTGCTAGCAGATACAGTCAATTTGTAATGGTAATTGATCCCACTATATAATTGTCATGCTATATGAAGATTGAGAGCCATTCTTCAAGGGAACACAGCATGACATGAAATGCTATAACATTTCAGAGTACTGCAACTTTAGTCCTAACACAGTGAGTATAATCTCCAAATATAATGTCTCCCAGTCTCGGCCCATCAGAAATCTTTGCAGGATGTGTATGTATCTGATCATTACTCCAGAAGATATTGCTTTCACATGGTAAAAAAAAAAAAAAAAAAAAAAAAAGGAGGGGTAAAAGGAATCAATATAGGGCTTTAAGAGCTCCTTAGTCAGGGTGCAGTCCACCTTCATTACAGAGACCTCTTGTCTTTAAACAAACATTTTTGTTAATGTACGATCTAAGAAATTTGTCTGGGCAGAGACTAATGAGCAGAGTAGAAAAAGAATCTCTGCTTTCAGAAGCTAAATGTTTCCCACAAAGTATATATTTTATCACTCCAGAGTGTCAAAATTTCCTCATTTGACCTTTCAAAATTTCAGAAACGTGAAGGGACAAAGCTATCCCTAATAATCTACCAGTCTCGCCACATCTGCTGAAACATCTTGGTATCTACCATTAGTGAGATGGATGATGGAAGGTGAAAATCAGTAGCTCATCTGAGAAGGGTTATGCTCACTCCTTTGGTGATGGATGAAAGCTATTTCTTTGTTAGCAGCAAATCCTCCTTTATTGTCATGCAAGTCCTGCAGTGGGAACCGACCATATTTTTTTTCCAGTTTGCTCAGTAAAGTGACAGACACATTCATTCCACTGGGGATAGATTGCTGCAGGAACTACTCTAAATCCCTAAAAGTTGTATTTCTATATGTATTGTAGAATCTCCCTCATGCCACCTCCGGCTAAGTTTAAACTGGCTAAGTTTCTCCTTGAAAATCTAGAGAGCATTTTAAATTCCTAAACTGGGAGGCAGGAAATCTGGATTCTAACTGTGTGAGCCTCTGGGCAATTAGGTAATTTTGTAAAAGGAATCTGGTATTCTAAAGGTCCATTTCCTTATATCCCTGCTTTTAGGGCCTCAAAGAATAATTAAGTGCAATACATGTAAAGTTGTGAGAAATGAAACAAACTTTCTGAGAAACTGTCCAATGGTTTTCCACAGCAGTGGCACTCTTTTATACTCCCACCAGCCATACTCATGGGTTCCTATTTCCCTGCATCCTTGCCAACATACAACTCCACTTTAAATAAGTGTTTGTATAGAAGAAATTTTTGAAAGATACTCTATAAGGTGCTCAAGAATCCAGCCCCTACCTACTCATTATTGTTTTATACCTGCTTGTTATCTCAGCTAGACTGGTCAAAAGGTTTTCCCCAAGAAACCTATTCCCAACTAGAACTTACCAATAAATGCCTTTTTCCCTGCCTCCACCTGCTGATAAGGCCTAAATCAAGACACTTCTTCCTTAATGACTATCAGATCACCTCAAGACCCAGGGATCTCTCCCAACACTGTAAATGTATACCTTGTATCTATCTGGTCATTTGACTAATGAAGTGAAATGTCTTATATTAGCAGCATGAAACCCTACCCAAAGAACTGGAAGTTCGCCCTGATGAGGTACCCACAGAACTAGATTTGGAAACCAAGAATGAATAAGACAGATTTAAAGGAAGAAGGAGTATGTACAGATATCAACCATGAGATGAATTTGAAATGAATAGAACATTTCTTTCTGTGATTCTTCACTATCTATTTTATTTACCATATTTTGCCTAACTTTGCAAAATAGTAAAAATATCTGCAAAACAGTAAAAACACCTAAAAATATTTGCGAAATTTTATGATGTACCTAAAAGTATGTTTTGTGCAGTGGAAAATTAAAAGCATGATCTCTACCAGAAAGGAATTTATAATCTAATTTTAAGCCAAATCACAAAACCATAGCAAGCAATGACCATAAATTTAATATTAAAATCAAAATGACGTGGTGTTGATGTCACATGTCATAATTTTTACCCAAAGGCCAGAGCATTTTGCAGAGGGGATGAGCAGGGACCTCAAAAGAAGTGGAGATTTACTGACATGGAGGATGGACACGATAAGAAGAGTCAGAATAAAGGAAAAAGGAAATTTCAAGTTCAGGGAGAGACTGAACAAAGGCCAAGTCTGAATTCACATGGCATCACACAGAGGATTATAAGGGGCATGTAGAAGCTGCAATCCAAGTAGATGTAAGGCTATAAGATAGCAGAGGGATGAGTGCCCTTTCATATCATACCATAGCCAGAGGATAGAATTACAACTAAAGAAAAAGAGTTGATAGTCTACTGGGCAAACTGCTCTTTATTTTAATGTCCTTATCTGTAATTGGGAAAAATAATTAACAGTTTCTAGCCTTCAGATGTTAAAAAGTAATAGTCATGTATTGGAAACATCAAGCCCAGGTAGGAGGCAATTAACTTTAGAGATATTTTTCAGATCAATAGAAGCAAGAACTTAGCATTGATCATCAATGAAAAAATGAAACAACTTGCTGAAGAACCCATTCCCTATCTCTGCACAGGTTCACAAATAACTGGATCCATGGTTTTTCTAAAATGGGTTTTATGTATAGAATGATTCATTGTGTAAGGGAGAAATTATTAGAAATAAATTTAATGTATTTGTTTTTAGCTCATACTTTAATTTTTTATTTTTTATATACTTTATAATATATATAGTATATTAAAATAGGTGTACATGTTCATCATTGAAAAATAAATGTACATAGATTGGGTAATGTTCTCAAAACTGCTTACCCAGAGCAGAACATGATCAAAGATATTTTGAAAACCACCTGCCAGAGACGTTGCAGAAGGAAGAGTAAACAAGGATGAGGAATAAGGTAGAAATAAAGCTAGCTTGAAAAAAAGGTCTCAGACCATGGAAGACTTTGAAAGTCAAGCCAGCTTGACTGTGTGTGGCTTTGCATGTTCATATGTTGAATATTTACATGCAGTTCACAATCATGTTTATAGAAATTGGTGGTGCATGCAGTCATCTAGAGTAAAATACTGGAGAAAAAAAAGGAAGAATTTTATTTTGAGTCTGTGTAAGGTAATATAAAATAAGGAGACATAAAGTCACCAGTTTTGGAAGCCAATTTCCCATAAATAATAATCACGATAGTCATAGACAATTTCTATTGAGTATTTAAGATGCTCTTCTCAATGCTTTATATGATTCACCTCATTTTTCCTTGCAGCAAACTTATGAAGAAAACGGGGATGCAAGTGATGAGGTTAAGTAAATTGCCCAAGGTCAACAACTGGTAGGCAGCCGAACCAAAATTCAGACCCAGAAAGTCCACTAAATAGACTCTAAGTGCCTAACAACTATATAGTTCTGCCCCTCAAGAAATTGTTTGCTTCTTCCTTCCTGTGTAAAATAGTGAGAACTAGTCTTTGTAATGCCACATTTCCATCAAAGAATGCAGTTTTAAACCCAAAGAAACAGTATGAAAAGCGATGATCACTTCTATATCTAAAGATGAAAGGCAGACGTGGCAGCCTCACCACGTATCCTCTCGCTGTCCGTCATGTTTTTTCTGCCCAGCGGCCTCTCTCTCTCTTCCTTCCCAAGCCAAATTCAGATGAGAATTGGAAGAGTGAGAGGTCACAGGCAAAAGAAAATAGGAATAAATCCTGAAGCATGGAAACAGAGAAAACTGCAGAGGAATAGACAAACGTGAAGGAGGGAAAAAGAATAAAGAATGCATATTGAAGCACCATTGCCTTAATAATCAAAGCCTTTCCTCATGATATTTCTTTGAATTAGAATTACTTTCTATTGTTTACCTGATAAAACAGTACTCATAACTACATGCAAGTTATTATAGAGCACACACTCTTGAAATAGAAAATGCTTTTAATCTTCAAACGCACTCTTTAGCCTCAGTGCTTATGCATATGCAATCTGCCCCATCTCTCTCATTTGCTGAGTTTCTACAAATGTTTCAAAACCAACCCAAGAGTAACCTCTTCTAACTGTTCTTCCTTAATCATCCCATAATTAATCACTTTTCCCTTGTGCTACTCCTCTACCTCTTATCGTGAAAGTCTATTAATTCAGAATTTTGTAATTAACGGATTCACATATTTTTTCCTGAATTGAATTCTATATTTCCATGAAAACCTTGTATTTTATTTATTAGTATCTATTACCAATGCTTTGTGCAATGCTTGGCCTATAGTAGGCACTTGGCATATATTTATTTTTCTCATTTTTTTATTAGCTTTTTTTTAAAGATACATAGGTCACACAAAATGTTAAAATAAAAAATATGAGGTTCCCATATACCCCATTCCCCATACCCCCACTCCTCCCACATCGACAACTTCTTTCATTAGTGTGATACTTTCATTGCATTTGATGAGTGAGTACATTTTGGAGTATTGCTATAAAGCATGAATTATAGTTTACGTTGTAGTTTACACTCTCTCCCAGTTCATTCAGTGGGTTTTGGCAAGCTATATAATGTCCTGCAGCTGTCTCTGTAATATCATTGAGGACAACTCCAACTCCTGAAAATGCCCCCATATCACACCTATTTTTCCCTCTCCCAACCTGCAGCAACTCCCATGGTCACTGACTACACATCAATGATATAATTTCTTTCATTGCTAGACTCACAATAATTCTATAGTAGAATACCAGTAAATCCACTCTAATACATATTTTATTCCTCCATCTTGAGGACCCTGGAATGGCGATGTCCACTCCACCTCCAAATCGAGAGGGGACTTAGATCCCATATGTATATGATCCTGTGCCATATATATATTGATCCTGTGCCAAGCATGGTATACACAGCGGATAGATAGAAAAACAAATATGACATAATTGCCACAATTTAGGAGACTGGAGTGCAGAAAACCAACTAAACAATGCAGTATTATAGTAAAGGAAAGCACTGATAGCATAAGGAAGAGTGCCAGAAAAATGGAACTTATGATCTGGATCTTAAATTCACTAAGCAGACAAAAGACAGGAAGAATTTCCAAGAAGAGAGGACATTTGGAAGGGAATCCCAAGATAACGTGAAGTTGGAGGAAATACAAGAATTTCAAAATGGCCAGAACAGTTGGAGCATACACAGAGACATGGCTGGAGATAAGGTTGGAAAAGTACAAAAGCCGATCGTGAAGGACTGTCATCAAGGAGAATTTCCACAAAGTCCACGCCTTCCTTGAAGCAAGATGCTGTCATTTCATGCAGTCCAAAGTCAGATCCACCTCAACGATGTAGTAATGGAAAATGGATATCCTATTGAAGATTGTGTTCCGAGATGGAGATGATTATTTATATCACTAGTTCGTAAATATTCTTAAAATGTCACTCTAGGAAGTAACTGCTTGATTTGTCAGCTAAACCAGAGCACTTTAATAATGTGTCTGGGTCAGTATGCATATACAGGCACTTACAGGGCAGGGAGACATAGGATGTGTAGCCATCCCATGCTTTTAAACACTGCCCATCTCTTGTGCACCCATTGCCTCTCCTGTCCCCCACTCTCCTAACGAATACTATGAATAACATGGAAACTTTCCCTAGGTCTTCCTCTCCATCACCCTTTCCTTCTATATCACCTTCCCTTTCCAGCCACCTTTTCCTCTTTGATCACCATGTGTCTCATTATTTCTTTATGTCTTTTTTCTTAAGGATGAAGAATTCAGCCATCCAAATTTTCTTCCATTTGCATCCTCACGCTCAGCATTCCCTTCAGTGAAAAAAGAACTTTCCTTAGTATGTATTCTTCTTAGAAGTCAATGAAGACTGAAAAAAAAATGTTTCCCTGTCACAAATGTTTTACTGGCATTTGTGCAAATGAAATGAAGAGAGAGAGCACATATGGAGGTATACACTGGAAAAGAAACACGTGGACCACGTTCAACTTGAATCATAATTTTTAAATTGTTCAAATAAATAAAAATTTACTAATGATAATATTGAATGTTGGAAAGTGCATGGGGAACCCAGCATTCGAACACTGCTAGTGGAACTACAAATTAATGTCTACTTTCTGGAGGATGACTTGGTAGTATTTCTTTTAAATCCTTAAAAAAGAATATGTAATTCAACCCAGGAATTCAACTTTTGAGAATGAAATAAATTATTTGGAGGAGTGCCAATTGTTGATTATGATATTGTCTATCATTGCAATGTTTATAATGGGGAAAAGCAAGAAATCACCCAAATATTCACAATAGGGAATCGTTTTAATAATTTATGTTACACCACACACAGGATGCAGCTATTTAAAATGAAGTCATAGATCAACATTTCCCTAACACCTTTAGCCATAAAAAATTTTGATCAAAAAACCTCCTATGCATAGCTACAATATGTATAACAAATACATGCAGAGCTCCTGTTTGAAATGGGTTGAAGGCCTAGCAAAGTAACCTCTGCCCTTATGACCCACCATGGCTTCTGAATCACAGCTGCAGAATACTCTTTGATAAATTTTACTGTTGGCAAATATTATTTGAATTGTTAAAAATAAAGAAGAAGTAGAATAGGGTACAACTAACAGAAGTAAGTTCAAGAAAGACTGAAAGAGGGAAGCAGATGTGGCTCAAGCAATTGGGCTCCTGTCTACCATATAGGAGATCCAGGGTTTGAGGCCCAGGGCCTCCTGGTGAAGGCAAGCTGGCCCAAGTGGCCAGCTGGCCCACGTGGAGCGCTGGCCTGTGCAGAATGCTGCCCTGTGCAGGAGTGCTGGCCCATGTGGAAAGCTGGCACAGCAAGATGATACAACAAACAGAGACAAAGAGGAGAGATAATAAGAGATTCAGCAGATCAGGGAGCTGAGGTGGTACAAGAGAATGATCTCTCTCCCACTCTGGATGGTCCCAGAATCAGTTCCTGGAACTGCCTGATGAGAATAAAAGACACAGAAGAAAACACCATGAATGGACTCAAAGAGCAGACAATGGAGGGAGAGGGGGAGGGTGGGGAATAAATAAATAAATCTTTACAAAATTTAAAAAAAAGAAAGACTTACAGAAATGTCACCCCCTTTCTTTATCCCCACCAGGCAGTAATAAAACTTTCATCCTGGTTCAATGAACTCAATCTAAGCACTTTGTTCATTCCACTGTAGGGAACTTACCTGGTTATGTTATAGTTGCTGAGTATATATGTCTCTCTTTTCAGGCCTCAGTTTGTAAATACAGAAACTTTTGAAACAGTGGCAGGGAGACAACTGTTGCTCTTACATTTTAGTGGCGATGAGTATTAGTAAGGATTCTTCAGAGAAACAGAACCAGCAGGATATATATATACATGGAAATATTAAGAAGTTTATTACAGAAATTGGCTCAAGTGCTATAGGGATTGGCAAGTCTGAATTTCTTAGGGCAGGCTGCACGTTGGAAACTTGATGCAGGTGGGTTGAATTCCCCAGGAGCAGCTGGCTGGCTGAAGTGAGACGGAAATTTTTCTTTCTGACTGCTGAAATCATTTCTCACTTTAAAGCCTCCAACTGATTGCATGAAGAGACTCCTCTCATTGATAAAGGAAATCTCCTTTATTAATTGTAAATGCATTCAGTCATAGATGCATTCAACTAACTGTAGTGATTTAAATCTGTCTACAAAATTTTCATAGTAACAGGCCAATGTTTGCCTGACCAAAACCTGAACCCATAACCCAGCCAAGTGATACGTGAAATTAACCATCACATAAAGGATATCACAAATCAACCTAATTTCATCCATAAAAAGTTTTGAGGTATATATAATATTCATTTATTAATGATTAGGAAATGTCCATTACAAACTCTATGCCTTAGAGAATATTATGTTTGTAAATAAAATTCGTTATTTTGAAAAGGTGGTTTCATAGCTAATGATACTTCCATTGGACTAGTAACAAGTTTGAGAGGAGACACGTCTCTGGAATGGACAGAATTCATTTGAATACATGATCACAAATAAGAAATCACTCTGCCATCCATTGACAGCCAGTCACCTCGCAACCTTTAAGGCTGAGAAACATTTGAGAATTGCTTATTTGGGCAGTGAACAGTGAACTACAGATACAAGAGAAGATAAACACTGTTCTACTAAACTTCCTGAAAGATTTAAGATTTTCCAGTGTATTATTTCATGGTTAAATGAAAGGAAACATGCATATTCTGTCTATTTTCTGTTCTACACTGTGAAGATAAAGTTTCCATCCTAACTACAAATTAATGTTTTTTAAAGGAGTGAACAAAAGTGTTCATTTAATATTCATGACCCATTTGGTAATACATCTTAAAAATTAATAGCATGCATAACGTTGTGCTTTTAATGAAAGGATTCGAACATTCCATATAATGTGCAATGACTAAGTTTATTCCATATAATGAAAATAATTCACCAAGTACAATATTATTAGCTGCCAGCTGAAAAGGGTACTCACAAATTCCCATGCTAGAGGAATTATGATTTGGGGGTAAGCTATTTCAAACCTCAATAACTTTGTTCCCTTTGGGTTATGGTAGAATATGGTTTATTGATTTTTCTCAGAACATCAGTGTTTCTCAAAGAGGCAAAAGTTTCAAGTATTTTCATGAAATAATTAAAAACTCCCTTCAAACTATAAACAAAGATTATTTTTCCTAAATCGCTTAGTGAATGTGAATACATATTAAAATGAGGATCAAGGGCTCCATAACAAGAAGAAAGAAATGAGATTATAGATAAAAATCATCATCTAAACCAGGGACATGCTCCTAATACACGTGATATTTAGCACTTCCCTTTATAGGGCATACACTTTAAAAAATATATAAGTACATCCATTATCAAGGAAGACTTAAAAATGAGATATACTTCCTTTCAGTGCAGTCTTTGTAAAATAATAATGATCTTACTAATTAAGATAATAAGTACACTACTACAAATTAATAGAAAAGTTGTTAAAGATTTGTTAAGGGAACACAAATAAATTATTTTTAAAATGCAAAGAAAATGAATTGTTGCAATATTATTGAGTATAGAACATAAAAATTTCTTCAACTGATAGATAACATGGTTTATAAATCATATATAAGTATATCCATATACCTCAAAACATATTCCTCTATAAACATGGGCTACCTGGATACGAAGATTACTTATTTTGTTTTCTCTTTTTACACGTTTTGGTATTGCAAATAACTAGAACACATCTGCTCTACCCTGAACAATTTTACAGTCCAGTTTTACAGAAGATTCTAAATGACTGTTAAAAAAATGATAATTATAATGTTGCTAATAGCCACCTGTCATGTACTGTGCTAAGCACTTTACATGCATCATCCCTTTTATTCCTACCACTGTTTGGTGACAAGTTTCTGCACAAATATCACTTTCATGGAGAAATAAATAGTCCTTAGTCTCCTAAATTACACCAGGTCCCTGTGTCATATACCTAACATAATGTCTTCTTTTGCTTCAGGGAACTTCTCCCATTGTAGATTTTATGTTTATTTGGATGATAGGATCCATGAGCATAATGAGACCAACTCTTCCTGTGCCTACTCCCTCTTCAAGGTGCTGCCACATTAAAAAAATAAATCATTAGCAGAGAAAAAAGTGAAAAGTAATATTTATCTTTGCTGAGTCACTCAAAATAACAGGAAGGTTACTATTCACGAAATCTGCAATGAAGCATCTAAAAATCCCATTGTCTTGTTTTAATCTCTCCCTTTCAAGCAGAATAGCTATCACCAGAATCTCTGCCTTTTCTCTCTCATATCTTTCTAAAACTCTCTCTCAAGTCCAACTTTTGCTGCACCTTTCTTCCTCCTTCACCCTCTCTCACCTTCTAGTTCTCTCAAATTCCAAATCTGGGTTCCTTTTCATTCATTGGCTCTATTGATTATTCTTGATCATTCTAATTCTTCTTAACAAAGTTGCAGGGTCAGAGGGGGAAAACATAGAATGAATGAAGGATGTGTAACAAGGGAATCTCAGACTTCTCTGTCATTCTATTAATGTGTGTATGTATGTGTACATAGGCGTGTGTGTATATACAGAAACATGTAGATCAGATATAGATATAGGTATTGATATAGATATGGATATGCATATAAAGATAGAAATGCATATCACACAGGACTAGTAAGAGAAATTTCCCACTTGTGATAAAATTTGATTCTAGTATGAACAGAATCACAACAGGTAAACCAAGAGATAGAAAAATGAGAGAGACTGCCTCAGGCTGAATGATTAGCATAATTGTGGGAAAGTGCAAGATTATGGAGAGTAGATTATTTTGACAAGAATGGAGAGTTCATTGACATCGGGAAGGAGGTAAAGCAAGTCAACATCAGATTGTGGAGGGCTTAATTTATCAAGTTAAAAAATGTGAGTTGTTGTTCCTATAGACAGTAGTTTTGGACACCGTCTTGAAAAGCAGTACTGCATGAAGGTGAAGTGGGAGAGATTTTGCAGAATGAACTGGAGGAAAGGAAAGGAATTGAAGACTCGGAGAACTGTGGGAAGACTACCTGAATGACCTATGAGTGAGGTAAACTGTACTTATTTTCAGTAGAGGCAGTAAGAATGGAAAGAAATGCATAGATAAAAAGAATGGTAATAAAGGGAAAAATTTTAAAAGAACTTTTAGCTGATTGGCTAAAAGTGATGAGGAGGGCAACTCCAACTCCTGAAAATGCCCCAATATCATACCTTCTTTTCCCTCTCCCTGCCTTCAGCAACTCCCTTAGACATTGTCTCCACATCAGTGATATAATTTCTTCCATTGCTAGAGTCACAATAATTCTATAGTAGAATACCAGTAAGTCCACTCTAATCCAT
This sequence comes from Dasypus novemcinctus, assembly GCF_030445035.2. NCBI lineage: Eukaryota > Metazoa > Chordata > Mammalia > Cingulata > Dasypodidae > Dasypus > Dasypus novemcinctus. The sequence continues at coordinate 32,293,241 of NC_080676.1, read as the reverse complement.
ATTATATATCCTGCCATAACCCACTGAATGGACTGGGAGAAAGTGTAAACTACAACATAAACTATAATCCATGCTCTGTAGCAATGTTCCAAAATGTTCTCATCAAATGCAATGAATGTACCACATTAATGAAAGAAGTTGTTAATGTGGGAGGACTGGGGTTGTGGGGAGTGGAGTATATGGGAACCTCATATTTTTTTAATGTAACATTTTGTGTGTTCTATGTGTCTTTTAAAAAAGATAATTTAAAAAATAATAATAAAAAGTGATGAGAAGAAGGAAAACATACATTTCTAAGTTCTGATTCCAGTTCTAAGTCCTGCTGAAAGGAAGAATGGTAAAAGTATATAGTGATTCCCTAAGATTTCAGTATAGCTTTGACTTTAGGAAATAATAATTCATTATTCTACTTATCAAAATTGATTAAGTATACAGCAATATAATTATAATGACTCATTATAAATGTACTGCTGTATAAATGTATTTTTTATCAGTGCTAGGTCACTCACTAGCAGAATACATAGTAACTAACAGTGTAAAAAAAGAGGTAGGTTACTCCCACAATGAAGAAAGGAAGGAAGGAAGAAAAATAATCAAGAGCCTCGCCTTTTACCCTCAATTTTATGTAGTAAGAAGAGCAAAAAGAATCATACTGATTGTTATTTATTAATCTTATTGGAGGTTTCAATTCCATTACTGGCCAGAACCAAAAAAAAAAAAAAGTATTACTGGGTACAATGTAATCATTATCTTAATCTAAAAAAGAAGTCTTATTTGTGTTTTGAAAGAAATTCTTAAAATACCAGCTAACCTAAACATGTAGGCAGGACAAGCTTCAGAGAGATTTAGCTTATTTCAGCTCACTCCGAACTTAAATGGTGATATTTGTAAACAAAGAAATATTATGTGCATAATTTTTATAAACACCGCTTAATACTGAAGACCAAGAAAATCAAGGAAGAGAGGGGAAAGACAAAGGAGGATCAGTGATAGGAGACACCTGATACCAAAGAGGTCTCACTGTGTACTGCCTGGCAACTGAAGAGTAAAGAGAAATAGTTTTGTCCCATTCGCTCAACTCTGTTTTTACTTGGTCATCTAAAATAGAAATATGTTCTTTCTTGTAATGGGCTGTACCATCCTACTCTTGAGTTATTAAGATCATAGCAGGGAAGCTGATTTGGCTCAACTAATAGAGTGCCCGTTTACCACATGGGAGGTCCAGGGTTCAAGCCTGGGGCCTCCTGACCCATGTGGTGAGCTGACCCACGTGCAGTGCTGATACGTGCAAGAAGTGCCATGCCATGCAGGGGTATCCCCCACGTAGGGGAGCCACCCGAGCAAGGAGTGCATCTGTAAGGAGAGCGGCCCAGCGCAAAAAAAAAAAAAAAAAAAATGCAGCCTGCCTGGAATAGCACTGCACACTCGGAGAGCTGGCATGTCAAGATGATGCAACAAAAAGGGACACAGATTCTGGGTGCGGCTGACGAGAATACAAGCAGACACAGAAGAACACACAGAGAGTGGACACAGAGAGCAGATGACTGGGGGGGCGGCGGGAGAGAAATAAAATAAAAAATCTTAAAAAAAAAATAAGATCATAGCAAAGATGTTGCATAAATCAATGGAATTAATCTGCTCAAAGAGAAACAAAATCTCTTTGAGACAAAATGGATTCCAAACCATCAAGGTCAGATTGGAACCTGATTGAAGATATTATCTTAATTAAGGAAAGAATGTGTCAGCTACAAGGGAGATAAATGCCTACAACAGAAGAAATGTAAAGCGGGAGTTAAAGAGGCATGTCTTGTACTGACTTCCCCAGTGCTGTTCTAAGAGTTCTCCAGTGTGCCAGAGACGATGTGCATATCTGTGTGTGTTTTGGGGGGGGGGGGGGGGGAGGGGGCATGTATGTCTATTACCAAGATCAATTCATAAGAAAACTAATAAAGCAATCAGAACTTGGTACAATTAAGCATCCTGGTTATATGTTATCCCTACATATAAATCTATGGTTACTAAGAAAACTTTTAATAATCTAAAATCTCAGAGGAGACAGTTACTGTGGTGACTTTATCATGTGCCAATTTGACTAGGCTGATTCATATTTCCCAGAATTTCCTTCCCTGTATGTTTTCAATTAGTGTGGACCACAAAAGATATTCTCATGGGGAGTTAGAGGGCAGAAGTGAAGTAGCAGCCAATTTGTTGCTTAGAAATGTCATTTATCTCCTGCCTCATTTAGTTGACATGAGACAGTAGCCAGACTTGCAAGGCTCCATCTTTCCCTGATGTTTTTTCAGCATCACCAACTTCTGTGTTAAGTGTATGTGTTTAGCTCCATGACAGAGTGTCATCAGCTTCTGCAAGACATCCACGCCATCAGGGTCAGAAGCCACAAGAATGTTCACTTCAGTCAGTCCTTGTGGACTCCAATTTACATTCGTCTTGTCTTCCCAACTGCTTGCCCTTTTGTCTTCAAGCTACAGCATCAGATCAGATGAGATGACAAAGGGCAGTACAGGAGTACTATGAACGGTTAGGCTAATATGTCAACTTGCCCAGGTAATTGTGCCCAGTTGTCTGGTCAAGCAAGCACTGGGCTAACTGGACCTCAGCCACCACTGATTTTACTCCAGTGGTAAATCATAGATAGCTGATTACAATTACATCAATCAGGGAGATGGCCATCAGCTCTGAGTGATGCTTTATCCAATCAGTTGAATGCCTTAAAAGGGGAAGTGATTTCAGCATTGAGTGAGAACTTCCCAACTCATCTTTGGACAGCCAGCATCGCCCAGAACTCATCAAGAACCTTCACTGGACTTTCGCTGGAACCCCTGGTTGCAGCCTGCCTGCGGAACCTGGACTTATGCATCCCCATGGTCACATGATATAGACTCTGATAAAATCGCATACTATTGACAGTTATCTCTTGTTGATTCTGTTTCCTTAGAGAACGCTGACTAATACACCTACCTAACTAAATTCCACAACTGATTAAGCTAGAATCTCCATTTGTGTACATCTGTGTGTGTGTCTGTGTGTGTATCCTAGTGGATCTGCTTCTCTGAATGAAGTTTGACTCATACATATCCTGTCCAAGTCAAGTAGAGTATCTATTGTAATAGTTCATTCACTCAACCAAGAGTTATTTAGCACCTACTATCTATCAAGTATTATTCTAAGCACTGCACACAGTGGGGTTACAAGTAACAAGAAGGACATCCTTTCCCTCATGGAGCTTCAAACTACTGCGAAAGATGAAAATAAATAAATTAACATATAAATAAACTTATAAATAACATATAAATAACATATAAATAAACATATAAATAAACACAAGAAACTTTTTAGATAATGCATTTATTTTCTATTGCTGCTTTCATAAATTACCACAACCTTAGTGGCTTAAAACAACACCAATTTAATATCTTACAATTCTGAAAGTCAGAAATACAAAATGAGTCTTGGCTAAAATCAAGGGTTCCACAGGGCTGTGTTCCTTCTAGAGCAGAAGCTCTTAACCTTTTTGTTCCACAGACCCTTTTGCCAGTCAGGTGAAAACCCCAGATCCCTTACTAAGCCTACACTATACTGTGTATTATTTAATAAATATATCACACCTGCACCAACATGTTCCCACAAGAATAATGTTTTGAATTTTTAATTCAAGCTCAAGGACACTTGGTTAAGAACTCCTGTTCTAGAGGTTCCACAGAGGAGTCCATTTCCTTGTGTTTTCTAGCTTCTAGAGGCTGCCTGCATTCTTTGGCTCAGTGTCATTTCTTTCATTTTCAAAGCATATCACTCCAAACTCTGCTTCCATCAGCATATGTCCTTTCTTTCACTCTGATTCTACTGCTTCCCTCTTATGAAGTCTTTTGTGATTACATTGAGTCACCTGTATAATCCTGGATAATCTCCCTATCTCAAAATTCTTACCTTAATCACACCTGCAAAGCCCCTTTCGTCATGTGAGGAAGTATATCTGCAGATTCTGAGGATTAGGATACAGATATCCTTGAGGGGTCATTGTTTGGCCTACCTCAGATAAATATAAACAGGATAAGGGGATAAAACAAAACTGCTCTTTGCTATCGGATGATCACTGATATTCTATTTTAGATAACTGCATTTGAACAGAAACCTGAGTGATGAAATGGAGAATAGCACTCGAATCTAGACAGAAAGACCAAGTTAAGGCCCCGAGACACAAAGAGTTTGATGTGTTTGGGGGGGTGGGGAAAAGAGAAGTAGATAAATAAATCTTAAAAGAGAAAAAGTTAGATGTGTTTAAGCAAGAGAGGAGGCCACTTTACATAGAGTGACCTGAGCGAGATGGATGTGTTGTAAGAGCAGAACTCAGAGAGATATTCTCAAGCCAGATCTTGTAAGACCTTGTGCTGCTTAGTCTGGAGTTGATTATAAGCACAAAGGGAAGCCACTGAGGGGGAGTCAGGAGGCTAGGCAGCGAGAGGCATAATCTGATGTACTTTGTAGAAAGATAACTCTAGCTAAATGGAAAATAGATGGCAGGGGGTTATTAGAAGTTATTCTCTATTCTCTTTTCTTGTTTTATGTTCTTCTGTATCCAATCTTTATCTGAAATTTTTTTACTTGATTATTTACATTTCAGTGAATTCCATGGACCAGCAACACTGATATCTCCTGGAAGCATGTTAGAAATGCAGAATTCCAGATCCCATCCAAGACCAACTAAATCAAAATATGTATTTAACATCCCCAGGTCATTCAGATGCACATTAAAGTTTGTGAAGTTTGTGAAGCACAGATTTACATTGCAGTAGTCCTGGAAAGAAAAGATACTGGCTTCCCCCAGGATAGAGGTAATGAGAATTGTAAAAATTATTTCTATGTGATTTGTATTTTGAAAGTAGAGGCTGAGAAGGTTTGCTGTTGGATTGGTTGTGGGTGGGAAGGGGAGAAAAAAAGAATCTACAAAGATAACAAATGAGCAATTAGAGTTGACAGTGATGCTATTTACTGAGCTGAAGAAGAATGAGAGAATAGGTTTTGTTTTTTAGACTTACTACATTTGAGCTGCCTAGTAAATACACAAGTAATGATATAAGTCATTCAATTAGCTTCATTAGCATCAGGGCCATACCTAATATATGTGGGGCCTTGGGCAAATATTTTATTTCAAGTGACTCATGACAGTTAACAATCAGCAATAAGTCTAAGAGCACTTGTCAAGAAAAATGTCAAGTAAGCAGAAAGTTTCCCAGTTTTCTTCATGCTATGAGGATTCGGTGCTATCAGAATCAAGGACAATTTGCTGGCTCAACTTAGGTGTATTTGGATGTGTCTGTATCCCATAAAACATATGCCATACAAGTAAGGAAACATTCGTTTGGTCATGTGGGTTATTCATCATTTCTTTGCTTTATTCTGTATATTTTGGATCAGGAGATAGCAGTGATTAGCATGAAGCTGAGTTTGCAACTGGGGATATTAATTTAAAAGTATGAGTATGTAAATAATATTTAAACTCAAGGGAGACTAGAGGTCATCACTTTGTGGAAGAGATGAGAGAAGCAGGGAATGACTCAGAAGAAGGACAGCCAAAAATAGAATCTGAGACAAAAGGAACATGAGGTCACTTGGTAGCCCCAGAAGGTGAGAGAAGACAGTATTCCAGGGAAGAGGTTGGGTAAAATGAGGACAAAGAATTTGCCATTGAATTTGGCAATATGAAGATTGCTGTTACCTTGACAAGAGGAAATGAATGACCTGCCTAGTTTCCAGCAAAGGCTTTATTACTGTGACCCTCGATAGGAGAATACTTGACCCATGCAAAGATGAAGCAGGTTCTGAAAGTGAGCCAATGAGCCAATGGTACAAAACATGGGTGGCTTTTATTTCATGCCTTTAGAATCTTGAAGATCAGTACACAGCATGAGTTACAGGAATAGTACCAACAAATGTATTGCCCATTATTATCTAACTGACTGACTGTTCAGCTAACTCCATATCTGTGAGTAGCTGTTAGCAAACAAGAGTTGTTTAGGGAAGAAATCTTGTCTGAACTACTGTATAGTTCAGACAAGGTATTTATTGAAAATATGTGACAACTTTTTCCCCTCCAAATGTGATCTGAAAATGAGAATTTAAAAAATAGAGGGAGATTCTTCTCTTTGAGAGAGGACATGTCACTCACAAGGCTAAATTGTTTTACTTCTTTTCTCTTCTATATTACTTTGGTGGAGTGAAGAAGAAGAGATCCTGTTTGGAGTGTGTCGAAGAGAGAATGGGAAGTCTGGAAGTGGAGACAGCATATACACACGCACACGCATACACACACATGTGAGGAGTTTTGCTATAAAAAGAAGCAGAACAATGGGGTCACAGCTGGAGGGAAAGATGAGCTCAAAGGAGGGTTGTTGTTACGATGAGTGATATGCAGCATGGCTGTGTGATGATGGGAATGACTCCACAGTTAGGTAAACTTGTTGATGGAGAAAAAGCAAAAGAGTTGCAGAAGTCAAGTATTTATTTAAGTTGATGAGAAGGACTAGATAACAGTGAAAAATGTGATAACGGTTTTAGCCTTGGATAAGAGCAAAGACAGCTCAAGTTCAAAATCATATTTCCCATTAACTCATTAACAGAATTGGCATTCTGTTTCTGTACCTTGGCCTCTTGGAAGTTTTGTTTTGTTTTTAACAGAAAACAGCATCCTAGAGTCTGAGCATTTCAAACACTGACAAGACTGAGTTTCTAAGTATTTAAGACTGACAGCATCACATTGAACTGTGGCAAATCCACTGAGGTAAAGACCATCTTGACGGGGAGATGGGCGGGGGTGGAAAGAGGATTGTTGGGGAGGCCAACTTTCCCCTGCCTGTGAGCTTTCTTTCAAAATTCTAAACAGAGTGGTTTAAAAATTCATTACCCTTTAGATCTCTATTCATGCACACATTTAAAAAAAATAAATATAACTTTAAGAAATATTAATTATACACAATTTTTAACTGATATGCTGAATCAACTAGGATGTTTTCTCTACACATGCTTGCTACTAGGGTGTTTTCTCTACACATGCTTGCTGGGTAGAAATTTGGTTTAGGGCTAGCCAATTAAAACTGGAAGATAGGGCACACAGCAAGAAAATGGCTTCTGTGGTTCTATAAAACTGCATAAAAGATAGGTTGCTACTTAGAGTGTTGTTGGAGATCATAAATAAAACTTTTATTTGGTATTCCATTTTATTACTGATTTCTATGCTTAATTGGTAGTTATACGGTTTTCAAAAAGGAGTGAATAGATCTAGGCTAGAATGTATTAAGGAATTACAAATCAAGGTTCCGTTTTAGAGTGAAGCTGGAAAAAAATTGCGCATGGTATTGATGCTGTTGGTTATGCAAATCAGAAGAGCACTAGAAGCGAAAGTTATAACATTTCCGTGATGGATAGAAATGGGCTTAGCTTTGACAGGCAATCTAAAAATTACTATTACCTCTCATTATATCCTTCCGAGCATTTCCGTTTGTGCAGAATGGGATTTTAAACATCTTGATCAAACAACAGGAATCTGCCTCATCTCCTGACACTGATGATCACCTAGCAGGGCAATATTGTTGCTCTAACTGGCATCCTGATGCTGTTATGAAACTGCATGAGGCATTACTCAGGAAGTGGGTTGTGATTGGAAATCGCCAGCAGAAATTTAAAGGTAAGTATCATTTTGCCACTCAAGAAATGATCAAAGGCTTCACACAGATATATGTCTATAAGGGCTGGCAGATGGTTTAAAACTGTCTCTGATATTCCAATGTGCAGGTGGAACTTTAGCTATCTTCAGCCATCTTAGATTCATGGAGTTAATAGGTCCTTAGAAACCGTCCCATTTCAGAATATTTAAATAATGAAATAGAAGCCCACAGTTGTAATGTGACATGCCCACCATCGCAAAGCAAATGCAGGCTTTTAAAATCAGTTGTTGAGCCACAGACGATTGATCTATCTTGTAATTTTAGGACTAAAATGTGATATAGATGTTTCTTTGACCTACAGATTCAAACCACTATAACATTTTTAAGTACTTTTTGGATCACTTATTTAAAACATTTCAGGTCATCTTGGAATAAAGTCATACCAAACACTCTGAGGAGAGAAGATATGGCACCGTTTTTCTCAGCTTCTCTCATCTCCAGTTTTCTCACCAGTAAAATATAGAAAACTATGTATACCTTTTAGGCTGGTTTAAAGGATTAATTGGATTACAGTTGCAAAATGTTTAGTTCAGGGATCTGGCACACAGTGAACAATCAATAAATGGTTGTGATTACCATCATTGTCATTGTCACATCCTCATCATGGAAAACCCAAAAATAAATAAGTTGTACCATAGACTCAAATGCCTGAAAGAACTTTTAAAAGACATCTAATTCATCTCTCTTATTTTATATACTTGGGTTAAAATTTAACTTAACCACCCTTACTCTTCTCTCAAAAATTCTAAGGGCTAAAGCAACACTTACTGATGGATTCTTATGACTATGTAAATAACGTCATTTAATTGTCACACTATTATCATTTGTGGTCATGGTTATGTTTAGTTGTTTTCCCCATAAGAAATTTCTGCATTTCTAAGCCACAACAGCTGACAGCTTCTGGGGACAGTATCTTAATTAAGGATCATTGTGCAGAAACACTTTCTCTGACTAGTATCAGGGAGAGAAGCTGTTAGGAAGCAGGCAGAAATGTATTAGAGTCATCCAGAGAGCAAAGGGCTTTGGCGAGCTTAAGGGGGTCTCCTTTTGCCTAAGAAATCTCTCTGATTAGACAGAAAACTGTCACAGGGGCATGAAAGCCATTTTTAGCACCATGTAAAAGAGTCTCATTTTTTTTAGTCAAACCAGTGAAATGAGAATGACATCTCTCCAGTTGCAACTGCCAATTATTTAAGAAGAGGCAGAACTCAAGAAAGTCAGGACCAAGTCTCAAGCATGAAATGATCATGTGTCCAGAAGTAAACGCAACTTACAGCTGGCTTTTTGGTCCTTCAGTAAGACTGGGCTTGGAAACAGCCAGAAGAAAGTAAACTGCAACTAAAATTAATTGGAAGTATATGCCGCAATATGGGTAAGGCAATTCTATTTAGAAATTGCTGTTGCCAGAGACTGAGGAGACAAAAATCACTACATCTCTTCCAGATTACGCCTGGTCAACCTAATAAATGAAAGTCAGTGCTTTTGAAGTATAAACTCTTAAACTTGGATGAAATGTCCTGAGCACAGATCAGAGAGAAAAAAATAACAACAAATAAAAAAATTAGACTCTAAAAGGAATCCATGTTTCTAGGACCATTCCTAATTAAACCGTAATAGAGGAAAAGAACTATTTGAAAGACCCTATTGGATTTAGATTGTGTATTTATATTTGAAATCTGGGCTAATTTGGTTTATAAAATACCTTATTAATATTGAAAATCTTATTAATAAGTATTTTATTCACTGATGATTTACCAAATATGTATGAAATGCCCAGTGCAGGCCAGACACCAGGGTTATGGTATGTGTGTGGGGGGATATACAATTTCCTAAGAAGCTTAAAATCTAGTGAGGAAAATGGATGTAAAACAAAACATACAACTTGTGCTATAAAGGACATGAGGGGAAAAGATCCTGAGGAGAAAAGATAGCTTAGACTGGAGAAGTAGTAAATTCATGGTCAAATCTAAAAGTCTAGTAAAAATTAAGTATAGGAAGAATGGGAAAATAAATATTTCAAGGCAAAGATCTAAAGGTAGAAGAGAAATTAGAGTAGTGAAGAACTGAAAGAAAGTCAATGTGGCTAACATTGGGAGCATCAAAGGAAAAGATGGAAAAGATGTAGCTGAGATAGAGGCAGGGACTAGATCACCCTGGCCATTTAAAGAATCTTTTATTTATCCTAAGTGCAATGAGAGAGCATCATTAAATTTACACTTCTGGAAGAATTACTTGGGATCATTCCATATACAGCATAACACATACATAAGACTACATGTATGGAGCAATCAGTAGGATACTGCTGTGATCTAAGGCAGACCATGTGGTGGCTTAGACTAGACAAGAGGTGGGGAGGCAGGTGGATGCATTCAAGATCTATTCTGGAAGTAGCATCAGCCTGGTCAACATAGCAAGGATCTGATAGTGAGATGTCAAGAATATCTCTTGGTTTCTGATCGGAATTACTACATAGAGGATAAACCACTTACTGAGATAAAAAATAAACACAATGGAAGTTACAGAGTTGAAGGAGAGTGAGAAGGAAAGAGAGCAAAAGTTCACTAGTGGTATGTTCATGTAGACCAACAAAGGAAAATAGGGAAAAACCAATTCCTAAGGGAGTGCTACATTAGAGGAGATAACATGGAATAAAATTTGAGCATGTCTTGATAAGTTCATGGTGATCATCTGCGTGGAATGCCACAGAATATTCAAGTTATAGAAGGCCACATAAGAGCCCACTAAAATATGAGTGTCATTAAAAATCTTGGCAAAAGCTAAAGGAATTAAAGTCCAGAAGTCAAAGTGGAATGTATCTAACAGTCAACAGGAAACTGTGAGCAAAGGTTATAGCAGACTGACCACAAGTGTTACCTGCCCTCCAGTCTCCAAATCCTTGGAATGACAGAAAGTTATGCTTTTTAAAAGAGTACATATTTAGCAGGACATAAAAGCATGAAAGACTGTCAGCAGCATACAAGTTATTTTGAGACACTTCCAGAAGATTGAAAGTAGAATCAGACCGAGATAGAATAAACAAATGTAAACCATAGTCCAAAATACATGTAGTAAAAATATAAAAACAAGCACTTAACACTGTTTAACACATCATGTAATTTATACTTATATATAATCAGTGCTGCAGGAAGGCAAGGTTCTCTTTGTTTCATTTTGTTTTTTGAGGTACCAGGGGCTGGGTATTGAACCTGGGACCTCGTATGTGGGAAGCCAATAGTCAACCACGAGCCACATCGACTTCCCTGAGTTGGTTTTTTCTTTAGTTTTGTTTGTTGTTTGTTTGTTTTCAGGAGACACCAGGAACCGAACCCAGGACCTCCTATGTGGGAGGTAGGTTCTCAAACATTTGAGCCACATCCATTCCCAAGAGTTTTTGACTGTTTTGCTATTGCTGTAATCTTAAAATAGATTAGTGCCTGAAACATAGTCAGTACTCAGTAAATATATTTTTTAAACAATATATAAGAAATCTATCCAACACTATACTCTTTTGGCTGTGATCAATAGCTTTTGATATGGTACTCTCATCTCTAATATCTTTTATTTTTCAATGTTCAGTTTTTACTTTTATGGCCTGTTTAACAAGGGAGTCATAGACTTATGTTGTTTTTCAACTCCTTCATCACTGAAATCTTCTATTACCTTCACCCTTCCATATCCATCAGTCACAGCCCATACTTTAGAACAGGGGTTCTTAACCAGGGGTCCACAGACCCCCCAAGTAGGCCATGGAAAAATTTCTGGGGATTCGTGAGCTTGAATTGAAAATTTAAAAAAAAAACATTATTTTTGTGGGATCTTGTTGGTGTGGGTGTGATATATTTATTAAATAACACAGTATAGTGTGGATTTAGTAAGGGGTCTGTGGTTTTCATCTGACTGTCAAAAGGGTTCATGGAACAAAAAAGGTTAAAAACTCCTGCTTAAAAGGACATATTTAGAAATATCTTAGATCTCCCTTCTCTGGCCCATACCTAATACTTTTTTTTCAGACTTCCTGAACATTTTCCATGGACTATTACCACAGCCTACCTTGATTATCAGTCTCCAGTACTGTCCCTATGCAAACAATTTTCTACACTGCAACGAGACTCAACTTCTCAAATTTCAAATTTAATTTTGTTATTTTCATACTTAAAATTCTTTATTGGGACCCTGTTGACCATAAGATAGTAATTATCTAGACTTTTCAGCATATATTTATATAGAGCCCTCCCCATTCTGACCTAAATCTACCTACAGTATAATCTACCTCCACTCCCCATTCCTTATAAAATATCTATAGTCACTTGATGAGCCATGTCAAACATCTCTGAGCCTCTGCTTGGAATATCTTTCATATACTCACCCCCATGCCCAGTTGCCGAACTACTACTTCCCCTGTACACTTACTATGACTTTAATAATAGTATTATAATACTTTACTCACTGCAGTATAATTTTTCATTCCCAGTTGTCTCTCATGCTGGACAATTAGCTACGTAAATGCAGGGAACCACCTTATTCATTCCTGTGTTTCTTGTGTTAAATGTTTATTGAATTACTAACTTAAAACATTAGCAGATAATCAAAAATAGGTATTTATGTCCTACAAAATTTAACATTTCAGTCTACCATACCAACAATAATGCCCTGAAAATCTGATCCACAGGAAATGTTTAATATAATTACATGGGATGTTACTTAGGATTATCTATCAGCTAGATACATTTTTAGCAGGAAGTAAATTCTCTACAAAGAGATTAAAAAAACACTCTCATGGTCATCCTCTAAGATAAATAGCAAGAATATATTTGGGTAGGAATTCGAAGACAAGAATGGCCATTTAAATTAGAGTAGAAATTTTCTGAATGGGAGGAGTCATGCTTTTCCAGGGTATACAGCAGAATCACCAGGGGAGGAGAATAATTGGAAAAAGTACATTCAGTTGTATGATACATTTTTCCATTGTGAAAAATATGCATGTATACATATATACATTCATGATTGGTATTGTATATTATATTGTACATTGCATTATATATATAAATGTATATGTGAATATATACCTTTTGTTTTGTAATACAAGCCACAAAAAGCAAATCTCAGGAAAGTCTTTTGTGGCTAAAAGGGAAAAGCAGCATATCCCCCTAGGGGAGTTAATATGAATCTCCAATGACTGAGGTTTATCAAAAGGGATAATGGATTAAAGATGATTAAGAAATTCCAAGTAAGAAAGAGCCTAGGACTAAGCAAATAGTCAAAAACAAGTTTGGGGTTTAACAAGAAATAGAGGCAGCTAAAATTTTATCGAGTGTATTGAAAAGAAGTAGAGTCATCCAAAGAAATAAATTGCAGAGGACACTATTGTCAAAGATGGTGCCAAATTAGGCGTGTAAGCAGAAACTGAAAACTTTTTCTGATTATTATTCAGTCTCTGAAGCAAGAATGTGACAAGCAGGCACAGATCAGCATAAAACAAGGTGAGATGGGATACCATGAAGATAAGCACATTAGGTCCCTAGAGCTGAGGCAGGACTACAGTTGAGGTCTCCAATTGGGACCCTGCAAGTTAAAGTTATAGCCAGTACTGGAGTGAGGAGGCACTGGAGATAAGTTTCAGAAACTCCTGTCTGTCTTCATCAAGCACTGTATAAAAGTATGCCTAATGAAGCATGTATAGGTCTCATTACAGAAGGTGAGTTCAGTTAATCTCAACAAAATCTTTGTCTCCACAGTCCAGAGTTAAAGACATCCTCCAGTGTTGTTTTTAAATATATGTGGACCAGGTGGATCCTGAATTTTTCCATCAAAATTTGAATACCAGATGTGACAACTATATGTAATCAGCAGCCTTTACAGTATGCTGTAAAGCATACAAGGTTAACAGTTAGTTCTTGGGCACTACCTGTTACAGTGGCACCAGAAGAAGCCACTGCATCATATAGTCTTTAAGAACCTCACAATCCCTAAGCTTCCTACTTTTACATCTGAATGCCTGTGCCATGAAATCCTTTGTTCTAACTTCGTAGATATGAATAGCCTTCTTTGTGAAATAACCTACAGTATTTTGTGTCTAGTCCCTATTCATTTTCCTTTATCCTTTCTTCAGAGGTTCCTGCCTTCCAACTCATTAATCATTTTCACCATTCTTCTCCAGACTCTCTCCATATGCTCCCCCTGCTCTCCACAGTTGTGGAGTCTCGCCAATTCCAAGTGTAAAGAGATGTCATTCTCAATGAATTCTGCACATGTGAGACCTATGATTAATGAAAAAGTGGCATGATACTGAGATCTCAGAAATAGTCTAATCCAACTCCTGGGTGAAAATAAATATTAAGAAAAACTGTGAAATTATTTGCAAACAACCAAACTCCAAATCACATGCCTGAGGCTCCCAAGGGTGCCAAGCACAACCTTGCTATTGTAGACACGCACGCACACACATGTATACACCACCAACTACCACTGCGTCTTGTCTTCCTTCTTGCTTAATTTCTGCTGAGTTACAGGAATTCCAGGTTAGGTGGGACGGCAAAGTGAAAACTCCAGAAATGACAACTGGAAAGTAACATGCAGAGGTTTAAGACTGAGTGCATGCAATGTAAACTATAAAGGACATGTGGATGACCAGAATCAGCCTACGGGCATGACTAAGGGCGCAACTCAGGAATGACTTTTCTGGGTCTGATTCTTACCAGTTTGACATTTGGCAAGCCACTCAATCTCTTAGCCTCAGGTCCCTTGCCTGTAAAATGAGGCTAATGATGGTAAATACATTATAGAGTTTTACAATTAAATGAATTAATAATTTTGAAACATAGTCATGCTATATAAATGTTTACTTTAAAAGGAGTATTTATTAACCTGACTAAAATAAGCACATGAAAATGGCAATTTAGACAAAATTTGCTGTTGAATGATTGGGGCACAAATCCAAGATAATTGCATCTTCTCTAATAAACAGAAAGTTTAATTTTTTGACCAACATAGTAGCTATGCCACTGGCATCTAGGTTTGCAGTTTAAATCAATTCAATATATGTGCACATGCTTGACACTTGGGGAAAATAACAAAAGAATATGACAGGGAACAGATGACAAACTCACTGGCCCAGATCTTATGAGCTGCCATTCCGTCCAGCAAGAAATACTGTTCATTTAACCTGTATCTTCATTGAAACTATTTAATTTCTACCAGGGTGTAATAACAAAGCTGAACATCCACAAGGATTTGAAATCTCAGGCTTTCCATAGAAATCACATTTTGTAGAGAGAACACAGTCTCATTCAATATTTTCACCTCTGGATATTTCTAAGTAACACCTCTCACTTAAATTCATAAATGAGTAGCCTTCTGTTTTAGTTTTGTAGGCTGTTCAAAGCAAATTCCACAGAATAGGTCAGGTTAAACAATTGGGATTTATTCTCTCAAGGTTTGGGGGCCAGTAAAATGTCCAAATCAAGGCATTATCAAAGTGATGCTTTCTTTCCGAAGATCAGCTGCCGGTAATCCTTGGCTCCTCTGACACATGACAAGGCACATGGCGGAATATGCTGCTCTCTTATGGGTTTTGTTGCCTTCAGCTTCTTGCTTCCATGGCTTTCTTCCTGTCTGAATTTCATTCTCTTATAAAGGACTCAGGGAATAGGACTAAGACCCATGCTGAATAATATTGGCCACACCTTAACCGAAGCAACCTCATTGAAAGGTCCTCCTTACAGTGGGCCCACACCCACAGGAATGGATTAAATTTAAGAACATGTTTTTCTGGGGTATGCACAGCTTCAAACCACCATGCTTTCATATTATGGATTTTCATATTTATATTTAGTAGATTACCTGAACAGATTTTCATGTATTTACTATTGATGCTTTTTGCTGAAGCTGCCAGTGTTTATTTCTAGACCTTAACATTTAAGTTAAATTTTTTATCTATTTAATTTAAAAGTCACAGGAACATGAAAGGGGTCAGATAAAAATGAGAGTATACAGTATAACACAATTTATATAAAAAATTGTAGAAAATTCAAACTAATCTGTAATAGCAAAAATCAAATCAGTGGTTGTCAGGGACTGGGGGTGGAGGAAGGGATGGATGACTGAA
This sequence comes from Dasypus novemcinctus, assembly GCF_030445035.2. Taxonomy (NCBI): domain Eukaryota; kingdom Metazoa; phylum Chordata; class Mammalia; order Cingulata; family Dasypodidae; genus Dasypus; species Dasypus novemcinctus. The sequence continues at coordinate 32,277,398 of NC_080676.1, read as the reverse complement.
AAAGGTCAAAAAGGAAACTTTTGGAGGTAATGGAAATTATTTGCATCTTTATTTTGTTGGTACTTTCACGGTATACCATTGATAAAACTTATAAAATTGCAGAATTTAAATTGATGCAGTTTATTATACATAACTTATACCTCAATAAAGTAGATGTGAAAAATAAATAAAAGCCTCAGGAAAATCTTTAGAACCACACACAACATAAACAAAACCAACCGAGAGCTAGAAGAAAGGCTTTCAACTAAAGATCAAACTCAGTTCTATTAAACTAAGATAAAGAAATAATGATTTTTGCCAGCACAGATTAAATTAAAACTGGTAATTTAAAAAGAGTTGTAGAACCAGGTGTCATCCCAGACAAACAGAAAATCTGTATTTTTATAAAATTACTCTAAAGGAAATAAAACAAGGAGATGCAGAAAAATTATAGGTGCCTCTTTCTTTAGCAAAAATGAAATGGACTATTGCATGCAGAGTTGTCAGGAATATTACAGGTACTGATGGTTCAACCTGAAATTTTTATGCAATCAGATGTTAAAACTCTTTTTAAAACTATTAATGAAACCACCATAAAGGACACCTCCTGAGTATTTTCCTTGTACATCATAAAATCCTCCAACCCACATGAAAATTTTAGAGACCGCATCATAATTAATTATGCCTGCAGAATGTTGGCACATGCAAGAAGGTTATAGAGAAGCTTTATGTCTCTGATATAAAACATCATTGCAGGATTACAACCTAATATCATACTCATTACAATTTACCACTAGCCTAACAAAATAACCAAATCCACTGGATTAGCACTTTATCATTTTCCTTATTTAACTAGTACAGCCTGCTTCAAAAACCCAAAGTTCAATTATGACTCTTCTTCTTTACCCCCTTCCAATTCATTACTCAAGCACTGGTATTCCGAACAGCTATATGTCTGGTGTCTTTCACTTGAAGTTTCTCCCTCCCCCGAAATTATTCAAGGAAAAACAAAACAAGAGTTAAAGCAGTCCAGAAGCAGAGTACAGGGTGTGTTATCCAAATCAGCAACCTCAGCCAGAAGAGCACAGAATCCCCATGAGTCTACCACTGCCATTGTTTCTTGCTGCCAAGCAGTGTCACACCAAGTACGACTGATAATTGTGCTGTGCTAGTCCAGCTCAATGCATAAGCACACAGTTCCTTGGTCATAGTCAACCCCTCCAGGCTTGGGCTGTCTTTGGAGTTGACATGCCCAGGCTCAGCCACTTCTTCCCAAAGGGCAATCCTGCTCTACAACAGTATCTGAGGGGCCTTTCCAGCCCTTTCTAGCCACATTTTCTGCCAAATGCTGTCTCCTTCACTGATTCTGAAACCTTTATTTGGAGCCTAAAGGCATCATCCTAGAATTTTACTTCAGGAGCCTCACTGTCTTTCCTTGCCTTTGAGCATTATACAGTTCAACTCTGATTCACCCTGAACACATCTTTCCAGCTTTATATCTTGGGAAACAGAGGTCAGAGTACTGATCCCTTTCTTTTCAGAAGACTTCATGATCATAATGCCAAATGATACATCACTAATCCAAAGTTTTTTCATACCAGGAATCTCAGGAGAATAATAGCCTTGAGGAGGGCAAAAAATAGTTTTGATATCTTAGTCACAAGAAAGTAGTAGGGAAACGGACTTTGGCCCAGTGGTTAGGGTGTCCGTCTACCATATGGGAGGTCCGCGGTTCAAACCCCGGGCCTCCTTGACCCGTGTGGAGCTGGCCATGCGCAGCGCTGATGCGCGCAAGGAGTGCCGTGCCACGCAAGGGTGTCCCCCGCGTGGGGGAGCCCCACGCGCAAGGAGTGCGCCCCCTGAGGAAAGCCGCCCAGCGTGAAAAGAAAGAGCAGCCTGCCCAGGAATGGCGCCGCCCACACTTCCCGTGCAGCTGCCGACAACAGAAGCGGACAAAGAAACAAGACGCAGCAAATAGACACCAAGAACAGACAACCAGGGGAGGGGGGGGAATTAAATAAATAAATAAATCTTTAAAAAAAAAAAAAAAGAAAGTAGTAATCCACTCTGCAATGCTGTAGATACCCTAATCACTGCCCCTTGACACTCTTCTTTTCTGTGTATACTTGGGGACCTCCCAACTGCAAGTGTTTTGCCTGAAGGCTTTCTATGAACACAAGTATGCACTCTGCCCATACCCAGGGCAGGCCAGAAGTGCTGAGGAGTTACTATGTCTCAGGAACAGCCCTCAACAAAGAACTGAGGGGATTGTTGATTACATGGCACAGCTGGCTTGCTTCAAAGGTGGTGTACTCAGAGAAATGTTCTATGCTGTTTCCCAGAGCTCCCCAAAAGAGTTGAGCTCCGGTTACCCATAATGATAAATTGGCTGATAACTCACTTTTTATTGGTTTCCTTCTCTTACTCTCTTCTGCACTTCCCTACCAGTATTTCCTGAGATCACGTCCCAAATAAACTACTTGTACTCACATCCATGTCTCAGGATCTGCTCCTGGGAGAACTCACATGAAGACAGCCACTTGCATAACTGAGAAAGCCAAGGCAAGAGAGCAGTAGAGAAAGATGTCAGAGACACAGTCTCGGACTAGCAGGTCACTCGGGGAGAAAATCAGTGCAGAGAAACCAAAACAGGGACACTTTAGGAATGGAAAACCAGGCAGGTGGTAAATAAACCCAGACCATAACTGGAGAAGTTAAGAGAATAGCAAAGCAGAGAGGAAACTTTGGAAAAAACAGTTCATAGAAAAATGATATGGGCTGTTAGCACTATCCCCAGCTACAGGCATAAGGAAGCTCTAGGGAAGAGAGCACAGGTGCCTTAATCGTGAATTCACTCTTTTCAGAGTACCAGTAATGAGCCACCTTCACAGCAGGAGGAATGACTGTGTCATGGATGTTTGAATTGCTTCTGTAAGTTACCAAAGTATATTCTCTCATATCGTCCCAAAAGACTTTTGGAAATATGTCTTGTCTCTTCAGTAAGATTACATACTTAAACTCATTCTTTATACTAAGCAGAGTCCATGAATTTCAATATGATTAAACTATACACACACACACATATGACATATATGTCACACACATATAAATATGCATGTATATACTAATATATACCATACGTGGCTATGTGGGTACCTGTGTGTATAAATAAATAAGCCTCAGTAAATAAACCTCAGATAACAATTACACTGCTCTTTTATTTACAGATAATTGTATGTTATTTAAACCTCATTGCAATTTTGTAAGGTAGAAAAGACAAAGAAAACCTTTTTCTCCCATCCTGGGTATTATATATGTAATACCTATGTATATGTGCATGGATGTATTGAGTTTCTATGTACAAATTGAGTCATTTAGAATCACTGGAATTACAGCAAAAGACTAGTAGTAAATTCCAACCTAAACGACAAATGCTAATGTCCTTTTAATGTACATTGGCTTTTGGCAATCCCAACTACTGGACTCCGAAATATAAGTCCTGCTCAGAATAAAGGTAACCATATTTTTGGAACTTTAAAATAGAGCAAGATTTTCCCCCTTTTACTCCCTGTACTTTCTCCTGAAAATAGAATTTATTTATTTTCAAGCAAATGCAAAACACTTCTTTAAAAATTATTCTGAGTTTATTTTTTAAGATATTTCAGTCACTAAAAATACTTATGCCATTAACTTTCAGATATGAATTTGTCACCAGCTAGTGGCTGTTGCATGGGTAACTATAAAAACCTGGAGGTGAAGATTTCATAGGTGTGAAAAATATGAGATCATCTGAAAACTGAGGAAAATCTGAATCAACTACTTAAAGAATATTTGAAGAACTGCTGTATCTCCTAATAGGTAATTTATCTCCTAATAAGTAATAGGAAGTAATAATAGGTATTGAAAATTTTCATTATCCTCCCAACCTGATTCTATTCATTTGCACATTAATATTTGCTGATTACTCACTATAGGAAAAATACTTAGCTATTTTTTTTTTGCTTTCAGGGAAGAGGGTATGATAAATGCATATATGTAGTATCTGGCTGAGAGAAAAAATTTTCACTCAGGCAAAACTGGGGTAATTTTGTTAAGTTATTTAACCTTTCTGTGATGCAGTTATCTATATAGCATTAAGGTACTAATTCCTAATAACATCTTCAGGTTTTTAATAAGAATTAAAGACAGTGATCCTTAAATGCTTAGCACTGGATCTGACACAGTATGTAGCTGGTAGTAAGTATTAAGTAAAGAGTAGGTTTTAGTATAGAACTGTTCAGGCACATATGAAAATAATCATGTACTTGAAAGAGTGGGATTCCATTGGATTCAAAAAATTATTATTTTCCAACACTTTAAAATATGTGGACTCATACTTCATTGTCTTCTTTTATAAAATCTTAGCCAAACCCTAAAGTGTTCAGTCTATTAGATAATTTTTAAGTACTCTAGTCATATTTAGTCATAAAATAATCCCCTATCATTTAATGAAAAATTAAACTTTGTTATAGTTAAAATTCCAATATTCATTTAAAATTAAACTCTTCCCCTTCTTTAGTTTGGGTCAGCTCCAGCTGGCAGCCTATAGGGTCAAAGGGATTTTGAGCTCCTTTATTTCTATATCTTGCAATTATCCACCTTCTCCCTCTCAGAGATGGCTAACTCTCGTTTCTGAGCTTTTGGGTCTATAGTAGTAGAAAACAGGTGAGGTGTAGAAAGGTCTTACTCGACTGATATTGCCATCCTCTAAACTTGGCCGATATTTAAAGTTGGCTCTTTCTTTCATAGGGGCTTCCATGGATTCCTTGTAGGTATCCCTGCTGGTCACATCAATGGTACTTCCCAGAATGCAGGCCATGCACCCTATAGCCAGAGCAGGTTTCAGGAACAGATGAACTATGAATTCAGAAGGACCCCTGGCTTGGTTTAAATCTCATTTGTCCCCATCTTGAAATTCTTAATAATGTTCTCCTTGAACGTGTGTTTCGTAAATGAAGTCCAGTGGAACATGTGTGAGAGCAAAAGAGATAGACACAATATGTGTGTCTACTCTCCCTTGCTGTGGTATTCACATACAGTGCCTATGAGCACACATTCCAGTGGACTCACAATGTATGGAAGTTCAGGGTGATCCTAAGCAAGCACAAGGTAAGCATATTACATCTATGATTGAGTGAGCATGGGCGCTGACAGCCCTCAGAGACCATGCTTTCCTTTTGAACCAGAACTACCTTGAACACAGATAGAAGGCAAGGGTGTTCTAAGAACAACCAAGGAACCATATTATATCCTTATTTGTGTTACTTGCCTGTATTAGCCAAGCACTTTCCCTGAAAGTTAGGACATAGAAGGAAAGGGAAAGATAGAGCTCTTCCTAATTCCTTATCCTTTCAATCCTTCCTTACTCATCAATTAACTGAAGGAAGAGAGTATTGGTGGAATGTGTGTGTAGGAAAAAGTGAAGTAAAAACAGCTGAGTTTGTGTTGTGCAACATTTCCATTGTTCTAGTAAGAACAAAATACATATACAAATTTTGAAATATGCATGAGTCAAATGTTGCTTTCATTTGTATTTAAAATTGGTATTGCACAATATAAAGCGAAAAGTAAAATTCATGGGAATAATTTTAAAGTTTTTTTTTAACTTAAGACAACATAAATTGAAAATAAAAAACATCATGACAAGAGAGAGACCACAGAAGAAAAAAGAAAACATTTATATTTTAGTACCCTTAGCAGCAATTTTTTTCCTGCTTTTTGAACAATTTCATTTTGCTCTGGGCCCATTTTCACTTTGCTCTGGGAGCTGAAAATAATGTAGCCTGCCTTGCCTACCTCTGCTCTCTGGAGTCTGCCTTAGGAGGTCCACCCCTCAGGCTCTACTGCTGGAATTCCCCTGCTTTGGCAGGCCATCCTCTCCGGCTGGTCTTTGGAAGATCCCTCCTGCCAAATTACCTTCGGTGGGTTTCATTTGGCCCCTGAGAAACTCCACATCCTTGCCACAACCAATGGGGAAAGTACATCTGCCTCCAAAGCTTCCCTCTCTCATTGAGCTCCTGCCTCAGTCTTTGTCTTAAATTTTCTCAGGCATGAAGTAATTTAAACACCAGACCCTTAACTCCAACACACTCCAGGGCCAAACTCTGTACGGTCCATCAAAAGCCTGAGAAGACTTGTAGAGTATATAAAACGAAAACACTACTTTCAGCCCTTTTGTATGATTCTTAGAAAAAAATAAAATGGTCTAGCAATGTTACTTTCCTTGTTTTTGTCATAATTTCCAATCTCTGCTGTCTTGGTCAATATCTTTAAATCATTGCATCAGGAAAAGAATCTAAATTCTGGAGGAAATTTGGTATTTTCTATGGTACCTATGACTATTTTTTGTAAGTTAAAATATTTAATTCTCCTTCAAGAGATTCTCTTTCATCTTGAAAATTCAATAAGTTTCACGATTACTGAACTATAAAAGCCTATGCTTAAGAAACAATTGTTAAAATTTAAAGGTTAAAAAATTAGTAACCTGGGAACATATGTGGCTCAAACGGTTGAGTGCCTGCTTACCACACGGGAGATGTCTTTTCAGTTCCCTGTGCCTCCTAAAACAAACAAACAAACAACAAGCAAAACAAAGGAAAAAATAAACTCAGGGAAAGTGATGTGGCTTAGTGGTTGAGCACCAGTTTCCCACATACAAGATTCTGGGTTTAATATCTGACCCTCGGTACTGGGGGAAAAAAAAATTAGTAACTAAAATTTGCTCTGGGAATTCAGAATTATCTAGTCTACATTGAGGAGTATAATCAGTATTTAAAAAAATAAACAATGGAATTACCAATTTCAAAGAGCAACTCAGTTGAAACAATTTCTTTCCATTTTATTCAAGCATTTTCCTGTAAAGTAGTGAACATCTTCCAAATATAAATGTGGAAAGGAACCCAGTGAGGTGTGATAAGTTTCCATATAGCCAGATTCATTTGCTTATCAAGCTCTAATTTAAAATTAAGCATTCTGGAAGACTTCTTACCCTGGAGCAATTTTACCTACATCTTTGAAATAACATCAGTCATTTTTTTCTCCTAACTAGACAAATGTTATTTTTCCCAAGAAGGACAAAGAATTAACTCCCTACTCATTTAGACATCCACTCTAATTGTTTTGAACTTTCTTGGCCAAGTGGAGGAATCATTTTTCTAGTCTCAAAATAAGATAGGAGTGTTTTTCTTTTTCCCTAGAGAAAATTAATTCAGACCTACAAAAGGGTTGCACTCCAGTTTGAGGGAATGTGTGACTTAATTAGTGTTAGAAGAAAAATCCTTTTTCTTATTCACATACCTTTTGTCTTGGTTCTTCCAAATAATGACTGCTTTTGTTCAGTGCTTAAAAGGAAATGGGTACATTCTTTCAGGGATGTTTAGCACAGAGAAGGATAGCATTACATCTGAGGAATTTGTGTATGTTTGACTTAATAACTTTCTCAAGACGTCAGTTGTAATTTGAAAACACATCCAATCAAAACTTAAATCACAATTAAAAATCTGTTCCAATAAATCGATAGTAGAACTTAACAACAGAAGTCCCTGAGGCTCTCCTGACTAGTCTAGCCCAGCCTCATTAAAGCAATAGCTGTTAGAATTTTTAATATTTATAGCCTCCAGAAACAAAGAAATTAAGATTGGAATAAAGGCATAAAGAAGGTAACAAGCTCTAGAAGAAACTTTGTGATGAATATTCTCTGAAAGGCTTCAGTTCCTTCTCAATACAGTGCCTGATTTCCAAATAATGCCTCAAATGCACAAAATCTTGAGAGACTTGCTCTTCTGGAAGCTGCTGGCAATATTTAAATATTGTAAGGCTAAGTCATTTTCATGCTACAGGAGTACCTGAAAAGCCAACCTTTTGAGTTAAAGCATATGAATGAGAATTAATTTTGTATTACCTTAAAGATTTCAAGGAACTCTAAAGCAGGAAGAGTCAGTGACTCCTTTAAGGAGAACTGTATCTCATTGGAGAGTACTTTTTATTGTGAAGCTACTCATGCTACTTCCAATTCTCATTCTAGGGTTATTTACATACCAATTCCAAGTAAGTCAGTGGATGAAACAATCATTAATTAGATCAACCACCCAAATTTCAGCTGTTCCTTCATAGGGCCAGGATAATACTACAGAAATTAATGCTTATCTAATTAGGGTTAAGAAACACCTGGCTTATTCAGTTTTTCATAACTGGTCCAACATAAGACAAGAGAATAGAACAGTTGTTCACAAACTTTGCTGCATATTAAAATCGCCTTTTAAAAATCCTGCTGCTCAGCTGTCACCTCAGAGAAATTAAATCAGAGTGTCTGGGAGTGGGAGCCAGGCAACTGGAATTGTTAAAGATTTCCAGATGATTCCACTATGCAGCAAACTTTTGGAAACACTGAAGTCAAATTTTAAAGGCAATTATTGGCAAAGTCCAGCTAAGAGCTAAGGAAAAAAAAGGACAAGGTTATTCTAGCTAGAACTCACAGATTCCAAATATTTGGGCATATTCCCTTTTGAAATGGAGTGTGAATATGCATTAAGAGTATGCTGCACACATGTAAGCCCTGTGGCTCAGTGATAGCTAAGTGCCTGTTTATAATTCTATAGTAGTTGACCATAAATACACACTGCTGGCACACATATTTTATAGGGCGTCAAATTCCTTCAAGGGATATAAAAAGGGATTGATTGGTAAATAGAAGGACTGTGAACACTTTAGCTGTTTAGCTCAGAATGTAGCAGCAGCCATTAAGAATAAGTGAGTTTGCATACACCTTCTCTGCCCTCCCTAAAAAGGAGACATCCTTTGAAAGACCTTGGATGAGAGCACGGCTGCAAAGGCATTCAATAGACTGATTTCCAAATATAAGCAGGGGTAACTCCAATTTTCAGGGAATACTGGGGTGGAGACAGGAAGATGAGTTGCATCCAGACAGCAACACACTTGCCATCCTTAGGAGCTACCTTAGTAACTATCTCCCCTCTCCACAATGAAAAGCAGGAAGCACAGTGGACACAAAGATGAAGTACCAAGTAGAACATCCCCTTTGAGGTTGAAGCAGAAAACTAAGTTTGGCAAACAGTAAAGTCACAGAGGAGAATAGAGCTGAAACAAAGACCATGCAAAAGTCTCATACTCAAGTGACTTATAAAGTCTTTAGGATAATCTACCTAGAAAGGCTGCCCTGCACTGAGATAAATTAGCTCTGACTATTCCTCTGCTTTGGCATGCACTGAAGCATCTGTTTTTCCATCCAGTCTCCAGTCAGTGACAATACCAATGTCAGCTGACTTCCCCCCAACCCCTATAATGCTCTAAGACCCCTCCAGTTTGGCTGGTTCTTGATCCACATGGATGTCACTTGATACTGAGGAAAATATTTGTTCCTAGGACGTATTTTGGTCTCATAGGGTCCCACGATGTTTCCTTGGGATTTTCTGCCTATGCCTAGTGAAACAGTCTGGTGGGGGGGGGGGGGGGGGGAGGTGGCAGAGCTTTCTACCTCTCAGCGTACCAGAGAAGAAGCAGGAAACGGGTCCCTTCTACTCCCCAAATCTATTCTTTCTTCCAGTCACTCTTTTTTGTTGAACCCTTCCATCTCTATTTACTCCTCCGGGTGTCTCACATGGCCTCAGTGGGAGCTCTGCTGGAGGCATGCTATCCCCAGTTCCTCACCTGACAACCAGTTCTTGGATGATTCTGACAGTAGAGAAGTGGAATAGGTGAAGCACTGGTGACTGTATTAGTGGGAGTACTCCCATACTCTCAAACATGCTTGAATTCACATATTTTTTACAGTCTCAAAGCCTTCTGCTTTCTTTGTTACCTTTTGCCCCATCCTGAATTTCCACTCATTACCTCCCTGAGAGTCAGCTGTTCCACCCACTAGGTGATGACACTGTGCTACCACTTCTGAGCCCATGTCAGTTTGTACATCCAAGTCTTTGTTCACTCTGGTGGTTTGGCACTATCTACCCCAGGGCAATGTGTTCTTAAACTTAATCCATTCCTCTGGGAGTGAGCTTTTGTAAATAGCATCTTTTTAGTTAGGTTACTTCAATGAAGGTGTGATCCAGCTGAATCAGGGTGGCTCTTAATCCTATTACTGAAGACCTTATAGGGAAGGTTACAGAGAGAAACAAGCCAGAGGGGGCAGCCAGAAGCTGAAATGCAGTGGAACCTGGAAGAGAAAGGAGAAGCCAGGAGAGGCTGCCACATGCATTACCATGTGACAGAAAACCAAAGACCAAGGATCAGTTCACAGCCAGCCACAAAATGCCACAATCTCTAGGGAGAAATTATAATTTTAATAATGCCTTGATTTTGGACTTGTCCAGCTTCAACATCATAAGCCAATATATTTCCCATTGTTTAAGCCAACGCCTTGCATGTTATTTGCTTTAGCAGCCAGGAAACTAAACTATTTACCCTGTATTATGTAATGAAAAGTGGTGAAGAGTCCTAGGTAGCCATGGTTGGATTCTATGCAGTCCATCATTGATGATAATCATAATACTAGTTTATTATCTTCCAAGTTACAGTTTTCAAACCATAATATATTCTTGTGATCTTTTTATTGTATTTTATATTCACCTATTGGTATTAAATTGGCCTAATTGATACTTTATGTTCTTGTACTTCTTGAGTCTGTTAGTAAAATCTACTTATTTCTAAAATTCTATATGATTTTAGCCAACTGATATATTTTCCTCTTATTTCCTCAAATTTACCTCTTATTTTTTTATCCCAGAACTCATTGACCACCTAATATTTGCCAGGAGAGGTTTCTGTCAAGAGATATGTTTGAGAATCATTAGCATACAAGTGGTTATTCTTTCCTTCTTTCCATGAGTCTGTAAGGGATTACTTAGGCAAAATACTGTTGAAGGAGAGGAACAGAAGTTCGGGATCTGAGCCCCCAAGACACTATAATGATTAGAGATCAGAAAAATTTGCAAAATCCATTGAAAGAATTGAGATAGAAGAAAGCAAGAGAGAACAGTATCCTAGGGGACAAATAAAAGAAAATATTTCAAGGAAGACAGAGAAATTAATTGAGTACAATTCTACTAATAAGTTGAGAAAAAGGAGGACGGACAATTGACCGTTAGTTTTGACAGTGTGATGGTCACTGGTGGCCTTGTTAAACACAGTTTACACAAGGGAAAGGAGAGCATGATATTTGCATGTTCCTGGGCAGGAGGAAGTGATTGAATAGTGTCTGCCACTCCTAACGTCTTCCAATTAGTGATACCCCTAATATTGAGTGAAAGAGAATGCCTAATTCTAAGAAATAGTCTGTGTTTATTGACTCAGTGATTTGTTCCTGTTCCCTGCTACTAGACACTTGTATCATAGGAGCTTGTCTGGATGGGTTCATCTTCTCCAAATGAACAAAGACTATGTCTTATGTTTTGCTAATCTTCTGCCCCCAACCGCTGGTAATGTTCTTGCCATACAATGTGAAGTTTATACTTAATTTAAAAGGAAATTCATGTTCAAAGTGAAATGCAACATGGTCTCCTACAGCTCTCTATCAACTTCAAAGTCTCTAAGACCCCAATGCTCAAAGGCTATCAGCACCGAAAGAAGAGGTGCTCTGCATTGTCATCATCCAGACCATAATGTTCAGCACTAAATGCTTGCTTAAAATTATTATGGGCAGGCCGTCCTTCCTCAGTGACAAGAGGAAATTTATCTAAATAGGTTTTCTTCAGAATGTAAGAAATCATGTACTTCTCTATCAGTATGATTGGAAATTATCCCTCTGAATCAGTCACATTTTCTGAGTGCCCTAGAGCCACACTGTACAATGTGACACAGGCTCTGCCCAAACCAGAAGCTAAGAACTCCAGGCCCACCTTCATCACTAAACTACTGAGTGACATTGACAAGTCATTGAATTGTCCTTTGATTTCTTTACCTTATCTATAAATGGATCTGTTAAAATACTTGCCTTTCCTTCTTCATAAGATAATTATGATGATGCAAAGATAAAATCAGCTTGAAAGATTTTTTAAAAGTTTAAACTGCAATACAAATCTCAAATGGCATCATAAGATTATTATTAGATTCAAAGACATTAAATCTAGAGGTAAGAGAATATAAAAACAATACAACCTGTAAATTCCTCCCTGTATACTCACAACCTCGTCAGATTAAAGCAATGCTAAATGAAGGAAATTCTCCAACATAAAATGTGTATGTCAATAGGATAAATACATTTGCTCACAATTTTTTGACAAGCTGCAAATGCTAAGACCATATAATGAGTTTAATACTGTAAATGTCAGGAAAATTCAAGAACAAAATTAAGATTAAAAAATGAAAAATTAAATTGGCAAGACATATATTAGAGATGGTAATTTGCGGTTAAAGAAAAATATATATTTGGGCAATAAAGAGGAAAGATTTGTATTATTGTTTCCACTAATATAACACTGAATATTGGATTTTTAATTTATGGATGAGGTCTATTTTTATCCTTTTTTATTTTATTATACAAAGCCTTGAGGTGCTTGCATGAAGATGTACCTTATAAATTATGCTGTGTAACTTTATACAGCATAGCCATTAATCATAAACGTTAAACTTTTCTTTTTGTTTGGCATTGAACAGAGAAATCTTGGAAATGTAAAGGAAACAGGTCAGGATAAGCTGCCATGACTATTTATTTCACTTTAAAGAGTTGCCTTGGAACAGGAAAAATGTGTCAGATTTATCGTTTCCAACATCACTAACTGTCTTAGGTTTGGGTAAGAGTTTTCTAAAGCATTTGCTAAAATAAACCTTAGTTGTTGTATGAAGTTTTCAGCATCCAACCTAGGATAATTTTTTTTTAATTGTTTCTAAATGAAGCTTTTCATTCAAACCTCTGCTCTCATGAAAATTATGGGACATGGTCACATTAAAAATAACAGGTATATAATGCTAACTTGTCATGGACCTGATTTAATTGAATATCCAGGATAGTTATATCCAAATTTCTAAAGATCATAACACATCATTTGTGCCTTATTCATAGGTGAAAAAGCACTATCCTTCACTGGTGATTTAATGGTCTGGTACCCAGAGAACCGGAAGCAGGTTACTTTTTATGTTACCTCTTGGCTAACTTCTGGAGAGAGTATTGTCTGTGGTAAATCCTTATTTAAGAATATATGTAGCAACCTTCATGACAGTATCTATGTGATTTATAAGCCTTGCTATTTCAACCCCAAACATTATAATGTATGTATCTCCTAAATTCATAGTAGGATTCTAGCAATAGACAATAGATATGAACAATTTTTAAAAATTACCCTAAGAGAAGGGTAGGATCAATGAGAAGGGCATAGAAGCTATGTAGAAGGGGTGACTTAATAAAGAATTTATTATAATAGTTGATGTCTTAGGCTTTGTAAGAATAGAACTATATATTAATGGCAGATGTAAGGACAGCCACCATGTATTTTTATGTATAATTTTAATTACTTGGTTGTGAAACCTAAGTATTGTTTGTAGTGGGTTGTGATATTGCAGTTTGGATACCATCTTAATGAAACATAGAGCAATTTCTTGAAAGTTTACTTAATTTACACATATATGTATATAGATACAAAGATGACAGATCCTGATTGCTATTTGCTATATTATACACACACACACATACACATATATATAATGATAAACATGTCTGGAAACAACTTTCAGTTATTTGTGATTTTTTTCATTGGTTTCCCTTATTACTTCCTGTGTTGTTTAATAAGTAAAATAGGGGCAAGAGAAGGATAATCTGCTAGCCCTGAGGAGCCAGGACTTGAATATTGCCATATCAACATTAAATGTGACAAAAATTCAATTTTTCAAGAGAAGAATAATTTAAATGGGGAGAAAGTCTTCTAAGAGGAGGCACTGAAATGGGAACTTTATATTTTTTTAAGCAAGGTATTTGACAGTTAAAAAATAATTACAGGTAAGGCAAAGATGCAATATATAAAGATATAAAGAGGTTTTGAAGTTTTGAAAATTATTCAGAATATAAGAATAGCAAGAGCCAAAGGAAAGAAATCTAGTATACCTGAAAAAAAGTCTGAATGTGGAGAAAATTTAAGGGGGAGACTAGAGAGTAGGAGTCACAAGAAATTTTAAAAGTCTAAAAGTTGCAGAAAAACCCTTTTATCTACAAAGACAAAATAATATTTATTCCATACCAAAAGGGAAGAATATTTTGTGTTATAATAAAACAATCACATATAGGGCAAAAGACATGGAGGTGTGTGTAGAAAGAGTGTGAGTCTCGCCACATGCAGGGCACACATCTCTGTGAGTGGGTAAGAAGTGCTGCTCCCAATGTTCCATGCAAGTCCAAGGTGGTGGTGGTCAGTGGTGTACAGGAGTCCTGTATTGTATACATGATTGCTCTGGTAACCCCCAACTTCTCCAATAAAGGAAAAGAGAAGCAGCTATTCCCTAAGGAGGCCAACTGTCAATGCCTATCCTTCTAGTCGGGTTCACACAAGCAACCACAAGAAGTACCCCCACTGCAGACGTGAGGTCCCCTTCAGTGAGGGATTGCCTTGGTGCTTTTGGTTACTCCATTTTCCTCTCTTCCTTTGGATAGCACAGAAGGGTCCCCAGGACATGAGCTCACTTAGTGGTCATGCTGCTACATCATTCCTTGCTGCTAATCCTATTTTAAGCAAGTTAGTGGGCCCAGAATTCTTAAATATAAATACCTTTCATACAGGCTGAAGATGGTAAGATTACCCACAGCAGTCCTAACATGTTAAACTCAAATTGGCTACAAATAAAACTCCATCACACATTTTTCTCAGTGTTTCTCAATTGCTGGGAGTTGACAGTGATAATTGGCACTGGATACTACTTTCTCACCCTTCTCTTCGTGTTTTCACTCCAAGGGTCCATGATAGAAAATTAAGATACTTTGTTTACAGCAGCTAGGGATTGGAAAAGCCATTCTCAATAATTTGTTTGCATTATAAATACTTGTTTTCATAATTCTTCAATACAACAAAATATAAATCTAGATCAGAAATGTGATCGACTTGTCCTTCCCTCAGTCTCCAATCTTCCTGTAGCATCCTGAGTGAATATGTATCTATATCTGAACCTTCTGATGCTATATCTAGCAATAATCCTGTAATCCAGGAACACATCACATCAGGCTGCTCTACTAGGTTTCTATATTGTCCCACACCTGACCCACATGTACCTCGAAGATCTCTTTTCAACACCTAGAAAATTCTAGTAACCATTCTTATACTTCAACCTAATGGTTAAAGTAATAAACTTTGAAAACAAATGGACTTTGCGTAGAATCCTACTTCTGTCACTTCCTAGCTTCATGATTTACCTACTTTTCTGTCCTTAAATTCTTAAATGAGTCCTAGTTATCTCATCTATGAAATGGGCATAAACATGCCCACCTCACAGATTTATTTTAATTATTAAATGAATAATATATGTAACACATTTAACTTGCATTCAATAAACAATAAATGCCATCATATTTTATTAAAATTCAGAAATAACTACCATAATTATGTCATTGATGCAAAGCAAAATCCCAAAGTACCTTTTAAATTATTAAAAATAATAATTGCTTTCAAAATAGTAAGTGTAGTTTTAATACTTCCTCTTTATTTTTTCCTTCAAAATTTAGTAATGCTAGCAAGTCATGTTAGGTATTTTCAGTAATCCAAAATATTTGCCAAATTGAGGTAAATAAATGTTTACCCAACCACACAAGGAAATAGCTTATTAAATATTTTCCTCTGCTTATTTATGAATAACAGTTCTTATAATTTAAAAAATATCATAAGATCTTAATTGTTCTAATCACATGTTTCAAATGTGATATTACCAGATTAACATTCCCAGATGTTGACAATAAGATAAAAGTCTTACCAATTTATAGGGACAGGCAAAGGTGAGGGGAATTGTACAGATAGGAAAGTTATAGAATTCCAGAAACAAAAGGTGCCATAAAGATCATATTTTCCCAGTTCAATGAAAGATATTTTTATCTAACCAGAGTAGGTTAGTTTCATGTAACTAACAATTTGCTAATACATATTAGGAATATACATTACTCCAACTCTCTTAAATTAAACACTGGCCTTTTAGAGGATATTAACTTATATCAAAAGGTCAAGATTCCTATGCAAAAAATAAGACTCACAACATTATGGAGTATCAACAAAATTCAGGCATGTGTGAAATGTGGAGATTTACATGATTAACTGATATGGAGGAGGTCAAGTAAAGACCAACAAACTGGTAAAGTTAAAACTGAGTGAGCTAGAGATCTTTATGAGGTGCTAACCTATCAACAAAAAAGTTAAAAATATATGTAGTTCTAGAGAGCAGTAATTCATAGCTAGTGGTAAAAACATTTTCATTATAATCATAAACAAGCAGGTATGTCTCCATCACCATTATTAGTCCACATTGCTTTTGAGCTTCTAGTAAATGCAATTAAAAAAAAGAAATTAAACAGTCTGTATCAATTCTAGAGAAACATAGCCAGAATTGTTTTTTGCTAATGATATAATTATATATAGAGAAAGTCCCAAAAATTCTAGTAAGAAAAAAAAAAACCCTGGTATTAGGTAATTTGGTAAGGTGGCTGGTCAATATAAATGCATATAAATATTTAGCTTTCTGCCTTGACTGGTATGAATATCTAGAAGTACAAATAAGGAAAACATTCCATTCTTTACATCAGCAAAATATACAAGAAACCTGGGAATACATTTAATGATTAAGGGATTGAGGGATAGAATTTATATAAAGAAAATGGCAAAACACTATTGAAATATATAAAACAAAATCTCAACAGATGGGCAAAAGATGCAATGTTTTTTTGTTGTATTTTTTTTCAAAGATTTATTTATTTATTTATTTCTCGCCCCTTCCCCTCCCCACCCCGGTTGTCTGTTCTCTGTGTCTATTTGCTGCATCGTCTTTGTCCTCTTCGGTTGTTGTCATTGGCACAGGAATCTGTGTTTCTTTTGGTTGCATCATCTTGTTGTGTCAGCTCTCCGTGTGTGCAGCACCATTCCTGGGCAGGCTGCACTTTCTTTCACACTGGGCGGCTCTCCTTATGAGGCGCACTCCTTGCGAGTGGGGCTCCCCTATGCGGGGGACACCCCTGCGTGGCAGGGCACTCCTTGCGCACATCAGCACTGCACATGGGCCAGCTCCACACAGGTCAAGGAGGCCTGGGGTTTGAACCGTGAACCTCCCGTGTGGTAGATGGACACCCTAACCACTGGGCCAAATCTGCCGCCAAAAGATGCAATGTTTTTGAATGACAAGATCAGATATCATAAAAGTATTAATTCTCCTAAATTAATAAATAAATAAAATGTCAGTACCAATATAATCCCATGGGACAACTACAGGAGTTGAAGTCAATGATATTAACATATGTAGATAACTACATTTCAGAAAGTAGATAAGAAAACTAGGAAAAATACATGAAGTGGCCATGGAGGTATATCAAGGGAAATACTTGCCATGTATTTTGAGGCCATTCTAATCAAAGCCATGTCATATTGACCTAGTAATAGACAAGGAGAACAAAAGGAAGGGCCTAGGAATTAATGCCAAATTCCACACATAGATTTAATACATGATAAAAGTAGCATTTCATTTCATTGACAAAATGATTTTCAAAATTAATCATGCTTGGATAGAGTTAAAGGTATTATACTGTAATTATATGAAGAATTATTTATCAGTGACTAAGAAAATAAAAACAATAGAATTATGGACAATGAATCAGAATGTAAAAGTCACAAAAAAGAAAATTCGAAGAGCCAATATGAAAATTTCTCAATCTCACTATTAATCAAGACAGGTGTATTAAAGTATTTATGTATATTCCCTTATATTCATATTGTCAAACTTTTCACAGATGCATAACTGGAAGAAGAATCACCATTAATTTGAATGGGAAAGACTACAGAATAAATAGTTTTGGCAATACACTGGAACATATCAGAGGCTTAGATATGGCCAGTCACAAAGAGGAGTCAAGTTGTCAGTTGCACAGATAGATAAGGAGTTCAGGGGTGAGGTCAGAGCTGGAGTGATGGCATTTACATGAGTCTGGATGCACGCATTAATAGAATAAATGTAGAGAAGGGGTGCAAAGACCGAGTCCTCTATACTTCAACTGTTTTAGTTTCCTAGGCTGCTTAAGCAAATACCATGAAATGGGTCAGATTAAACAAAGGGAATTTATTAGCATATGGTTTTGAGGCTAAAAGAAAGTCCAAATCAAGGCATCATCAAAGTCATGCTTTCTCCCAAAGACTGGGGCATTCTGGGGCTGACTGCTGGTGATCCTTGGTTTCTCTGTCACACGGCAAAGCACATAACAGTGTCTCCTGGTCTCTTCCTTCTCTTCTGGGCTCTGGCTCAGTTTCTTGCTTCCCGTGGCTCGCTCTCTCTCTCTGTCTGAATTTCATTCAATTTAAAAGGGTTCCAGTAACAGGATTAAGACCCATCCTGAATGAGGTAGGTCATACCTTAACTGAAGTAATCTCAACAAAAGGTTCTACTTACAATGGGTTCACATCCTTGGGAATGGATTAAAAGTTTCAGAACATATTTCTATGGCATAATACAGTTTCAAACAACCACACCAACTTGCTGGAAGAAATGGTTTATGGAGGCCCCAGGACCACAGAGCAAACTTGATGCATTATTAATTTACAAGAGGTAAATTAATAATACATCATGGAACAATACAGCCATTAAAAAGAATGAGTTGGCATGGTATCATTAATTTAGAGGGATTTCCAAGATGTACAGTTAAGTGCAAAGAGAAATGTGCAAAAAAAATGTATTTAATATGATCCCATTTATATGAAATAAATTATGAAAAAAAGAAATCCTCTTGGTGAATGTGTGCAACTGTGTGTACATATAAAAGTATGTGAGCAAGCAGAAAGATAAAAAACATGTACTAGGTTGCTAACTTTGGTCATCAGGAAAAGAAAATAGGAAAAAATGGAGGCAGAGGCAAGGCAGAAATTGATACAATTTTTAAATAATTTTACATAATATTAAAAGTTTATGATTTTAATACCAATGTATAATATTGTGGTAAAGACTGCAGAGTAATGCTAAGGCTCTCGTCCTTAGGAATGATGGCTGCTGACACCTTATGCTGAGCCATTTCCCAGGAAGCTGCTCCACCCAGGACATATCTCTTCCCTCAGAGAGACCAGTCCAGGACCCTGGGACTTGTTGATCAGAGGTACAAATTCCCAGCCTTCTTACTGCAGTTAGCAATAACTCTGAAGGACCAACCTGGTTCCAAGTACCCCTTGGATCCTTGCATCCTTTGTCGTGACCACAGCTTAATTTCTTCCACTGTTCTGTCTTGCTTTCCTTGCCTCCTTGGGGTATGTTCAATTAACTTCCTATACATAAACCTTCTTCTTAGTTTGCTTCCTGGGGATCCCAACCAAGACACATGTGATCCTAATTAAGTAAAAGAAAGAATACATATGTTTTTGAGTGTGTGCATTAATGTATACACAAAGAATTATATGAAATATGGCCCACAAAATATTGATTTAGTTTTTAACAGTATGATGGCTTTTCAGGTGAACTTTTCTTCATCCCTATACTCCTATTTATCTTTTCAAATTTTTTCAATGATCATAGATTTTTTGGACAATCTGAAAATATTTATTTATTATAAAAAGTATCTAATACCAATAGAATAATTAAAACTATAGTTATTAGAATGGAGAGGAGACTATAAAGAAAATGGGAAATTAATCCTCACCCTTCATAGCAAAGGGTCCTAAAATGCTATGCAAAGATGATTAATCACAAAATAGGGAATGAGCATTTTATTTTAGAGTTATTGAGATCATCTCTAGAAGCAAAAATAGTGATAATTAAAAATGATTACTTTTGGGATGTGAAGCTAGGGCTATGAAGTATGAGTAGGAATGGTATCTGATTTTCATTTTAAGTTTTTCTTTACTGTTTCAATTCTTTATTTTAATCATTGCACTTTTGTCTAGTATTAATTTCTTAATTCTTTTGGGGAAAATAGCACACATTAAAATAGACCAGAATTAAAATTTTGAATTACAATAGTTATATTAGAGATATAATAAAACTAAGTTATTTATATATTTATTTTCAAATTGCCTATCATGGTATTTTCCATAATTTAAATAAATGCATGAAACTTAAATCCAGGCTTTGCCACCTACTAGATATGGAATCTTAGAAAAGTTACTTTACCTCTGTAAGCCATATTTTCCTTGTGTGAAATATGATAATAAGTACCTTATGTGTGGTTGTTAGAATTAAATGAAATAATACATATACAAGCTTTAGTAGAGTCGCTAGCAAATAGAAATATTTGGCAAATGATAACTTAAACCTGATTTATACTTTCCTTACCAGTCCCAGTTACCCATGGACTTAACAGTAGGTAGTCATATGAGCTAGTCCATACTGTGATCCCAATGTGATTATGAAAATCACCACTTTCTCAAAGTGTCTCCATCTATCCTACTTATCAGTAATAATGCTAATTTAAAACAGAGGAAGAAACCAGATATTCCTTTCAAGCTTATAAGGAACTTCCTTTAGCCTACTTCTTAACTAAGATATGGTGAGTGAAGATTAATTGTATTACTATACAATTCACATATAAGTCATATAATCATGGAGCAGTTCAGCTCATCAGCATCAACGAGCAATCAAAGATGAGAATATCATTATCAAAAGTTTAAGTTTTGTAACAATGCAAATAAATTATTTTGAATGGAAGTGTACTGTTAACTTTAGAAAAGATTTAATTAAGTAGTCATGTTTGTTTGTTTGCTTTTCTATCAAACAGCACCCTATATTACTTTAAGTAGGAAAAAAAATAATCTCTAGGGAAACATAAGATTGATTTCTGTTTTTCTTGTCCTCTCCATCCTCCCTAAATAGCTCACTCTGTTTCTTGGAAGCACATTTCAAGTTACTTGGATACAAAAATATAAAATTAACTTTTTTATTATGATGAAGCCCTAGGTGAATGCTGTAATACTACCAATTCATTCTTTTCTTATTTTAAATGGACAATCTCCTTTGACAGATTTTAGTATCAATTTCTTATTTTTAAAAAAGCAGGGACATTACTAGAATTACATTGATTGGTCAGAGAAAATTAGAGTTTTACCTGTGCATTTTTAAATTACTTATCTCTAAAGTCTAATCACCTCAGACAAAGATATTATGTTCCAACAAAGTTGCACTTAGCAGTGCCTCTGCAATGCTAGCCTTAGTAATTAGGACTCAATCTTCTAGCCATTATACACACAACTACCAGCGACCCAGAAAACTCCTGCTGACATTGGAGGAACATAATGAATACATAATAGGTCATTCCCAATCTATCCTCTTTCAGAGTCTGCATCTCTTCTTCACCAGAACTCTCTTCTTCCTAAATAAAACATCAGATACTGAAATACAAGCAGGTGCCCTAAAAGAAATGAAATTATTACTGGAGAATGACTCTAAATGACCATTGCTGTTTAAGTGGCTCTAGAAAAAGATTCTTTAGTGTAAGCAGCATTAAATGACTTCCACTCCAGTTTCACCCTCCCGAGACATCTTTTCTTTAATCTCCAAAATAATTCTTCCAGAGCCAAACCAATCATCTCACTGTCCCTCAAACCAGTTAGAGTCATGTCTACCCCTAAACATTTGCATCAGATGTTTCCTCTGACACAATTTATGTACATCAGCTCTACATTCTCCTCATCTTTCATGGTCCGCGTCATACTTGATAACTTCACTAAGCATTTCCCCAGTCACATCACAGGATGATCTCTTCCATCTCTATTTCTGGTCCTTTACTGTCTCAGGGCTTATGAGGCAATTTGTGTGTGTTTTTAAAAAGCACAACTGTGGCAGAGACTGACTACCCTTTTGTCAAACCCATTTCCTTTACAACTATATCACATTTCCCAGGCTTCCTTGCAGTCAGGTTTGAGCATGTGGCTGAGTTGCAACCAATGAAGTACAGGTAGAAATGTTGTGTGCCATTTTGGCCTAATGCATAAAAATCTCCCACATGCAATTCTCTGTG
Organism: Dasypus novemcinctus; assembly: GCF_030445035.2. Taxonomy (NCBI): domain Eukaryota; kingdom Metazoa; phylum Chordata; class Mammalia; order Cingulata; family Dasypodidae; genus Dasypus; species Dasypus novemcinctus. Next base: position 32,255,266 of record NC_080676.1, on the reverse strand, counting down.
CAGTCTCTCCTCACCCTTCAATGTGAGTCAGATAGAGAAATCTTGAGACAGGAAATGAAGATTATAGACACCAAGATGGAGTCACCTGGTAGATAGGAGCTGCTTCCTAAACAGGAATGCCTAATTAGAACTGTTACATAAAAGTAATATAAATTTTACTGTGTTAATCCGGTAATATTTTGAAATATCTTTCATCAACAGTTGGCATTACCCACACTGATACAAAAATTGGTATCAGAAATTGTGTGTTAGGACAGCAAAATAAAATGTGTTGCATTAGGCACCAAAGAAATTGATACAGAAATATTAAAAAGATGGAGAGCTATGTTATACAATGGGAAACTGTTAATAAAACTGTGCCCTGAGATAATTCAGAGTGTAAATAACATGCTTACTGTGGAAATAAACAGAGACCACCCAAATGAGAACAAGCAGAAGTTATTTATTCAGAGTTTGCTATAGCAAGGGAGTCAGCCACAAGCACTTGGATTGAGCAGAGACTCAAAGGCAGGCAAGAGAGTGGAAAAGCTTTATAGTGAAAAAAAAAGGGGGAAGGTTTCCACATTCTCTCATTGGAGCGTTCTGGGGAAGTTGGAGCCAAGTTAACTAGAAGAGGGGTACCCTCTTGATTGATTCAGAGAACATATTTGGCTTTCTCTGAGTTGGCTTCCTGATCAAGTTCAGAACACTTTGGACAGACTGCTGATGAAGTTGTGGGTCAGATTTTTATTTTTATATGTTGTCTGTCCATTGACTGTATATTCCCGTAGCTCTAGGAATAGTGGCTGGAAAAAGATAGATTGTGTATTGTCTTTTATTTTCTGCTTTTTGCAAGATCTAACAGTAAAGAGATGAGCTAAGGAAAGAATGAAATGTTTTGAAACAAAAATAAAGGAGAACAGATAATCCACGAATTTAGGGCCTGAAGGATTGGAAAATTAGAAAATCCAACTGCTTTGAGATCTCAAATAAAAGAATAAAAGAATTATTTTGAGGACAAAAAGTTCATTAGGATTGCTCAGTTAAACAAAGCAGCTCGATCTTGAGTAATCAGATTGAGCGCTTCCTTCCCAGGCAAGTCAATTGTGTTTCAGATAGCCCAAAAATAGTCCTATTAGGTTGAGAAATAGAGGCATGAGGTATTGGAGCCCCCTCACAAAAATCACCAGGAAAACATGTTGATTAATATCAAGCAAAGATGAGTTTATTAAACTTACTGCAATAAGAAAGAACACTTTCACTGAGCCTTTGTATCTCAAAAACTAGAAATTAGGGAAGGCTATATTAAGGATTTAGGGCCTGGGTTGAATGATTTTCAGGCAGATGTTGCAAGGCAGGGATCTAGTTGGGAATGGGCAGATTATGATATCATAATAATCTGTGAGCACAATGAGGAAATGTTCTTGAAGCAGTCCTGATAAGCAAGCAGTTGGTCTTAATGAGCGTATTAGTTCTTTCATAGTTGTATTTTCCAAGAGAAAGTATTTTCTGGGGTAAACAACCTTCTCATTTTTGCTTGGTCTCAATACTATTTAAATAGGGGCAATAATAGATGACTAATCTCATCATTGTTTAATTTAGAGACAAGAAATTATGTCCTAGGCATTAGAAAGTATGATCTCAGTATTGTTTAATGTAGAAATAGGATATTATGTTGGATCAATTTTGGTCATTCTTTAGCCTAAAATGAAAGATTGACTGTTTATCTTTTCCATTGTCATGGTCAATCCAAATCTGTATTTCCATTTGATGAGACATGATCATGTAATGAGTTTATTTTTTGGATGATCATTTATTGAATCTTTTGACAGAGAAGTGGCAGCATAAGAGCATTAAAGACTCTGGAGGTAACCCATTTGAGCACTGCAACATAGGCAAATACTTAGGAAAAAGATAACGGTCAGAATTTGTAGTCCACTTCTAAGTCAAGAATAAAGAATGTCCAAATTAAAGCAAAAGAATAAATCCAATTCCCAATGTGAAAAACCTGTAGCACATAATTTATTTATTTGTTTGCCAGATGTTTCCAGAAATAATAAACATCCTGGAAAAATCTGTAGGGTTAAATTAACCAATATCATATCTAGGGTTGCTCTGATTTGAACCCCCACAGATCTGTCTCATGAACTTCTAAGGCAAGGAGTTCTTGACAGCATTGTCAAAATCCTCTGACAATATATAAACCGCAGCAACTAGTCTATTCCCCCAATTTATAGGCACCGAAAAGCAAGAAGTGAGGAGACTTGAGGAAAAAGCAAAGAAGTCCAAAATTCCCTCTTATTCATTAAAAGGGGGTCTCAAATTAAAATAGAATTTTTCCTCTTCTTAAATAAGTTAAAGATATCTTCTTAATTTTTTGTTTTGTTTGGTTTGGTTTGGTTTTCAGAGGGAAAATGGTATCTTAAACTAGACCTGGGTAATGTCTGGTACTATGTTGGAGATAGGCATTAGATTACTGAAATAACAAAAAACTTTCCATTTTGTGTAGCCAATGGGTTTTGCCTGCACATAACTAATACCACTCATTGGAGGCACCCAATGTTTTGGTTTAAGCCAAAATACCTTTAAGAGTTATCTAATTACTTTGTACACTTTTAATGCAACTCAGTGATAATGAATTGGAGACAAAAGGTGAGATTTAAATTAGACAAATCTTCAGTAAGACCATGACATTGTTTCAGTAGTAAACTTTCCTTTCAGCGCTGTTAAAATGAGGCAGTTTCCACTTGCCCACCACAATTTTCTTAGTTATATTCCAAACTCTATTTCTATGAAAGCTTTGTTACAAAGACCAACTATTATGAAAAGTTCCTAGATGTTGTTTAAGCAAAGACAGAAACCTCCCATGCCAGATATGATGTGATAACAAGAGCTTAGACTTTTGGCTGTCTGGCTTGCTATAGTGTTTGTGATTTAAGAAGTTGCTTAGTAATTGAGTGCCTTCAACCAAGTTACTAGCTTATTCACTAGAAGGGTCTGAGACTAATGGGGCAGAGTTGTTCTGATTTTATCTTTTAAATAAATTTAGAGAAAATTATAGCCAGGCACTGTAGCCAAACCAAGGAGTGGCTAGGGGCACAAAGACTTCTGTTAAGGACATGAGCTTTAAGGATATCATAGTTAAAGGGTAAAAAGTTTGTACTAATAATCTAGAATCTTAGAGCAGAGAGCATATAAAACAGCTAGGGAAAATAAAGAACAAGCACATGTAGATTAAAGCATGATAATCTGTAGCTTCAGTCAGCTGGATCTTGTTCTGTAGGTCTTGAGCAGAAGCTGTTTATTTCATGCAGTTGTCAACTTGATCCAAATGCCTTGGATAGAAGCAGTTCAATTTTTTACTTCTGGGACACTGCCAAGAATAACAAGCTTGTAGTCTTTGACCAGAGGGTTTTCCAGGGAAATAAGAATGGTTTATTTCTCTTAAATTGGTAGATATAAATCAAGGATCAAGTTTTACTCAAAGTTTTACTACAATCCTAATGGTTAACAGTGCTTGGTAATGTTCATTTCATAGAGATTCAAGGGCTGTCCTGCTTTTAAATCTCTTCCAGAAGACCAAATTTCTACATTTGATGTTATGCAAGTGTTACTGGGGAGGATGTTGAAGAAAGGCTGCCTATACCTAGTGATAAGACTGAATATAGGACAGTGCTTAGTATTAAAGGCAATATTCCCAAATTAATGAATCAATTTGTTTCTTACCCATAATAAGAAAGTCTGTGAATCTGAGAAAGTGTCATCTCATTAACATTGAAGACAGTGGCAATATCTTAGGCCATGGAAGTTCAAAGTATTATGAGAGTTTTGAAAATTTTCATTTTAGAATTCCATTTGTTCTTCACTTTCTCAAAGATGCAGAAAGGGGTTGTTAGAGACTGTGCTGTTTCTCAATGAGTGGCAAGGCTTTGAAAGTCTCTTAAATGAACCCCACCACCCCAAAATGGGTGCCTCATTAGTGGAAAGATAGGGAACAAAAATGAGCACATTTTTTAGTGCCATCACAGTTTAAATCTAACTATAAAAGATCCAATTGGTTAATGCTCCAATCAGCCCTGATAATGAACCAAAAAAGACCAAGATAATAATTAAAACCTGTTTGTTAGCTAAATAAAATACATTTGGAGACTTTCAAAGATTCAGGTTGGTGGATTTAGGAAGGTAAGATTCTTGACAAGCAAACTATGAAAAGTAGCTCTTTTGGTTGTTCCACAGTCTTACTTTTCAGGGGCAAGAATGTCCCGGAATAAACGGTTAAGTAATTTTCATTTGTTCTCAATATTGTTTAACATACGAACAGGAAAGTGTGCTTGGTCTCAGTAATATATACTACCAGCACAATAAATTATACTGTTTTCAATGTTCAAGGGCAAGGAAGTAAAAGAAATAAAACAAGCCAGAGGACTATTGCTAGAAAGAACTTTTTGAATGGTTTTTGGCATTCGAATAGATGAAAAACAAATACATCACAAGCCTACAACGTTTTTAAGTTAATTGCATTGCCAAAGAAACATTGATCCTAAATTTAAAAATTCCTTGATTTCCTCAAACCTTAAGACACCCATACCCTTTGGGAACAGTAAACTTGCACCAACTGTGAAAGCTGTACAACATTCAAGGAAGATACATGCTCCATTTCCCACCTCTGGTGTGGTTATGGAGGATAACGGATAAGGAGAAAATCTCACATGAACCCAAGAACTATGGAGTACACTGAACAAGGGGGTTCCTTCTGGAAAACAATGAAAACCTAAAAACTTCCTCCATATACCAAATAGAGGGTCTTCACTATGTCTGACACTGGATGTTGTTATTGTTGCAGATCAATGACAAGTGTGTTGGTCCCAATCTTCCATTTTGGTAATGTGAGTTTTTAGTGCAATTATCTTGTCTCTGCTTTACCACTGTATTTGGGCATGTGTGGAAACCATGAATGTGTGTATGGGGGAAGATGGGGATGTAACAGTTTGTCTTTTTAGGTTACAGAACACAAGACAACAAGGAGCCATATCTAGATATGATAAAGAGGATATCATATCACAAAGAGATCCTGGGCTTGGAGTTAGATATTTTCTTAGATTGCATCTTCTGTGAGATGTAAGTGCATTCTCAATATGTGAGAATATGTATATGCATATTTATTTGTACATATGTGTATATGCATGTGTGTCTGTGTGTATTCTTTTTTTTTATTTATTTTTTTATTGACTTTGTAATAATATTACATTAAAAATATATATGTGAGGTCCTATTCAACCCCACCCCCCCACCCCACCTCTCCCCACCCCCAGCAACACTCGTTCCCATCATCATGACACATCCATTGGATTTGGTAAGTACATCTTTGGGCACCTCTTCACCTCATAGTCAATGGTCCACATCATGGCCCATACTCTCCCCCATTCCATCCAGTGGGCCCTGTGAGGATTTATAATGTCCGATGATTGCCTCTGAAGCACCATCCAGGGCAGCTCCGTGTCCCAAAGACGCCTCCACCTCTCATCTCTTCCTGCCTTTCCCCATACCCATCAGCCACCATGTCTACTTTTCCCAATCCAATGCCACCTCTTCTATGTGGACATTGGATTGGTTGTGTCCATTGCACCTCTATGTCAAGAGGAGGCTCAGATTCCACATGGATGCTGGATGCAATCCTCCCACTTTCAGTTGTAATCACTCTAGGCTCCATGGTGTGGTGGTTGTCCTTCTTCAACTCCATCTTAGCTGAGTGTGGTAAGTCCAATAAATCAGATTGTAGGTGCTGGAGTCTGTTGAGGCTCAGGACCTGGCTATCACATTGTCAGTCCAGAGATTCAAATCCCCTAAATATATCTTAAACCCCAACATTAACTGCACCTCCAGCACATTAGTATGAAAGTCTTATGAAGGGAGATCCCATCTGAGTCCAGATTCATCACACATAAACACCATTTCCAAAGAGGGGCCATCTGACCTGGTAGTTAACCCCATCGGCCATGACCATAATCTGTGTGTATTCTGATCATTAAAATCTTTGAAACCAACGTAATTTCTTATCCCTATATTGCATATTACTGACACCAGACATAATTTTCTATTCCTATGTTCAACAATATTGAAACAAAACAAAAATACCTAGCTGCTTGCTCCAGGACATAATTGCTCCTGAAAGATAAAACTTGAAGCAACTGTCTATATCGATATCAATATTGATATCGATGTAGATGATATAGATGTAGATACGGATAATAGAAATAGAGAGAAATGGATATGGCTCAATCAATTGGGCTCCCGTCTACCATATAGGAGGTCCAGGGTTCAATGCCCAGGGCCTCCTGGTAAGGCAAGCTGGCCCACATAGTGAGCTGGCCCACGCTGGAATTCTGCCCCATGCAGGAGTGCCCCCATGTGTGGGAATGCTACCCAGTGGGAAAGTCACCCCATGCAGGAGTGCTGGCCAACACAGAGAACTGGTGCAGCAAGATGACACTACAAGAGACACAGAGGAGAGAAAATAAGAAGATGTAGCAGAACAGGGAGTTGGGGTGGTGCAAGAGAGTATTTGACTCTCTCCCACTCTGGAAGTTCCCAGGATCAGTTCCCGGAGCCACCTAATGAGAATACAAGCAGACACAAAAGAATATACAGTGAATGGACACAGAGATCAGACAGTGGGGGAATGGGACAGGGGGGTTGGGAATAAATAAAATAAATCTTTAAAAAAAAAGAGATAGATTTAGTATTGATATAGATATAGATAGATACATACATAGATGTAGATTTAGTTAGAATCAGAGACATAGACACTGACTTAGACAATAGAGATAGAAATAGAAAGGCAAAGAAAGAGATAGAAGAGCAGAGTGCAGCTGAGGACTAGCCAATTATTCACCAGATCTATGTCATCTTCTTCCTGGGCTCACAGCTAACTAAATTTCCCAGTATTACCTGATGTTGAGTGTGCCCGTGTGACTGAGTTCTAGCCGATGGAATGCAAGTAGAACTGAAGTGTGCCTGGGCCATTATAAACTTCCTACATATGAATCTCCATGCTCTCTTCCCCCATATGTGGGTGTATTAGTCAGCCAAAGGGGTGCTGATGCAAAATACCAGAAATCTGCTATAAAGGATATTTATTTGGGATAGGAGCTTACAGATACCAGGCCATAAAGCATAAGCTACTTCCCTCACTAAAATCCATTTCCACATGTTGGAGCAAGATGGCTGCCAATGTCTGTGAGGGTTCAGGCTTCCTGGGTTCCTCTGAGCTCAGCAATTCTGTTTCTGCCACAAGGTCAATTGTAGACTATGAGGCTCCCTAGGCTTTGCTTCTCTCAACAAGGTCAGCTGTAGACTATTAGGTGAACGGCTCTGTCTCTTTCCCCAGGGCTCCAGCTTAAGACTTCAGCATCAAACTCCAACATCAAAACTCCAACATCAGAAACCCCCTCATCAAAAACTCCAAATCTGTCATTTACCATGCCTTTTATCTGTGAGTCCCCACCCACCAAGCAGTGGGGACTCAAAACCCTAATGATATGGCCCAGTCAAAGCCCTAGTCATAACTCAATCATGCCTAGTAATAGATCAGATTACAAACATAATCCAATATCTATTTTTGGAATTCATAACTATATCAAACTGCTACAGTGGGTTTAGGATAGAGAACTACAGCAACCTTATACCATTTGGTGGAAATGGTGGAATCACAAGATGGAAGGAGCCTCAGTTCCAAAATTACTACATGGAGAAAAAGCACCTGCTCACCAAAAATATAAATTAGAAGGTTCTATAAAATAGAATTAAATATTTATTCTGTTGGTTTATGGACAATTTAGAAAATGTTTGTTACAACAGCTAGCCCCATTCTAATTAATATATCACCCCTTTGGGGCAGTGCAAGTACACAGGCACAGGGCTAGGAAAGCAGAACAAGAACAGGGTCTCCCGGAAGCAGACTTGGCTCAATGTATAGAGCATCTGCCTACCACATGGGAGGTCCATAGTTCAAACCCAGGACCTCCTTGACCAGTGTGGAACTGGCCCACGCACAGTACTGATGTACGCAAGGAGTGCAGTGCCATGAAGGGGTGTCCCCTGCGTAGGGGAACCCCATGCGCAAGGAATGGGCCCCGTAAAGAGAGTCGCCCAGCACGAAAGGAAGTCCAGCCTACCCAGGAGTGGCGCCACACACACGGAGAGCTGATGCAGCAAGATGATGCAACAAAAAGAGACACAGATTCCCATGCCGCTGACAAGAATAGAAGCGGACACCAAAGAATATACAGCGAATGGACACTGAGAGCAGACAACTGGGGGAAGAGGAGGAAGAGAGAGAAATAAATACAAAATAAATAAATCTTTAAAATAGAGAAAGTAATACAGAGATTGCATTAAAAAAAAAAAAAAAAAAGAACAGGGTTTCCTTCCCCCATACCCCTCAGCCATGCAACCTTGCTTGACCTAGGTAACCAGAAGAACTCATACAAGGCAGCCCTCTACTCTTTTTCACTCACCCACCATGTACAAAGAGGTGATAAGGCAGGAATTGTGTTTTAAATTTCTTTTTGCAGTCTGCCCAGTAAAGCACAAGGTTGGCACTCAGCAATAACCAATGAATTTAATTGCATTTCTCAGTGTTTGCACTCAAAGACAGTTGATCCCAAGTAGCTTGAAGCCTCTCAAACTTCTTTGTCAGCAAATACTGTGCCTCACTCTGAAGTTCTTCTACTTTGGGGAAAAGCATGAATTCAAATAAATTTCTAATGGAGAAGATAGAAAACCTTACCAGGAAAATTTATATGACTGTTAAAATGACATGCTAATCCTAAACTGTCAAAATCTACCAAGGAGTTAAGAAAAATCCTTAACCCCTAAATCCTATAAACAGTGTCAGTCTCAAGTCATAATACTCTATTCAGCCTGCCCTGAAAGTGAATGTGCATGATGAATTTCTATTTGTAGCCATTGGAAATTTAATCGATAAAATGAGCAAAAAAACAATGAACAGAGTGGCCTAAATGTAGTTCAAATAAGATCCTTTATTCTTAACAGATTTATCATTATTTCACAAGTAGACAGTTCATGAAAATTTGGCACATTAGAAGGTACCAAGAAGAATCCAAAATGCTTACCACGGAATCATTTCTGGAGCAGTTCTAATAAAAGTAAAATCCGGCAAAAGCACATTTGTAATTAGCTAGTCATTTCTATGAAAGCACGCTACCTCTAGAGTCAGCCAGAATGCTTTTATATTTTTCGTAGTCGCTAGCAACTGAAAGTACCAGAAAATGAAACTGTGAGTCATAATATTTCAGTCTACTTCTGCCTTATGTATCAGCTGGAGAACTGAAGCAAAGCACACCTTGTGTCAGCATTCTGGAGAAAGCAGTCGAGGAGTATCAGTGAATTTCTGTGCCTTTAACTTTACCACATTAGCCAAGAATAATTAGCAATGGTCTGAAAGGAATTGGATTTTTTTAAAGGCAACAATTCACACTTCAGCATTTATGCAAATTTGGGTAATTTAAATGTATGAGATGATTAAGAAAGAATCTTCTCTTTAATTCCCCAAGCATGTGCATGTTCTTTTCTCCTTATGCAAATTTTTAGGATAGTCTGTTCTTTGATTCTTTTCTTAGATCACCACACTGCTTAAAATAAAATACTGTAAATATACACAGGAATCAGAATCTTGCCTATGGCTTCACATAAGACTACGGAGGGAGCAGTATTTTAACTACTTTTGAACTGTGGCATGCTTACATGGAAAATGGGGATGGAGAAAGATATAAAGACAGATATCTATGGAACTCTTCAGGATAATTTGTCAAGTCTGATAAACGTAGTGCCTGAGTCTAAACTCTTAAATGCCTTACTGCTTTGTACCCTTGCATCAATTAACATTTAATTTGACTTTTTAACAACCTCACTTATCCCTAGTTTTTTTATGCCTGTGAAGCTAACAAATGTTAGCTTTTCAAAGCTGACAGTTTATGATTACTTATAGCCAACACAATTTCAGGATAATGCAATAAGAGATTAATGGACCACAGGGATGATGCAGCCACAGGGCATGCTATAAAAAGGGAGATGAACTACAATCCTGGTGAATGCCTCTTTTGAAAAAATATATTTGAAGACTAGCTAATGCAATGGCAAGAAAGAAAACTTCAACCTAATTATATTAACATTACTTATAATTTCATTTTTCAGAAGTGATTCAAGGTAATTGTTTATAAAATTTCTTTCGCTAAGTAGCATATCTGATATTGTGAAATGAAAAATATGTCAAGAAAGTTTTTGATTGGGAAGCGGACATGGCCCAATGGTTAGGGCGTCTGTCTACCACATGGGAGGTCTGCGGTTCAAACCCCAGGCTTCCTTGACCTGTGTGGAGCTGGCATGTGCAGTGCTGATGTGTGCAAGGAGTGCCCTGCCACACAGGGGTGTCCCCCATGAAGGGGAGCCCCACACGCAAGGAGTGTGCCCCGTAAGGAGAGCTGCCCAGCGCAAAAGAAAGTGCAGCCTGCCTAAGAAGGGCACTGCCCACACAGAGAGGTGACACAACAAGATGACGCAACAGAAAGAAACACAGATTCCCATGCCGCTGACAACAACAGAAGCGGACAAAGAAGAAGACACAGCAAATAGACACAGAGAACAGACAACCAGAGTAGAGGGGAAGGGGAGAGAAATTTTGTAATTTTTTTTAATTACAAAAAAAAGAAAGTTTTGGTTAAACAACACAAAGAAAGCAATAAAATGCCTCAAATAACTAACAACTGCTACCACCTTTAATGATTTGCTACTTTGACAACATAATGCAGCAATTAAAAGCTCCTATGTCCAAAGAACCTAAGGGATGTGAATCTGAGTAAAGTAGAAAGGGTTGAAAGTAATAGGGACTGATAGTGACTGTGAAAAATTGAGGATCACATGTCACATCTAAAAGATAGGCTCTACTAAGCTCCAATCAATTGTTTTCATGCAGGGATACAGGCCCAGATTTGTTAGATCTTCACATTTTTAAATAAAATACTGAAATCTCTATTTTCATATGACCCAGTTTTTAAAACTTCAAGTAGTTATATCCTCTGCTATGAAGAAAATTTGACTATGCTGCAAGAATTTCCTTATCCCTAACATCCACTAAAATTGTTTTCATTTCCAGAAGAATAGGATTCTCACTCAGGATTAAGAAATATGCATCAGATACTAGTACTAGCACAATTATTGAACAAACAACCGAGAATCACCAAACATTTGGAAAAAAAAACAACAGGTGACACCAAACCCCACAAAGAGAAAAGGTAACTTCTGAGGAAACTTAATTCAGAAAACTAAAATATTTAATAAGTATAGTTAATATATTCAGAGATTTGTGAATATTACAAAGAAGAAAAACAAGGAGTTGGAAGAGGAGAAAAAGGAGGAGTAGAAAAAGGAAGAAAAGGGGAAGAGGTTGCTATGAAAACAAATCCATGAGAATCTTGGAAATTATATATCACATATCCAAAGTTAAAAGTTCAAAACATAGATTAAGTAGTAGAAATGTCTAAGCTGAAGAAAAGCTATTTCAATGGAAAAAGCAAACTGGGATAATCTTCAAACACAATGCAAAAGGACAAAAAGTTGAAAATATGTCAGAAAATTTATGCCTGGAAGTCTGTAATAAAACTAAAAGGAACTCCAGAGAATGAGGACAGAGAAAATAGAGGGGAAGAAATAGACTATGAAAGAAAATTTCCCTGACCTAAAGAAAGATTAAAGACTTCAGATAATAAGAACACTCTAAGTAATTAAATGAAAGAAATTTAGCAAGACATACACTTATGAAATTTCTGAATTCCAAGGATAAAGAGAAAATTCTAGTATAATTTAGAGTGATAACAGATTTTTCTAAGAGAAAATTGACTTAAGATTTTTTTAAGTACCCTAAAATAAAATAAAAGTATACTATCAAAAGTTCTAAGGTAGAATTATTAAGAATGTAGGCTACTGCAACTAGCAAAACTCAAATGTTAGAAATATTTTAAAAGTTTTACGAAGTTTGTCACATATGAACTCTTCTGAAATAATTCTTTGATAATATATACAATACTATATTTCAACAAAATGAAAACTACATGCAAGGAAAAGTAAGGCATGAGTCAGGAATATATAAAAACATGAAATATCTAAATCAAACTGTTTTGTAAATACAAGGAAAGAGAAATTTCAAATAAATTTGCTAAATATTTAAGATTAACAACTGAGGAGAAAAATTATAAGAGGAAAGGAAAGAGGAGAAGAAGAAATAGAAAAGTAAACATAAAAAATAGCTCAAAAAAATAGAATTAAATTCAGAATTATCAATAATTATAAAAAATGTGAATGGGTTATATTATATCATAAAGATATAGATTCTTACATTGGATTAAAAACTACTAATTCAGATATAAATTGATAACAGGAGATGATAGTTACCACAAAATGACACAGATAGATTAAAAAATAAAGATATGTTTTACATATAAAATGCTTTATATATATTTAGACATTTTTGAAAATCAGCTGTGGTAAATAAAATTCAAAGTCTAGAAATTATTACAAAATGAAAGTAGAATCAATTCATGCGGTCACCCCTCGGGCTGAAGTGTAGTTTGCTGGCCTGGCGGGGGAGCGGCCGCAGTAGGCCTAATTCCGCTGCCCCCATAATAGGGTGGTTGGTCGGGCCCACCGCCACCCCTGAAGGAAGCTCGGCATGGGCGCAGAGTGCCCTCGGGTCTCCCCTTCTCGGCAGCCGTGCTTCCGCGGCCGCCCCTCCTCCCGGATGGCGCCACACAATGCCTTGTGGGGTGGCACCCTTCTTCTTCTTTCTCCCTGCGCATGCGCAGGGCGGAAAATTCCAGTCTGCCCTTTTCCCCTCCCCCGACAGCAGCAACAGCCAGGCGTGGGCGGAAAAATCCAGTCTGCCCTCTTCCCTTCCCCCGACAGCAGCAACAGCCAGGCGTGGGTGGGAAACTCCAGTCTGCCCTCCACCCCAGCAACAGCAGCCACCAATCCCTAAACCCTGCCCCTTCCCCCAGCAACAGCAACAGCCAATCCCTAATCACCACCCCTCCCCCGTCCAGTACCGCCCACTGACCTTTCTCCGGCAACCAATCAGAACAGGGCATGGCTTCGACCAATCAGCCTTCCCCAGCCCCTATAAAACTGTTGCCTCTCCCTCAATAAAGTGGACTTGCGTGTTTACCTTGCCTCCGCGGTAGTTCTTCTGCCGTGCGCCCTCCAGTCCTAAGAGCCCCCGACAAGGGCCTGGCCTCCCTTGTCCCCAGTTCGTCGCCTGCTTCTCCGGGCGACCCCTTCGTCGCCGGCTTCGCCAGGCGACCCCGTCAGCCAAACCGCGCAACCCCTGTGAGACCGACCCCTCGTCTGCTGCCGGACCGACCCCTCATCCCAAGTGGGACCGACCCCTAGTCCCAAGCGGGACCGACCCCTCGTCCTAAGCTGGACCGACCCCTCGTCCGCAGCCAGACCCCACCTCTACCGACCGAGCAAGCCGCCGCAAATTCATGATACATGTACAAATAGTTCTATAGTTTTATGTACCAAAAAAAAACTAGTATCAAAATATAACACAAGGAGGGTGATGTAATCAGTATGGCAAGGTAAGACATCCCCTGGAATAACCTTCCCTCAATAAAAACAAATAAAAGGACAAATCCCAATTATGTAGAATTTTGGAGGATGGCAAAGACAGCAGTAGGACTGTACAAATTCTGGATTGAAGAAGAAAAATAATCTCCAAGAACAGTAGGAAATTTTCATCCCTGATCTGCCAGTGAATACCTTTCCCCACAACCCAGTCCTGCACAGTTTAGGAGTTATGCAGAGGCAGCACAGTTCAGGTCCTTCCAGGCACAAATGTAAAGAATACAGCCACTCAGAGCAGCCAGTTAGAACCCCAGGCATATCCAGACACAGGGTCCCAAGGCCATGGAGACTTAGGGCAGAACACAAGCTGCTAAAGAGTGCTGTCTACTGCATACAAAAGGACCCCAGAAGTGGGGAGAAACTGGTAGAACTGTTGGGAAAGGATGCAAACACTCAATATATTTAGCATTGGCTGGACCACCGAAATGCAAAATGGACTTTTCTGGATTGACCCATCCTTCTGGTTTGACCCAATATGGCTCCACAAGGTTGGATACCCTAACAGGGAAGATATCAGAGACAGAAGTTGGGGCAAGATGGTGTCTGAGTGAGTGCACTTCATAGTTGTTCCCGCAAAGGACCAGCTGAGTAGGGTTGGAATCATGCCAGAGTGGGCTGTTTCAGGGGTTTGCAAGGCAAGAGGTGTTTGGACATCAATTTGGAGAGATTGCAACAGAAGTAGTGCCTAATAACAGTAGAATTGTGGGTTTCTAGCACTGAGGTTGGAAGTTGTGGGGAGACAGAACCCCTCCTCCTAGGGCTGACAGCCGCAGCGTTCCCTGAACTGTCGGTAGTGCAGCGGCATTCCCAAGCACTGTGTTCCCCAGAAGCATGGTCTCCAAGTCCATGACCCCTAAGCCCCCATAGCCCACATTCCACAGACCCATATACTCTAATTCTGTGATACCCCAGACTTCCCTCTCCCAAATCTAGCCCTCCCTGATATACGAGATTACCCTAGCCCTCCAGTTTTGGACTGATTCCATGAGTCAGAGGGTTTTGGTGGGAGCTGCAGAAGGGGCGAAATGAGTGTGGGTTCAATTTTCTGGTCCCCCCCCCTTTTTTTTTTTTTTTGGAGCTGGGAGGACCATACCAGCTGGCTTGGGGAGAGTCTGAGAAGAAAGGAGAGGTGAATCTGCTGACAAAGCCCAGTCTACCTAAACGCCCTGGGATAGGAAACTTAGTCTGGGAAAAGGTGGAGTCAGAAAATCAACTAGCCCTCCTGTAGCACACTAAGGGAGATGGACTGTAAGACATGTTTTCAAAGTCTCCAATAGCATATTTGGGGTTCCTGGTGAAGTGTGGATGCTCTCTCTTTGGAAATTAAGAGTCATTGTTTTCTCTGGTGATTTGATTCACCAAGGATCCACTTGAATCTCCTACCGGACCCCTCAAACAGCTTTCCTGCTACCCTGGGAGAGAGGGAAGTGAGAAAGGGAGAAAGGAGAAGTTTAGACTCCTAAGCTTTTTTTTAACAGCAAAGAGGATTCCTTGCTTGAAACTTTGTCTGTTTTTTCTTTTTTTTTTTTTTTTTTTTTGGTGGTTGGTTTATTTTCTTGTTTTTCCTTCCTCTTTATCCCCCCATGGTTGCTGCTGCTGCTACTGCTTCTCCTTCTCCTTCTTCTTCTTCTCCTTCTCCTCCTCCTTCTCCTTCTCCTTCTTCTTTCTTCCTCGCATTCCACCATCCCTTAAACCCTTTTTTTCTTTCTTTCTCTTCTTTTTTATATTTTTTATATTAGGTGGTGCAGGGAGTACTTCACATTTGCTGTATTTCCTCATCCTCAATATCCTCTTTCCTGTGTGTACTGATTTGGGCTACCAATGCTATCCCCTTTCCTCTACATCTTTCTATGCTCCATCATTTATTGTTTCTCTTACATTCCACCTCCCTTTGTTTGGCTCCCAATTTTTCTGACTTTTTATTTCTAATACCTTTGTACTATTTTCTGTCTTTTATTCACTCTCTATATTGTTGTCCTTTCTTTTCTCTTTCCCTCTATCCTGACCACACTGATATTTTAATTCATACTATATTCCTCCCCATATTCAATTTACTGTCTCATAATAGGTACTCCACTTTCTTACTGTTTTAACTTTACACAACTTACATGAGTCTAATATCCATTCTCCTAGATATCACATGGTTCT
This sequence comes from Dasypus novemcinctus, assembly GCF_030445035.2. Lineage (NCBI taxonomy): Eukaryota > Metazoa > Chordata > Mammalia > Cingulata > Dasypodidae > Dasypus > Dasypus novemcinctus. Next base: position 32,239,441 of record NC_080676.1, on the reverse strand, counting down.
TCTGTTAACATTTACTATATACTATTATCCTTTTTCTTTTCTTACTCCTTTTGATTTCTTTTGCCCTAATATTTTCCTTCAAGTGAACTTAGCCAAAAAAGAAATAGAATAAGAAGACCAAAGTGACAAAGAAAAGATTTAATATGCAAAAACAACTAATTAAATCCAAGATTAGACAAAGAAGCTAATCAACTGAATAAACCCACCAAGATAAAATTATGAGCAAACTGCAACAAAAAACTACAAGCCAAACCAAAAAATCAGGAAAATATAGCCCAATCCAATGAACAAACTAAAAATCAGTAAGAAGAGCAGAAAATTGAACAAGTAATTAAAACTCTTAAACTATATATTAGGAACCAATTTAATGAAGTGAAGGAGGAGATTAAGAATATGAAGAAAACACTTGGAGAGAATACAGAAGTAATTGCAATCATGCACAAAAAGATAATGAATATGATGGGGATAAACAGCACAGTCCAAGAAATCAAAAACACACTCTCAGCAAATAACAGAAGATTTGAAGAGACAGAGGAAAGAATTAGTGATGTGGATGACAGTATCTCTGAAATCATACAGATAGTAGAATTGATAGATAAAGACTTAGAAAAATTCCAGCAGGGACTTAGGGATCTGAATGGCAATGGAAAATATACAAACATATGCATTATAGGCATCCCAGAAGGAGAAGAAAAGGGAAAGGGAACAGAAGAGCTGTTGGAGGAAATATTGGCTGAAAACTTCCCAAACCTTTGGATGGAGATGGATGTCCATGCCAAGGAAGCACAACACACCCCAAATAGCATAAATCCCAACAGGCCTACCCCAAGACATATACTTGTCAAATTATCCAATGCTCAAGACAAAAAGAAAATACTAAAAGCAGCAAGAGAAAAGAGAACCCTCACATACAAAGGAGACTCCATAACATTAAGTTCTAATTTCTCATCTGAAGCCTTGGAGGCAAGAAGGCAGTGATATGACATAGTCAAGGTACTGAAAGAAAAAAATTTCCAACCAAGAATACTCTATCCAGCTAAACTAGCATTCAAAAATGATGGAGAGATCAAAATATTCACAGATAAACAGAATCTAAGAAAGTATGCCAACAAGAATCCTGCCATTCAAGAAATACTAAACGGAGTTCTGCAGGAGGAAAGAAAAAAAACAGGAGAGACAGAGTTGGAGGAGAGTGTAAGAACAACTAAAAAGAAAAAATTCAAACGAAATATGACAAACACAAATCCAAAGAAAATATGGCTAATATAATTCCTTGAAAGTAATAATACTGAATGTCAATGGATTAAACTCACCTGTCAAGAGACTCAGACTGGAAGATTGGATAAGGAAATATGATCCATCTATATGCTGTCTACAAGAAACACATCTCAGACGCAGGGATTCAAGGAGGTTGAAAGTGAATAGCTGGAAAACAATCCTACAGGCAAATAATAACCAAAAAAAGGGCAGGAGTAGCTATATTAATATCAGACAATTAGACTTTAAATGTAAAACAATTGTGACAAATAAAGATTGACACTACATATTAGTGAAAGGGATAACCTTCAAGAAGAACAATCATAAACATTCATGCTCCTAACAAGGGCACCTACAAATACATGAGGCAAACACTGGAAAAACTAAGTGAAGGAATAGATGCCTCTAGAATTATAGTGGGGGACTTTAATACACCACTATTAACTTTGGACAGAACATCTCAAAAGAGAATCAATAAAGAAACAAAGACTTTCAACAATATACAAGAGGAACTGGACCTAATAGACATATACAGAACATTACACCCAAATGCAGCAGGATACACATTTTCCTCAAGTACACATGGATCATTCTCCAAGATAGACCACATGCTAGGCCACAGAGAAAGTCTCAATGAATTTCAGAAAGATCAAAATCATACAAAATAATTTCTCTGACCACAGTGGAATGAAGCTGGAAATCTGCAAGGGCCAGAGACCCAGATTTGGCAACAATATATGGAAGTTAAATAACACACTCTTAGAAAAACAGTGGGTCAAGGATCCAACCATGCTTGAAGCTAGTATATTCCCTGGACTTTACAGTTATGTGAACAAATAAATTCCCTTTTTTGTTTAAAAAAAAAAAGAAATTAATAACTACCTTGAAATGCATGAAAATGATAACACAACCTATCAAAATTTCTGGGATGCAGCAAAAGCAATCCTGAGAGGCAAATTTACAGCCATAAGTTCATACCTCAAAAAAGAAGAAAGAGCTAAAATTGAAGAACTAACTACACACTTGGAGGAATTAGTAAAAAAAACAACAAACTAAACCCAAAGGAAGAGGAAAGAAAGAAAAAACAAAGATCAGAGCAGAACTAAAGGAAATAGAAAATAAGAAAGGACTTGAAAAAATAAACAAAACCAAGATCTGGTTCTTTGAGAAGATCAATAAAATTGACAAACCTTTAGCTAGGCTAACAAAGGAAAAAAGAGAGAAGATGCAAATACACAAAAGAAGAAATGAGAAAGGGGATAGCACCACTGACTCCACAGAAATAAATGCTATCGTAAGAGGATACTTTGAAAAACTATATTGCAACAAGAAGGACAATTTGAGGAAATGTACAAATTCCTAGAAACACATAAGCAACCTACATTGACAAAAGAAGAAATTGATGATCGCAACAAACCAATCACAAGTAAACAGATAGAATCAGTCATTAAAAACCTCCCAACTAAGAATACTCCAGGGTCAGATGGTTTCACAGGTGATTTCTACCAAACTTTCCAGAAAGAATGAACACCAATCTTGCTTAAAATTTTCCAAAATGATTGAAATAGAAGGAACATTGCCTAACTCATTCTATGATGCCAACATTACCCTAATACCAAAGCCAAACAAAGACACCACAAGAAAGGAAAATTACAGACCAATCTCTCTAATGAACCTAGATGTGAAATTCCTCAACAAAATACTTTCTAATCGTATTCAACAACACATTAAACAAATGTTTAATGAATGTTTAATGACCAAGTGGGATTCATTCCTGGTATGCAAGGATGGTTCAACATAAGAAAATCAATTAATGTAATACACCACATAAACAAATTGAAGGGAAAAAATCACATGATCATATCTATAGATTCAGAAAAAGCATTTGCAAAATACAGCACACTGTCTTAATAAAAACTCTGCAAAAGATTGGCATAGAAGGAAACTTTCTGAACATGATAAAGGGTATATATGAAAAACCTACAGCTAACATAATTTACAATGGTGAAATCCTAAAATCTTTCCCTCTAAGATCAGGAACAAGATAAGAATGCTCACTATCACCCCTTCTATTTAACATTCTGTTAGAAGTACTTGCTTGAACCCTAAGGCAAGAACCAGACAAAAGGCATCCAAATTGGAAAGGAAGAAGTCGAAATTTCACTATTTGAAGATGATATGATCCTATACACAGAAAACCCTGAGAAGTCTACAACAAAGCTTCTAGAACTTATAAATGAGTTCAGTAAAGTTGCAGGTTATAAGATGAATGGACAAAATCAGTAGCATTTCTGTACACCAATAATGAGCAATCTAAGGAGGAAATCAACAAACAAGTACCATTTACAATAGTAAATTTTAAAAATCAAATACCTAGGAATAAATTTAACTAAAGATATAGAAGACTTATACACAGAAAACTACACAACACTGTTCAAGGAAATCAAAGAAGACCTAAATAAATGGAAGAATATTCCCTGTTCATGGATAGGAAGACTAAGTATTATTAAGATGTCTATCCTACCAAAACTGATACACAGATTCAATGCAATCCCAATAAAAATCAACACAGCATTCTTTAATGAACTAGAGAAACTAACTGTGAAATTTCTTTGGAAAGTAAAGAGGCCCAAAATAACCAAACACATATTGAAAAAGAAAAAATGAAATTGGAGAAATCACACTTCCTGACTTCAAAACATACTACAAAGCTACTGTAGTGAAAACAGCATGGTATTGGCACAACAATAGACACACTAACCAATGGAACTGAATTGAGAGTTCTGATATAGATCCTCATATATATAGTCATATAATATTTGACAAACCCTCTCAATTGGGAGAGAATGGCCTATTCAACAAATGGTGCCTGGAGAACTGGATATCCATTAGTAAAATAATGAAAGGGGATTACCAACTCATGCCTTATACAAAAATCAACTCAAGATGGATAAAAGATCTAAATATAAGAACCAAGACCATAAAGACCTTAGAAAGCACAGTAGGGAAACATCTACAGGACCTTGTAATATGAAATGACTTCAAGAACTTCACAGCGAAAGCATGAGCAACAGAAGAACAAATAGATAAATGGGACTTCAAAATTAAAGCCTTCTGCACCTCAAAGGAGTTTGTCAAGAAAGTGGAAAGAGAACCTACACAATGAGAGAAAATATTTAGTAACCATATATCTGATAGGGGACTTATACCCTGCATATATAAAGAACTCCCATATCTTGAAAATGAAAAGACAAAAACCCATTTAAAAAATGGGAAAAAGATTTAAACAGACACTTCTCCAAAGAAAAACTACAAATGGCTAAAAAGCACATAAAGAAATGCTTCAAATCACTAGCTGTTAGGGAAATGGAAATCAAAACTACAGTGAGATACCATCTTACTCCCATAAGACTGGCAGCTATCAAAAAAACAGAAGACTACAATTGTTGGAGAGGATATGGAGGAATGGGAACACTCATCCACTGCTGGTGGGAATGCAGAAGGATCCAGCCATTCTGGAGGACAGTTTGGTGGTTTCTCAGAAAACTAGCTATAGATTTGCCAAATGACCCCACAATTCCACTTCTGGGTATATACCCAGTAGAAATGAAAACAAGGACACATCAATGTTCATAGCAGCATTGGTCACTATTGCCAAAAGTTGGATTCAACCCAAATGCCCATCAACAGATGAATGGTTAAATAAAATGTGGTATATACATACAAGGGAATATTGCTCACAATAAGAAGGAATACATTACAAACACATGTGATAACATGGATGAATCTTGAGAACCTTTTATTGAATGAAGCAAGCCAGGCATTGAAGGACAAATATTACTTGACATTTCTGATATGAAATAAGTAAACCAAGCTGTCTCAGAAAGCTAGAGACTGGATGATAGGCTTAAAAGAAGTTGAGGAGAGAGGAAGGTTGTGAGGTGCCACCTACATGGGTGAAATCTATGATCAGATGGTGGTAAGTATTTGTAAAAGGAAGGGATAAAATGGGGGCATACCTTTGAGTGGAGCTTTGAGGTCTTGAGGAGGCCTAGAGATGGGAGGATGGGTCAGATGGCCCAAGAAATTGGGGGAAGGGTGGGGGAACATTTGGATATAGGAGATTGTCAGGTATGTGGCTGAAACTATAATGTTGAGGAAACTTATTAGAAAATATAATAAGGAAGTTTACCTGCTTAAGATGCATAATGGGGCCATCTGACACAGGGCAGACATCTAGTGAGTGTGTGAGTGCTCATTTTGCCACAGTGGGTTATATCATTGGGTGGAGACCCATACAATGAGTTTGAAGGTATACCCACAACCTGGGGAGGACTGATATTCTCAAACAGAGGGAATTGTGTCTCAGGAGAGAATTGGTGGCTCCCAATGGGTTAGGGCAATCAAGTATGTCAAGCCCTCAACATTGTTGCAAGTATCTGTGAATATGGCCCTTCAAGTAATGAAGATTTATTGTCACCATGGGTGTTGTAGGGAGGGGGACGGAGGTATTGAATAGATGGAATCAGGGTAACTGTGGGGCAATGGAAGTGTTCCACATGAGCATGAAATGATGGCTATAGGACATATTAAATTACACCAAAAATGTATAAGCGTCTATAGGCTAAAATGTATACCATAATATAAAACATAAGATAACTAAAAATTTTAAAAATTGTATAGTCTAAAATATAAACCATAATGTAAACCAAAATGGAACTTTGGTTGAAAGATATGTTTCAATATCTGTACATCACCTGCAGCAAATATAATATGAACATGTAAAAATATCATTGCTGGGGAAGGGACAAAGTGTTTGATGTTGGATATGTGGGAGTACTCTATATTATATATGTGAATTACTCTGATCTAAAATTTTTTGAAGACAAAACTAATACTTAGGGGAAAAAAGGATGTAGACACTGAGGAAGAAATGAAAGAAATTGCCTTGCCACTGTACATAAAGGGCAACAGCTATTGCAGTGATGAAAGGCAAAACATCAAAATCAAAGCTTTTTCATTTTTGATACTCCAATTATTTTTACTTTATTTAATTTTTCTAAATTACTGGTATTCTATATCTAACCTTTAAACCCATCACTATATTCCATTTTACTATTAATGGAACCTGACAATATATTAGGCTTCATTTTTTTAAGAAGTTGTGGACCACAGAGAGGTTCAACTATGGCAGGGGAGGAGTACTGAGTGGGGTGTTATTGGTGAGGGGCACATGATTGGGAGGGAGTTCTCCAGAGCATGTATACAGTGTACATAAAAATGTTTGGATATTTTCACAGTGGCTACAGCTAAAAACAACAACTGAGGGAGTGCTGAGCTCCTAACCAGGGGAAATCTATCACATTCCCAATGAAACAGCAACAATTCCCCTATTGCAATGGCAAAGACTGATAAAGGATGGTCCAACAATGAGCCCTTGATAGTGATGACTATGCTTATGAACCTGTGTGCCTGAAATATGAACTAGGCCTAGAGTTGCAGAATGCCTAAGAACTACTTCCTGAGAGTCTCCATGTTGCTCAAATGTCGCCACTCTCTAAGCCAGACTCAGCATGTAAATGCATTACCTTCCCCCCAGTGTGGGACATGACTCCCAAGGATGAGCCTCCCTGGTGCTAAGGGATTACTACCAAGCACCAGCTGATGATGTAACTAGAAAAAGACCTTGAATAAAAGGGTCAACTCAGACCAGCAGAATATCTCAGCCTACATGTAATATCAGGTGTTAAAACAACTTTTTGACCTTGAATAAAAGAGGGAAATGGAAAGAACAAATGAGTTTATATGGCTTGGAGTCGCCAAAAAAGAGTAGGAGGTCATCAGAGGGGTCGTGAATATGCATGCCTCAGCAGGGTCTCAGAGACAGCCAAAGTAGATACAACCCCAGGTACTGGTTTTCCTGAGGGCTACAGAGACCCACAGGTTCTATGGTCATGGCAGATGCTCTGGAGTCCAGGGCCATGTCAGCTGGTCCTCTTTGGAGTTTGTGTTCCTAAGTGTGATGGAGTTGGACTCATATATGATCATTCTACACATGCCTCTTCTGTCACTTTTACTGGACCTGTGGTTGGCAATGAGGTTGGTGTATACTCAGGAGACTTGAATCTCTGAACTGTCCATGTGACAGCCAGGCCCTGAGCCTCAGCATACTTGCAAGTCCTACCCTCTGATTTATTGAACTTACCCTGGCCAGTGAACAGGGAGGTGAAGATGGTCAACCACCACACCAGAAAGCCAAGAGTGCCTACAACTGCAAGTAGGAGAATTGCATCCATCATCCATGTGGAATCTAAGCCCCTCTTGATAAAGAGGTGGAGTGGACATAACCATCGCAGGGTCCACAAGATAGAGGAACAGAGTATGGATTAGAGTGGACTTACTGATATTCTACTATGGAACTATTGTGATTAGTAATGGAAGAAATTGTAGAATCGATGTGGAAAAAGTGGCCACAGTAGCTGCTGAGGACAGGGAGAGGGAAGAAGAGATATGATGTGGCTGCATTTTCAAGACTTGGGATTGTCCTGGGTGGTATTGCAGGGACAGATGCTCAACATTTTATGTCCTGCCATGGCCCACTGGGTGGACTGGGGCAGAGTGTAAACTACAATGTAAACCATTATCCATGTGGTGCAGCAGTGCTCCAAAATATATTCACCAAATGCAATAAATATTCCATGATGATGAAAGAGGTTGTTGATGTGTAAGGAGTAGGGTGAGGAGGGTGAGGGGTATATGGGGAACTCTTATATTTTTTGAATGCAACACTTTAAAAAAAATAGAGAAAAAAGAAAAAGGAAAAAACAGAAATCAGAGACAGAAAATTCTCACAGAGGAAAAAAAAAAGTGGGGACAAACAACTGCTGTAAGGCAGGATGGGCCTCAGCACTGAAAAGTATAAGGAAAGGGAGGATTGAGTAAGGGAAACAATTTTTAAAAATAATAGGAGGTGACTAGAAAATACTGAATAGAAAAGATCAAGATTCCTGGAGAAGGAACAGAGAAAAGGAAGCTTTCTTGTGGATGTGAAACAATTGCACAAAAAATGCAATCTCAAAAAGTATATTGCATATCCAGGACTAGTATCAGATGAAGAAGAACTAAGAAAATCTGAAGAGTTAAACATGGGCTACTCTAAAAATCCAGAATAAATTGAACCAAGCATCAAAGAAGAGCCTTAGCACAAAGCCAATCAAATAATAAAATCCTAGAAAAGAGGGAGAAACTGACACTCAGGGTTAGCTCACAAAGGTAATCAGATGCCCAGACATCAGGAAAAATTACAAGTCATATTAAGAAATAAGGACATATGGCTCACACAAGGGAAAAAATTAAAACTTCAGAAGAGACACAAAATTTGGAACATCTAATCAAAGAAGTTCAAAAAAATCTCCTAAATCAAATTCAAGGAGATGAAGGAAAATATGGATATATAGCTAAAAAATATTAAGAAGATAATGTATGAGTGTAAAGAAGAATTTGAAAGTATAAAAGGAACATAACAAATTATAGTTTAAAGACACAATAGTAGAGATTAAAAATACAGCCATATGGCAGCATATTTGAACAGACAGAAGAAAGAATCAGTGAACTAGAAGACAGGATATCTAACCCATTCAGTGAGAAGAACAGATACAGAAAAGAGTATAAAAAATTGAGCAGTGTCTCAGGTATTTAAGAGAGAGAATGAAATGTACAAACATAAGCAACTTGGGTGTTCCAGAAGGAGAAGAGAAGGGAAAAGGGACAGAAAGAATATTTGAAGGAAATAATGGCCAAAAATTTCCCAACCTTTATGAAGGACATAAATATAAATGTACAAGAAGTACAATATACTCCACACATAATAAATCCTAATAGACCTTCTGCGAGGCACATATTAATCAGAATGTCAAATACTAAAGATAAAGAGAGAGTTCTGAAAGCAGCAAGAAAAGAGCAATTCACATTAAAGTCATCCTCAATAAGACTATATGTTGATTTGCCATCAGAAACCATGGAAGCAAGAAGGCAGTGGTAGGATATATTTAAGGTAATGAAAGAGAAAGACTGCAGCAAAAATTCTTCATATGGCAAAAATATCCTTCAAAAATGAGGGAGAGTTTAAAATATTCACGGATAAAAAGAAACATATTGTCAACAAAGGACATACCTTATGAGAATTATTAAATGGAGTTCTGCAGGTTGAAAGGAAAAGACAGGGGAGAGTGGTTTGGAGTAGTATGTATTTATTACATAAGTACTAGATCTTATGTAAGGATAACTAAAGGGGCAAACCCAACACTACTGTTTCCTCAATATACAACTCTACTCTTCTACTCTTTAATTTGTATAAGTCAGAAAACAGGTGAACAAGAAAAAGGCATGTTTATTGATCATGAAAATGAAATATAAAGAGATAACTTTAAACAAAAACAACATAAAGAGGGGAAACCAAAATATATAGGAGCAGAGAACATATATAATATACTATTAAAGCTAACTTAGTATCTTTTCAAATTAGTAGGTTATATATTTAAGTTGTGTAATGCAAATCCCAGGGTAACCACAAAGAAAATATTTTAAAAATACACAGAAATAGAAATGAGAAAGCAATCATTCAGATACCTCACATATGATAACTATATAGAAAAAAAAAGTGGTTATGAAAAAGGAAAAGAAAGACAAAGATATGACATATAAAAAGTGAAGGACAAAATGGCTAAAGTAAATACTGCCTTTACAGTAATAACTCTGAATGTTAATAAAATAATTCCTCAATAAAATGACAGAGATTGGAGAATGGATAAAAACCATGCTTCAACTATATGTTGTTTACAGGAGACTCATTTTAGACCCAAAGACACAAATGGGTTTAAAGTGAAGAGATAGAAAAATATATTCCATGCAAATAGTAACAACAAAAAAGCTGGAGTACCTATACTAATATAGGATAATATTGAATTTAAATGAAAGATGATATAAGAGACAAAGAAGGACACTTATATTAATAAAAGGGGCACTCCACCAAGAAGAAATAATAAACATAAATATTTATGCACCTTGCCACAGTACCCCACAATACATGAAGCAAACACTAGCAAACCTGAAGGGAGAAATAGAAACCTCTACAATATTAGTTGGAGAATTCAATTCACCTCTCCCCTCAATAAATAGAGCTTCTAGACAAAAGATCAATAAAGAAACAGAGAACTTGAATAATATGATAAAAGAACTAGATCTAACAGACATAGTACTCCCCAAACAGCAGGGTGTACATTTTTCTCAAATGCACATGGATCCTTCTCCCAAATAGACCACATGGTGGGTCACAAAACAAGACCCAATAAATCTTAAAAGACTGGATTTAGTCCCAGAATATGGCATCAGAGTGGCAGGCAAGGCTCAACTCTCTCACAAAAACAATGGAAAAGGGACAAGAGCTGCCTAAGGGACATGCTTTAGGAATCACCACACAAGGGCAGTACTACACAACTCCAACGAAGTTAGGGTCAAAGAAATGAAGAACCAAAAACAGCAAACCTGAGTTACCAAACCCCCATGGCAGCTGGAAAGTGTTCCCCTCCTAAACCCCTGAGATTTTAGGCCAGGTAAAATACCTGATTCACTGAGGCCAACTGAGAGGGGAACAGATATCTACCTTACTGTCAGCTGTTACAAGGGAAAAGGAGGGGGAGCCAGTGGACTTTCCTTAAGTGAATTTGGTCAGCAGAACCCAGTTTGAATCTTGGCACTGGCTAAAACAATAGACAGGAAAGCAGAGGTTGAAAGAAACACCTACATGGAAACATGTGCCAATGAACACAATCTGCTGATGTGTCTGGAAAGTGCATGGAGAAAAAGCAAATTTATGTCTCCCTTAACCCAAACAACTGGAAGAAAATCTGTGCCCCATTATTGATTCCCTGGCCCAATTTTGATAACTTAAGCTGAGCAATTTTAAAGTCTTAGAATAAGTTGAACCAAATATCAAAGAAGAACTATGAAAAAAATTCAATAGTCAAGAGAGAAATTGACCATTAGAGTAAATTCATGAAATATTCAAATGCCTAGATATTAGCAAAAAATTACAAGGCCATACTAGGAAACAGGAAGAGATGGCCAAACCAAAGGAATAAACAAAATATCCTGCAGAGATACAGGATTTAAGAAAATTGATTAATAATATCACACAACTCTCCTAAACCAATTCAAAGAATGGAAAGAAAATATGTCTAAAGAGATAAAGATATTAAGAAGACACTGGTTGAACATAAAGAACAATTAGAAAATCTGCCAAGAAAAGTAAAATAGCTTATGTGAGTGAAAGACACAATGGATGCGATTAAAAATTGAGCTCAAGTGGTTGAGCACTTGCTTTCCAGGTACAAGATTCCAAGTTCAATACCCCATACCTCATAAACAAAACAAGTGAAATAATCAACTCTTATTAGGCAGCAGATGTAGCACAGTGGTTGAGCACCTATTTTCCATGTACAAGGTTCTGGGTTCAATCCCTGAGACCTTGTAAAAAAATTACATTAGAAGCACATAACAGATTTGAGTTGTTCAAAGACAGAATTAGTGATTTGAAGACAGACTATCTGAACTGGAAAAGACAGGAGAAGAGAAAGAGAAGAGAATGGAAAAAATGGAACAGGGTATCAGGGAAACGAATGAGAAAGTGAAATGTACAATCATATGCATTATTAGTGTCCTAGAAGGAGAGTAGAAAAAGGACAGAAAGAATTTTGATAAAATAATGACTGAAAACTTCCCAACCCTTGTGAAAGACATAAATATCAATATCCAAGAAGAACAATGCACCCCAAACAGAATAAATCCAAATACACATACCCTGACACACCTACTATTCAGAATGAAAAATATCAGAAATAAAGAGAGAATTCTGAAAGCAGTACAAGAAGAATGGTATGATATACTTAAGGTACTCAAAGAGAAAAACATCCAGATAAGAATTCTATATTTGGTAAAACTGTCCTTCAAAAATGAGGGTGAATTCAAAGTCTTCACAGAAAAAGAAAAACTGATAGAACATATTACCAAAAGACCAGAATTACAAGAAATAGGAAAGGGAGTGCTGCAGCCTGAAAGGAAAAAACAAAGGCAAGAGACTTGGAGAAGAGTGTAGAAATGAAAATTATTAGGAATGGTAAATTTAAGGGTAAAAAGACAGACAATAGTAAAATATGACAATGAAAAGCCAAAGGACAAAAGGATGAACAAGTCATGCTTTTAGAATAATAACATTGAATGTTAATGGCTTGAACTCCCCAATCAAAAAACATAGACTAATAGAATAGATTTATTTATATATTTTATTTTTATTTTATATTTTATTTTATTTTTTATTTCATTTATTATATATTTTATTTTATTTTTATATTTATATATGAGCCATCTATATGTTGTCTACAAGAGACTCATCTATATGTTGTCTACAAGAGACTCACCTCAGATGTAAGGAAACAACCAAACTGATTAAAAGTGAAAGATTGGAAAAAGATATTTCATGCAAATACTAACCAAAAAAGAACTGGTTAACATTGGAAAAAATAGATTTTAAATGAAAAACTGTCCTACGGGATGAAGAAGGTCATTATGTATTAATAAAAGATTCAATTCACCAAGAATAAATACCTATACTAAATAATTTGTGCACATAACCTGAGTGCCCCAAACTGCATGAGGCACAATCTGGCAAAACTGAAGGGAGTAATAGATATCTCTACAATAATAGTTGGAGACTTCAATACACAACTCTTCTGTTGGACAGAACATCAGGACAGAGGATAAATAAAGACACAGAGAGCATGAATAATATGATAAATGAACTATACCTAACAGACATCTATAGAGAATTGCACTTCAGAACAGCAGGAAATACATTCTTTTCAAGTACACATGTATCCTTCTCCAGGAGAAACCATATGTTGGGTCACAAGACAAGACTCAATAAATTTTGAAAGATTGAAATTATAAAAATCACTTTCTCTTATCATAATGGAATAAAGTCTGAAATGAATAATGGACAGGAAAAGGGAAAATTCATAAATACATGGAGATTAAACAACATACTCTTAAATATTGGGTCAAAGAATAAATAGCAAGAGAATTGAGAAAATATCTTGAGATGACTGAAAATGAGAACACAACATATCAAAACCAATGGGACACTGCAAAGGCAGTGCTGAAAAGGAAATTTATAGCTATTAATGCTTAAATTTAAAAAGAAGGAAGACTTTGGAATTATGATGACCACTCTCTAATTGAAAGAGGTCTTAGATCCCATTGGGCAGATGCAGATAGATGGAAATGGATTGCTTACAATTGTTCCTTGGGATGGGCATTTTCCATCATCTCCTTTTTAGGTGAGATTTCAGGGCTCAACTGGCACATGAAAAGAGCAAATTTTAAGTCTCTGGGACATATGTTTACCTGGTATAGTACTGTAGCAGTTTGATATGGTTATGAATTCCAAAAATAGATATTGGGTTATGTTTGTAATCTGGCCTGTACCTGGGCATGATTGAGTTATGATTAGGACTTTAATTGGACCATGTCATTAGGGCATTGAGTCCCCACCCTTTGGTGAGTGGGGACTCACAGATAAAAAATATGGCAAAGGACAGAGTTGCAGGTTTCTAATGTTGGAGTTTGATGCTGAAGTCTTAAGCTGGAGTCCTGGGGAAAGAGACAGAGCCTTTTTCCTGATAGTCTACAGCTGACCTTGTGGAGGAAACAGAGGCACTGAGCTCAGAGGAACCCAGAAAGCCTGAACCACCACAGATGTCAGCAGCCATCTTGCTCCAAATTGTGGAAATAGACATCGGTGAGAGAAGTAACTTATGCTTTATGGCCTGGTAACTGTAAGCTCCTATACCAAATAAATACCCTTTATAATGCCCAGCAGATCTCTGGTGTTTTGTATCAGCACCCCATTTGCTTGACTAATACAAGTACTTGTTGCACCATAACCTGAAATCTGCCCACTTCTCTAGTAACAGCTAACGGCACAAGACCACAAGTCCACCCACAAGCTTCTGCCAATCCCCAGCCGCCCCGTAGCCCTCACTCCTCCTGCTCTACCCTGCCCTCCTCATTCTCTATATAACCCACTGCACTTCCTTAATAAAATGGACTTGCGCACAGACCTGGTCTCCGCGGCTTTCTTCCTCCCCTTGCCGTGCGTCCTCCACACCTGAGAGCCCCTCTGAGGCTGTCTGCCGCAGCCTCAGATGCCGCTGCGGTCTAGCCTGACCCCTCCAGACCCCCCCGTCAGCGTCGGGGTTAAACAAACCCCAGCCGCAACTGGCGCCCAACGTGATAGCAGTTCAAGTCCGGTCTGGCGTGACCGCTGCCTCACCCCTGTGGGATCTTGCTCCCACCCCTTCGCTGCACTCTCAAGGTAAGGACCCCCGTTATCGGCCCCCGGCAGAAAAATGGGCGGGCGTCTATCTTCCCGCCAAGCGCCGCAAGTCAGAGCACTTGCTGGCCTCCTAGACACTAATGGCGTTAGGGTTTCCCTCCGCCACCTGCAAAAGTACTGGGATCTCCTCCTGCCTTTCAATCCGTGGCTGGCCACCTGCCACCTTTGGAGCCCAGACACTTACTCGCATCTCATTGACTGCGTCACCTCCTCTATGGAGCATGATGGCAGGTCGTTTCCCCCTGGCCTCCTGCCCCCGCTCGTGGCCATCCGCGCCTGCCTCCTTGGCGCGCCTGCCCCGAAAGACGCTTACCAGGTTTCCGCCAGGGCTGCTGCACGGCCGCTCAACTGCGACCCTGATAAGGGGGACACTCTCGACTCAGATACTGAGTCCTTATCTAGTCAGCTCAATGCCGACCTTGAGCTCCATCCTCTTCGGGACGACCATTATCAGGATGGCGAGCTTCCTCCTTCTTCTCTGCCCGAAAAGGGGAAGTTCCCACCCGGTCACCAAGATGGCAAACTTCCTCCTTTTTCTCTGCCTGAAAGGGAGAAGTTCCCGCCTGGCCACCAAGATGGCAAACTTCCTCCTTTTTCTCTGCCTGAAAGGGAGAAGTTCCCACCTGGCCACCAAGATGGCACACTTCCTCCTTCTTCCTCGCCTGAAAGGGGGAAGTATGGGCCCTCGGGCGGAAACCCCGCCTCTCTTTACCCGCCTCTTCCGGCCACTCCGCCATCTTGGCGCAGGCCGGAAGGAGAGCCTCCGCCATCTTATAAATCACCGGAAGCCTTGCCGTGGACATTTTGTCCACCGGAAACTGCTCTGCAGCCATCTTGTCTGCCATCATGGCGTGGACCGGAAGGAGAGCCCCCGCCATCTTGTCTGCAACAGGAAACTCCTCTACACCCATCTTGCCCCTCTCGGACAACATGGCCGCCACCTCCTCTTTCATCGGCCGCTCCGCCAGCCCCAACGTCCATGCCTTGGACTGGTTCAGACACATGGCTGGGCCACTCTAGCCCACCCATGACAGGGACCGCCCCTCACCTCTACCCCCTAAACCCTGCGCCCACTCAGGCGTGTCCCCAACAATGGCTCCCCTTCACCACTGATGAGATTAAGAATCTCAGATGCACAGTTAAGGAAGACGGTGTTGGAAGTCCTTATGCACAGCAGCTGCTCGAGGAGCTTGGGGCTCAACTCGTCATCCCCTATGATTGGATCTCGCTCGCCCGGGCCATCCTGGCCCCAGGACAGTTCGTCGAATGGAGAAGCCACTTCCAGGCAGAGGCTGAGAGGTGCGTCGCTGAGAATGCCAATGCGGGTATCCAGGACCCCCCGGAGGCATACACTGGCATCGGTACTTTCACCGACCCTGTACAATACCGCAATGCGCCCCCCGGTTTCTGGCTCCGGCTTAGAGAACTGGCCCTGCAATCCTTCCACAATGTCTTCACCACGAGACCTCAATAGCTCGTCCAAATGACCCAGGGCAAAGACGAAGATTTCACTACCTTTGTCGCCCACGTCATCGAGGCCTGCCAACGCAAGGTCCGCGGAGAGGAGGCCCAGGTCGCTCTCGCCAAAGATCTCATCGTCGAGGGATGCCTCGATGCTTGCCGGCAAATCATCCTCACCATGAGGGATAAAGGCGTCCATGACTGGGTCTTGGCTTGCTGCAACCTTGACCTACAGGCCACTAGCCTCGCCAAAGCCATCGCCACGGCCCTAGCCGTTTCTTCCAGATGCTTCAGGTGCAGTGAGACAGGCCACTTTGCCCGAGACTGCCCACAACCGCAGACAGGGAGACCACCCCTCCCAGCGTCCGGCAGCTGCCCTCCATCCCGCCTGAGAGGGCCTCCCACCCCATGCCCTCGATGCGGAAAAGGATATCATTGGGCCCGCGACTGCCGCTCCGCTCAAGGCCCTCGCCAACCTTTAAACTCCCAGCGGGGCAAGCCTCAGCCCCGCCCCCAAGAGGCCACCCACCAGAGAGCCCCCAAGCCTTGATGTGGACGGTTCCCATCAGGAGCGCCTCCAAGCCTGTCATGGAGCTCAAAATCGAAGGGCAATGGTTAGAGGGACTCCTCGACTCCGGTGCTGAAGTCTCCTGCATTCCCTTTGAAATCGCCGCCTTCAACCACTGGGCTCTTGAGCAGGGGCCTCAGGTGATTAGGGCCACAGGCTCCGCCGAGTCCTGGAGATGCGCCACTCCTATCAAATGGGAGGACCGAGAGGGCCGGCATGGTCGCTTCCGCCCCCTCATCCTCTCCACCGTTGGCGGCATTCTCTGGGGAAGAGACATCCTCAGCCAAACGGGAGCCATCCTAACTACCGAAGCCCTTTCACTCAATCTGCCCCCCCCCCCTTGTAGGGGCCACTGCTCCCATCACAACGCCTGACCCTATCCCTCTGGAATGGGACACAGAGGAGCCCATCTGGGTCGAGCAGTGGCCCTTGCCAGCCTACAAACTGCAAGCCCTCTCTGCTCTCGTCAAGGAGCAATTACAGGCAGGGCACATTGAGCCATCCACCAGTCCCTATAATTCGCCTATCTTCGTAATCAGCAAGAAAGGCACCGGTAAATACCGCCTTCTCCACAACCTGCATGAGATCAACAAGCACATCAAGCCAATGGGGTCGCCTCAACCAGGATGCCCGCATCCCACTGCAGTCCTGCAGCATATGCACGCGGCAATCATCGACATCAAGGACTGCTTTTTCTCCATCCCTCTCCATCCACGAGACTGCCCACGGTTCGCCTTCACTGTGCCACACACGAACCATCGAGGTGCAGCACAGCGTTACCAGTGGAGAGTCCTCCCACAAGGGATGCGTAACAGCCCAGCTATCTGCCAGCTTTACGTCAACCGCGCTGTCGATCCATTGTGTAAGAAGACCCACAGACGTGCCCACATCATCCATTACATGGATGACCTTCTCCTTGCCGCCAAGGATCCTCGTGAACTGGAAACTCTCGTCACAGAACTTCTCTGCAATCTCTCACAGATTGGGCTCACTGTTCAGCCTGACAAAGTGCGCCTTCATACCCCCTTTCAATTTTGGGGGTTCCACTTTCACCACTATGTCAAGCCAGTGGCGCCAAAGCTTCAAATCGCACGCAAAATGTCTCTGACAGAGCTACAGCAGCTCTGCGGCCAAATCAATTGGCTGCGATCAGTGCTCCCCATCACGACGGCCCAGCTGCAGCCTCTCTTCGAGCTCCTCCAAACAAAAGATCCTCCTGCCGATGCGGTCACCCGCTCCATCACCATTACCCCAGCTGCGCGAGCAGCCGTGCAAGATGTCAACGATGCTCTTCAGGCCTGCCGCCTCGAGCGCTACGCCCCAGGACTGCCAATCCTCGCATTGGTTCTTCCCACACCAGTAACGCCCACTGGACTCCTCTGGCAAGACGGGCCACTGCTCTGGCTACACACTTCCAAGAGTAAGCTCCCAAAAATCTGCCCCTTCACAAGGGCATGGATCGCCCTCGCCTCCAACCTTGTGGGGCTATGTGTGCATACCTACGGAGTTCCTCCTTCCACAATCATCTGGCCCTTTGACACCAAGGCTACTACCAACCTGCTCATCCATGACGTGGACATGCAAGTGCTCGCTGAAACCTTCAGGGGCTCTTTCGACAACCACTATCCTCATCACCGGCTTCTCCAAGGCCTCTCACGGCTTTCATTCTCCACCCCGTTCCATCCGCTGCCGACCAGGAAACCTCTTCCATATGCGACAGCCGCCTTTACAGATGCCTCGAAGACCTCCTATGCCACTGTCATCTATACACCAGGCTCTTCAACACCGAGAACCCTTGTGTTCGCGAACGCGTTCTCTGTCCAAGTCGGAGAACTGCTCGCAGTCGCTGTTGCTCTGCACACCTGCCCCAACCAGCCGCTCAATATCTTCACAGACAGTTTATACACCCTGCAGGTGTGCCATGCCTTGCCTCTTGCCACCTTCTTCCCTACGGATACAGCCATCGATAGGGTGCTTCAGTTCCTCCAGCACCAATTAGAAGCCAGAGACCGCCCTTGGTTCATCACTCACATCAGAAGTCACAGCGGCCTCCCAGGCCCACTGACTGCTGGGAACCAGGCCGCAGACTGCGCTGTTCAGCCCTCACCAACTCGAACAGTGCCGGCGCAGGCAGCCGCGCTGGCCCCTCGCAGCGTGCCCTGCGCTTGCCAGCCACAGCACACTGCGCCCCTCAACCACAGCGTGCCTTGGCCATTGTATCTTGGAGACACTGTCAACCAGGCCAAGCTGCTGCACGCGCAGTTTCACTTCTCGGCATGCTCAATCCATAGACTCTTTCCAAATCTTCCCATAGAAACTTGCAAACATCTCGTGTGTTCCTGCCGCACCTGCGTGCCTCTCCTACCCCTCGGCCCACTGTAGCCGCAAGGTGTCAACCCTCGAGGCCTCCGCCCAAATTCTAGATGGCAAATGGACGTCACCCATGTTAACTCATTCGGGCGACTCAAGTTCCTGCATGTTGCCGTCGACACCTTCTCACACATGTGCTTCACGCTGCCCCTCCCAGGAGAGACAGCCAAGCACGCCATCCACGTGCTGCGCAAAGCCATTCTCTTTATGGGCGTTCCTTGGGACCTAAAAACGGACAATGGCCCTGCCTATCGGAGCTCCGCCTTTGCCGCCTTTCTGCAAATGTACAAGATTACACATCATTTCGGGGTTCCTTATAACCCCCAGGGGCAAGGCATAGTCGAGCGCGTCAACCAACAACTCAAGCTCCTCATCCACAAAGAACAGGATGAAGCCCCACTGAAGCCGCCAGGAGACGTCATCACCTCCTGCCTGATCCACCTCAACCTGCTCTCCTTTGATAAAGAGGGACTATCGCCCACTCATAAGCACTGGGGCCCCATGTGGCATCCCACCCAACCCCTCTTGTCCATTGGAAAGACCCCCAAACTAACCGCTGGCAACGACCAGCCCCCCTCCTTGCCCAGGGGCGAGGTTTTGCTTGTGTCTTTCCAGATTCTGAGCCGCAGCCCCTGTGGATCCCAGCTCATCTGATCCGTCCTGCCACAGTGCCTGCGACAGACCGCACCCCTTCACCCGACGATCTGGCACCCTTCACTGCCGTCTGACGCACGCCGGCGCCAGCACCTCCAGAGAACGCTGCACCTGCGCCATCAAGCAACGGTCCACCACCGAGCACCCCCTCCTCGTTCGCCCCCCGAAACGACTACGCCGATGGAGCAGAGGACTGAAGCTCATCTGTATCCAGTCCTTCTCCTCCTCATTCCTCTTCTCCCGCCTACCTTCTCCAACCCCTAGCATCCAACCCTTCAACTGGACGCTCACCCTCTGGCAGCAGGAAAAGCTCCTCGCTGTAAATGTCACCGCAGGTGCTCCTTCCTTCACCGTGCACATATGTAATCTCACCAACCTAGCTTACACTTCCAGTTATAGCAGGGCCTTCGATAGCTGCTCTCTTCATTGCTATATTTCACCCCCATCGCACTGCAGCAGGCGTACCCCTGCAGCCACGTACGGTGCAGGCCTCACCAAAAAGTGCCTTGGCCCCAATGATAACCATTTCTCAGGTTTCTACATCTGTCCATCCACCGCCAGAGGATGCCATGACCCTGCACACTATTACTGCCCTTTCTGGGGGTGCGAGACCATTGCCTATGGATGGTCCGGTACCCCTAACAAAAACCCCTATATTAAGCTCGTCCACAGCAGCACAAACTGGCGCTCCGTCACCCTACGAGTCAAAAATCCCCTAGATCCAGTCTGGCTGTCTGGCCGCACGTGGGGAGTCCGCCTGTATGCAACCAGCTACGACTACGGCGCCTTTATCATTATAAAAAAGGAGCCAATTCCCACACGTTCCACCCCAGTGGTTCTCAATCCTCCACAGGCACAGCCTCCCTCTCCGCCCCACTCCGACTCACCCTTTCCCTCACCCAGCACCCCCCTCGCTACTGCCCCCCTTACCTCCCACAACCCCAAGCCTCGCTTACCCCCTACTCAGTATTCTAGCCCTCTCATTAACCTAATCAGAGCCTCCTACACCTCTCTGAATATCTCCCACCCCAACCTAACTGCGAACTGCTGGCTTTGTCTCTCTCCCTCTCTTCCTCTATATGAGCCCGTCGCCACTAACCTCGCCTTCAGTGAATCCTCTGGACATAATCCTGCTGAATGCAATTGGAATGCCTCTTCTATCCCCCTAACCTTTCAATCTGTTTCCTCCACAGGGCGCTGTGTTCATTCTCGTCAAGGTCCCCATCCCCTCCTAAATGCCTGCTCCAACTACTCCTCTCCCAACACTTCCGCCAAATTCTTAATCCCTCATAACACCTCCCAATGGCTTTGCACCTCCACCGGACTAACCCCCTGCCTCAACGTCGCTACCCTCAACGCCACCAATGAAACCTGTCTACTCATTCTCCTAGCCCCTCGAGTCCTTTTCCACAATGATGAAGAGTTCTTCTCCGCCCTTCAGAGTCACAAACTCCCTGCTCACCTCCAGAAGAGAGAACCCTTCACCATCCTCACAGTTGCTACCCTTCTAGGTCTCGCCGGGGCAGGCACGGGAATCGCCGCTCTTACCACACAATCCTCTTCCCTTTCCTCCCTCAGGCAAGCTGTCGACAGTGATATCTCCCACCTCCAAGTCGCTATCTCCCATCTTAAAAACTCTCTCAATTCCCTTTCTGAGGTAGTTCTCTAAAACCGCCGGGGCCTTGACCTTCTCCTCCTCAAGGAGGGAGGCCTTTGTGCCGCCCTTGGAGAAGAGTGCTGTATATACGCCAATTCTACTGGCCTCGCCGAGGACAGCCTAAGAAAGGTCCGAGAAGGACTAGAGCGGCGCCAAAAAGAGCGTGAAGCCGCTAACTATTTTTCCGGAGTCTTCCATACCCTCCTCCCATACCTCCTCCCCTTCCTAGGCCCGCTAATAATAATTTTCCTAGCTCTTACCATAGGGCCCTGGGCTGTCAAAAAGATCATCCAGCTCGCCAAGGACCAAACCAATGCAATCCTCACGTCCTTCGTGCGCATCCAGTACCATCAGCTTGCCACTGAAGACAGCCCCCCCAACGAGCCCTGCTCAGCCTGCCCCAAGAAGAAATCAAGAACAACCCAACACCTAAAAACCCCGCAACGCATCCCATTGCTCCCCCAGCCCGCGCGTTCCCCACCTTAACAGCCAACTTCGCTCCCCTCCCCAGCTGCCGCCACCCTAGAACTGCTTAACAATCAATAGGGAGCGGGGGGGGGGGGGGGGGGGGGCGGGGCGGGCCCGAGTCTGAATGGCAAGCATAGCCGCACCTAGTGGGGGAAGTGCGCAGCCCACCACTCACATGTAGCACAGCTGGTCTGTTCTGCTTGCCTGCCACTCTTTGGACCTGCCACTTGCCCCCTGTTAGTGGCCAATATAGCCAGCACACGTCCATAAGTACACACCCAAGCAAACCTCTCACCTATACCCCCTCCTAATAAAAAAGAGAAAAAGGGGCAAATGTTGCACCATAACCTGAAATCTGCCCACTTCCCTAGTAACAGCTAACGGCACGAGACCACAAGTCCGCCCACAAGCTTCTGCCAATCCCCAGCCGCCCTGTAGCCCTCACTCCTCCTGCTCTACCCTGCCCTCCTCATTCTCTATATAACCCACTGCACTTCCTTAATAAAACGGACTTGCGCACAGACCTGGTCTCCGCAGCTTTCTTCCTCCCCTTGCCGTGTGTCCTCCACACCTGAGAGCCCCTCTGAGGCTGTCTGCCGCAGCCTCAGACACCGCTGCGGTCTAGCCTGACCCCTCCAGACCCCCCCATCAGCATCAGGGTTAAACAAACCCCAGCCGCAAGTACTAATTATTGGTTCAAATGAAAGGGGCAGAAGAGCCATGTGTAGGGAAACTATAAATAAGTTTAACTCTATTACACTGAGGAACATAAATTCCATAGTAATGTTCACTGACAGGATGCTGAATTCCTGGGCCTGTCTACCCTGCTTATAGTGTCTAGAAATCTTCAGTGCCCTCAAGAGCCCCCTGCTGTTTGAGGTCCTGTTCATGTGGCAGTCAATGAGATCCTGCTGAGACATGCATAAGCATAATCTCTGGTATGACCTTCCCACTCACTTTGAAATCTCTTTTTTGTTTAATATTTCCCCTTTTGGTCAATATCTTTTTCCAAATGCATCACAAGTTTGTGCCTGGCCAGAGAGGTTTATCCCTTGGAGTCATGTCCCATGCAGGAGGAAAGGTAGTGCATTTATATGCTGAGTTTGGCTTAGAGAGAAGCCACATTTGAGCAACAAGGAGGCTTTCAAGAGGTAACTCTTAAGTAATACATAATACTAGGTTAAGTTTCAATTTCACAAGAAAAGGTTCATAAATATAATCATCAATATTAAGGGCCTAGCATAATGGCCTATCTTCCTTCACTAGGGACTGCCCTTGTACTTGAGGGATTTTTGCCATTCCATTAGAAAATGTAGCAGGACACTGTAGGATGGGAATTCAATATCCTTTCCATTGCTTTGTGGTTTCCACACACCAAGACAAAGCCCCATGAGTGTTTGAATATATTCATATGCCTTAGAAGCATGCCGGGTGCACCCTTCCCCCAACACTGACACTCCACACCAGTGATCTTCCCCTGCCAGTTGTGACCCTCCTGTAATTCAAAACCTCTCCAAAAACAAAGCCAAAAAATAACCAAAAAATGAATAAGAAAATAAAACAACAAAAATAATTTAAAAATAACAAATGACATCCAAAAATTAAAAATTTGATTTAGATTAAAAACTTCATATACATCGTGCCTTTCATCTGGTAAGATCTGTTATCTTGTATGTACAAGACAATTTCTTCCATATATTCCCCCAGTGTCTTATCTTTTTCATTTTATCTTCAAAGAAGCTTTAGATTACAGAAAATTCACACATAAAATATAGAGGATTCCCATATACCCAACACCCTCCTACTCTTCTACTCTCCCTTATTAATAACATTTTACATGTGGGTGGTATATTTGATACAATTGATGTACAAATGTTGAATCATTGCTACTAAGCATGGATAATGGTTTACATTATGGTTTACATTTTGCACTGTACACTTTTTTAGATTTTGACAATATTTAAAATGGCCTGTATCTGTTATTGCAAGATCATGCAGAAAAATTCTAATGCCCTAAAAATGCCCTATTTATCTTTTCTATCTTTCCCTCCCTCTCTTATCAGAACCTATGGTAACCACTAAGTTTCAATTTTTGAAGAATAAGGTTTGTAGTTACTTGCAATAATATTGAGGATTTGACATACTGATCTGTTTTCTTTCATTAGGTACTGCCTATGTTCTCAAGAGATTCTTGTCCCTCTAATTTAGAACATAGCAGGATTCCCCAGGATGAGAGTTTAATATTTTTTTGTTTATTGTGTGTGTCTCCACCCATTATATAACACACTATATAATGTGATGAACACTTACATATTCCAAAGAGGCTTGCCTCAGGTGTGCCCACATATCCCTGCACATCCATCATCCTACACCAATAACCCTCCCTTGCCATATTTATTAAAAGAACATTCCAACCATTGTAGTTTTAACCATAGGCCTGCAAATCTTTGAGTCACCTGCTCCTTCCTCCAACCCTCCCCAGTTCCATGGATAGTCCAAACCAACACCCATATTCTACTCCCCCTCACAAACTAGCACCACTGAATCCAATCATATCACTTCACCACTCTCTCACCCATTGCCTGCCCAAACACACCCTTTCACTTATTCTCTAAGTCATTGAACTCACCCAGGAAAACTAACAAAGTGATGATGGTGGACAATGCCCATTCCAAGGAACAGAGAATGTCTACAACTGCAAGCAAGATAGTTCCATCCATCTGCCCCATGGGACCCAAGCCCCCTCTCAATTAGAAAGAGTGGGCATCATCATCCCAAAATCCTCAAGACTGTGGAATAAACAACAGATTAAAGTAGACATTATTATTCTATTATAGACTTATTATTATAGCAATGAAAGAACTTCTATCATTGATATAAATGCAGTGACCACCAGAGATTCAGAGGAGAGGGAGAGGGAAGAATAGGTGTAAGATAGGGGCATTTTCATGACATTGGAATTGTCCTGCATGACATTGCAATGACGGATACAGGTCATTTACATTTGGTCAAAACCTATCAAATCATTTGGGGAGGGTGTTAACTAAAATGTAAAGTATATTCCATGGTTAGTACCAAAAGGAAAAGTAGATAAATGGTACCTCCTCTAAATTAAACACTTTTGTACTTCAAAGGACTTGTCAAAGGGTGGAAAAGGCAGCTGACTCTTTGGGAGAAAATATTTGGCAATCACATATCCAATAAAGGTTTAATATACATGATATATGAAGATATCATACAATTCAATAAAAAAAAAAAAACTAACCAATTAAAAAATGGGCCAAAGGCTTGAAAAGACATTGTCCAAAGGAGAAATACAAGTGGTGAAGAAACACATGAAAAAAAAAAAAGTTCAACATCTCTAGCTATTAAGGAAATGCAAATCAAAACTACAATAAGACAACTTTTCATACTTATTAAAATGGGTACTATTAAAATGTCAGGGAAGCGGACTTGGCCCAGTAGTTAGGGCATCCGTCTACCACATGGGAGGTCCACGGTTCAAATCCCGGGCTTCCTGGACCTGTGTGGAGCTGACCCATGCACGGTGCTGATGAGCGCAAGGAATGCTGTGCCACGCAGGGGTGTCCCCCATGTAGGGAAGCCCCACGTGCAAGGAGTGTGCCCCATAAGGAGAGCCGCCCAGCACTAAAGAAAATGCAGCCTGCCCAGGAATGGCGCCACACACATGGAGAGCTGACACAACAAGATGACGCAACAAAAAGAAACACAGATTCCCATGCTGCTGACAACAACAGAAGCGGACAAAGAAGAACATGCAGCAAATAGACACAGAGAACAGACAACTGGGGTGGGTGGGTGGGGGAAGGGGAGAGAAATAAAATAAATAATCTTTAATAAAAATAAAAATAATAAATAATAAAATGTCAGATAACTGTAAATGTTGGATAGGATGTGGAGAGATAGGAATGCTTATTCACTGTTGGTGGGAATGTAGAATGGTACAGCCACTGTGGAGGACTGTTTAGCAGTTCCTAAGGAAGTTGAATATAGACTTGACATGTGACCTAGCAATACCATTGCTAGGTATATACCCAGAAGAACTGAGAGCAGTAACATGAACAGACATTTGCACACCAATGTTCATAGCAGCATTATTCATGAATGTCAAAAGTTGGAAACAACTCAGGTGCCCATCAACTGATAAATGGATAAACAAATTGTGATGTATACACATGATGAAATATTATGCAGTGGTAAGAAGAAATGAAGTTGTGAAGCATATGACAACATGGATGACAGTGAAGCAAGCCAGATACAAAGGACAAATACTGTATGATTGCACCTTTATGAACTAAATATATTGTGTAAATTCATGGAGTTAGTAATTAGAATATTGATCACCAGAAAAGAGAATGAGGGTACAGAATGAAAATCTGAGGGTTACTTTACGCAGAATTCATAAAAAGGTTGTTTGCAAATCTTTGGAAATGAATAGAAATGGTGAAAGCACATCACAGTGTTTGTAGCTAGCAGAGCTATTATAGGGCTATGACAGTGGTTGAAAGGATCTGTCTAAATCATGTATATTACTAGAAGGAAACTAAAAAATGAAACATAGGAATGTAAAACATAGTGAAACCTCATGGAAAATAGGAATATGGGTGGTATTGCATATTAAGACAGTTTTTACTAAATATAAATACAAATAAACTAGAGAGAAGGAAACAGAAGAGCAACTATGTATGGCAAGGGAAGCATAGAGAGGTTGAGAGGTGATGAGTTTAGTTTGTTTTTAATTACTATTATTATTAATGCAATAATGAAAATGCTCTAAAATGATTGAAATGGTGAATGTACAACTATGTGATTATACCAAATACCACTGATTGTATACTTCTGATGGATTATGCTTTATTAATATGTATCAATAAAATTGGTTTGTTAAAAATAATTGAACTTATGCAAAGCATCTTTTCTAACCATAATGAAATGAAGAAGGAAACAATAACAGGAACTGGAAAATCCACAAATACATCCATAAATAACACACTTTTAAACAGTCAGTCAGTCACAAGGGAAATCAGTAAATATCTTGAAGTGAATGAAAACAAAAACACAACATATCAAAGCTTATGGGATGTAACAAATTTAGTGCTGAGGGAGAAATTCATTGCCCTAAATGCTTATATTAAAAGAAAAGAAAGAGCTAAACTCTAAGACCTAATTGCATACCTGGAGGAGCTAGAAATGGACAGATTAATCCTAAAGCAAGCACGAGGAAAGAAATAACAAAGAGTAGAGTAGAAATAAATGAAATTGAGAATAAAAAAATAGAGAGCATTAAAAAAACCAAAAGTTAATTCTTTGAATAGATCAATAAAACTGACCAACCCTTAGCTAGACTGACAAAGAAAAAGAAAAAAGATGTAAATGAAAACAGAAATGACAGGGGTGCATTACTACTGACCCTACAGAAATAAAGCTCATAAGGGGATATTATGAGCAAGTTCAGTACAACAAATTAGACAATCTAGATGCAATAGTCAAATTCCTAGAAACATATGAACAACCTACCTCAACAGACCAATTACAAGTAAAGAGATTGAATACATCATCAAGGGCCTCTCAACAAAGAAAATTCCAAGACCAAATGTCTTCAAAGTTGAAGTCTAGCTATCATTCCAAGAATAATTTATACCAATCTTGCTTAAAGTGCTCCAAAATATTAAAGAGGAGGGAACACTACCTAACTCATTCTATGCGGTAAACATCATCCTAATACCAAAGATAGATGATGATACTGCAAGAAAAGAAAATTATAGACTGATTTCCTTTATACATATAGATGCAAAAATCTAAGCAAAATACTTGCAAATTGAATCCAACAGCACATTAAGAGAATTATGCAGCATGATCAGGTGGGACTTATCTAAGCTATGCAAGGGTGGCTCAACAATAGAAAATCAATCAATGTAATACATCACATTGACAAAATGAAGGAACATGATGATCTCAACTGACAGAAAAGGCATTTGACAAAGCCCAGCATTCTTTCTTGGTAAAAAACACTTGTGTAAAAAAGCAGATAGAAGGAAACTTCCTCAATGTGATAAAGAACATACATAAAAAATCCACAGGTAGCATCATACTCAATGTGAAAGACTGAAAGCTTTCCCTTTAAGATCTGGCACAAGACTAAGCTGTCCACTGTCACCACTCATATTCAGTATTGTGCTTAGAGTTCTAGCCAGAGCAGTTAAGCAAGAAAAAGAAATAAAAGTTATCCAAATTGGAAAGGAAAAATTAACACTTTCACTATTTTCAGATGCCATCATCCCATATGTAAAAAGTCCTGAAAAATCTACAACACAGCTAGTAGAGCTAATAAATTAATTTAGCAATGTGATGGGGTACAAAATTAAGATGAAGAATTCAGTACTGTTTCTGTGCTCTAGTAATGAGCAATCTGAGAGAAAATCAAGAAAAAAATTCCATTTACAATAGCAATTAAAGAATCAAATATCTTGGAATAAATGTACCAAGGATGCAAAGGACTTTTACACAGAAAACTAATGGACATTGCTAAAAGAAATCAAAGAAAACCTAAGTAATTGGATGGATATTCTGTGTTCATGGGTTGGAAGACTAAATATTTTTAAGATGTCAATTCTACCCAAATTGATTTACAGAGTCAACACAATAGCAATACAAATCTAACAGCCTACTTTTCAGAAATGAAAAAGCCAATAATCAAATATTTGTAAGGGCCCTGAATAGACAAAAACAAATTGACAGAGAAGGAATGAATTTGGAGGACCCACACTTCCTGAATGTAAAACTTATTACAATTCTCAAAACAGCATGGTACTGGCACAAAGATAGAAATATTGACCAATAGAATTGAATTAAGAATTCAGAAATAGACCCTCACATCTATAGCCAATTGATTTTTGACAAGGCTGCCAAATCCACTCAATTGAGACAGAACAGTTTCTTCAGCAAATTTTCCTGGGATAACTGAATATCCCTGTGCAAGAAGAATGAAGGAATTACCATCTCTCACATAATAGGCAAAAATTAACTCAAAATGGGTCTTTTAAAGACTAGGACTTTAAAACTCCTAGAAGAAAATGTAGGGAGGCAGCTTCAGGGTCTTGTGTTAGGCAATGGGTTTCTCAACTATATACCCAAAACACAAGCTACAAAAGGAAAATTAGATTGATGGGACTTCATCAAAATTAAAAATCACATGAAAAGATATTCCACACCAATAGTTTTAGGGAAATACAAAGCAAAACCACAATTAGACACCATTTCAGACCCACTAGAATGGCTACTATTTAAAAAAGAGAAAATTACTGATGTTGGAGAGGCTGTGGAGAAATAGGAACATTCACTCATCACCGGTTGGAATGTAAAATGGTGCAGCCTCTGTAGAAGACAGATAGGCAGTTCCTTTAAAAGCTAAGTATAGAATTACCACATGATCCAGCAATTCCTCTACTATGTATATAGCCAGAAAACTGAAACCAGGGACTCAAACAGATATTTGCATACCAAAATTCATAGCAGCATTATTCACTTTTGCCAAAAGATGAAAGCAAACCAATTGTCCATCAACAAAATGTGGTATGTGCATGAAATGAAATATTATTCAGTCATGAAAGGGCGTGAAGTCTTCATATATGAGACCACATGGATCAACCTTGAAGCCATTATGCTGAGTGAAATAAGCCAGACATAAAAGGACAAATATTGTATGATCTCACGGATACAAAATAATTAGAATAAGCAAACTCATGGAGTTAGAATCCAGAATATAGGTTACCAAGAACTGGGTTAGGGGTAAAGAAGGGGGAGTTAATGCTTAATTTGTATAGAATTTCTATTTAATTTGGTTGTAAAATTTTGGAAATGGATGGTGGTGATGGTAGTACAATATTGTCTGTAGTTAACAGAACTGAATTATTAATATCAATGTGGTTAGAAGGGAAAATTTTAGGTCGTACATGTTACTAAAATTTAAAGATAAAACATAGGACTGTATAACACAGTGAACCCTATTGTAAACTATAGTTAATAGTACAAATGTTCTTTCATAAATTATAACAAATGTACCACACTAATGCAAGGTGTTAATAACAGGGTGGTATATGGGGAAAAAACAAACCCAAAGTAAACTATAGACTATAGTTTATAGTACAATTTTAATATTCTACATCAATTATAGCAAAGATACTACACAAACACACTGTCAACAATAGGAGGAAATACGGAAATACTGTATTTTTTACATGATTTTTCTGTAAATCTACAACCTCTAAGATTAAAAAATTTAAAAATTAAAAATAACCAATAATTCTAGAAATATAAGGAGAAATTTGCAAATTGACATTCATGGATGTATGGCCAGATCAAACAGACAAAAATAAGCATAAACGGGATTCAGTAGGGTAACTGTACACATTATAATCAGAAAAAATAAATTTTATTAGTCAGCATTCCGTAGAGAAACAGAATCAACAGGAGATGATATAATCCATGATATAGAGGCTGACAAATATGATTTATGGAGGCCAGGCTGGCAAGCTGGAAATTCCAATGAAAGTTGATGTTGAATTTTGAGTCCAAAATCTATAGGGGAGGTCTGTGGAAACTCAGGAGAGTATATAGTCTTGCGGCAGAATTTCTTCTGGAAACCACGGTTCTTGCTCTTATATCCTTCAACTGATTGTCTGAGGCCCAACCATTAGCAAGGATAATTGTCTTTACTTAATGGCAATTGGTTGTAGGTGTTAATCATATCTGCAGAATACCTTCACAGCAACATCTAGGCTAGCATTTGACCAAACAACTGGATACCATAACCTAGCCAGCTTGGCACATAAAATTTAACTATCACACCCATCAGCAGAAGATGTACTTTTTTTTATATAGCAATAGAAATTTCAAAGATAGGTCACAAAACATCTAAAATTTCAAAAAGTACAGATCATACAAATGGTGCTTTTTTTTTTACCATAATGCAATAATATTAGAAACTATAAGCAAAAGGATAGACTGAAATACCTATGCATTTGAAATTTGAAACACTTCTTATTTTCGATCATGCACCATTTCAGTTTTTAAATCATAAGAAAATGCTTAGGATTGGGGAAAATAGGAGAAAAAATTTCTATTTGACAACAGCTCCCAACACCTGGAGAACTTTATAAAAAAATTCTGAAGCCAGGTCCCACCCCCTAAGCAGCAGTATTTTTAAAGTTACCTTAGTTGAATCTATTATGTAATGGGTTTTGAGATGCACTGGACTATTCAATAGCCAGTAGACAGTTTGCTATGTGGATGAAGACTTGGGGGAAGGTCAATTAGAGATTATTGATTTGGGAATTCAGAGAAGCAAGCCAGAGGCAAAGGGCTGAATTCATACTGCAGAAGCTGTTTATTTGGCCCAGTATAGTGTTTTGTTTTTTGGGTTTTTTCACCCTGTGTATAATTTTAAATCTCTTTAGTCATTTCCAGTTTGCCATAAGCCCTATCATTTCCAATTGCTTGCACTAATCCAGTTCCATATTACCTCCCCACATCCTTCAAGAGAGTAGTTAAAACCAAAAGCATATGTAAGATCACCCAGGAGAAGGGAGAGGACAGGAGATTTCTGCAACTGCTTTGAATGGATAAATAGTGGAAGAGGATCCAGGGAAAGAAATTGGAAGAAAAAGTAGGAGAAGTGAGAGCAGAAATTAATAGAGGGCTATCAATTCAGTACATAAAATTAATAGTGATCAATGACTATCCATACAATTAGAAGCTTAAATTAATTTAGTCTTAATATGAATCTCAGTGTCACCAGTGTTTGGAAGGATTGAAAGGAGCAGTTGAGAATCTTTTTTTTTAAGCTACCAGGGCTGTGGATTGAAAAAAAGACCTTGTATGTAGGAAGCAGCACTCAACCACTGAACCCCTTCAACTCCCCAGAGTTCTTGTGGTTTTTTTCTTTTTTTTTTTTTTTTTTTCGTTTGTTTGCCTGTTGATTTTTTGTTTTAAGGAGGCATGGGGAACCAAACCCAGGACCTCCCATGTGGGAAGCAGACACTCAACCATGTTAGCCACATCCACTCCCCTGATAATACTTTTATGTATTGCACAACAGAAAAAAGGAAAAGCTTTCAAAGCCATGGATTGAGTCCATGGTCAACATATGACTAAATGTTTCACATCTAGCAAGTAAGGTCTGTAAGTTCCTACCTAAAAATAAAGCGTATGAGCAAGGTGTAATTTTTATCACCTCAACTACAGTGAACACCTGCTGGTTTAAATGATAAGGGAACAACTTCTTTATCATGTCTAATTAATATTTTCTTGCTTAGATATTGTTGAAGAGAGTGCCAATTAGTGCCACCAACTAGAAAGTGCATTTTCATAGTTTTAGACAGTGTGGAAGAGAGAGTAAGTTTTGTAATGCTACTCTTGTTTTCATCAAACTCTTTTTTCAGTTTGTAGTATTAAGGAAAAGGATCATACACCTGTAAAACAGATAAACTTTCATACTGTAATTCTAAGGAGAGGACACAGATTCAGGGAGAATATTAGCTGAAAATACATGGCAGAATGGATATATGCACTATCTCTGATACTTGAATGTCAAGTTCCTTGAGGTCAAGGATTGCATTAGATTCATTTTTGTATCTATATTGCCTCACACAATCCCTAATACATGACATGTTTCCTAATATTGCACTTAACTAAATACTGGTCAAAAGGGAACTAACTATTGTGAACTAAGGGGTCTGAGCATACACCAAGGAGTTATTATACAAGGAATTCTGTAGAACAAACAGCATCCCTCATTCCATTTCTAATATCCACTTACCCTAGCCTTCAACCATATGGTGCAAAGCCCTCATTTGCATGGAATCTTGTCTTTGTTCATGTTATTCTCACCATATTTGAGCCATACCAGTCACATCGACCGATTCCCATTTGCAAGTAATTGATCTAGAGGAGGGCATGTAACCCAGTTCTGACCAAAGAATTATAAAAGGAGAAATGCTGGGAACTGCAAAAAATAGTTTCCTTCCTCATAAGAGAGAGAGGCTGAAGAAGACTCCTTCATTACTGATTGGGAAGATATCTTGTGAAGAGATGATGCTTGGAGTGTCAGCCGTCATGTGATCAGAAAGAGAGATATCACCAAAATTGCAGATGACAAGGTCAAAAGAGAGAATGCATGTCCTTGGTGACATTGCTGAGTCAGCTGCTTAATCAATAGGAAGACTTTTTGTTAGACTAACAGTAAATAAAGGTCCTTACAGTTTAAACTATTGTTGGTCAGATTGTCTGTTTCTTTTACCAAAATATCCTCTAATTCAATGTTATGCACTATTAACAAAAACTTTTTTTTACCTATAGGCAGCCATTCTTCCACTGTCTTCTTTGCCAGAAAAGTGGAAGTTTCACTAAGAAACTTATAATTTAGAAGACTTGCTTTTCCTATTTACACTTGCAGAAGCATGAGTATATAATGTCATCCTAGCCTTTCATTCCTGAGGAGAAGTCTATAAGGGAGCTTCTGATTGAGATATTGTCCTTCAAAGAGATGCACCAGGATAGCCTGTCTTCCCCATGTACATTTAAACATGCTATATGAAGTTATGAACATGAATTATGGAAGCCATTTTGTGATCATGAGTGAAAATCTAACAGAACTAGAAAGAAGCCAAACAAGAACCCTGCTACTTTGAGCAGCTGAGCCAACACTGGAATCATCTGACTTACTCTGGACTATGGTTATGTGAACAAAATGAAACCCTAAATTTAAGCCAATTTTAGTTGGACATTCTAATATTGTAGATGAAGGAATCCTAATTGAACTACAATCTAATAAGGTTTTTATGAAAATTTATGTAAAGTGCTTAGCATGGTGTCAGGTACAAAATAAGTACTAATAAATTTTTTTAGTACTAATAAATTTTTGCTAATATTACTAATTTAATAAGTAAACTAATTTTACTAATTTATTATGTCTGCCCAGAATGCTTCCCTTATTCTGTTACCATCAGTCTCCTCATTTTGAGGAACAACTCCCCCTTTCCAACTTCAATTACATAATATAATTAGGACCTACCTATCTTATTAAGACTTGCCTTTCTCTAACAAAATCCAAATCTGCAGGTGTAGTATAATTTAAAAACTTGGCTGGTCTTTGTCCCCAGTCCCTGGAGAGGTAAACTCTGAATCTTTGGAATTTTCTGTGATAGGAGTGTGTTTTATTCTTCATGGTGGGGCCAGGACCACATGTGATAGTTACAGGGCAGGGCTAGTCACACTTGCAGCTTAGGGTGGGAGCTGGACCTACCAGAAAGGTGAACCATATGATTAGGGAGTTGGGGCTTTGAGCCATATCATATCAGCCCACCTCACCAACCCCTAGAAGAAGAAAGAGGATGTTGATTGAGTTCAACCATGTGAACAATGATTCTTTCAATTATGCCTATGTAATGAGATTCCATATAAATGCTAGACACTTGAAGCTCTAAGAGCTTTCATGATTGAGAAATTACATTCCTGTGCCAGGAGGGTGATGAATTCTGCCTCCATGTGAGGAGAATATTAAGCTTGTGTTTGAGGCCCTCCCAGACCTTTCCCTACACATCTATTCTTTTGTTTTCTTCTTTTTGTGTCCCTTTTATGATAATAAAATTATAATCATACATATGGTATTTTCAATGAGTTCTGTGAGGAGTCCTAGTGAATTACAGAACCAAAGAAGGTAGTGGAAACCCCCAAATTTGTAGCCAGTTGGCCAGAAATGTGAGTAGCCTGGCTTCCCACTTGCAACCAGTGCCTGAAGGAAAAGCTTGCAGAGGCTTGCCCTTCACCTATAGGGTTGGCCTAACTCTGGGCAGTTAGAATCAGAATTGTATTGAATTGAGTTACTGCAATATTTGCAGTTGGTATCAGAAGCTGTGTTGGAAGTTATTAAAGCTGTGTTAAAAGTTGCTGGTTTAACTTTATACTCTTTATACCAAGGTTACAACTCTTGGTCGAGGCGTGTATATTAGTACAAAGCTGAACTAAGCATTATGCTCCATCACAATGGTTACATTCATTGGTCCAGTAATTGATGTATGTGCACCCATAATCTCTAGGCACCCATGGCTGTAGTCTCCTATCTGAGAGGATAAAGTCAACATACAGTGAAAAGCAAGGATGAGAGAAAAAAAAAAGCACCTGGTAGAATTCAAGCCCCTGGTTCCATCTCCTCAGGTCCCAAATAGTTTTCCTGGTTATTGTTCTCCTGAATCATATAGTGTTGGAATTGAATCATGTACTCCACAAAATACATGTTCAAATCTTAGTCTACTTTGCTGTAGGAGTGAGCCTATTTGTAAAGAGGATATTTTGAAGTTAAGGTGTGATAAAATTGAATCAGGATAGATCTTAACCCATATGACTGAAGAAAATTCAGACACAGTCGGAGAATACCACAGAAGGAGACCAAGGACTTCACAAGTTGTTAGAGGCACAGATACAAATCCCCAAGGATTGTAGCAAGCCATCACCAGAATACTACAGACTCCAAGTGAAAGCATGGCCTTACAGATACTTTGATTTGGGACTTTTGGCATCTAAAATCATGAGCCAATAACTTCTTATAAATAAGTAGTTTAAGCCAAATCATTGTGTGATATTTATCATAGTAGATCTGGCAAACTAAAACAGCTAGTACCCATTAAGCATTTTAATCAGAGTTGAGTTTTTACCACTCAGCTAAGAATCATTAAAGTTCTGATTATCACAAAATCCCACTCACACTTTAACAAAAGGAAATTGTCAATTCTATTCTTTCAAAAATATCTCTTTTGCATCTAGAATATGCCAGTCACAGTGTTAAACATTATGGAGACAATGATAACCAAGACATATTCTTTGCCCTCAAATTACTCACAATCTTCAGAGAGATATGTGTACCAAGGTGATTACCAAAGACGGCATCAAGTGCTCAAAAGAGTCATGGAATGGATGATGAATGGAAGTGAAAAGGATATTTATTCTAGACTAGGAAAGAGTTAGAGTCTAAAGAACAATGTCCAAGATGGATGACAACTGAAAAGAGTATGAAAGGACAAATAGAATTTAGCCAAGGGGATTTAAATCAAGAGAATAACTGGATTAGCTACATATAGAATCACCAGAACTTACTGATGACTTGAACATGGGACTGAAACAAAGTCTAGTTTTATAACTTTGTCTGACTGTTGACTTTATCACAAAGTTGAGAGCTGAAGAAAGAAAAGAAAAGAAATTTATGGGAGCAAAGAAGATAATTTATAGACACAGCGAGTTTCAAGTACCTTTGAGACATACAAGTAGAGATGGTAGGAACTTTGATATATGGTTTTGGAACTAAAAGTAAAAGCAACTTGGCTTAAAAATACATACTATCAGCATATAGATAGTAATTGGAGACATGAAAGTGAATGGCATTATGAGAAGACAATCTGGAGGAGAGGAGAGGTCTAAGAATGGAACCTCAAGGGATACATCAGACCTTGGAAACCAATAAATAATTTCAAGAAGAGAGTGGTCAATAATTCATACACAGACAGAGTAAAGTAAGACTAGTACTAAAATATGTACTTTGAATTTAGCAACAATCTTGACAACAACAGCTTCATTTTTTTTTTGGAATATGATGACATGGATTGCACAATAAATAAGATGTGTGCAAATGTGGGCAGGGGCTGTAAATTACTGTCACTCCTTTGAGATGCTTAGTTTTCAAGGGAGGAAGAAAGACTAGTTGGTAGCTATAATTTGGTTTTTTTTGGTTATTGGTTGTTTAACATGGGAGAGACACTTGAATGTATTTATAAACTGAGAGAAAGTTCCAGTAAAGAAAAAAAAAAAAGATGAGTTGAAAAATACCAGAGCAAGAATACTGAAGATATGATGCCAACAAGAATCAGATCAAGTTGAATCTAGCCATTCCTGTACTCAAATCTTCCAATAGCTTACTAGGCCTGACCCTAATCTGTGCCCCACCCTGACTTCATCTCCTTCTATACATTCTGTATTTTGTTCCACTTCAGGCACAATGTCCTCCTTAATGCCCTCAAGCATGTTAAATACATTCCAGACTCTAAGCATGTGTGCTTTCTTTTTACTGCTCCTGGAAAATTCTTGACAGCTGCATGCATTCAAGTCTCTGTGCAAATATCACCTTATCATTGAGGCCTTTCATGACCACACAGATGTATAAAGTAATAAAAAATCCTTTATGCCTAGTACTCTATGGCCTTTTTAGCTTGTTTTATTTTTAATTTTCCCATAGCTCTTATCACGTTCTCA
This sequence comes from Dasypus novemcinctus, assembly GCF_030445035.2. NCBI lineage: Eukaryota > Metazoa > Chordata > Mammalia > Cingulata > Dasypodidae > Dasypus > Dasypus novemcinctus. Next base: position 32,202,238 of record NC_080676.1, on the reverse strand, counting down.
CATATTATAACTATGTTTATATATTCACTTATTGTCTATCTTCCTCTTCTGAAATGTAAGATCCATGAAGAAAGTGAAATTTATTTTTTTCAATACCATTGTGGTGGGTGAAACTGTATGTAATCCAGAAAATCATGTTCTTAAAGTTAATCCATTGCTATGGGTATAAAACTATTGTAAGTAGGAACTTTTGATGAAGATACTTTAGTTAAGGCATGGCCAAAGGTGCCTTTATGAGGTGGGTCCACACTAACTGAAGTAGCCTCATCAAAATGTCTTACTAAGAGATTGAAATTCATACAAAGAAAGAGAAAGCTCTAGAAGCAAGAAGCTGAATGCAACAAAACCTGGAAGAAAAGGGAGAGACCAGCAGATGCCAGCATGTACCTTGTCATGTGGCAGAGGAGTCCAGCAGTCAATCTTTAGGAAGAAACCATTGTCCTGATGGTGCTTTGATTTGGACATTTTTCTCAGTTTCAAAACTGTGAGCTAAAAATTCCCATTATTAAGCCAACTCATTCCATGGTATCTACTTTTATCATACTAGAAAACTAAAAAAGAACTTAGTACCAGAAGAATGTAGTGCTGCTATTGTAAACACCAAAAATGTGGAAATGGCTTTGGAATTGAGTAATGTGTCAAGACTGGTAGAATTGTTAGGTGCTCCGTAAGGAAGGCCTAGATTGCTTTGAAGAGACTAGCGGTAGAAATATAGATGCTAAAGGTACTTCAGACGAGGCCTGAGACAGCAAGGATGAATGTGTCATTGCAAACTGGAAGAAAGGTGACCCTTGTTTTTAAGTGGTAGAGAACTTGACAAAATTGGGTTCTGATGTCAGATGCAGGGCAGAATTTAAAAGTGACAAGCTTGGATATTTAGCTGAGGAGATTTCCAAACTAAATGTGGAAAGTGCAACCTTGTTTATCCTTGCAGCTTACAGTAAAATGTGAGAGGAAAGAGATAAGCTGAGAACTGAACTCCTAGGAACAAAGAAACCAGAAACTGATGGTTTAGGAAATTCCAAGCTTCTGGCCAATGAGTCCCCAGAAAACAGTGTCCTGCATATGGACTTACCTTAACTTGGAACCAGCAAGTCATTGTAGTGTAAGTCAGGATTGGAAATATGGTTATCCAAAAAGGATTTGTGGAAAGTTCTCTTTACTGATGGTTTGGATTCCTGTGTACTACAAGAGACACCAACACATTTTTTGTGAGATCTGTATTAATAGAACTACCACAGATTAAAGGAAAAATGACTTCAAAGGCAGAATCATAGAAGTCAAGGTCTAGACTGAAGACATGTTCTCAGGCCAAGGGGATGAACCCACCCATGTGTTTGTAAGTGTGAGTAAGCCCCAGAATTTGGAGAGGGCAGGCTCTCTGCTCCATTATTGAGGAAGAGTGTTACCACCCCCCTTTTCTCAGATGCATGGGAGATGACATGACTGGTAGAGTATCTGGCCACCATCCCAAAGCTTGAAGAGAGTGGAGCCAAGATTCTGGTTGCCATCCCCAATGCTTGATGAGGCTGGAACATTCACCCCAGTATTCAGGAAAAGTAGCATTTAAATTCATAAATGATTATCCTTCTATTTTGGTTTCCTAGGCAATGATTAACCATCTATTTTGGTTTCCTAGGCTGGTCAAAGTAAATACCATGAAATAGGTTGGGGTTAAACAATGAGAATTTATTTACTCATGGATTTGAGGTCTAGAAAACATCCAAGTTAAGGTATTATCAAGATGATGTTTTCTTCCCAAACACTGGCTGCCAGCAGTCCTTGACTCCTCTGCCACATCGCAAGGCACATGGTAGCATCTTTTGAGCTCTTCCTTCTCTTCTGAGTTTTGTTATTTTCAGTTTCTTGCTTCTGTGGCTTTCTCACTCCCTCTCTGTATTCATTCCATTTATAATGGACCTCAGTAAGGGGATTAAGACCCATACTTTATGAGGTGGGTCACACCTTAAATGAAGTAGCCTCGTCAAAATGTCTTGCTAACAATGGGCCCAAACCCACAGGAATGGATTAAATGTATAAATATGTTTTTATGGGTTACATACCACTTCGAACCACCACATTCCGAACTCTGGACCCCAAAAGACTGTCTTTCCCTATTCAAAATAAATTCATTCCATCATAATATCCCCAAAGCCTTAGATCATTTCAGTAATGATGTTTAGTACAAAGTCTCATCAAAGTCACTTATAGGTGTGGTCTGTCCTGGGACATAAATGCCCTCATCTGTGGCCTTGTGAACCTAGAGAATAAGTTATCTTTTTCCAATATGCAATGGAGGGACAGGCATAGGATAAACATTTCCATTCTCATAGGGAGAAATTGGAAGGAAAACAGGGATCATGGGTTCAAACAATCGTGAAAATGTCCAGGGCATATTCCACCAGATTTTAAGGTCTAAGAGTCATCTATGGAACAATGTCTTCTCTTCCATGCCTGATGGAGCAACAGTCCCATCTCTCCATGAATACTGGGTGCTGCTTTCCATGATACTGGGGTGAAGTTTCCACCCTCGTCAGGCATCAGGATGCTAGCCAGGCTCTAGGTTCCACCTCCTCAAGCATCAGTTTGGAGCCAGACCCTCCAAAATACCCCAGGCATCTGAGAAAACTAGGGTGGTAACACTTCCTGAACAACAGGGTAGAAGGCGTGTCCTCTCCAAGTGCCAGGACATATTTACCTTTTCCACACACATGGGTGGGTTCACTCTGTTGGCCGAAGAGGTCTTTGGTCCAGAACCCAGTTTCCATGGCTCTGCCTTTGAGTTTTTTTCCTTCAGTCTGTCTCTTTTCTGTCTCTTTTTTGTCCAAATGGTCAGTGGTTCAGTTCATACAGAATTCACTAAAAATCTGTCGGTTTTGCATGTCATACACAAGGGTCTAAAGAGTGACTGGCACTCGGTAGGTGCTCAAATAAATATTTGTTAAATGAAAGAATGAATGACTTAATGAATAGGCTGTATCACAGAATATAAGCTAGATTAGAAGGGTATGAAGCTACAGAGGAGTGACAGATGGAGAGAGAAGGAAGAATAGAGAGGCCAAAGAGCGAACTTCCAAGAAGTAAGAAACTCAGAACAATGTATAGATAGATAAGAGATTATGGTCAGAAATTAGAGTTTAAATTCTTACAGGGCATCCAGTTACGGGTGATGCCAAGGTCCAGGGTAAACCAAGGTCAGGGGAGTGGATTCCTAAAATACAGTGTAGAGGAATTCTTTGTAGCTTAGAGAAACAGTAGGTTTTGATGCTAAGGTATTGGATGTGTCGTTGTAATAGTGGACATTTCCCAGGGTAATAGCAGGAAGTGGCATGTAACAGTAGACAATAAATGGGTACAGCTCCTTAGGGAACCAGATATGTTCAGGAAATAAGTGCAACAGCAAGGGATGGAAAAAAGGTAGGGGCAGAGATATTGGTGCTGCAGTCACAGGACAAAGGAAAGGTAAGACTGGTTTACCCGGGCTTTAGAAAAACACAGGCTATTGATGTCAACAGCTAAAGATGGGTGAAGCTAACAAGTTTTTGGTGTTTTGGTTTTTTTTACCTCAATAAATTGTCTAAAACTTTTGCTTTAAGTTGCAAATAAAAAAATAAAGATGACGTGTTTTTTCATGTGTCCCTAGAATGGAACTCACAGGAAGCCTAATGTAATACAGAGTCTGACTTCATTTTTTGATGTTTGCTGACAGCTTTTAAACCTCACCCCTCACTCTTTCCCTGTACTCCACATCTGGGAAAGCTGAGAAGCAAACCTGGGTTTTGACACCTGCAGAAGATTCCAAACAAGCACGTGCTCAAGTCCGGGAACCCTCAGTCTGGTCCCACCCCATAACCACAATAAAAAACTCCAAGCCAGTCTCCTTTCCTCAGCCTCCCAAGTCAATTTCTGACCATTTGGGGAAGACTTCACTACTCTCCCTGAGAGTCCCACTGTGTAAGTAATGAATTTTTTTATACCCTTTGTATGTGCTGAAGCTTCATCAGTCCCAAGAGCTGACCCAAATATACTGGGTAAGGGACCATTGTTTTCTATTAATATATATGGTCACCGCACTGACCTACAAAGAGGAACTTGTGCAAAGCCCTCACTGATCTCATCAGGTAGAATTATTCACTGCTTTCTTTATGCTCTCATTTATGTTCATTTATGTTTCAGTGATCACCACCGCCTAATATTTATTATAATTGGCTGTGTATGTATCTGTCACTGTCATTAAGAGTCTTAAAGATAAAGATTGTACCTTACTTATTTTTGTATTCCCTGGTACTGCATGTAGAAATGCTTACTAAATTTTAGATTTATTGATTTTTTTTTACAAGTTACAAGACTGAAATGGCATTTCTTTTGGGTATTAGAAGTTTCATTTTTGAATGATAGCTTAAAAACCACCCCTTGAATGCCTTCTGTCTAGCCTGGGCTCTCAGAGTTCATGGAATAGCTCAAATCATGATATAAAAACAATAAATCACAATATAAAGACCACTTTAGAAAGATCAATTCTTTCCACTCAGCTTCCATTCCCTTATGAAATTACTAAACAGAAGACTTAGTTGAAGATCCCTGAAAGTTTATTCATTTTCCGTAAGAGCTATAAGAATGCTCATAAAACCAGTTTTGAATAGGAACCCACCCATATGTTCTATGCTGTTTTTCAGGCAGTTAGCCTAATTAAGCCTCCTAGGCAGGTTAGAGTCCCCATGTGGAAACTAAATTGAGTTTAAACACAGATTTATCTCAAAATCTATGAGCTTTTGATTGATGCCCCAGTTAACTTTGACAATTGAAGTGGCTTCCTACTTCTCTTCACTTTAAGAAGATGAATAATTATGGAAATGACCTCATTAACTCTTTGATGCCAGTCATTGGAATTTACAGAAGTTATTATGCCTAAACTTGAGGCCTATGAGAGAAAAATAATCAGTCTATTAGGCATATTTGCTTAAAATTTTAAGTCTCATTCCACTTCACTGTCAAACCCACAGGCACTGCCAGATATGTTAAATTGTGAGCCTAATGACACAAGAGGAGATTAAGGGAAAAAAATCTCCATTCAAATGAACATGGCCTATGCCAATACCTGGACCTCTACCTCTCAAAACTGTCTTTTTAAAAATCTCAGGTTGTCAACAGATTTCATCCTCTGTGCCCTCATCTCATTTTGGCCTAGAAGATAAGTAAGCATTCAGTCTCCATAATAGAATCTTTACTCTGTAGAAAAGGGGTACATTATGGGCCATCACAGAAGTGAAGATGTGCCAGTTCTGAGTAGAGGCCTCGAGAGGCCTTATTCATTTGCCTCATGAATTTTTGCTGTCATCCTGAGAACATGCCTGGACGGGCCTGCAAGTGAATGAGAAGCATGTGGATGAGAGCTCAATTGCCCAACTTGCCCCACCTGAGTCCATCCTGGATCCGCCAACAGCCAAGCAATACCCAGTCATATGAGCAAGCGTAACTAAAACCAGTAGAGCTGCTCTGCTGCTGACCTCAGATGCTTATTGTTATTTTCATTGAGATTTTGTGGCCTTTTTTGTTATTCAGCAATATTGTGGTGATAGATAATTGATACAGTCACTATCTTCCCAGGAAAAATTATTCCATTACTGTGTATCTCAAATAAAATTATATAAATAAAGATTGTTTAAAAATAAAACTTTCTTCAAATGTTCAATCAATTGATAGAGTTATCTGGATGACCTATCATACTGAAAGTCTGGGTAATGCATTCTTATTGTTCCCTGGTATATATAAGGTATATATTTTACCAAAGTTTCATAATGTGGCTTTATGCAATTTATTCATTTATTTATTCCTGTATGAGGAAGTCTAGACTGCCAGAGGAAACTTATAAAAAGATAAAAGTAGTATACTCAATAATTTTCATGTATGAGTGTACAAGTACATGTATGTATATATAAGAAACTATTAAAATTTCATTTCTAGAATTCCAGTAAAAACATAATAAAATTACCTCTAAAATTATTTTAAGGGACTATTGCTTAGTTTTTTTATTAGAAAGAAACAATAATCATAAAGAATAATTGTACCCTGTATGTCCTTAAGCAAGGGTACATGTAAATCATTCCAGAAAGTTATCATTCTCTTTAAAATCTTCTAGGAAGGGAGTCTACATCTACTTGGATGATTATGTACTGCTTTAATAATCCTTTCTTTCAGAAATTTTACCAGCTCAAAACTTAAATTTCTTCAAAATTCATCTAAGATTTTTTTTACATTATGATCAAATTAGAAATGAAAGTAACTGAATTCTCATTATAACTTTTATATATACTTAAGGACATCAAGCCTCTTTGTGGCTTACCATCATCTAATTTTATTTTCATTGTGAAATCATGTATTCTAATGTATACAATTATTAACCAAGAAAGCTGTTAATATTTTATCATATAACCTCACATTTTCAGTTCCACAGTCTTTTACCTATAAAATGGAAATACACTACTAACCTTGTAGGATTGCCCTCAAGGACACATGTATCCCAGTAAACCCCTAAGCATAATCAATCTTTCAGGTTCAATTATCTGTTTAAGCATAGTACATGCTCTGAGGAATATAGTGATTGAGATTCTATAAATTGAAAACTAAAAAGGTATGTGCATACCCCCAAGGAACTTGCTAGAAATTCTGGAGTAGTCCTGATAGCCAGTTAACAAAACTCTAAGCTACTTTCCACAGTCACCATTCAGCTCTAACAGCTGCTACCTATGCATTTTCAGGATACTGATTGGCTGTTACTCTCAACCAATTTTCTAAGAGATTACCCAAAACCATCAGTGAAAGAGTCTACTTATTGAAAGCAAGGAGCATCAGATTTCTTTGTTTTCAGTGCAGGACATGGGCTTAGATAGCAGAAGCAAGGTGAACAATTGTGTATTGTATTGTATTGTACTGTATTGTATTGTATTATATTGTACTGTATTGTATTGCATTGCATTGCATTGTATTGAAGATGTTATTCAACTAGCTAAATCTTTTGACTTCTGTAAAACAAAATACTTCTAAGAAATACCATTGAGGATTGTGTTTTCACAAAAAATTTTGACTTATTTTGAGCAACAGTACAAGAAATCATAGAAGTAGTAGAACGGTACCTTAATGAACTCATACAGAAGATCAAAATTGTTTCTTTGCATTAAAAGCTCACTTAAGCAGAGAATTACTGTGCTTGAGGACAGAAAGAAACAGTGTTCAGGGGTTTAAGTTGTTGGTTTTCCTTTTTTATTCTTGCTAAAATACATTGGTCAAACTCTTTCTAAACCCATCTCTCCTCCTTATCACTATAAGCACTTCAGAAAATACTTTTAATCAAACCCTGTATATTAGTCAGCCAAAGAGGTACTAATGCTAAATACCAGAAGTCTGTTGGCTTTTATAAAGGATATTTATTTGGGGCAGAAGCTTACAGTCTCAAGGCCATAAAGCATAAGTTACTTCCCTCACCAAAGTCTGTTGCCATATGTTGGAGCAAGATGGCAGGTGATGTCTGTGAGGGTACAGCCTTCCTCTTCCTCTTAAGACTCTGTGGTCCCAACTTCTTCCTATCTCAGCTGTAGGCTGGCATGAAGCTTGTCTTTCTCCCTGGGGCTCATATCTTTCCAGGCTCAGCATCTCTAGTCTCTCCACAAGGTCAGCTGTAGACTATCAGGCTCATCTCTCTCTCAGGGCACTGCCGAGTTTAATGAACTGTCTCTCTTTCTCTGTGAGCGTCTTCTCTGTGTATTTACTCCAGCATTAAAACTAAAACTCCCTCCTCTGCTGTGTCATTTTCTCTGTGAGACCCCACCTGCCAAGGTGGCAGGTACTCAGTGTCTTACTGATGTGGCCGAATCAAAGCCCGAATCATAATTTAATCAAATAAAAATGAAACCTCTGGATTTAATGCAATCTAATATGTCCAGAGAAGCAAACCAGTTTACAAACACAATCCAATATCTATTTTTGGAATTCATAAACAATACCAAACTGCCATACCTTGCTAAGAGTCCTATCAGACCTGAAAAAAACACACACACAAAAAATGCTACTTTCTGTCATACTTGTCAGAATTCAAGAATCATTTATTTTACATATCTACATCTAGATTCCTGAACATTTTCTCTAGATGCGAACCTATATTTTCAAATCTCACCCTCTGCCACTGACCAAATATGTGATCATAGATGAGAAAATTTATCTTTCTGGACTTTGGTTTGCTCATACCTAAAATGAAGACGTTAAATGAAACAACCTTTAAGGTTTCTTACAACTTTAATAGCTTATGATTACCTGTCCACTTGAATGGTACATCATACTCAAAAGAACCAAAAATAAAGTTAATTTTTTATAAATCTGCTTATTTTCTGATAATTCCAATTTTGAAAACATCTAGCAATCACCCAGTGCTAAGCCTCAGAATCATTGTTGATTTTATATCCTTCTATCTACTCTAAGGCCGTAATATCCCTCAAACACTATTTTTCTTCTTCCCATCTTCTTGGAGGAAGGAATAAATTCATTATCTTTTTTAGGGTAGTGAATTAGTCTCCTGACTGATCTGCCTGTTGGCAGTTTCCTCAACCTCTTAACCATCTGTCACTCCAACATTGGAGTCACCTTCCTCAGTTACAGGTCTGATGCAGCCACTCTTATTCTGGATGGTTCTTCATGCCCTTTAGGAAGAAGTTCACATTCCTTAACCTGGCTTGAAAAGTCCTCCAAAGTATAAACCCACCCTGACATTTTTATTTCTACCTTTTCACTAGCTCATGCAGTTTTATCATTCTGTAATCAGAGGGAAGAGGAAATACCTACTGCTTCATTGTGAGGATGGAATGAGACAACACAGGTAAAGCACTTAGAAGGATCCCTAGTGCAAAAAAAAAAAATGTGCTCGATCAGTTTTAGCTGCTGTTATGATACTCTCATCATGCCCTGCACTTTACCACACCTGCCTTTTCCCTGCCTCATTCATTCTTCCTGGAAAAATACTTGCTACTGAATTTCTACCAAATAAAAGCCTGCCTTTTGTTTAAACCCAATCAAATGCCTCCTTCTTCATGAAGCCTTTCTGAAATTGTGTCAAAATTAATCTCCCCTTGCATATGCACAGCCTCCACAGCATTTTCCTTACAAGTCTATTATAGCAATTTTCAGTATGCTTCAGAGTATAGACAGATCATCCATCCATCCATTCAGTGGATATTTTTTGAGTGACTGCTATGTAGCCAGCACTGTTCAAGCTTTCAGATATAAAGCAGTGAGCAAAAAAATAAATGTGGTTTCTGCTTTCATCAAGCTCACATTCTAGTGAAGAGAGATGGATAATTAAAGGTAAATATGTAATACACAAGGATAGAGAAGTGGCCAGGGGAAAAGCGGGACAACTGGCTCTATATATTCAATCACTCTTTCTATATGGGACGCCTCTTCTTTCCTAAGACCATTTTATTCTCCTTTTTGTCCCCTCATTACCTGAAGTCATGTTTGGCATTACATACAATGAATGTGTATTGGATTGAACTGGAGTTAGTGTAAAGGATATTTAGGCAATATTTATATTTTCACCTTTCATTGCCTGCCCTGGAAAGGAAATAAGAAATACTTACTTTACATGTTATTGAGGAGATGAAATGAGATGTTTATAAAATACTGATCACAGGGAAGCAGATGTGGCTCCAGAGCATCTGCCTACCATATAGGAGGTCCAGGGTTCAAACCCAAGGCCTCCTGGCCCGTGTGGTGAGCTGGCCCATGCGCAGTACTGCCGTGCACAAGGAGTGCCATGCCATGCAGGGGTGTCCCCTGCATAGGGGAGCCCCATGCACAAGGAGTGAGCCCTATAAGGAAGCTGCCCTGCACGGAAAAATAGCACAGCCTGCCCAGGAGTGGCGCTGCACACGTGGAGAGCTGACACAGCAAGATGATGCAACAAAAAGAGACACAGATTCCCCGTGCAGTCGAGAATGCAAATGGACACAGTAGAACACACAGCGAAAGGACACAAGAGAGCAGACAACCAGTGGGGGGAAGGGGAAGAGATATAAAATAAAATAAATCTTTAAAAAAAAATACTGATCACAGGCAATAAACGGGAACTCTCAGGTGCTATTGTTGTTGCTTTTTACAAATGTCTCCTAAAGTCTTGTAGTTAACTCTCATTAGAAAAAACAGGGACTAGTGAAAACGTTCATTTTAAAGATGGTTTTGACAAATTTTTATAGAATTCAGTAAAATAGTGTTACTCTGGGCCACCTATGAAGATGAAGAATGGTCTTTTTTATAGAAAACTAAACAATTTTATGGTGTTCATTAAAACAACGTTCAACTCAGAAAATATTTATACTTTCCAACCATTTTATACACAAAATCACAAAATTACTTTTTGAAAGAGTTATTTAAAAAATAACAGCCAAGTTCAGAAGTAGCTGGAGATATTCAAATAAATAGTAATAGGAAAGCCATCAGCTCATCTCATAGGCTATTTATGATGAAAGAGACCTTAAAAATCTTTTGAGCCAATCCTTTATTTTACAAACGAGGCCCAAAGAGAAGTGGCTTGCCAAATGTATCCCAGAGAGTTGGCAAAACAAACACCAAAATTCAACTTCCAGCAGCCCCTTTCAAAAACAACAACAAAACTCATCTTTTTCTCCCTAAAAAGGAATCTGTTGCCTCACAAAGGAAATTGATTTCAGCCCTCCACCCTCTAAGACTTTTCAGAAGCACTTGCATGTTTGCACGTATACTTCCATAGTACCTGCCTCTGGGTACATACATGATATGAAAGAGTGACTTTCTATTGTTACCCAAGTGACCCATTTCGGTGTTGAAAGGCAGCCTCAAACTCGATTCGTACATTGCAAGGAAAGTGAACCATTTTCCTGACCAGTCCTTTGTGCAGTGATCCAGCACATGCTAGTCAGCTCTAAATAATTTTTATTGTGCGGCATTTCTAAAGACTGCTTCTCCCAAAGACCAGAAAAGCAGCACTAAAGGACATACATAGGCTTTTTCTCTGCATAACGAAGTCTCTAGGAGAAGCAAATGGAGTTTAATGTAGACACTGAATCACAGATGAAAGAATCCAATGAAATGCTGACAAAAGAAAAACATCGGAACAGAAAGGTAAGCAACAACCTGCATAAAACACCATAACCACCCTGACAACTGAGCTTTCACACTGACTCTGGGGAAATTCAACACCCCATTAGAGGGCCAGGAAGCAGATGTCCTAAAAGGAAACATCTATAGTCAGCCAAGACAACTGAGAGATTTTCAGAATCATCAGCACATAGATGATACCCAAGATGTTTATGCTCCTTCCTCTTCTAAATTGTTTGGAGGTTTATAATGAGGAAATATGAGAAATCACAAAAGTAATAAGCCTCACTCCTGTATAAGTCTAAGGAGAAGGAAAAAAGCCCACTTCATAAAATTTCTCCTTTATGATATTTTTCTTTCAAACTACCTCATCAAAAATATTTTGGGAAAGGTTAACTTGAATTTGTATTGCCTTAAGTGAAATGAATGTTGGTTTAAGCTAAAATCATTAGTAATGATTACATACTAAAATATATATTATCAATTAATAATGATAGTAGTAGTAGTAGCTTCTCAAATAGTAAATCTCCACCTTCCCCACTGAGCCCTGGCCACCATGATCATTTGCCTGATTTTCTGAAAGAAACTCCTACCTGGTCTCGCTCATTCCAACCATGCCATACTACCCAAATGATTTTTTTAAAATATAAAATTATGTTTTACCTGTTTAAACTCTACAATGACTCCCCATAGAATAAATCCAACTTTTCTGTCCTGAATGACATGGCCCCAAATGACCTGCCTGTCTCTGACCCCAGCCAGCTCCCTTTCTCATTCTTGTGCCACACTGGACTTTTTACTGTTCTTCAAACATACCAAGCCCCTTCCCATCTTAGAGTCTTAATCCTTGCTACTCCCTCTACCTGGAATGCTTCTTCTCCCAAGTTTTTGTGCCTCCTTCTAATTCTCCTCATGCCATTCTCTACATAAATGTCACCTTCTTGGAAAGGCCTCTCCTAATCTCCCTATCTAAAATTGCCATCTCAGCGTCCCATCACTCTCCATCGGTCACCCTGGTTTTACCATCTTACCCAGGCTTTTTACCGCCATTGTACTCATCACTATCTGATATTATATTATGTACACGTTCATTCATTTATTTATCACATGTCTTTCATGACCTTAATGTAAGCACCAAGCTGCAGGGACCTACATTTCTTATTCAACACTATCTCTCAAAAGTCTGGAATAGTATTTGGCACTTTAAAAATTTCCATAAATATTAATAGAATGAATTAATTAATGGTAATAACTGATTAAGTACCTACTATGTGCTAGATGCTTTATTTATAGTATTTCTAATTCTAAAAACACAAACTGTATAAGATAAAAATTATTATTCCCGTTTTCTTATCTAGGGAGAAGTCCAGAAAAGTTGATGACTTTCCCAAAAGTTACTCAAAAGTAAGTGACTGAGCCAGGACTGAAATCCAAATCTATCTGATGCAAAAGTCTGTTTCTTTCTATTGCATAACACAATGTTTTGAAAGAGCAATAAATTTAATCCTAATAATGACGAATACTTACATGGTACTTACCATGTGCCAGACACTTGTAATTACTTTAGAAGGTCCTGTTTGCAAAGTTGGTCCTCGGTTGGTGTCTGGGAATTTGGCTTTTGAAATTATTCACTAAACGATAAGTTTGTGTCTGCTCTACCAGCTTACTTAGACCATTTTACAAACTAATTTTTTATAGTTGTTCGGAGTATAGTGAAGAACTGTATAGAATGACAGCTTCCTACTAAACTGAGAGGGATATGCTAAACCAAAGAATGACATGGACAAGTCCAACTTGATAAGAAGCATTTATTATGAGGTTTACATGGGGTCCTTGTCCTCAGCAGCAGTAGAAGAAATGACATTTCCAAGTTTAATCACCCACTTTCACTGCAAAACAAAAGGGGTCTTTAAAGTGCATGTTTACATGCAAATGGAGAAGGTATGTGAGGGGCATCAGGACTTCTAAAGATTGCAATATTCTGGGCAGTTGCTTTTAAAGAATGCAGTGTTCTGGCAGAAAACCTTTACAATGTTTCTAAGTAGACTAGAAGTTACATATTTACAGTATTGATTTGAACATAATCAAGAGAACAGATATTCTTACAGGTTTCTAGAAAAAGAGGTCAAGCATTTATGGTACAAAGTTACTGATCAGATACAAGCTAGTGAACAACCATTTCCTGAGACTTGCCTTTTAATTCTATAGTTAAAGAATGTTGCTGTGACTTGAAGGGGAAAGAACTGGAAGGGTTAGGAGAGAAAATGCAGTCATATATGCCACACTAATGAACACCCTTTTCCCATCTGAGTGTTTGCAATTTTGGTTGGCATGGGTACCAACATGATCAGTCTCCAGTGAAAACTCCGAACTCTAAGTCTCAAACATGCTCCCCTATGCAGGTAGATTGCACACAGGTGGCTGCATTTTTGCTGCTAGAAGAGGGTGTGCTCTATTTGTACGTGAGGGAGAGAAAGTACATAGGAAGCCTGCACCTGGATTTCTCCAGACTCCATCTGATGTTTTGTCCCTTACCGATTCAGCTGTTTCTCCTTACTGTGTTGCTGTAATAAGCCTAAGCCAAGTGCATAATGTAACCTGTAGATCATTATAGTGAGTCACCAAATGTATGGTGGTTTGGGGAGTCCTTGAAACAGAAAGACAATAGCAGAATAAGGGGAATCTTGGGCAAAACTAATGAAGACAGGTGGGAGTGCAAAGACCCCTGGGGATAGGCCTGGGTGCCAAGAGATTCACTGAAGTAACATCAGACCTGGTAATCTACACCAGGTGGGAAAGCAGCATCAATGGCTATGGAATTCCCTGACACAAAGAGAAGGACTGTTGTCTCTAAAAAAGAATTGTTAGTATTTAACACCATCAGGCAAAGGGGTGGTCAGATGGGGAGATTACCTGAACAATTGAAGTATAAACTCCAGCACTTTCCAAGAGAGTAAAAATTATAATACAGAAAATGAGTTTTCTTGGCTGAAACACTGCATACTGATTAGCAGCCCAAAGAGGCAAATTTATTCAAATTTACTCCCTAAAACAAATGTCATCTTACCCGGGGGAGTAAAATGGTGTGGAATTATAGATAGGGTGCATCATTTAAAATTTCTTTTTCAAGAAAATTCCTCTCCACCTTCCTTTACATGAGATGTAGTTGTAATGTGAATAGCAGCTGAACCTTGTTTCAAAAGTGATAGCTAACTCATCCCTAGGTTCTTATCCTTATATACCATATTGTATAACCATATATACATTGTACAATTTATGTTCTGCCATCTCTCAATAGATGAGTCTACTTTATCACAAATTTACTTTTGTATACTGATCAAACTCACTTCTAGATCAATTAAGAGTTTCGGGAAGAAACTGACCTCCTTATGTACATATGCACATATATACACATACCCTTCTTTCAGGGGAGATTTAGAATCAGAAAGTACTTAAATAGAGCTGGCACCACCATCCCAAATGGTTAAAAGAGAACAAATTAGAGCTGGAATGTTGAGTCTTGTAACATAAAGAAGACCTATCCAGTGCTCCCATCACAATATTTACAGGTTGTTATTTCATAAAGGGCAGGGCTAAAGTCATGCAACAAGGTAAATATCCTTTCCATATACTATAGTAGATTAATTTTTCATTAAAAAAAAATGAATGCTTATATTGAAAAAGTGTGCTATTTTCTTAGCTAACTGGAGGAAACGTGATTGTAATTAAGGGTCCCACAATCACCTTTACCACAAGACTAAAACCTACTCCCTGCCCCTTTCTCACCTTGGAAGTCATTCAACCCTGTTCATTAAAGGAGTATCAGGCTCTTGGGTTCACAAGCTACTAAAATATTTAGAAAGAGACAGGACCTCCTACTTTAGTGAGAAGAAGTGAAGAATTCTGAAAGAGATGCAGGGCACCAGACTCAATGGGTGTGAAAACAGGAGCTGTAGGAAAAGAAAGGCAGTTTGAGAAGAGAAAGAAGTCAGAACAGAAAGAACATTCAAATGGCTTACACTTGTTCTTGATCCCACAAAAGGCATGTTCCAGTCCCAACCCTGATCTTCAGGATGTGAACCCATTTGTAAACAGGACCTTTGAAGATGATATTAGTTAAGCTGTGCCCAAACTGATGAGGGTGCAACTTAATCCAATATGGCTGAAGCCCTTATAAGCAAAAGAAATTAGGCACAGAAGGAGAAGGAAAGGGTAGCAGCCAAAAAACCGGAAGACAACAGAATTTGGGAGAGAAGAAAGAGGACATCACCATGTATATCACTACCTGAGAGCAAAGCCAAGGATCAAGGGTCACTGGCATCCAGCCCCAGAACACCACATCCTCAGGGAGAAAGAATTGCCTTACTGATGCCTAGATCTTGGACTTCTCTTAGCCTCAAACTGTGAGCCAATAAATTCTAATTGTTTAGGCCAATCAATTGTATGGTATCTATTTTAGCAGCTGTAAACAATCACTTGTGTAAAAGGCCTATGTTTAAAATGTCTCCCCATGCAATACACTTGGTCCTGAGGAACGCTAGTGAGTCAGGACAGAGACTGGAAAGGAAGGCTAAGAAGTTCCCAGTCATCTTCTGGGGACTTTGTAGGTGAGAACTAGAAGGATTTTGCCCCACTGTGATTTCTAAGTGGAACCCCAATAACAACATCATCTCCAACAGCAAAATGAACCTTTCCTGACACATGAGAGAAAACAAGACAAGTTTTCCAAGATTGTGTTCCTAGAAGTCAGAAAGCACGTTTTATTCATTTTAGTGCGCCATTTCCTACTTCAGGTTTACAGTTGGTGCTTAACAATTCGTGACTGAATGAATAAAAGAGAGTTGATTCCAATGTCTAAAATGCTACCCTCCCTACCAACATTTTGGTATGTCAGAATGGATCCTCTTGCAAGCCCTCTGAAAAGTTTTTTTCTAATACCCCTGTCTGGATATAATCTCTTCCTCCATAGAATGACCATTGTACTCAGTGATCTTGGTGGTAGTTACCTTAACCAATCTTGAAATACAGACAT
This sequence comes from Dasypus novemcinctus, assembly GCF_030445035.2. Classification (NCBI taxonomy): domain Eukaryota; kingdom Metazoa; phylum Chordata; class Mammalia; order Cingulata; family Dasypodidae; genus Dasypus; species Dasypus novemcinctus. Next base: position 32,186,085 of record NC_080676.1, on the reverse strand, counting down.
CTGTTTATTTAATCTTTATCCTTTTCCCTCACACCATCCCATACCTGGCCCTGTATACTATAAACTCCTTGTAGATTGTGCATATCTTTCCATCCCTGGGCTCTTCTATTGTATAGAACTAAGTGCTTTATGTAGAGAGAAAATCAGGTTTGTTCATTTGATTATATGCTCATGCAAAATGGAATGCAGCTTATGTTCCCCTGTTTCCATCTCACATGAAAGAGTTATCCTTAAATAAAAGCACAATGCTCACTTTTCACTTTATTTTATAAAACAACTAATTACTGCCATATTTATTATGTACATTTTGTAGTTATATGATAATATTGCACATTTTTCTATTCTCTGCCACTAATGAAAATCTCTTCACTTATGAACAACTTTTACTGTTTTTGGAAAGATCTGTTTCCTCCGTCCTGTGCTGGATGGATATGCTCATTTTATCTACACACCTGATGTTGCACCTCAGGTTGAACTGAGTGTACTCTGCAGGGATCTTGAGGATAAAGGTTGCCTTACTGGCTGACTCATTAATCCACATCGGTCAAAACACTTCTGACTTTTCATTTGTAAAATGAGATTTTAAAGGCTTCATCATTATTTATTAAAAATCCGCTATACCCAGGGAACCTAATAAAAAAAGAGTGCACTCAAAGAGCTTAAAAATAAGACCTCCACCTGCAGGAAAGGGACATGGTGAGAACTCTCTCCAGGGTCATTCCATTCCAAGTGCTTTACATATTAAAAAGCACCCGTTGTATATGGGTTCAGATGTACAATTCATAAAGAAGGCCAGAAAATGATTCTTAAGGGAGAGGTTGAATGCAGGAGGAAGAGAAGGATTTGAGATTTCACAGCGGGAAGAGTCTAATAAGAAGAAGGATCGAAAAAAAACTTTTAAAAAAGAAGAAAGACAATATTAGTTCAGAGTATTAAAAGTTTTGCAGGAAGAATAAGGCCTTTTTCATTGCAAAGATAAGAGCAAATTGTACACACCAAGAGAAATATTCTAAGCACTTGTTTGTGTAACCTATGAGAAGGATCTTTTCACTTTATAGTCATACCGAGTACAATAACCATCAACTTTTTATTCAAGGCATGAAATGCCACCCTAAACAAATCATGACCACACTCCTGAACAGGCATATATTTGAAAACATCCTAATTTGTCTGCCTTTCCCTCCTGACAATGAGGTAGATCCTTCCATCCTTAGCTCCCTTACGTTGAAATCAAGTCAAGAGTGGCAGCTGCATTTAGGAAATCAATATATCATCTCTTTCTCAGAATCAAAAATTCATTTTTATCTTTGGCCCTATTTTCTTTATTTCTTTCCATTTATCTGAGTGGGATAGTTCTTGTTTTTTCTTGCTATGAAATTCATTAATTAAACCCAAGGTAGTCATTTTCATGTAACCAACTTTAGTGGTGCAGGGACCAAATAATTCTAGTAAGTATCCATGGTGAAATCAATATTTTTAAATTTTCAACTCTTTATTTTAGTTTCCTGTTCAACTCACAGCATAAAGAGCAATCAATTATTTTTACTCTTTCTAACCCTATTTGTTGAATAGTCATAGAACTTAAAGCTCAAGGGAAACTTGGAGCTCAGACAATCCAATTCATTCATTTTACAGGTAAGGAAAAAATAAGTCATTTAATAATAGCAGGGCCAGGTCCCTTGATCCCAGGCCTGTTGTTTTTACCCCTTTATTGTATCTCCTCCCTGCTCTGTAGTGTTCCTACATGGAAAATATTTAGCTTTATTTTCAACACCTATTTGGAATGCAGCTTCCAAAGACAAATATAACTAGATCCCATCATATAAATCATATCTGAATGATTTGGAATGTGTTAATGGAGTTTCACATTAAAGGACTATCTCTAAAATCTGCACATTATATTTAGTACAGTAGTTAGTGTTTCTCAGGGAAAACATCCTTTATTAAGAAATAAATTAATCCAGATTATCAATATCAAGCTCCCAAGAATTTGAAATCACACTTATTCAAGAGATTTAACTTAGGTAATGATTTCCTGTTATTACCCTTTAAATGCATCTAAACATTTATAGAAAAAATTAAATTTTCAGTTAAACCTCAGGAAAGCATGTGCTGTTTGCAAAATATAGCTTCTGATGAAATGTTATTTTCTATTTTGTCAAATATAATTTGCAGCTGTGTATAAACAAACTTTCGGATTGCTATAGAAGGACTAAATCTTTCATTTCCTTAAATAAAATTCATACTGTAAGAAGAAAACAGCCAAAAGGAGATATATTTAAAAGATGCAATTTTCTATGCTGTTCTTGTGATACTTTTCTCAAAATGAAGCATCTTGTGTCAAACTCAAAAATTAGCACTAACTTTAAAAAGGCATTGTTTCACTGCTGGCAGTGAGATTGTGTTCTAGAAAAAAAAGAAATCATCTAAGGACAACAAAAATAAACTAGAGTTAGCATTAAAAAGTGCAAAAAATATCTGCAATAACTGGTTGAAATGTGTTCTTGGTTTTTTTTTTCTGTTTTTTTGTTGTTGAATTAATGGGAAGTAGTTTCCATTACTAAATATTTTTGAAATAATATTTCAAGTTAAATGATGATGGAAATGACTAGTTTTGATGTTACACATTATTGGTATATATTAAATATAAATTCAAAAAATTTTACCGAAACAATCCTTAAAATATGAGTCTAAACCTCTTGAGGTCAAAGTCCATGGCTGTCATGTTCATGACTGTATTTCCAGGATCTAGCTCAGTACCTGACATACAATAAACATTTAATAACAATGTGTCAGTAAATATAAAAATGTGCATATTGCTGAATTAGTCAAGATCCTCAATGGCAAACAACAAAACTTACCCAGGCAAATATAAGCAGAAAAGGAATTTACTTATATTAGATAACTCACAGAACTTCCAGGAGAACCAGAAGGTCAGGCTTCAAGGCTCTGAGGCAGAAACAACTCCCAAACCACAGTGTGGCACCATCCCAGGAAGAACCCCTGCCACTGAGCACAGACACTGCAACTTGCACTACTGGCACTGGATGGCACTAGTCCCTGAACTTGCACACCACTTCTGTTCCCTCCTGTTCCTCTTTACAAACCACCCTAGTCTCCTCTGAGGTCATCTCTTTCTTGTTATTTTTGCCAATGCAATCAATAATCAGAGCTAACTTTCTGCTTTCTGTGCTTATAGGACTATAAATCATTACGTACATGACATGCTTCCTAGGTGAGAGTTTTACCAAATATTTCTTTCCTATGTAAGACATATCACCATTTTTTCAGCTTCTGATATCAGTTTCCTTACCACCCATCAATGTACCACAATGCCAATAAAACATATTCTAAGTGGTTGTTATAGTATCACCCCATTTCTGGTTTCAAATGCTTGTACCAGTTCAGAATAGACTAGATCAGGCTGCAATAAGAAAAAGGCTAAAATAGCAGTCACTTAGCACAATAAAAGTTCATTTCTCACTTTTGTTACCTGCCCAACTGAGGTCACATGGAGGTTCTGCCCATTGGAATCACTCAGGGGGTCTAGGCGACATATTTTCATTGCAACATATTTTGTCAAGACTGTGAGTCAGGAAAAAATGAATGTGTGTCAGTTTACACAGACTATTAAATCTCTACCTACATTTCATTGACCAACACAAATCTCTTGATGGTATCTAAAATGAAAAACTTCAGGAAAATAGAATCCTACTATTACCTGAAGGGAAAACCAGACCTTATTTGGTGCACAGCATTTATGACTAAATGCCTTTGAGTGGCAGGATCCACAGTGTAAGAAATTTCTGAAACATAGGAAATATGCTCTAAAGAATCTGGATGGATACAAAATTGACATAGAACTTCTTCAAAGCCTAAAATTGTTACTCTCAAATATGTATCATCAATAGTTCATAGTTTGTATAATCTAAATTAAAAATAGACAACTATGTAAAATTCAATTAATCATAGTTTATGTAGCAATTTCATGTTGTAGCAGAGAGACTCTAGGGTGACCCCAATAATTCCCACCACCCGGTGTACACATTTATGTCTAATATCCTTTCCTTGAATGTGAGAGTGTGTTTCTAATAAACAGTAGGGCAAAGGGGGTGAGATGTCACTCTTTGATTGCATTACCATGTACAAGATTGTGTCCTAGTAGACTGGAGAGAGGCATTCCCCCACTGGCCTTGAAGAAGCACATGGCACGCTATGGAATGTCTATGGGGAGGTCATGTGACAGTGAACAGCCTTCAGCCAATAAGCAATAAGAGCTGGGACCCTCAATCATAATACCACTAGGAAATGAATTCTGCCAATGACATGAATGAGCATGGTATAGGAGTCTTCCCATTCAAGCCTCCTGATGAAAATATATTTGTATGTCCCTGAGAAGAGGACCCAGTTAAGCTATGCCCAAACTCCTGCCCTTACATAATTAATACTTTACTACTCTTAATTTTTGCACAATTTACCTTAAATTTTTCAGTTGGAACTTTTTATTTTGAAAATTTCAAATGTACAGGAACATTACAAGAAAATTCCACATACGCTGTAGCAGTTTGATATGGTTCTGAATTCCAAAAAGAGATATTGGATTATGTTTGTAATCTAATCTGTACCTGGGCATGATTGAGTTATGATTAGAGCTTTGATTGGGCCACGTCATTAGGGCGTTGAGTCCCCACCCGCCAGATAAAAGGCATGGCAAAGGACAGAGTTGAGGGCTTTTAATGTTGGAGTTTTGATGTTGGAGTTTGATGCTGAAGTCTTCAACTGGAGCCCCAGGCAGAGAGACAGAGTCATTTGCCTGAGAGTCTACAGCTGACCTTGTGGAGAAAACAGAGGAGCTGAGCCCAGAGGAACCCAGGAAGCCTGAACCCTCACAGACATTGGCAGCCATCTTGCTCTAACACATGGAAATAGATTTTGATGAGGGAAGCAACTTATGCTTTATGGCCTGGTATCTGTAAGCTCCCACCCCAAATAAATACCATTTATAAAAACCAAGCAATTTCTGGTATTTTGCATCAGCAGTCCTTTGGCTGACTAATACATACCCTAAATCTCTGCTTGTATTTTACTAATTTGCTTTTATCATCTTCTATCCCATATATGTTTGTGTGTGTAATTTTTTTACCACATTTGACCTCTTCATCCCTAAAGAGTTCATTGTGTATTTTCTAAAAACTAAATGTACTTTCTTACATAGTTATAGAATTATAGAAATTGGGAAAATTATGTTTAATTTTCTATCCACAGTCCATAGTCATTTATCACCAATTTTAGCAATAAAGTGCTTTATAGCTATTTTTCCCCACTTCAGGAGTCACATTAAACTAGTGTCATCACTTCAGTTTCTTTTATTCTGGAATTAATCTTTGTTCTTTATTCCTTTATTCTTGACCTTGACATTTTTGAAGTATAAAGACTATGGTTTGTCTGAAGTTTCTATATGATTTGATTTAACATATGCATCTTTGACAGGAAAACCACAGAAGCAATGACAGCATGGCTCTTGATATCAGAGAATCCCAATATTGGTGATGTTAACTTTGTTCACTTGGTTAAAGTGGTGTATTCCAGATTTCTCCATGACAAAGTTACCATTATCCACTTTACAACAGATAATTTGTGGTGATAAACTTGGAGATAATGAAAATTTCCTGTTCCTCATTAATTTTTACAAACTGTAGCTGTTTGATATGGTTATGAATTCCAAAAATAGATATTGGATTACATTTGTGATCTGGTCTGTACCTGACTGGGTCACATCATTAGGGTATTGAGTCCCTGCCCCTTGGTGGGTCAGGACTCACAAATAAAAGTCAAGGCAAAGAACAGAGTGGAAGGTTCTTAATGTTGGAGTTTTGATATTGGAGTTTGATGCTGAAGTCTTAAGCTGGCACCCAAGGAAGTAAGCACAGAGAAGAAAGAGAAGTAAGTCCAGGAAGAAAGGAAGCTTGAACCCAGAGAGAAGCAAGACCCCAGAAGGAAGGAACCCAGTAGGGCTTAACCCTCACAGATGTCAGCAGCCATCTTGCTCCAACACGTGAAAATAAACTTTGGTGAGGGAAGTAACTTATGCTTTATGGCCTGGTATCTATGAACTCCTACCCCAAATAAATACCCTTTATAAAAATCAACTAGTTTCTGGTATTTTGCATCAGCACCCCTTTGGCTGACTAATATACCTACTAATTTTAGCACCCATTTCTAATATAAATTCATCATGTTTTCTGTATTGATTCATTGGCATTCTATTGTAAAAAAGAGTTTTTTCTACTCCCCCATACATATATTTACCTATTCACACCATTATGGATTTCTGGATTATTATTTTACTCAGTAAGAATGGCATAACTATCATTTTTCATTTAGAAGTTCACTTTGTTCCAGATTTCATCAGGAAGAGTTCCTGACTGGCTCCAGTGTTTTTTGACGTTCCAATCGTTTTTGAACACTTCCTTGCTTTCTGGTATAACAAGATGTCCCAGGAGGGGGCAAGATGGTGGCTGAGTAAGCATTCCTGGTGGTATCTCCTGCAGAGAAGCAGCTGGGCAACATTGGAGGTTCTTCGGGACCAGGCTGTTTCAGGATTTTTGCAGGACAGGAGGTGTCTGGACATCGATTTGGTGAGAAGGTAACAGAGAAAATCAGTCTATAAAATATGATTGAGACTCTATTACACAGAGGTCCGGGCTGCGCGCGGGACGCTCCCTTCTAGGGTGAGCGGAACCATGGCACCAGGCACTGCAGCAGCGTTTGTTTGGATGCTCTGCAGTACAGGGGAATTCATAAGCCCTGAGCAGCCTATTGGGGGGTTAATAGGACAGGAGGCACTTGCAGACCAATTTGGGGAGGCAAACGGGAGTATTATTGCGAAGCGGGGGAATTTTTGATTGCAGACACAAACAATAGCGCTTCCACCTAGAGCCCCGCCCCCCCCAAGCCTGGCTGCCGATCTGCAGTGGACTTAAATTGATAGCAATAAAGAGACGCCACCAGGGTCTGGCAGGGTGGGAGACATTTGGAAGCCAATTAGGGGAATATTTTGCGAAGCATGGGAATTCAGATTTGGACTCTGTTATTAGCGTTTCCGGCTGGAGCCCCATCCTGGGGCCTGGCTACTGATCTGCATCATTAAATTGGCTGCAGTGTAGAGGTGCCCCTAGGTGGCCGTTCCAGGGGATTACAGAGTGGGAGGTGTCCTGAAGTCGAATTGGTGATAAATCCACAGAATAGACCCCAGTGAGTGAGTGAATTCTGGGGTACAGACACACAGGATAGAGTTTGCGGATATGACCTCACCCATAGGGCTGGCACCCAGCTACAGGGATCCCTGAAGGCTGTGTTACACTGCGGTGCTCCCAGGCTCCCTGTTGACCAGATTTGAGGTTGCCAGGTCTGAGTCCCCTAAACCCCGGTGGCCCACACCCCAGAGATTCACACCTCTTGAGTCTTCAATATCACAGACTTTCCATCTCTGAATCCATCACGCCCTGAGGTCCATCTGAGGTCCTCGAATGTCCTAGCCCTCAACGTTTGCATTTTTTCTTTTGTGTTTTGTTTTGTTTTTATTTTTATTCTATTTTATTTTTTATTTTTTTAAAGTCTTGATTGCTCACATTGCATTATCCCCTAGTCTTTTCTCCCAGTATATCCCCCAAAGCCTTTTTTTTTCAGTTATTTAGGGTTTTTTTAAATTGTTGTTGTGGCTGTTGTGGTTGGTGTATATCTTTTTTTTCTTTTCCCTACTTGTTCCCTGCCCTTTACCCACCCCCTTTTTCTTTCTTCCTTTCTTCTCTCTTTTTTTTCTCTCTCTCTCGCCCTCATTTTCTTCTTATTTTATTTTATCTTAACTATACAATAGGTGCTGCAGGGAACACCTCACATTTGCTGGGTTTCCTCATCCTCCACTGCCTCATTTTTGTGTGAATAGATTTTGGCTACCTACACTATTCCCTTTCCCCTACATCTTGATATCCTTCATCATCTGCTGTCTCTCCTATATTCCACCTCCCTTTCTTTGATCCACAAAGTGTCTAACTCTTAATTTCTAATACCTTTGTTTTGTTTTCTGTCTGTTATCCACTATTGAAAATATTGCCTTTCTTTTCTCTTTCCCTCTCTCACGAAAACAATAGCTTTTTAATTCATACCATATTGCTCCCATATTCAGTCGACTACCTTATTATAGGTACTCTACCTACTGCTATAACTCTACACAACTTACATGAATCTAATATCCATCCTCCCAGATCTCATATTGTTGCTCTGTTAACATATATCACCAATACTACTTTACACTTTTCCCTTGCTTACACAACTGCCTTTCCCCAGCCCTAATACTTTCCTTTAAAGTGAACTCAACCAGCAATAAGAAATTAGAATAAGAAGAACAAAGTAACAAAGAGAAGATATAACACTTACGCAAAAACAACAGCTAATTAATCTCCAAGACTAGACAAAGAAGCTAAGGAACTGATTAAACCCGTCAAGATAAAATGATGACCAGACAGCAACAAAAATCTACAAACCAAACCAGTAATCAGAAAAACATGGCTGAATCCAATGAACAAACTAAAAATCAGGAAAGGGAACAGAACTTCGCACAAGTAATGAAAGATCTCAGAAAATTTATCACTGACAAATTTAATGAAGTAAAGGAAGAGGTTAACAACATGAAGACAACATTTGGAGGGGAAATTGCAGACATACACAAAAAGATAACAGATATGATAGGCATGAACACCACAGTTCAAGAAATCAAAAATACACTTGCAGCAAATATCAGCAGACTAGAAGAGGCAGAGCAGAGAATTAGTGATATGGAAGACAGTACATCGGAAATCAAACAGATAGTAGAATTGGTCAATAAAAAGATAGAAAAAATCCAGCTAGGACTTAGGGACCTGAATGATAATGCAAAACGCTCAAACATACGTATTATAGGCATTCCAGGAAGAGAAGAGAAGGGAAAGGGGTCAGAAGGAGTGTTGCAGGAAATAATGGCTGAAAACTTCCCAAATCTACTGAAAGAGACAGATGTACATATTCAAGAAGCACAGCACACCCCAATCATCATAAACCCCAACAGGCCCACCCCAAGACATATACTTGTCAAATAATCCAACGCTCAAGACAAAGAGAAAATTCTAAAAGCAGCAAGAGAAAAGAAAACCATCACATACAAGGGAAGCTCCATAAGAGTAAGTGTGATTTTTCATCTGAAATCATGGAGGCAAGAGGGAGTGGTATGATATAGTCAAGGTACTAAAGGAAAAAAATTTCCAACCAAGAATACTCTATCCAGCTAAACTAGCATTCAAAAATGATGGAGAGTTCAAAATATTGACAGATAAACAGAAATTGAAAGAGTATGCCAACAAGAAACCTCCCCTTCAAGAAATTCTAAAGGGAGTTCTGCAGGAAGAAAGGAAAAAACAGGACAGACAGAGTTGGAGGAGAGTGTAAGAGCAACAAAAAAGACAAAAAGAGAAAAAAAAAGCACAAACAAAATATGACAAACACAACTCCAATCAAAATATGGCTAACACAAAAAATTCCTTGAAAGTAATAACACTGAATGTCGATGGATTAAATTCACCTATCAAAAGATTCAGACTGGGACATTGGATAAGGAAATATGACCCATCTATATGCTGTCTACAAGAGACACATCTTAGACCCAGAGACTCATGGAGGTTGAAAGTGAATGTCTGGAAAACAATCATACAAGCAAACAATAACCAAAAAAAGGCAGGAGTAGCTATATTATTATCAGACAAAATAGACTTTAAATGCGAAACAATTCTGAGAGACAAAGAAGGATACTACATTTTAGTGAAAGGGATAATCTGTCAAGAAGATCAAACAATCATAAATATTTATGCTCCTAACAAGGGCGTCTCTAAATACGTGAGGCAAACGCTGGAAAAACTAAGTGAAAGAATAGATGCATCTACAATTATAGTGGGGAATTTTAATACACCACTATCAACTCTGGACAGAACATCTCAAAAGAAAATCACTAAAGAAACAAAACATTTGAACAGTATATTAGAGGAGCTGGATCTAATCAACATATATAGATCATTACACCCAAACACAGCAGGATATACATTTTTCTCAAGCGCACACAGATCATTCTCCAAGATAGACCATATGCTAGGCCACAAAGAAAGGCTGAATGAATTCAGAAAGATTGAAATCATACAAAATAATATCTCTGACCACAGTGGAGTGAAGCTGGAAATTTGCAAGGGACAGAGGCCCAGATTTCACACCACGATTTGGAAATTAAACAGCACAATCTTAGAAAAACAGTGGGTCAAAGAGGAAATCTCAAAAGAAATCAATGACTACCTTGAAACAAATGATAATGATAACACAACATACCAAAATTTATGGGATGCAGAAAAAGCAGTACTGAGAGGGAAATTTATAGCCATAAATTCATATATCAAAAAAGAAGAAAGAGCAAAAAATGAAAAACTAACTGCACATTTGGAGGAATTAGGAAAAAAACAACAAAGTAATTCAACAGGAAGAAGAAGGAAGGAAACAACAAAGATAAGAGCAGAACTAAATGAAATAGAAAATAAGAAAGCACTTGAAAAGATAAACAAGACCAAGAGCTGATTTTTTGAGAAGATCAACAAAGTTGACAAACCTTTAGCGAGACTAACAAAGAAAAAGAGAGAAAAGATGCAAATACACAAAATGAGAAATGAGAAAGGCGATATCACCACTGACCCCACAGAAATAAAGACTATCATAAGAGGATACTTTGAAAAACTATATTCCAACAAAAATGACAATTCAGAGGAAATGGACAAATTCCTAGAAACACATAAGCAGCCCATATTGATGAAAGAAGAAATTGATGATCTTAACAAACCAATCACAAGCAAAGAGATAGAATCAGTCATTAAAAAAACCCCAACTAAGAAGAGCCCAGGGCCAGACGGCTTCACAGGTGAATTCTACAAAACATTCTGGAAAGAACTAACACCAAACCTGCTGAAACTCTTCCAAAAAATCGAAACAGAAGGAACATTGCCTAACTCCTTCTATGATGCCAACATTACCCTAGTACCAAAGCCAAACAAAGACACCACAAGAAAGGAAAATTACAGACCAATTTCTCTAATGAACCTAGACACAAAAATACTTAACAAAATACTTGCTAATCATATTAAACAACACAATAAGCGAATTATACACCACGACCAAGTGGGAGTCATTCCAGGTATGCAAGGATGGTTCAACAGAAGAAAATCAATGTAATACACCATATAAACAGATTGAAGGAAAAAATCACATGATTATATCTATAGATGCAGAAAAAGCATTTGACAAAATACAGCACCCTTTCTTGATAAATACACTCCAAAAGATCAGAATACAAGGAAATTTTTTGAACATGATAAAGAGTATATATGAAAAACCTACAGCCAACATTGTTTACAATGGAGAAATCCTAAAATCCTTCCCTCTAAAGTCAGGAACAAGACAAGGATCCCCATTGTCTCCCCTTCTATTTAACATTGTCTTAGAAGTACTTGCTCGAGCACTGAGGCAAGAACCAGATATAAAAGGCATTCAAATTGGAAAGGAAGAAGTCAAAATTTCATTATTTGCAGATGACATGATCCTATACATAGAAAACCCTGAGAGATCTACAACAAAGCTTCTAGAACTCATAAATGAGTTTAGTAATGTCGCAGGTTATAAGATCAATGCGCAAAAATCAGTAGCATTTCTGTACACCAATAATGAGCAAGATCAGGAGGAAATCAAGAAACAAATACCATTCACAATAATAAATTAAAAAATCAAATATTTAGGAATAAATTTAACTTAAGATGTAAAAAACTTATACACTGAAAACTATACAAGACTATTCAAGAAAATCAAAGAAGACCTAAATAAATGGAAGAATATTCCTTGTTCATGGACAGGAAGACTAAATATTATTAAGATGTCTATCCTACGAAAACTGATCTACACATTCAATGCAATCCCAATAAAAATCAACACAGCCTTCTTTAAGGAACTAGAAAAACTAACTATGAAATTTATTTGGAAAGGAAAGAGGCCCTGAATAGCCAAAGACATACTGAAAAAGAAAAACGAAATTGGAGGAATCACACTACCTGACTTCAAAACATACGACAAAGCTACAGTAGTGAAAACAGCATGGTATTGGCATAAGGAGAGACACACAGACCAATGGAATCGAATTGAAAGTTCTGATATAGAACCTCATATATATAGCCATATAATATTCGATAAAGTCACCAAACCCTCTCAACTGGGAGAGAATGGCCTATTCAACAAATGGTGCCTGGAGAACTGGATATCCATATGTAGAAGAATGAAAGAGGATTACCATCTCACACCTTATACAAAGATCAACTCAAGATGGATCAAAGACCTAAATATAAGAGCCAAGACCATAAAGACTTGGAAAGCAGTGTAGGGAAACATCTACAGGACCTTGTAATAGGAAATGGCTTCATGAATATCACACCAAAAGCACGAGCAGCAAAAGAACAAATAGATAAATGGGACTTCCTCAACATTAAAACCTTCTGCACCTCAAAGGAGTTTGTCAAGAAAGTAAAAAGGGAACCCACACAATGGGAGAAAATATTTGGCAACCATATCTGATAAGAGACTTATAACTTGCATATATAAAGAACTCATATATCTTGAAAATAAAAAGATAAACAACCCATTTAAAAAATCGGAAAAAGATTTAAACAGACACTTCTCCAAAGAAGAAATACAAATGGCTAAAAAGCACATGAAAAAATGCTCCAAATCTCTAGCTATCAGGGAAATGCAAATCAAAACTACAATGAGATACCATCTTACTCCCATAAGATTGACAGCTATGAAAAAAACAGAAGAATACAAATGCTGGAGAGGATGTGAAGAAATGGGAACACTCATCCACTGCTGGTGGGAATGCAGAAGGATCCAACCATTCTGGAGGACAGTTTGGCGGTTTCTCTAAAAACTAACCATAGATTTGCCATATGACCCAGCAATACCACTGCTGGGTATATACCCAGCAAAACTGAAAACAAGGACACAAACTGATACATGTACACCAATGTTCATAGCAGCATTGTTCACTATCGCCAAAAGTTGGAATCAACCCAAATGCCCATCAACAGATGAGTGGATCAATAAAATGTGGTATATACATACAATGGAATACTACTCGGCTGTATGAACAAATACACTACAAACACACATGATAACATGGATGAATCTTGAGAACCTTATGTTGAGTGAAGCAACCCAGGCATTGAAGGACAAATACTACATGATCTCAATGATATGAAATAAGCAAGCTGCCTCAGAGAACTAGAGACTGGAAGATAGACTGACAGGAAATTGGGGGGTGGAGGAAGGATGTGAGCCGATGTCTGCAAGGGTGGCATCTATGATGAGCTGGAGGTAAGTATGAGCACAAAGAAGAGATAAAATGGGGGCAAGGGGTTGCCTTTGGGTGGGGCTTTGCGGGTTTGAGGGGGGCTGGGGATGGGCGGATGGGTAATATTGCCCAAAAAATTGGGGGGAGGGAGGGGCAACATACGAACATAGGAGAGTGTCAGGTGTTGGTTGAGAGAAAAATGCTGAGAAAATCGTATCAAAATATAATTAGGAGGGTTACCTGTTTAGGATGCTCGGAGGGGATGGTCTGACACGGGACAGACTCCTGGGGAATGTCTGAATGCTCATTTTGCCAGGGTGGGTTGTAACATTGGGTAGAGACCCAAGTAGTGAGAGTGGGGGTGGACCCACATCCTGGGGAGGACTAATGCCATCAAATAGAGGGAACTGTATCTCTCGAGAGAAAGGATGACTCCCAGGGCATTAGGGCAGTTGAGCAAATCAGGCCCTGAACACTGTTGCAAGTATCTCTGAACGTGGCTCCTCGGGAAATGGAGATTGGCTGTCACTGTGGGCCCCAAGGGAAGAGGAAAATGGAGGTTGAATGGATGGAACCAAGGTAAATGTGGGGGTAAGAGAGGAGTTTTGCTAGAGTACACAAGGATGGATATAAAACATGTAATAGTACACCAAAAACATATAGGGGATGACAGACTAATAATGTAAACCATAATGTAAAACATAGGATAACTAAAAATTTATAAAACTGTATATCCTAAAGTATGGGCCACAATGTAAGCACAGATGTCACCTTGTTTGAAAGCTATTGTCTCAGAGTCTATACATCAGTTTAAGTAAATATGATATGAATAAGTTATAAGATTATCGCTGTGGAAGGGAAAAGGTTTTATGGTGGATGTGTGGGAGTACTGTATATTGTATATATGAATTACTGTGATCTAAGGCTCTTGTGAAGAGAAGCTCAATAATCAGGAAAAAAGAAAAGAAAAAGATAGGATGTAGAATTTTTCCAAATCAATACATATTCTAGATCTAACCTTTAAACTCACCACTATATTCCATTTTACTAGTAAGGGAACCTGACATTATATTGGGCTTCACTTTTCAGGAAGTTTTGGATCACAGAGTGGTTCAACAATGCAGCGGAGGAATACTGGTATGGGATGTTATTGACAGGCAATATATGGTTGACAGGGAGTTATACAGGGCATATGTTCAGGGTGCATGGTAATGTTTGGATATACTCATACTGGAAACAATTAAAAACAACAGCTGCGGGGGTACTGAGTTCCTGGCCAGGGGTGCTCTGTCGTGGTCCCTAGGGGAGCAGCGGCAGTCCTCCAGGTGCAACAGTAAGGACCAGGAAGGAATGAGGGTCCAACAATGAGCCCCTGATACTAATGACTATGCTTGTGAGCCTATACGCCTGAAATAAGAACAAGGCCTAGAGCAGCACTGTGCCTGGGAGTTTCCTCCTGACAGCCTTCATGTTACTCAAATGTGGCCAGTCTCAAAGCCAAACTGAGCATGTAAATGCAATGCATTCCCCCCAGCATGGGACATGTCACCCAGGGATGAGCCTCCCTGGCACCGAGGGATCACTACCAAATACCAGCTGATGATGCAACTAGAAAATGACCTTGAATTAAAGGTGCAATGCGGACCAGCAGAATATCCCTGTCTACATAAAATAACAGGAGTTTAAAATGCTGTTTGACCTAATGAAAGGGGGAAATAGAAAGGAGAAATGAGTTTATATGGCTATGAGTCTCTAAAAAAGAGTCTGGAGGTTGTCAGAAGGATTGCCCTTATGCACACCTGAACAGAGTCTCAGAGACAGATAAAGTAGATACAACCCCAGGTATTGGTTCTTTTGAGGGCTAAAGAGACCCACGGGTTCTATGGTCATGGCAGATGGGGTTCACTGCCATGTCAGTTGGCCCTTCTTTGGAGCTGGTGTTTCTGCATGATGGAACTGGACTCAAATGGGATCTCTTTTCACAAGACTTTCATGCTACTTTACTGGAATTGTAGTTGGTGCTGGGGTTTAAGTTATATCTAGGGGATTTGAATCTCTGGACTGACAATATGATAGCCACGCCCTGAACCTCAACAGACTTCAACTCCTACACTCTGGTTTATTGGACTTACCCCACTCAGCTAACATGGAGTTGAAGAATGTCAACCACCACACCATGGAGCCTAGAGTGCCTACAACTGAAAGCAGGAGGATTGCATCCAGTATCCATGTGGAATCTAAGCCCCCTCTTGACATAGATGTGCAATGGACACAACCAATCCAAGGTCCACAGAGAAAATGTGGCATTGGTGTGGGAAATGTGGCCATGGTGGCTCCTGGGTGCAGGGAATGGGAGGAAGAGATGAGATGTGGAGGCGTTTTCGGGACTTGGAGTTGTCCTGGGTGGTGCTTCACGGACAATTATGGGACATTGTAGAATCCCCCAGGGCCCAGTGGATGGAACATGGGAGAGTGTGGGCTATGATGTGGACCATTGACCATGAGGTGCAGCGATGCCCAGAGATATACTTACCAAATGCAATGGATGTGTCATGATGATGGGAGAGAGTGTTGCTGTGGGGGGAGTGGGGAGTGGGGGCGTTGGGGTTGAATGGGACCTCATATTTTTTTAATGTAATACTTTTAAAAAATGAATAATAAAAAAATAAATAAATAAAGCTACAAAAAAAAAAAAAAAAAAAAGATGTCCCAGGCTTATCTTGTACTTTCCCCACATCAGCCCTGGAAATTAGCCATTTCACCAATGACCCCCTGCTTTATTTTAGAGAATAACATGTAGAAACCAAGACCTGGGCACTGGGCATAATCTTTCCTACTGGGATATCATTGTTTCTAGGTCTCTCAGTGTAAAAAGCTAGGAAAATAGAAAATATATGATTATGTACACATACACACAAACACATACGCACACACATATATACACACATATACCATGATTTCATTCTAATACTCTAATTCAGCATAGGATACATTCTAGACTTTTCTCTTTTCATATTTGTAACTCACTTCTCCAACACTTAGAAACCTATTTCTCATTATCCTCACATTATTTGCTTATCTTTTCAAGCCTACAATATACTGAAAGTTATTTCAGAATCACTCATACCCCTGTGGCAAACAAACCTATTATTAGAATTCAATATTTTAATAGGTTTATGGGGTGGTGGGGTAAATTTACATCCAGTGAAATGCCCAAATCTTAAGAGCACACTTTGATGAGTTTTGACAATTGCATCATCCATTAACCCATAGATCTATCAAGATATAAAATATTTCCATCACCCCAGAAAGTTCCCTCATGTCTCTTCTCAATCAATTCCCCCTTTCTGATTTTTTGTCACCATAGATCATTTTTGCCTGTTTTAGAACTTCAGATAAATGTAATTACATCAGATGTACTCCTTGGCACGTGGCCTCTTTCACTCAAGAAAATGTGAGATTTAATCATGTTGTGCCATGTATCAGTAATTCATTCCTTCTTATTACAGAATAGCATCACATTGCATAAATTTTACTACATTTTGTACACCTATTCTGTTGTTAATGAGAGTTTGGGTTTTTTCTTGTTTTGGGCTATAACGAATAAAGTTGCTATCAACATTTTTGTACAAGTCTTTTTGTAACGTATCTTTCATTTCTCTTATGTAAATATCTAGCAGTAGAATTGCTGGGTCATAAGGTAAATGCATGTTTAACTTCATAAGAAACTGACAACATTTTTCATAAAGGCCCTTTTGAAGTGTGCAATTTATTCCCCATATGCTAGCTGTTCCATTTGTTCATATACTTACCAACATTTGGTGTCAGTCTTTATTCACTTTTAAAATTGGTAGGTTTGTAGCAGCACCTCTTTTCCATTGTAATTTGCATTTCCTTAATGCCTAGTTATGTTGAACACTCTTTCATGTACTTATTATCCATTTGCCATTTGTATATCTTCCTTTATGAAGAGTCTGTTCAGGTCTTCTGCACCTTTCTGGCAACCGATATTTTTTAATCAATGAGTTGCAGGAAATCTTTATATATTCTATATATATATATATATATGTTTTTCAAATACTTCCTCCCAATCTTTGACTTTCATTTTCTTATGTCATTTGATAAGCACAGGTTTTAAACTTTGATGAAATATATCAAAATTTTCTTCTATGGTTATTACTTTCTGCATTTTTGTTTAAATTTGTCTAGGAGCATTCAGGCTTTTTCTACCTTATATCATGTTAGGCAAGAAGGAGCATTAATAATATTAATAGTGTCTGTAATTTTTTTTAAAGATTTATTTATTTATTTATTTTCCCCTTCCCCTCCTCCCGCCCTGCTGTTTTTGCTGTCTGTGTTGTCTTCTCTTCTCATTTTCTCTCCTCTAGGATTCACTGGGATTTGATCCTGGAGACCTCTAATGTGGAGAGAGGTTCCCTGTCAATTGTACCACTTCAATTCCTGGTCTCTGCTGCACTTCACCTTGACTCTCCCCTTCGTCTCTCTTCTTTGGTTGCATCATCACCTTGTTGCATGACTCACTTGCGCGGGGCATTGGCTCACCATGCGGGCACTCACATGGGCACTTGTGCTGGCACTGGTTCACCATGCAGGCACATGTAAGGGCACTGGCTTGCTGCATGGGCATGCTTTCTCTTCTTCTTTTTCACCAGGAGGCCCCAGGGATCGAACCCAGTTCCTCCCATATGGTAGGTGAAGCTCTATCACTTGAGCCACATCCGCCTCCCAATTTATTTTTTTTAATACTCTGTTTAACTTGCTTTTCTTTACCTTTGATCTAATACAATGATTCTCAACTGGGAGCAATTTTGCTCCCGAGGGACATTGCAGTGTCTGGAGACACGTTTGGTTGTCATAACTGAGAGAAAAGGGTGCGGGTAGAAGCCAGGATGTTTCTGACTATCTGCAATACACAGGAGAGCCCCCAGCCCAAAATGGCAACAGTGCCAAGGTTGAGAAACTCTTGTCTAATCTGACTTGGGGGTAGGGAAGAGGGATGAAACACTATGTATATCTTGGTTTCAAGAATTGTAACTGAGGCCTTTAAATATTTGAGCCATTAGAAAGCAAATGATAATATGCAAGGGTCTAGGTTAATCCAAGTCTAATCAAAAGCTATGTGGCTATAAAATCACTGGGACTTCCTTGGTCATAGGAATCTAAGCCAATGCTTTCCATGGCTAAAAGAACAAAAACACGAGCAGGACTGCCTCTTATAGAAGGAGTCCCATTAGAAAAGGGTTACTGCTCAGGCTAAATTAAAACAAATCAGTGACAGTTTTCTCTCCATAATGTGCACAAATCTCCCATAAAAAACAATGAAAGCCACATCTGTGTAACTGAGATCAGAATGCAGCTAATTCTAACTCGAACTTGCAGTTCCCTTCCAGGGCTCATAAACCCCACAATAGTTGCTCAGGAACAAGGGGATCATGTGATGAATATAGCAACCCTGGCCAAATCCTGGATGAATCATCCAGACCATTCTGTTCGCTGGTTTATTAGACAGCTGAGGAATCTTAAGGTTCTGGTTGTCATCACAACTGGAACAGAACCCCAGGGAATAACTCCAATATAGGAGGAGCCACTGCACTTATAAAAAAGTATGTTTCTCCCAATTATTAAAGTGGCCTGTATTTACTGTAAAAATATGACAATATGGAAAAATAAAAATAAAAACATTACCTATAAGTTCATTACCCAGAAACAATCACTATGAACGCTTTGGCAAATTTCCCTTTAGGTAAAATTTTTCTATGTAATTTTTTTTTTACTTACTCAAGATCTAACTTTAACACAATTTTGTACCCTGGCTTTTTCACAAGACATGCTCCCATGTCATTAAAAAAGTGGAAGTATTACTTTAACATGTACCCTAGTGGTTTATTTCATGTTGAACATTTCGATTCTTTCTCATTTTTCACCATTCCAGATAATGCAATGACAATTAAATTTTGGCAGTTATCTTTCTCCACATTTTGTATTATTTTCATGGTATATAATCCCAAAAATGGAAGTGCAGGGTTATGATTTATACCACCTAAAGATGTTTTATACATATTGCTAATTTTTCCCAGAAAAAGAAAATCATCAGTTTATTCCCTGAGAGCAATTTATCCCCTTTCACCTCATTATCAACTTAGTATATTTTTTAACTCTTAAAATTTATTAGGTATTTGGATATTTATTTGTTTCATCTTCTACCTTTCAAGTGGAGGTGACAAGAAGTGATCACAGCAGGTAAAACTGTTTTGAATAATTCATAATTTAGTTCATAATAATATAGGTTGCTTCATTGTCAAATGTCAAGGGAGAAAACAAAGAACTAAAAAGACTGATCTGAGATGATACCAATCTTATCTTTTAAGGTAAGAGAAGTTTTGGCTTCATGTGATTAAAGAAATCCTTATGTACATAAACAGAAGAGGTAATTTATGAAGAAAACCAAATATAATAATATTTTAAAAATCAATCTTCATGCATGTGGGAAAAAGACAACAAATCACTTTTGCTGTTAAACTTTCTTGTACCTCTGCTACAGTGACATAACACAACACAACCTATATACAGTCAGAGTTCAGAGTTCAGCTGCTGCAATAGGTGTAAGAATAGATGTTGAGAACCAAGGAATGATCAAATCAGAGAACTAAGCAGTCTTTTATGTCCTGGGCCTGAATGTTTTCACCTACGAAGTATCAATTCCGGAAAAGAAATCAGTACATTTAAACTACTCTTCCCTTTTTCCCTTCCCCCACATTTGACTATGTTATACTAGCCCTGGGAAGTAGAAAACAAAGAGAAGACTAGAAAAAGAAAAGCAAGACACTAAGATGATCTTTGGGAGACAAATATATATATGTATGTATGTATGTATATATGTATGTATGTATGTGTGTAGTATGTAAGACACTGAGAGTGAAAAAAAAAAGCCTTCATAGTAAGCAAGTTTGTCTTGACTAGTACCTTATAATCTTAAATTTACCTTTGTGATCTTCTACACCCATCTTAAGGGTAGAAGTCATATCTCAAACTTTAATTTAACTCATAGGAAGATTCAGTGCTTTATCCATGGTAGGTATTCATAGTTTTTTCTCATGGGACAAAGTGACTCTTGCAGTAATGCACAAAATATTTATTGAATGACTGCTTTATGCCCAGAACTATTCTAGGCAAACACTGAGCAAATAGAGTTGAACAAAGCAGGATACATTCCCTCATGGATCTTAGAGTCCAATATAAGATTAAAATTTTAATAATAAAAGCAGGAAGCTGGACTGTGGACCATAGTTTGAATTTCTTTTTTAGCATTGCATTAAAATATCATGTACCTTGATCACTGAGTATTTGATGCTCCCTTTAATTTTACACCCAAGGTGAGTGCCTCACTCAATTTATACTAATCCCAGCCATGGTGAGCTACATCTTAGAACAGTTGGCAAGAAAATTATGGATTATTTCATATTGATTGAAAATTCCTTGGGGATAGCATGCCAAAAACATCATTGTATCCAGAGTCATGCAAAAGTCAAAATGGCAACAATAGAAACAGTTATTCATCTGGACAACTTCTCAGGAAAACAGAATATATTTAACAGGTAATATTTATTTAGTGCCTACTCAGTGTCAGGCAATATCCTAGAACTAAGATACATCATTGAGCCTAAAGGAGTTTCTGTCAACACAAAGATTACATTCTGGTTGGAATCAGGGGCAAGAGAGCAAATGCCAACAGACCAATAAGTGCTATAAAGAAAATAAAACAGGATATTGTGTGAGTGTGGGATGGGCCCATGGCTGAGGCATTGTTTGTAATGAGGTAACAATTGAGATGAAACCTGAATGATGTGAAAGAGCTAGACATTAAAAATCTGTGGAATGATCATTCCAGGCAAAGGGGAAAGTAAGGACAAAGGCTTTAAGGTAAGAACATCTTTTGTTGTCTCAAGAACTAAAAAGGCCTAACTGGCAGGAGTTTAGGTGATGAAGGAAAGAATGGTTCAAGTGAAGTCAGAGAGGTTAGAGATCACATCATGTGGGGTCTTGTAGACCCGGAGGGAAGTTTCGGTTTTTCTATTTAAAAAGGAACATTAATACTGAAATACTGAAGTACTTCAACTTGAATGGCAGGTTAGGAGAGGCTGCAGTATTCACAGTTAGAGGGGATTATGCTTAGACTTCATTACTAACAGTGGGAATGGAGAAAAGTCAACAGATTCTGGATAGACTTTGAAAATACAACCAACAGTCCTTTCTAATTAATTGTATCTCAGCTCCACCACTTACTGCAAGATTATAGCCTCTTTGAGCCTTAGTTTTCTTATCTGTAAGAAGGAAATAATAAAAGTGCCTAGTTCACAGAAGTGAAGTCCTTAAGAGGTAAGTGTGGCATTTATTAAAGTGCTCAAAAATGTTAGTTACCATTACCTACATCATTTAATACAGAATAAGATTAAAAACGACCTCTAGGGAAATGGACTTGGCCCAGTGGTTAGGGCACCTGTCTACCACATGGGAGGTCCGCAGTTCAAATCCCAGGCCTCCTTGACCCGTGTGGAGCTGGCCCATGTGCAGTACTGATGCACGCAAGGAGTGCCGTGCCACCCAGGGGTGTCCCCCGTGTAGGGGAACCCCATGCACAAGGAGTGCACCCCATAAGGAGAGCCGCCCAGCATGAAAGAAGTGCAGCCTGCCTAAGAATGGTGCCACACACACAGAGAGCTGACGCAGCAAGATGACGCAACAAAAAGAAAAACACAGATTCCCGTGCCCCTGACAACAACAGAAGTGGACAAAAGGAGCACGCAGCAAATGGACACAGAGAACAGACAACTGGGGTGGGGGCTGAGGAGAAGGGGAGAGAAATAAATAAATAAATCTTTAAAATAAAAAATAAAAAACGACCTCTAGACTTATGGTTAACAAAGACAGTGGCAAAAATGTTCTGGGTGCTTTGGCCAACTACCAAAAACTGAAAGAGCTTGCTGGTGTCAATCCATCGGGTGACAGTCTGAAAGACTGAACCAGGAAACTAGTATCTGGCTCTCCCTCCCAGAACTTGCCCTGAAGGCAAAGCAGCTTGCAGACAGCTAAAGTGGTGTAAGAAATAATAAAGTCTAAGTGACCTTGGGCAAAGGATTACCAGATCTAAGACATAAACTAGAGCACACAGGAGTGGGAAAAATCTATTTCAAGAGAGTAGAGAGGTCAAAGATTATATGTGTTCCAGGTTGGACCATATATTAAGTCACAAAACATGTCTCATTTAATTTAAAAATATTGAAATCAAGGAAGTAACTCCTCCAAAGAAAAGGAAATGAAGCTAGAAATCAATAACCAAGGAAGACCTGGAAAATTCCACAGATATGTGGAAATTAAACAAATTCTTAAACAATTAATAGGTCAACAAATAAAACACAAGAGAAATTAGGAAATATCTTGAGGCAAATAAAAATGAAAACACAACATACCAAACTTATGGGATGCAGAAAAGGACATGTTGAGGGGTACGACAAAACTCTTATAAACAAAGGAATTAAAAACCAACTAGCAAGCAAAACCCTAGAAAAAGACAGAAGTCCAGAAAGGCATGGGAAAATGCTGCACAATGCATTTGCATTGAGCATATCTTCCTGGTAGGAGGGCGGAAGTTCAGGAAAATCTCTGTCTTAACACCAACTGGTTACAAAACCAAGAAACAGGGAGTAAACCCCAGAGTTAACATTTTAAAATATTAAAATGTACAGTGTACAATAAAAGCATGCTAGACAAAGAAACAAAAAATGATGGCCCATCCAAAGGAAAAGTCTAAAATCCATTAAACACCAATGAAGAATGTGGACATATCAAAGAAAACTTTTAAAAAATGATCTTAAAAATGCTCAAGGAGATGAAGGAAAATACAGAGAAGGAACTACAGGATATCAGGTAAACAATGAATAAATAATATGAGAATCTAAGTTTTAAAAAGGAACCAAGCAGAACTACTAGAGTTGAAAACCAAAATAACTGAAATGAAAAATGGTCAATAGGGTTTCAAGAACAGATTGGAGCTGAAAGAACAAATAATCAGTGAACTTGAAGACAAGACACTTGATGAGTCAGGCTGAAGAAAGGAAAGAAAAAAGAAATAATAAAAGTGAAAATAGCCTAGGACAGCTATGGATACCATCGCCTATATCAATATATGCATTACTGGAATCCCAGCAGGAGAAGAAAGAGAGAAACAGGCAGAAGGAATACCAAAGAAATAATAACAGAAAACTTCCCAAATGTAACAAAAGATGTGAACATGCACAATCAAGAAGTTCAGAGAACACCAGACAGGATAAACATGAAGTAAAATATATCCTGTCATATATTGATTACACTATCAAAGGTAAAGGACAAAGAGAGATCTGAAAGCTGCAAGAGGAAAGCAATGTGCTACATACAAGAGAGTCCCAATTAAATGGAGTACAGATTTTCCAACAGAAACTAAGGCGGCAAAAAGGCAGTGGGTTGAAATATTTAAATTGCTGAAGGAAACAACTGCCAGCTGAGAATTTTATATCCAGTAAGACTTTATTTCAAAAATGAGGGGAAGATTAAGACATTCTTAGATAAACAAAAGCTGAGGGAGTTCGTTACCACTAGACACATCCCACAAGTAATGCTAAAGTGAGCTCTTCAGACTGAAAGGAAAGGATGTGTTTTAGTTTGCCAAAGGGCTGCCAGTGCAAAGTACCAGAGATGTGTTGGCTTTTATAAAGGGGATTTATTTGGGGTAAAAGTCTATAGTTCCAAAGCTGTGAAAAGTCCAAATCAGAACACTATAAGAGAGGCTTTCTTGCCAAAGTCAGCTACTGTTGATTTTGTTGTCCTGGTATAAGGCAAAGCAAGATGAATACCAATCTCTGCCGAGGTCTCAGCCTTCCCCTCTGTGCTCACCATCTCCTCTTGAGCTGCTCTATGGGCCCATGATCTTTGAGCCTTTGGTGGGCTTCTATTTTCCTGCAGTCCTCTCACATTGCAGAATCAGGTGGTATGCCAGGTCCCTTTTCCTCTATCTATCTACCTGTCTGTCTGTATCCATTTATATCAGATCCAGCAAAGGGACAAAGATTCAACCTGAGTCATGCCTCACTAACATAGTCCAATCAAAAGCAAAAGCTAAAGAAGTTCATCATCATTAGACCCTCTCCACAAGTAATGCTAAAGGGAGTTCTTCAGACTGAAAGGAAAGGCCACTAGACAGTAGTTCAAAGTAACAAAAAATGTTTTAATAAAAAACAAATAAAGATAAATTAGATGGAAGATGCATCAGAGAAGGTCCAGCAGGGCACAGCTCTCTCACAAAAACAAAAGAATAGAAATTGTGCAGGGATCTGTTCTGGTGATCTGAAGACCAGGAAAGTACCACCCACATCATCCAGGAGGGAATGGGGACAGAGAGACAAAGAGGCCAAAAGGAAAATCATGAGTTGCTGCCCCTGTGGTTGGGAATATTGACCATACCCCATCCTCAATGTGAACAGACTCAGTTAAACCTGTGCTGAGCCACCAACATAGAAAGAAAAGTACATATTCCTCCCTGGGAAGAGGAAAGGTGTGACAGAGGACTGAGTGTGGTTTCTCTTCTGTGAGTCTCAACAGCATAGGCCAGATATGAATCACTGGCTAAGAAAATCCCATCAGTAGAAATTAAAAGATCCATCTCTGTGGAAAGATTTACCAACAAGTGCCATCTGGCCAGCTGGGAAAGTGAAGGAAATCAAGGTTTGTCTCTCATTCCTTTTCCAGGCTCCACTGATTTTTGTCTACAAATGATTAGTGGATCCCTGTCCCTATTTTGATAACTTTTAAAGGGCAATGTTAAAGTTTTAGGAAAATCTGCACTAAAAATAAAAGAATAGCAATGAAACAAAACCATTAGGCAAGAGAGAGAAATTTACCATCAGAGCAAATTCACCAACGTATTCGGATGCCTAGACATCAGCAAAAAATTACAAGCCATTCTAGGATACAGCAAGACATGGCCCAGAAAAATGAACACATCAAAGATCCTGATGAGACACCAGATTTAAGACAACTAGTCAATAATTACACAAATCTCCTGAATCTCCTCAAGGGGTTGAAGGAAAATATAACTGAAGAGATAAAGGACATTAAAAAGACACTGGGAACAAAAAAAAAAAAAAAAGACACTGGGTGAGCGTAAAGAACAATTTGAAAATCTGCAAAGAAAAGTAAGAGCTTTTGGGAATGAAAGACACAGTGGATAAATCTAAAAATATATTAGGGTATATAACAGCAGATTCAAATTGGCAGAAGACAAAATTACTGAGTTAGACAGAACATCTGAACTTGAAAAGACAGAAGAAGAGAGAGATAAAAGAATGGAAAAAATCAAACTGGGTCTCAGGGAATTGAATGATAGGGTGAAATGCACAAACATATGCATTATTAGTTTCCCAGGAGACCAATACACCCAAACAGAATAAACCCAAACAGACCTACTATGAGACACCTACTATTAAGAATGTCAAATGCCAGTGATAGAAAATTCTGAAAGCAGCAAGAAAAAAACAATGCATCACATGTAAGGAAATATCAGTAAGACTAAGTGCCAATCTCCCATCAGAAACCATGGAGGTAAAAAATCAGTAGTATGATCTATTTAAAATATTGAAAGCAATAAACTGCCAACCAAGAATTATTTATCATGCAAAAGTTGTCCTTCAAAAATGAGGGTGGGTTTAAAATCTTCACAGAAAAACAAAAATGGAGAGAGTTTGTCACCAACAAGATACCCTAAAAGATGTACTATAGCCTGAAAGGAAAAGTCAAGGGCAAAAGCCTTATAAGTAAGGGTAACTAAATGGGTTAAAAGACAGAAAATAGTAAGACATAACAATGGAAATCAAGGGATAAAATGAAGTAATTAATACCTTTACAGTAACAACATTGAGCATCAATGAATTGAACTCCTCAATCAAAAGAAATAGACAGAGAATGGATTTTTAAAAGCGAGACTTCTATACTATCTACAAAAGACCCACCTTGGATGCCAGGAAAAATTCAGGTTGAAAGTGAAAGGCCTGCAAAAGATATTCCACACAAATAGTAATCAAAAAATATCTGGACTAGCAATACCAATATTGGACAAAATAGTTTTTAAATGCAAAGCTGTTATAAGATATGAAGAAGTTCACTATATATTAGTAAAAGGAACAATTCACCAAAAAAGAAATAAAATTAATAAATATTTATACACTTAGCCTATGTGCCCCAAAATACCAGTGAGACACACACTGACAAAATGGATGGGAGAAACAGAAGTCTCTGCAATTATAGATGTAGACTTCAATACAACACTCTCAGCATTGGATAGATCATCTGGACAGAGGATAAAGAAGGAAACAGAGAGCATGAATAATATGATAAATGAACTAGATGCAACAGGCATTAATAGAACATTACACATCAAAACAGCAGGATATACATTCTTCTCAAATGTTCATGGATCTTTCTCCAAGATAGGACATATGTTGAATCATAAGTCAGATCTCAACAAATTTACAAAGACCAAAATTATACAAAGCTCTTTCTCTTATCATAATGGAATAAAGCTTAAATCAATAACAGACAAAAAAAAAAGGGAAACTTCATAAATATATGGAGATCAAACAATACACTTTCAGTCAGTGGGTCAAAGAAGAAATTGCAAGAAAAATCAGTAAATATCTCAAGACAAATGAAAATGAGAACACAACACATCAAAATGTAAGGGATACAGCAAAGGCCATGCTGAGAGGGAAACTTATAGCCCTCAATGCTTATGTTAAAAAAGAAGAAAGAGCTAAAATCAAAGATCTAACTGCATAGGGAAGCAGACTTGGCCCAGTGTTTAGGGCATCCATCTACCACATGGGAGGTCTGCGGTTCAAACCCGGGGCCTCCTTGACCCATGTGGAGCTGGCCCATGCACAGTGCTGATGTGCGCAAGGAGTGCCATGCCACGCAGGAGTGTCCTCCACGTAGGGGAGCCCCACGCACAAGGAGTGCGCCCCATAAGGAGAGCCACCCAGCGCGAAAGAAAGTGCAGCCTGCCCAAGAATGGTGCTGCACACACAGAGAGCTAACACAACAAGATGACGCAGCAAAAAGAAACACAGATTCCCGTGCTGCTGACAAAGAACATGCAGCAAGTGGACACAGAGAACAGACAACTGCGGGGGTGGGGGGGATAAAAAATAAATCTTTAAAAAAAAAAAAAAGATCTAACTGCACACCTGAAGGAACTAGAAAAAAAACAGCCTATTCATTTCAACCAAGCTGAAGGAAAGAAATAATAAAAATCAGAGCACAAATAAATGAATTTGAGAACAAAAATCAATAGAATCAACAAAACAGAAAGTTGATTCTTAGAGAAGATCAACAAAATCATAAAACCCTTAGCTAGACTGACAAAGAAAAAAAGAAAGAAAATGCAAATAAATCAAATCAGAAATGAGGGGGAGTGCATTACCTCTGACTCCACAGAAATAAAAGAGATCATATGAGGATACTGTGGACAACAGCATGCCAACAAACTAGACAACATTGATGAAATGGGCAAATTTCTAGAGACACTGGACAATGCACACTGACTATAGAAGAAATGGAAAACAAACCTATCACAAGCAAAGAAATTAAAACAGTCATAAAAAATCCTCAAAATGAAAAGCCCAGGAACAGATGATTGACAGGTTAATTCTATTAATCATTTTTAAAAGATCTAATACCAATCTTGCTCAAATTCTCCAAACAATTGAACAAGAGGGAATGCTACAAAACTTATTCTTGAAGACAATATCACCCTAATACCAAAGCCCTATAAAGACATTATGGTATAGGGGGTGGGGCAAGATGGCATCTGAGTGAGTGCACCTCATAATCTCTCCTGCAAAGGAGCATCTGAGTAGGGTCAGAATCCTGCTGGAGTGGGCTGTTTCAGGACTTGCAGGGCAGAAGGAGTCTGGACGTCGATTTGGTGAGACAGTGACAGAGAGATTCTTGAAAGAGGTGGAATTTTGGGTTTCTGACATGGATCTCAGAAGTTGTGGTCAGGACCCTTCCCCCTAGGGCTGGCAGCCTGGCCAGGCAATCCCTGAAATCTTTGTTGTGCTGTGGTGTTCCCAAACCCCATGTTTACCGGATGTGTGGTTCCCAGTTCCATATCCCCTAAACCCTGGTAGCCCATGCTCCACAGACTAACATACCTTGAGTCTGCAATATCCCAGAATCCCCATTTCCGAATCCAGCATGCCCTGAGGTCCATCTGAGGTCTGTGATTATCCTAGCCTCCCAGGTTTTTTGGTTGTTGTTTTTTTCTTTGAGCTTGGAGGAGCAAACCAGCTAACTTGGGGAGAGACTGGGAAGAAAGGAGAGGTAAATCTGCTGAGAAAGCACAATTTACCTAAATGTCCTGGGATAGGAAACTTGGTCTGAGAGAAGGTGGAGTCAGAAAATCAATTAGACTTCCCCTAACACATCTAAGGGAAAGGGTCTGTAGAACATGCTATCCAAGCTTCCAATAGCATATTTGGGGTCTCTGGTGAGGTGTAGGTGCTCTCATGCTGGAAATAAAGAGTCACTGTCTTCTGCGTTGATTTGGTTAAACAAGGACCCACTTGAATCTCCTCCTGGACCCCTCATGCAGCTTTCCTGCTGCCCTGGGAGAGAGAGAAGGGAGGAAGGGAGAAAGGGGGAATGTCAGATCCCTAAACATTTTATTTAACTGCAAAGAGGATTACTAGCTTGAAACTTTGGTTCTTTTTTTTTTTTTTTTTTTTTTTTTTTTTTTTTTGTCATGGTCACTATAGTTGCATTGTCTCCTGTTTTTTTCTCCCATTTTATCCCCCAAGGCCCTTTTTATTTTCTTTAGTTCTTTTTTCTCTCATTCTTTTCCTTGCTTGCTTCCCCCCTCCTTTTTTGTCCCCCCTTTCTTCTCTCTTTTTTCTCCTTTTTTTTCCTCTTTTTCTTCTTTTTTATTTTATTTTCTTTATATAATAGGTGCTGCAAGGAGAGCTTCACATTTGCTATGTTTCCTCATCCTTCATTTCCTCTTTTCTGTGTCTATTGATTTTGGTCTCCTACAGTATCCCCTTTCCTCTACATCTTTTTATCCTCCATCATCTACTGTTTCTCTTACATTCCACCTTCCTTTGTTTGGCCCCCAAATTGTCTGACTCTTTATTTCTAAGACCTTTATTCTGTTTTCTGTCTTTTATTCACTCTTTATATTATTGTCTTTCTTTTCTCTTTCCCTCTCTCATGAAAACACTGGACTTTTAATTCATACTATATTCCTCCCCATATTCAGGTGATTGTCTCATTATAGGTACTCTACTTACTGCTATAACACTACACAACTTACATGAGTGTAATATCCATTCTCCTAGATCTCCCATTGTTGTTCTGTTAACATTTATTATCAAAACTATTTTATACATTTTCTTTTCTTACACATTTTGCTTTCACTGGCCCTAATATTTTCCTTCAAAGTGAGTTTAGCCAGCAACAAGAAAATAGAATAAGAAGAACAAAGTGACATAGAGAAGTCAAAACATTTACACACAAACAACAACTAATTAAACCCCAAAACTAGACAAAGAAGCTAAGGAACTGATTAAACCCATCAAGATAAAATGATGACCAGACAGCAACAAAAAACTACAAGCCAAACAAATAATCAGGAAAACATGGCTGAATCCAATGAACAAACTAAAAACCAGGAAGAGGGGCAGAACATCAGACAAGTAATTAAAGATCTCAAAACATATGTTAGTGACCAATTTAATGAAGTAAAGGAAGAGATTAACAATATGAAGAAAACACTTGCAGAGAATACAGAAGAAATTGCAGTCATACACAAAAAATTAATGAATATGATGGTGATGAACACAATTCAAGAAATCAAGAATACATGCTCAGCAAATAGCAGCAGATTAGAAGAGGCAGAGGAGAGAATAAGTGATGTGTAAGACAGTACATCTGAAATCAAACAGATAGTAGAACTGATGGATAAAAAGATAGAAAAAATCCAGCTGGGATTTAGGGACATGAATGACAATGCAAAATGCACAAACATACACATTCTAGGCATCCCAGAAGGAGAAGAGAAGGGAAAGGGGACAGAAGGGGTGTTGGAGGAAATAATAGCAGAAAACCTCCCAAATCTACTGAGGGAGATGGATGTACATGTCCAGAAAACAAAATGCACCCCAAACACCATGAATCTCAAAAGGTCTACCCCAAGACATATACATCTCAGGTTATCCAATGCTCAAGACAAAGAGAAAATTCTTAAAGCATCAAGAGAATAGAGAACCATCACATACAAAGGAGGCTCCATAAGATTAAGTGCTGATTTCTCATCTGAAATCATGGAGGCAAGAAGGCAGTGGTATGATATAGTCAAGGTACTAAAAGAAACCCTATTCAGCTAAGCTAGCATTCAAAAATGATGGAGAGTTCAAAATATTCACAGATAAAAAGAAACTAAAAGAGAATGCCAACAAGAACTCTGGCCTTCAAGAAATACTAAAGGGAGTTCTGTAGGAAGAAAGAAAAAAACAGGAGAGGCAGAGTTGGAGGAGAGTGTAAGAGCAACAAAAAAGAAAAAAAGAGAAGGAAATAAAAAAACAAAATATGACAAACACAAGTCCAAACAAAATATGGCTATCATATGTAATCCCTTGAAAGTAATAACACTGAATATCAATGGACTAAACTCACCTGTCAAGAGATTCAGACTAGAAGACTGGATAAGGAAATATCCATCTATATGCTGTCTACAAGAAACACATCTTAGACCCAGGGATTCAAGGAGGTTGAAAGTGAATGGCTGGAAAACAATCTTACAAGCAAACAATAACCAGAAAAAAGGCAGGACTAACTATATTAATATCAGACAAAATAGACTTTAAATGCAAAACAATTGTGAGAGACAAAGATGGATACTACATATTAGTGAAATGGATAATCTTTCAAGAAGAACGAACAATCAAAAATATTTATGCTCCTAACAAGGGCACCTCCAAATATGTGAGGCAAACACTGGAAAACTAAGTGAAAGAATAGATGCCTCTACAATTATAGTGGGGGACTTTAGTACACCACTATCAACATTGGACAGAACATCTCAAAAGAGAATGAATAAAGAAACAAAAATTTTTAACAGTATATTAGAGGAGCTGGACCTAATAGACATGTACAGAACATTACACCCAAATACAGCAAGATATACATTTTTCTCAAGTGCAAAAGGATCATTCTCCAGGAAGACCATATATAAGGAAAAAAAGAAAGTCTCAATGAATTCAGAAAGATCAAAGTCATACAAAATAATTTCTCTGATGACAGTGGAGTGAAGCTCGAAATCTGCAAGGGCCAGAGGCCCATATTTCACACCAAGATATGGAAATTAATCAGCACACTCTTAGGCCCATATTTCACACCAAGATATGGAAATTAATCAGCACACGCAAGGAGGAAATCTCAAAAGAAATTAATAACTACCTTGAAACTAATGAAAATGATAACACAACATACCAAAACTTATGGGATGCAGCAAAAGCAGTACTGAGAGGGAAATTTATAGCCATAAATTCATACATCAAAAAAAGAAGAAAGAGCTAAAATTGAAGAACTAAGTGCACACTTGGGGGAATTAGCAAAAAAATAACAAACTAATCCCAAAGGAAAAAGAAAGAAAGAAAGAAATAACAAAGATCAGAGCAGAACTAAATGAAGTAGAAAATAAGAAAGCACTTGAAAAGATAAACAAAACCAAGAGCTGGTTCTTTGAGAAGATCAATAAAATTGACAAACTCTTAGCTATACTAACAAAGGAAAAAAGGAAGATGTAAATACACAAAAGAAGAAATGAGAAAGGGGCTATCACCACTGACCCCACAGAAATAAAGGCTATCATAAGAGAATACTTTGAAAAACTATATTCCAACAAAAAGGACAATTTAGAGGAAATGAAAAAATTCCTAGAAACACATAAGCAGCCTATATTGATGAAAGAAGAAATTGATGATCTCAACAAACCAATGAGAAGTAAAGAGATAGAATCAGTCATTAAAAACCTCCCAACTATCTTAGTTGATAGTGGTGTATTAAAGCCAGATGGCTTCACAGGTGAATTCTACAAAGCATTCTGGAAAGAACTAATGCCAATCTTGCTGAAACTCTTCCAAAAATTTGAAACAGGAGCATTGCCTAACTCAGTCTATGATTCCAACATAACCCTAGTACCAAAGCCAAACAAAGACACCACAAAAAAGGAAAATTACACATCAATTTCTCTAATGAACCTAGACACAAAAAACCTCAACAAAATACTTGCTAACTGTATTCAACAACATATTAAACAAATTACACACCATGACCAGGTGGGATTCATTCCGGGTATGCAAGGATGGTTCAACATAAGAATATCAATCAATGTAATTTATCATATAAACAGATTGAAGGAAAAAAAACACATGATTATATCTATAGATGCAAAAAAGCATTTGACAAAATACAGCACAATTTCTTGATAAAAACACTGCAAAAGATCGGAGTACAAGGAAATTTTCTGAATATGATAAAGAGTATATATGAAAAACCTACAGCCAACATTATTTACAATGGTGAAATCCTAAAATCTTTCCCTCTACGATCAGGAACAAGACAAGGATGCCCACTCTCACCTCTTCTATTTCACATTATCTTAGAAGTACTCACTTGAGCACTGAGACAAGAACCAGATATAAAAGGCATTCGAATTGGAAAGGAAGAAGTCAAAATTTCATTATTTGCAGATGACATGATCCTATACATAGAAAACCCTGAGAGGTCTACAACAAAGCTTCTAGAACTCATAAATGAGTTTAGTAAAGTCACAGGTTGTAAGATCAATGCGCAAAAGTCAGTAGCATTTCTGTACACCAATAATGGGCAAGCTCAGGAGGAAATAAAGAAAGAAATACCATTTACAATAGTCAATAAAAAAATCAAATACCAAGGAATAAATTTAAATAAAGATGTAAAAAATGTATACACAGAGAACTACACAACACTGTTCAAGGAAATCAAAGAAGACCTAAATTAATGGAAGAATATCCCCTGTTCATGGATAGGAAGACTAAATATTATTAAGATGTTTATCCCACCAAAACTGATCTACACATTCAATTCAATCCCAATAAAAATCAACACAGCATTCTTTAAGGAACTAGAAAAACTAGCTATGAAATTTATTTGGAAAGGAAAGAGGCCCCGAATAGCCAAAGACATATTGAAAAAGAAAAATGAAATTGGAGGAATCACAGTACGTGACTTCAAAACATACTACAAAGCTACAGTAGTGAAAACAGCATGGTATTGGCACAACGATAGACACACTGACCAATGGAACTGAATTGAGAGTTCTGATATAGATCCTCATATATATAGTCATATATTCTTTAAAGCCGCCAAACCCACTCAACTGGGAGAGAATGGCCTATTCAACAAATGGTGCCTGGAGAACTGGATATCCATATGTAAAAGAATGAAAGAGGATTACCATCTCACACCTTATACAAAAATCAACTCAAGATGGATCAAGGACCTAAATATAAGACTTTGGAAAGCAGTGTAGGGAAGCATATACAAGACCTTGTAATAGGAAATGGCTTCATGAACTTCACACCAAAAGAATGAGCAGCAAAAGAACAAATAGATAAATGGGACTTCCTCAAAATTAAAGCCTTCTGCACCTCAAAGGAGTTTGTCAAGAAATTGAAAAGAGAGCCTACGCAATGGGAGAAAATATTTGGTAACCATATATCGGATAGGAGACTTATAACCTGCATATATAAAGAACTCCTATATCTTGAAAATCAAAAGACAAACAACCCATCTAAAAAATAGGAAAAAGATTTAAACAGACACTTCTCCAAAGAAGAAATACAAATGGCTAAAAAGCACATGAAAAAATGCTCCAAATCTCTAGCTATTAGGGAAATACAAATCAAAACTACAATGAGATACCAACTTACTCCCATAAGATTGGCAGCTATGAAAAAAATAGAAGACTACAAATGCTGGAGAGGATGTGGAGGAATGGGAACACTCATCCACTGCTGGTGGAAATGCAGAAGGATCCAGCCATTTTGGAGGACAGTTTGGCAGTTTCTCAAAAAACTACCTATAGATTTGCCATATAACCCAGCAATTCCACTGCTGGGTATATACCCAGTAGAACTGAAAATAAGGACACAAACCAATATATGCACACCAATGTTCATAGCAGCATTGCTTACTATTGCCAAAAGTTGGATTCAACCCAAATGCCCATCAACAGATGAATCGTTAAATAAAATGTGGTATATACATACAATGGAATACTACTCAGCTTTAAGAACGAATACACTACAAACTCACATGATAACATGGATGAATCTTGAGAACCTTATGTTGAGTGAAGCAACCCAGGCATTGAAGGACAAATACTACATGACACAGGACAGGCTCCTAGGGAGTATGTAAATGCTCATTTTGCCATAGTGGGTTATATCATTGGATAGAGACCCATATAATCAGAGTGAAGGTATACCCACAGCTTGGGGAGGACTGATGCCTCAAATAGAGGGAATCGTATCTCTGGAGACAAATGGTGACTCCCAGTGCATTAGGGCAGTTGAGCATGTCAAGCCCTCAACACTGTTGCAAGTATCTCTGAACATGGCCCTTCAAACAATGAAGATTGACTGTCACTGTGGGTCATAAGGGGAGGGGGAAAGAGGTATTGAATAGATGGAACCAATGTAACTGTTGAGCAATAGAAGTGTTCCACAAGATTATGCAAGGATGGATATAAGACATGTTAAATTACACCAAAAATATATAGGGACCGATAGGCTAAAATGTAAATCATAATGTAAAACATAAGATAACTAAAAATTTAGAAAATTGTACAGTCTAAAATATAAACCACAATGTAAACCGAAATGTTACCTTGTTTGAAAGCTATTGTCTCAGTATCTGTACTTCAGTTTCAGTAAATACAGTATGAATATGTAAAAAGATTATTGCTGTGGAAGGGAAAGGGGTTTTATGTTAGATATGTGGGAGTACTGTATATTGTATATATGAATTACTGTGATCTAAAACTTTTGTGAAGATAAGCTTAATAATTAGAAAAAAAAAGAAAAAGATAGGATGTAGACACTGAGGAAAAGACAGAAATAGTTGCCTTGCCAATTTGCATACAGGGCAACACTTATTGTAGTGATGGAAGGCCAAACACCAAAAACAAAGTTTTTGCATTTTTTAATTTTTAGATACCCCAATTTATTTTTACCTTAATTTTTCTAAATTAATATGTATTCTATATCTAAGTCTTAAACTCATCACTATATTCCATTTTACTATTAATGGAACCTGGAATATACTGGGCTTCACTTTTGAAGAAGTTTAGGATCACAGAGAGGTTCAACTATGGCAGGGGAGGAATACTGGTGTGGGATGTTATTGACAGGGGACACATGGTTGGCAGGGAGTTTTCCAGGGCATATATCCAGGGTACATAAAAATGTTTGGATATTTTCATAGTGGATACAATTAAAAACAACAACTGAGGGAGTGCTGAGTTCCTAGCCAGGGGAGCTCTATCACAGTTGCTAAAGGAACAGCAACACTTCCCCAAGCACAACGGCAAAGACCAAAAAAGAAGGAAGGTCCAACAATGAGCCCTTGATACTAATGACTATGCTTGTGAGCCTGTGCACCTGAAATAAGAACAAGGCCTAGAGCTGCAAGGTGCCTAAGAATTACCTCCTGAGAGCCTCCGTGTTGTTCAAATGTGGCCAGTCTCGAAGCCAAACTCAGCATGTAAATGTGTTGCCTTCCTCCCAGCATGGGACATGACTCCTTGGGATGAGCCTCCCTGGTGCCCAGGGATTACTACCAAGTACCAGCTGATGATGTAACTAGAAAATGACCTTGAATAAAAGGGTCAACTCGGACCAGCAGAATATCTCAATCTACATATAATACCAGGAGTTAAAAATGCTTTTTGACCTGAATAAAAGGGTGAAATGGAAAGGACAAATGCATTTATAAGGCTATGAGTCTCCAAAAAGAGCCAGGAGGTTATCAGAGGGGTTGCCCTTATGCACACCTGAGCAGAGTCCCAGAGACAGATAAAGTAGGTACAACCTCAGGTATTTTTTCTTCTAAGGGCTACAGAGACCCACAGGTCCTATTGTCATGGCAGATGGAGTTCAGTGCCATGTCAGTTGGCCCTACTTTGGAGTTTGTGTTTCTTTGTGATGGAGCTGGACTCAGATGTGATCTTTGTCCACAAGCCTCTCCTATTACTTTTACCAGAACTGTAGTTGGTGCTGGAGTTTAATGTATACCCAGGGGACCTGAATCTCTGGACTGACCATGTGATAGCCAGGCCCTGGGCTTCAAATGACTTGCAGGTCCTACACTGTGGTTTATTGGACTTACCCCACTCAGCTAACATGGAGGTGAAGAAGGTCAACCACCACACCAGGGAGTCAAGAGTGCCTACACCTGAAAACAGGAGGATTACATCCAGCATCCATGTGGAATCTAAGCCCCCTCTTGATATAGATGTGGAGTGGACACAACCATTCCAAGGTCCACAGGATGGAGGAATAGAATATGGATTAGAGTGGAATTACTGATATTCATGAACTATTGTGATTAGTAATCGAAGAAAATGTAGCATCAGTGTGGAGAAAGTGGCCATGGTGGCTCCTGGGGGTAGGGAGTGGGAGAAAGAGATGAGATATGGGGATGTTTTCAGAACTTGGAGTTGTCCTGGGTGGTGCTGCAGGGACACTTACCAGACATTGTATGTCCTCCCATGGCCCAGTGGGTGGACTGTGGGAGAGTGTGGGCTATGATGTGGACCATTGACCACGAGGTGCAGCAGTGCTCAGAGATGTATTCACCAAATGCAATGAATGTCTCATGATGATGGAAGAGATTGTTGTTATGGAGGGAGGAGTGGGGTGAGGGGGTTGGGGGTATATGGGGACCTCATAATTTTTTAATGTAATATTAAAAAAATGAATAAAGACAAAAAAAAAAGTGGAAGCCACCCAAATTTCCATCAGTAGATGAATGGATAAACTAAACAGAGTACACACATATAATGGAATAGTATTCAGTCATAAAAAGGAATGAGGCCCTGATACATGAACAATATGACTGAACATTGCAGACATCACATTGCATGAAATAAGCCAGAAACATTAGGAAAACTGTCATATGATTTCAATGATATGAAATAATTAGAATAAACAAATTCATATAGTCAGAAATTAGACTGCAGGTTACCACAAACCAGCATGGGCTTGGGGAGTGGGCAGTTAATGCTTAATTGGTACAGAGTTTCTGTTTGGAGTGATAGAAATCTTCCAATAATGGGTGGTGGGGATGTTGGCACAACATTGTGAATATTATTAACACCAATGAATTATATATTTGAGCGTGGTTAAAAGGGGAAATTTTAGAGCATGTATATGTTACTGGAAAAATTTTAAGAACCTTAATATTGTACAACACAATCAGTTAACCCTAATGTAAACTATGGGCTATGCTTAACAGTATAATTATAATAATATCTTTTCATCAACTGTAGGAAAGGTACTGCACTAATGCAAAGTATTAATAATTAGGAAAACTGTGTATATGAAACTTTGAATTTTCTTTATGATTTTTCTCTAAAACCTAACTTCTCTAATAAAAGTTAATTAATTTTTTAAAAATCCCTCCTGTTCTGTTCTGAACAACTGAGTAGACAAGTTACTTGTGAAATGGAAATAACTGGGAAGAAGCAAGTTTATGAGTAAGAAATCAGGGTGTTTCCTTGAAATTGTTGATTGGAGATGGAAAAATTTGGAAAAATCCAAATAGACACACACATCTGAAACCCAAGGAAAAGATTAGTGCTGGATGTATAAACATAGGAGTCGACACCATACAGACATAATTAAAGCCAGGGGAATGGAACAGACCACCTATGGAGACAGTATAGACAGACAGGTGGGAAAAAAGATCAAGAGCTGAGACCTGAAGAATGCCAAATTTAGAGGTGAGGAATTAAACATGGGGCAGCAAAAGAGAGGAATAGTCAGGGATTTGGAAGTAAGCAAATAGTGTATGATGTTCTGGAACCAGGAAAGCTCCTAGAATGTTAAGTCACTCATATTACTTTACAATGAACTGTTATACTTTTCCAATAAAACAAAAGTAAAAACATAAGAACAATTTAAACTTCTAGGTAACAATGCTCCATACCAATTTTTAAATCTTGCAATAAAAAAGTTAAGGAAACAATTTATAATTTGGTCAGGGATATATATTCTTTCCTAACTTAGGAAGAAACCCTCAGAACAATTTCCCTAGAACTCTGTAATTCACTGGGGTAGAAGATAATAGATGCAATAAATGGA
This sequence comes from Dasypus novemcinctus, assembly GCF_030445035.2. Lineage (NCBI taxonomy): Eukaryota > Metazoa > Chordata > Mammalia > Cingulata > Dasypodidae > Dasypus > Dasypus novemcinctus. The sequence goes on along the minus strand of NC_080676.1, from coordinate 32,147,118 downwards.
AATTATCATATAAATGTCAAGTTCTATTACTATATATGAAATAAATTCCCCATGTGTCTTCAAAGGTATGGAAAAACAATGCATAACTTTATCATTCAGTTTGGAAAGATCAATACAAGAGATTGACAGCATTTATATTTAAAGCTAGATTCCATATGATTGTTTGGAGTCAAAAGCATGTTTGGGGAATTCACATTGTAGAAAAAATGACTTAATTAAATTCATGGTCTCATTCTGGTAAGTAATATATAAAGGAAAGCATACAAAATTCCTGCTAGCCTAATAGGAGCTTCAGCATATAACAGGCCCAGCAATGTTTGTTACTAAATTAGTAATAAATACTGTACATTAAGCAAGGCAAAACCTGTAACTTCCCAGGAACTTTATAATTAGTCTTCTCACTATTCACACTTAAAAAAAAACAAAAACAGTTTTTATAATCATATCTTTGTTTGTACAGCATCATTTTCCTAATCAATTAGTCCGTATTTATTTATACCTTGCCTTATTCACAAACACACACACAAAAATGAAGTGGCTGAAAATGTCATAAAACACAAAAGAATAAAATAATTAATAGCTAAAGTCAAAGGAAATTAAGGGGAGAAAAATAGTAATTCCACTAGTGAAACTTGGCTAATTTGAACCATACTGTCATGTATAGACCTAAAGGGCGTCACAAATTTGGGTTTACATTTCTTAGTGGTCAAAACAAAGAGGAGACAAAATCATAAAATTCATGTCTATTAAAAGCAAACAGAAGATTAAAGAGAGCAATAGCTTTGCCTGACATTAAGGCCTAAAAGAAATTTATGCCATAAACCCTTAAATTTCACATGGATTATTTCCTTCATTCTCACAAAAATCTTTGTAAGGAGGCTTTAATTTTAATAATTATTACCTTTATTGACAATGTATTTTAGTTGTCTGTATCTAGGCATGTTTGGTATTTTATTTTCATATCTTGGAGTAATTCTTAATTCCTCCCTCTTCTTTTCCCTCCCATAACCAATCACTCTGAATTCCTATTGATTTTTCTTCCTGAATATTCCTCAAATTCCATAATTTCTCCCTCTCTTCAATGTTTCCACTAACTTAGTAAATATTCTCATATCTAGATGCCATGGCAATCTTATAACTGGTATATTTCTGCCTGCAGGAAGTATTACTACTCACTTTCTAATGCCACACCATTCATTAAAACCCCTTCAATGATTTCCCATTTTCATAGATAAAAGTCAGGATCCTTACTACAGTTTAGAAGTCCTTCATTACCTGGGACCTACCTGTTTTTCTAGAATCATCTTACATTTCTTCTAACTTCCATTCTCTCGCTCCAACCATATTATAATTTGGGGTCCTGCAATACACCAAGCTCTTTCTCTCACCTCTGACTTTTGCACTGGTCCTCCTATTTGAAATAGAGTCCATCCTCACCTGAGGAATTATTGTCAGCATTTAGGTCTCAGACTATGTCTCTTGAAAGCCAAATTTGACTCAACTCCTCTTAGTCAAATGTCTCAAAATAGCAATGTACTCTATTGTACTTTCTGATGTCATAGCCTTTATCATTCTTTATTTAATTACTTGTCTTTATCTGTAAGCACCCTGTAGGCCAGTTTTACCTTTTCAAAGTGTACTTAGATCACCTAGATCATGTGAATTGGTGTCATTTGGAACACTTTTATAAAAATGCAGATTCCTAACTCCCAGATTCAGATTTCCAGACCTGAATCAGAATCTCTGAAATCAAAAAAGAAGATGCTGTTTTGGGAAATGGATGTGACTCAACCAATTGGGCTCCCATCTATCATATAGGAGGTCCAGCGTTTGATGGCCAGGGTCTCCTGGTGAGGGCAAACTGTCCCACGCTATGAACTGGCCCATGTGCAGTGCCAGCCCATGCGGGAATGCAGCCCCGTGCAGGAGAGCCACCCTGCCTGGGAATGCTGCCTTGCGTGGGAAAGTCGCCTTGCCTAGGAGTGCTGGCCGACGCGGAGAGCTGGCACAGCAAGATGACCCAGCAAGAGACACAGAGGAGAGAAAATAAGATGTAGCAGAACAGGGGAGCTGAGGAGGTGCAAAAGAATAATCACCTCTCTCCCACTCCAAAAGCTCCCAGGATCAGTTCCCGGAGCTACCTAATGAGAATACAAGCGGATGTAGAAGAACACACTGCTAATGGACACAGAGAATAGACAACGGGGGGAATGGGGGCAGGAGAAATAAATAAAATAAATCTTAAAAATAAAGAAAGAATAAGCTGTTTTAACATTCAGATCAGCGCAGTCCAATAGAAGTATAATGTTGAGTCACAAATACAAGCATCTTCATAATTTTAAATTTTCTCATAGCCACATGTAAAAAGGTAAAAAGAAACAGCTAAAATTAACTTTACTTACATACCATATTTAATCCAATATACTTAAAGTGTTATTTTAATAGGTAATCACTGTAAAAGTATTAGTAGGTATTTTACATTTTTTCATACTAAAATCTAGTGTCATTTGTACTTACAAAGCATCTCAGTTCAGACTAGCCACATTTCAAGTGCTCATTGACCATGGTAACTAGTGGTTACCATTGTGGACAACACAGCCCCAGATGGTTCTGATAAAAGTGATTATGATCGTCTTACTCATAATTTTAACCCTAACGTATATGCCAGGCATGTAGTAGACAGTCAATAAATACTTGTGTTGCTGAAGGCCTGTTGAATATTTATAATTTTGTAAAACAGAGCATAAATCGATCCTGAAAAATCAGGACAAGAATCAGCCTTTGAGAGGATGGTTTTGAACCTGCAATATGGCAAGTAGCAACATCACAAAGCTAAAGTAAAAATTTATTTCTACAGCCGCTTCTGTCCTCACTGCCACATAGCCCTATTATAATTATGCTGAGCGAAGTATAATGGCCACTTGACAACATCTTAAACTGAGAATAGTTGTGATAAGAAAATGGAAAAAGGGTAGGTGTAATCTGCAAGTAATTATATATATATGACCAAAGGTTATAATAGAAACACACTCATCTATGCATACATTTCATCAGCATGCTCCTCTGAAGCCTCCAGCTCCTAGTTCACAAATTAAACCTCACCTATTCCAGTTTCAAGGTGGGTGATTATTTCCCCAGAAAGAGAAGTGAGGAGGTATGATCTAAACACTGAGCCGTTAATTATCACAGTCTGTTAAATCTCATTCTAACCTGGTAAATTTCTGTTTTCTCACTTTCTGGAAGAAAAAAGAAGCACAATGTTTATATGATTTATAACAAAGAATCTCAGTTTTTCCAAGTGTCAGCAGATACGTTTCAAGTCTATCCTGAAAGAGTAACACAGCAACCTTGAGAAAAGAAGTACTGAAGAATAGAAGACCAGCTTGACCCCAACTTTGCTTATCTCTATTATTTTTAATGTGCAAAACAGCAGTGACAAGTAACAATAGGTTTTCTGCATCCTGTTGACTTCAATGTAAGAAGGGGGAAAAAGTTGTCATTTTCTATATGGTAATCCAATTCATGTTTTGTTTATGCTATTTGGGGATGTAAAACACTTGAAATTGACATCTTCAAAAGTTGTATCAACATTTCTACATTCAAGGGGAAAGAAATTTATGTAAAAATGACCTCTGCTTCTTCAAGGATAATGAGAGAAGAGAAAGAAATGAAAAATGCTTCTCTCAAAGCAAATGCAGAATACACCATTTGAATTACACACTATCCTTTTAGCGGCTTATCCGTTGGGGAGAGGTACTTCTACCTCATCAGGAAGCACAAAAGTTTCCAGCTAAGCTAGAAGTTTGGTCAGGAATCGTGGATTCCTTCATTACTGGCACCTGTTCTTCTGCCTGCTTTTCCTGGCTATTTGAGCTATTGTATCCCTGTTTCCTAAATTTGTGCCCCGATTTCTGAATTCCCTTCTGTGTCCTCCTGGTCCTCTTCTGCCTAATTCCCAAAGACCAGTCTGACCTGGAGCGGGACCCTGCAGTGTCTTATCTGCATGCTCCTTGCTCCCTTCTGCAATCTTCATCTACTTCCAAACCTAAGGCCTGGTACTGAGTAATTTGATTTCAGAAGAGCCTGCAGGATGTGGCTGCTGCAGCAAGAGTTCCAGCAACACTGGAAGCATCATGGAAGCTGTGGAAACACAAGTACCCTGAAACATGAGCAAGCGCCTCTCAGACTGACCCAGTGCTTCAACCTTGACCCTGTCCCCTCCTCCAACATGACCCAGTTGAGGTATACAAGGAGATGCATGACAGACGGGAAGGCAGAATTTTATTTCATTTAATTTCATAAAGATCTGAAGCCATGAAGCAAGGATTTTACAATGGCTTTGATTAAAACTATGACTAGAGATGAATTTTAACATTTCACTCCTCTATTTTTCCAATTGAAACATATCAACCATTGTTTCTCTACTTCCTGGTACTTCATGCACTGTCTTAAATCTTACAAAACTAAATAATCTTTCTCTAAAATTAGACTTAAAAGGAAGAACATATATTTTTTAGAGCAGGCAATCAATTGTAAAGCTTTACTCTTCAAAATATGTCTGCAAATTGAGACCGAGGTGGAAGAGAGGGACTGAAAAGGGCTCATGGGATGTGACAATTATGAAATTACTGGTAACTGGGGGTGGGGGTGGGGGAGTGTTGGGAGGACGGAAGTTTTTAAGTCTTTAAAAGTTTTGGCAAGTACAAAAGGAGGGTCCCAAAGTTCTGGAATAATTTCAAGAGTATTGTTATGATATCAGTAGAGGTGTCCAGTTAAGTAATAGATCTTAAACTATACAGAGATTTGAAACATCCATAGAACATACAAAAATTGGAATTTGTGATCAAACAAAATTTTAAACTCCAAAGCATAAAATCATGCAAGCCACATATTTTCAACAAAATTCAAGAATCCCCTACAAAATAATCTGTCCACTAGAAAATTTTCTCGTTCTAAATCAGGGGTTCTTAAACTTTATGTTCCGTCGACCCCTTTGCCAGGCAGCTAAAAAACATGGACCCCTTACTAAGTCCACCCTACACTGTGTGTTATTTGATAAATATATCACACCCACACCAGCACATCCCCACAGGAATAATGTTTCTTTGAATTTCAATTCAAGCTCATGGACTCCTGGTTAAGAACACCTGTTGTAAATCAATTATAATTTTTTTTAAAAAAAGAATGACAATAAAAGAACTGCATATTAAAATCTTTGGGCTATGGCTCAGTTAACAGCAAGAGGAGATAGGTGGACTGAAATATATTTAATAGAAAGCAAGGAAGATAGAAAGTGAATACACTAAGCAGAATTCAATTAGAGAAGTCAGATAAAAGAAAAATCAAATGTAGAGGAGAAGAAAATTAGACAAAACATCATATTTAATGCTAAAATATTTAAAGGAGCCCCATTAAATTCAGGAATACTATCATTAAACATTTTCTTGGAGATGTTAGTCAATACAATATAAGAGAAGAGAAATACAAAGCATAAACACTGGAAAAGGAGAAAAAAATGCCATCATTATTTGAGGATGGTATGATTGTCTTTCCACAAATATAAGAGAGAGAGGAGTTAAAATTTTAACTCTGAATAAGGAGACATCTCTTTAGCTGACTCTGCAGGAAAGGATGTAAGAATGTGGCTGTAGAAATGTGAGGCAGTGCACACAATTGGTCTCCATTTCCTCTGTGAATTTAGATGAGCATATGCTAAGAGAGAGGATACTGGGAGTTAAGTAGATGACTTGAGAGTTGAGAGTTTTGTGGGTAGAATGAACACAGAGGCCAATTCTTGAGGGCCAGGTGTTAGAAATCCAGATGAGTTTACATGCCACAAATTTAATGATGCAGGCATCATAGCCTGTAGGGTTGTTTGTATTTCTGGAATTTTTGTAGTGCGCTTAGAAATTGGTGCAGTACAGCCATCTGTTGACTTTGGAACAAAGGGAATTCTAAAAAGAGGGATGAAAAGAAGTAGAGCTGATAGAGAACTATATCAGGTGCCATAAACATTGGTTTGCTTTGTTATCAGTCTACATGAAGGCCAAATTATCAGAGTAAAGCAAAACGTCCCATAGACATCTTTTTCATTTGTTCCTTATTTTTACCTTATATTAGTCAGCCAAAAGGGTGCTGAAAAAATACCAGAAGTCAGTTGTTTTTTATAAAGGGTATTTATTTGGGGTAGACACTTACAGTTACCAGGTCATAAAGTGTAAGTTACTTCCATCACTAAAGTTTTTTGCCATGTGTTAGAGCAAGATGGCTGGTTATATCTGCCAGGTTCAGGCTTCCTGGGTTGCTCCCTTCCCAGGGTTCATTTCTCTCTGGGTTCAGCTTTTCTGATTTCTCCACAGCTTTTCCGTTTCTCAGCTGTAGACTATGAGGCTCTCTAGGCTTTGCCTCACTCCACAAAACCAGCTGTAAACTATTAGGCGAATAGCGTGTTTTTCTTCCCAAGGCCTTCTCTCTTTCTTCATGACCAAGTTTCTCTGTGTGCTTACTTCCCAAGGCTCCAGCTCAAGACTCCAGCATCAAAACTCCAACATCAAAACTCCAACTAACTCCTCTGCTCTGCTATGTATGTAGTTTTATCTGTGAGTCCCCACCAACCAAGGAGGTTGGGGACTCAACATCCTACTGGTATGGTCCAATCAAAGCCCTAATCATAATTGGTTCCTTTGAGGGCTAAAGAGACCCATGGGAGTTATGGTCATGGCCGATGGGGTTAACTACCAGGGCAGATGGCCCCTCTTTGGAAATGGTGTTTATGTGTGATGAATCTGGACTCAGATGGGATCTCCCTTCATAAGACTTTCATGCTAATGTGCTGGAGGTGCAGTTAATGTTGGGGTTTAAGATATATTTAGGGGATTTGAATCTCTGGACTGACAATGTGATAGCCAGGTCCTGAGCCTCAACAGACTCCAGCACCTACAATCTGATCTATTGGACATACCACACTCAGCTAAGATGGAGTTGAAGAAGGACAACCACCACACCATGGAGCCTAGAGTGATTACAACTGAAAATGGGAGGATTGCATCCAGCATCCGTGTGGAATCTGAGCCTCCTCTTGACATAGAGGTGCAATGGACACAACCAATCCAATGTCCACATAGAAGAGGTGGCATTGGATTGGGAAAAGTGGACATGGTGGCTGATGGGTATGGGGAAAGGCAGGAAGAGATGAGAGGTGGAGGCGTCTTTGGGACATGGAGCTGCCCTGGATGGTGCTTCAGAGGTAATCACCGGACATTGTAAATCCTCACAGGGCCCACTGGATGGAATGGAGGAGAGTATGGGCCATGATGTGGACCATTGTCTATGAGGTGCAGAGGTGCCCAAAGATGTACTTACCAAATCCAATGGATGTGTCATGATGATGGGAACGAGTGTTGTTGGGGGGGGGAGAGGAGGGGTGGGGGGGTGGGGTTGAATGGGACCTCACATATATATTTTTAATGTAATATTATTACAAAGTCAATAAAAAAAAAAGTAATAAAAATAAAAAAAATTAAAAAAAACAAAGCCCTAATCATAATGTAATCACACCCAGACAGACCAGTTTACAAACATAATCCAATATCTATTTTTGGAATTCATAAACCATATCAGATGCTACATACCTAATCTGCAAAATTAATAAACTATTGAAAATTTCTTTAGAATATCAATGTTATATAATTACTGAGACTGTACAATGTAACTTTTTCAATGGGGACAAAAGGAATAAATCTGCATTATTTGAATTCTATATACATGACTCTAAATAATCTGTTTTTTTTTAAATCAAGCAAAGCTTTCCTCCTTTTAAATGTATAAATAGAAAGGTAAAAATAGAATCCATATTGTTCCTGACTCTATTTATTGTAAGGATCAGAGGTAAATTTTTAAAAATCATCTATTATTTCAGATGCAGTTTGACCTTATCTATGCACCCATGTGTGTTTGTGAGTGTGTGCACCACAGGTGCCCATGCTCTCTCATCTCCACCTATAAAAGGAAATGATGTTGCTGCTCAGAGCACAATTAAATACTCACTTTTTCTGTCTCATTAAGCCACTAAAATTATTTAAGCAATTCTAGTCTATTTCTCTCTCCTTACAGCACATTGCAATTCAATCCCTTCTTAGTGAAAAGTGTGACAATAGTAGTCATCACTTTCTATTGTATCTGAATGTGGTGGGTGTATAGGTGAATTCACTGGGGGTAATAATTTCAAAATTATAATGGAGGATTTATGTGTCCAAAACTCTCCTTTCTGTTAACTGGATTTGTGCATTTAACTCTTTTTGAACTCCTTCCAATCTAGACCTCAGGAACTATGTTTTGCATCAAGGTTAAGATCAGTTATGGGTTGGTGTGAATTTCCCAGGTCCATAGAGGGGAAATAAGAGAGAGGAGCTTCATTGTAATGTGCCTGTAATTCAGTCATCTCATGTGAAACAGTATGCTGTAAATTCGAAAGAATAATCTGTGCTGAGAATGCTCAAGCTGCACTGTAAATTCAATCTCATGCTCTCTAATGGGATTTCTCTTATAGATGAGTACAGTATCTGTTCCCTGGCTGTGTAATTCAATGGGGCAAAGTCTAACTGGAAAAAATCTGCATTTAGATAGCAAAGAGGATGTCATATTTTTAGAGATAATATAATTTTACATGTCTATAGAACTGTTTAAATATTAATATTTCTTTTTGTTACATATTTAAAAACAGATTCTTCACACCTATTTTTAAGGCAATCAGAGAACTAAAGTAAATATTTGCCTTTGTTTAAAAAAATTTGGCATGTTAATCACCTATCAAGAATTCTGTGCAGGCTATAGCTGTTTAAAATACATTTATAAGGTATTATGGTTTATGGGATATAAATTTATGAGATATATTGCATCAAGCTGATTGCTTGGAAATTCAAGTTCTCTTATTGATTGATTTTACCTATTATGATATAGCCTTGAAAGGAGTCACCACCTATTGTTGTGGTTATTAATTTTACCTCCTGGGAACAAAGCTGCAAGTCAGCTATTCTTCCCAAGACTGTCGGGAGAATAGTCGGTACACTATAGATCTAAATGTCTCTGAAAATGTACAAAGTGACCAAACACACACTCAAATCATTGCATGGATTATATAACCCCATGTCCCCTGGGCTCATTCTTGACCTCTAGAAAAGTTGAGCTCAAACCCTCATTCCTGCAAAGCCTTGCTACTCAAAATACACATCATGGGCAGCAGCATCAACGTCAAATGGGAGAAACACACAGAAACCTTGGCCCCACATCAGCTATACTGAATCTGAATCTCCATTTTAACAAGATACCATAACATTTGTCTGTGCATTAAATTTTCAGAAGAACTGCTGGGAAGTCCTACCTGAGATTTCAGATCATTCTAGGTGAGCTAATGTTCATGGTCACTCGGCTCTGACCTCCTCCTCCCTGGGCTGATTCTTAACATTTTTCTTCATCTTGCAACTGTTATCGCCTTTTAATTAAAAAAAAAAAAAAAGGAAATTGACTCCATTCTGTGATTTATACAATAAACACACACCCCACACACATGACTGTGTTGTGAAAGAATAAATGCACCAGGCAATTAAAGAGATGCTTTTATTCAGGGTATTGTACTAAAGAAAACATACACTAAGGAGGAGAGCCTCAAAGGAAAGGAAGGAGGTTTTACAGAGACAGGTAAAGGAAAGAATCATCCACAAGTCTTATGAGAATCACAAAGAAGGATGAGACAGGTCTTATCTCAGAATACACAATAGGCACAAAAGGATGGGAAGATGTCTTAACCATTGGTGCTTTCCAGAAGCACAGGGTTCAGGTAAAACTTAACACCATGGGTCTACCATTTTGTTCAAGACAGAGGAATATCATTTGTTGCTGAATACTTACAGTTAATCATAAGCCTGAGTGGAGCAAAGCAAGTCTAAGAAATAGTCTTTGCAGTACTCTTGCTGCCATTATTAAGAGATTGTGGCAAAGGTCAACTGTTTTAGGACCCTTGAAATTAAGCATCTTAAAAAGGGCTGCCAAAAATGAAAAAAAGATATATTAATATAAAAGGTTGTATTCAAGTAAAGAGCCAGAAATTGAACTCTGAGGGCTACCAGTCCAGTGGATTCCAACAGATCAATGGAGAAAAATCTTTCCGTTATGTAGCACAACTTGTCTAATTTCTTGAAGCTGTCAAGCTAGGACGTCAATGCTCTTGGTGATGTTATCCAGAGTCTTGGTTACCTCTAATATAAGGGCACATATGACCCAAGCATTTCACCAGACTTCCTTCCTGGTCCAGGCAACAGCTTGTCTGGGAGACTTGTGGCCCAGGTACAGTTTGCTCAGGTGGTTTATATCAAATCCTGGGCTTCTTCTCTGAGGGCTTGTTCAGATTCTGGAAAAAGGGTCAACTGCAAGGCAGCCTAAAGTTCCATTAGGGATCCAAGCAGTTAGGTTTCATTTTTCAATAGTGCTAAATCAGGTAGGAGAGAGAAAATTGGAAAAATTCAGGGATCGGAGTCAAATATTGAACAAGAATTGAAAATGTGGTAAAGTTTAACACTTTGGGTAAGGTAACAGGATCATGTCCAAGATACTAGTAGGTGTCAAAACTGGATTTTCCACAAATCAATTAAATCTCTACTAGACATGACAGAGTTTATATAACATCAGTCAACAGCAATTTACAAAGAAGGGCAAAATAGCTCAAAGACAATGAAAAGGGCTATGGTTTGATAATTTAGAAGAGTGTGCTGTAGGGGATGCATAGTTTTCTATTGAAACACAAAACTTTTCTCTACAAGAATGATTATTTCTTTCAAAGAACAATTACTCTTGATCACAAAATAAGACTGACTCATTAGATTTGATCAGATTATTTACATAGTTGCAACAAAAATGGTAGTTCACCATATAGGCCTTCTTAAATTTGCCTTGCTGGAAACATGCCTAAGGAATCTAAAATTAGAATTTCAAAGCCTCCTGAGGCTGGGAAACCAAGTTGAGAATTTGGCACAAGATTTTACCTGCAGCCTATGAAAGTGAGTGAATTATTCTCTCTCAAAGTTCCCAAAACATCCTAATTTTTCTGGTGCTCTTGGGAAGAGCATTTCCCTACTCATGTGTCAGTTGGAAACCCTGTAATCACATACCAAAATACTTCTTCCAGTAGGACTTTGAAACAGTAGCTACATAAATTCATCCCAAGTTCCTTAAAAATATCAGATCATACCTCATTACATGAGTATCATTCTCAAATATGACTTTTCAGGCAAGGCCTCATTTCGTCAGCATTGATTTCAATTATGTCCTGGTCATAAGGAGGACAGGTTATCACGGAGCCTATGAAAATATTTATATTGCCATGAAAATAAGAATATACAATAAGAGTTTCCAAATTCTGATGTGGTCAGACAGAGTAAAAAAAGGATCACTAGCAAGTATTTTGTCTCAGCTTACCAAAACAGTCTAGTAAATTATTATGAGTTCTAGACAGCTTAAGAGAAAAGAAAAAGGGATTCCTTAAATATTCAGAAAATAGAACATAAGACATCAGCAAAATGTCAAACAAAACCCACAATCATCCCTCATCATTCATTTAGTCTAATGTAATTAATTAATTCTTGTTCTACTTGATCTTAGGTTAGCAGTTTAATGAACTCATCTGCTTCCAAGTAGACCTCTAGAAATTTTGACTCAGGTCACTGGTATGGTCTCAAAAGTTATTTAAACTGTACCATGAGAAGCCTGTTCCCAAAAGTACCTGGCATAATTTGTTTATTTGTGTGCTTGGGGATTTTTGTTGTTGTTGTTTTTCCCCAGGGCCTCTGAAATAGTCCTTCTTTGTTGAAGACAAAGTATGCTAGTGCATAGCTGATTACAAGTGCTTTTGGGGTGTATCAGAGTAAAACAACAACAACAAAAGGTAGATGGCAACCTTTTGGGGTGTATCAGAGTAAAACAACAACAACACTGGTAGATGGCAAAAGACTTAAAATAGCTCTGTTTAATTTATTACTGATAGTTTTCCGAAGTGAAAAATCTGCTGAGAGTTTGTTGCAAGAATAATGCTACTGAAAAAGAAAATTCACTGTATCTATGATATGGAAAACAAGATAAAAATCAATGCAAAAAAGTTTTAGACAAAATATCTATAAACAAAATAATTAACTCTACTTTCAAAGAAGTGATATTATATCTAATTCATAAAAACGGATGAACATAACCTTTACCAAAATTATAGAACATATCCTGAGACATAATATACTACGAATACACCAAGCATATATGTAGAATATACCAAGAATATGTCAAGAATACCAGGAAAACAGATTCTGTAAGTCTGGAGCAGATACTATATATAGATCTGTACATTAATAAAATTCCATAGGTAAGGAATGTGAATAACCAATTGTAAACCACTGGCTTAGAAGATGCTAGTTTTTGACCAAGTTAACATTATTTAAAAATACCTCAAATTATACTGTTGTTGTCTGATATCAGGCAAAGCATCACCAGGACTCTGACAAGTATAAACATTCCATGGACACCAAGGTTGTTTACAAATCTCTAGACCCTTCCCACCCAATGTAAATTATCTCTCCAATATTACTCAATGGCATGGAGGAAGCAAGCCTTCTAGCCCCTATGCCTATAAATTCCTGTTGTTAAGCCAACCCATTGTGCAATATTCGTCATAATGATGTGGGCTGTGGGTGGGAGGCGCTTCATCTCTTTGTAGATAACCTAAGCTGTCTGTGACTTGTGGGTGTGGGATGGTGAGAGGCTGCAGCCCTGCCCTTGGTGACCATGCAACGACTCCAGTCCCAGGAAACAGTTTAGCAATGCAAACTCTATAAACCTTATATATTCAGGGAAAATGCAAACCAAATGTGCTAAAAGCTTATCTAGAATGTATAAGGTCCATGCTAAAAGCTTACCTAGGATGTGGATGATATATGCTATCAAGTCTATGAGCACTGAAACAAAGAAACAATTTGAGCCTTCCTCTCTGTATAAAAGGAACTCAAAATTCTTGCTCAGGGCTCAGGTTTGAAACAGAAAACTCCCGAGTCCAGCCGGCCGTCAATAAATCATTTTTCCTTCTCAAAATCATTCCTGAGTCCTGGCCTTTCTATACACAAATAATTGAACCTCTCTCAACTTCTACAACAATAACAGCCAGGAAACTAAAACAAAAGCTTTATTAAGCATGTAAGAAAAATACTGTTAGTAGAAATTTGGATTTTAACAACTTTGCTAAAGAGGAGTAAGCAGGAAGAAGTGAGGAGCCTTGAGGAGAAAATCTATATTGTCTTAGGGCATACTCAAATTGTTATAAAAAGACTGTTGTTAGAAATATGGACATAAAGGCAGTGCTATAGGGTACTCATATGGAAATGAGGAACATGTTATTGGAAATTAGAGGAAAGGAGATCCTTGTTATATAGCAGAAAAAAAAAAAAAAACTTAGCTGAATGTTGTCCTGCAACTATTAAATGGGAAAACTTGTAAATGTTAAACCTGGATATTTAGCTGAGATTTCCAAACAGTGTTGAAGGTGTGGCCTGGTTTCTTCTTGGTGTTTATTATAAAATGTGACAGGAAAGAAATAGATTGTGGGAAGAAATCTGAGCGAAAAGGAACCAGGACTTAACGTTTTGGGGAATTGTCAGTCCATCCAGATGGCAAAACATGCTAATATTAGGAGATTCACTGTCAGAAAAAGTATGCTCTGAAGAGAAACCCAAGGGTGTGGCTGGACAACCTTTCTTTAGTGCCTTGGAGATATCAAAAGGTCACAATATTCAATCACACAGAGGATTCTTTGAAGAGATTAAGGGTGTGACTCCTGGATCCCCTTTGTCATCTCAGCAGAAGCCAGGAATAGAGATGCGATTACCCAGGTCAGCTCTCCGGACAAGCCTCTTGTCTAATGGAGTAAATCCTCATGACATGCACTGGAAACTCACAAGGTCCTTGAGAATTTTTACACCAGCAGAATACTGTCAGCTTGAATCCATAGAGATTGAGAGAGTACAAAATTAAAGAAAGCTGTCAGATCCTTAATAGTGTATAGGTCAGAATAAAACTACTCAGCTGTAAACGCAAGCCCAGAGAGCAGAGCCATAAGCCACAGAAGATTATTGGCAGAACTTGAAACCTAATGGAGTTTGTCCAGTTGGATTTTGAAATTACTTGACATTACTAACTTCTTTTTTCTTCCATTTTCTCTCTTTTTGAATAGGAATGTCTGTAGCTGGTGTTCTATATCTGACCAAACATTTTATTTTGGGGAGAGATCATTTTTTTCTTTGTTTTATAAGGAAACAGAGAATTTTGTCCCAGGATGTATTACACCTAGAACCTCATCCATATCTAACTTAGATCATGTAGATGATGAGATTTATTTTGAGCTGATGAGATTTGGATGAGATTATTGATTTTAGTCACTGCTGTCATTGGTTGAGACATTTGGGGGCCTTGGAATACTTTTGTTTGTGAAAATGATGCAGCGATTTTTCTAATTTTTGCCCTTATCTGTTATAAATACATACTAATATAAGTGAAATGATGCAATATCTGGAATTTGCTTTAAAATACTACAGCATAATGAAAATATTTAGTTTATAAGAAACAAGAATGGCTAATTGTTGATAATTGTTGAGGCTGAGTAGCGGGTAGGTAAGGGCTTTCATACTAGTGTCTCATTTTATATATATATGAGAATTTTCATTGAAAAAAATAATAAAATTATTATGGGTCATCTTCATCACAAAGGTAAGTAATCTATATCTCAAGGATTATTGTCATATAACACATCTGTAGCGTTTAGACCTAGAAAGTTTTCAAAGTAAGGTTGCCAGTTGCCTACCTGGGCTATGTAAAAGTCTCAATAAAACACCAACTGGCAAAACAAGATAAAAGATGTTTGTAGGAGTCCTTGACTCACTTAATTGTAATACTAAAAAAACCAAAGAGTCTGTTCTTTAGAAATCTAATGTAGCAGAATGAAAAGAAATGTCTGTTTTCATCATCTGTAAAGAAAAGTACATTTTTCCATGGAATAATTTATTGAAAATAAAATTTACTTTGATTCCTGATTCTTAAAAATTTGAATTTTAGGTGGTATCTTTATTCAATGTATGTCTTTTCTTATTAAGCATTTTGTTGGAAAAGTTTCTAAAGGCCATAGAGAACAATCATGCCTTCCCTACAATTCTGATGGCAAAACTAGAATGTCTCAGATTAGCTTAAGAATTTAGGTAATACAAGTTTTGACTCCTTATTTGTTTAAATTGTTTAAAAATAAGGTTATAAATCACTTGTCATCAGAAAAAGAAACCTCTGTCTCATTGATAATGTGTTGAAATTATTTGTATCAATTATAGAAAATGGGCTAAACTGATGAAAGAGTAACCATATATCAGATTTAACATCCAATTTCTTTTCTCTTATTTGTTATCACTGTTTTAAAAAACATATACATATAAATATGAGGATAAAAGCAATAGCAGTTTTGTTTTGTTTTTTCCAATGCTTAATGCCAAGTCACTACAAAGGAGAGAAGTCCAGAATTCTGACAAAGAGGCCGTATATGGTAGAGTACTGGTATATGTTTACCAACAAGCTCTGTAAAGGAATGGGGAGAAAGGCCTGATTTATAGTGTTTGCCAATTTCCATGATGTAAATACTCCTATCATGGCTGATATCATTCTACCAATATAATGTCAACCAGCTTGCAAAAATTCCTGAAAACTTAACTCAGAAACCAGAACATCTAGCACACCACTGGCAGTATGGCACACAATTTTTCAGTGACCAGTATCTCTAGGTCTACCATGGAGTCAGGTCCATTCAGTGTTCTCTTTAACTCACAAAAACACCCATCTGATGATATTTTTAATGAAAATGAATAATTGTGTCTTTTATTTCATGAAAGTTTTATTTTTCAATATTTTTCAAGTATACAATGAACTACTTATCTTTTTTGAATGCCTGTTTTTGTGGAGTATCTAATTTTATATTTATTAACGCCATTAATGTTCACTACCCTTCTAGCATCCCAAATAACTCACAGTACCTAAAATTAACTCTCTGCATCTAACTCTCAAATCTTTTATATTATTGCAACAAAACAGCCTCTCTTCTTAGTTGTTGCTTGAGTGTTTTCAGCCACTTTTACATTAAATAACTAGTGGATTCATTTATTTTAGCTACCCATACTTTATGCTTTGTCTTCATCTCTCTTCTCATTGGAAGAAAAAAATAAAGAACCTAATCTTTAAAATCTTTGCCAGAAGGAGGAAGCCTTCCATACTTCTCATTACGTCATGGTAAATTTGCCAACAAAGTTAAGCATTCAGGTATAACTACTTTTTCCCTTCCACCCCTCCTCATCCCTGGTTCACAGTGAAAAGATCAAGAAGCTGACTGTTTGAATTGTGCTTGATAAATGATGAGATGATTATTTGTATGTTCAGAGCTCTTAATGCAACTTTTTGTTTTATAGATATGACCCATCTGTGCATGTCTGGATAATTTTCATTAAAATTCCCTTGCTGAAAATTTCTTTATCTATGAAGCACTTACAAAGTAATTTCTTTACTTACATCATTTGGTATAAATATATATAAAACCCATCCAAATTTTTTTTAAAGTCCAACTATTATTATTCATGTTTTTATCCAATCAAGTGAATCCCAGTCTCTCAATCAGTGTTGAAAGCATGCCTTTTGAGCAAATTAGAACGTGTGGTGTTTCATAAGGGAATATTTTTTGTTAGCTTGGCTGCCTATTTTTGATAGAAAATAACTCAGCCATCTCAATCACAAAGTGATTTCTATCCCAAAAGTGTCCCTTTTCAAGGTGAAGATGAAACTGGCAGTGAGAAAAAACTTAAAGAATTTTACTATTTGAACACTTTATTCTTTCTGGCCAAGACTTTTCTCTTTTTTAGAAGATTTCCTGCCTAGATTTTCATGTTTTGTAACTATTACTGCAAGAATAATTGACCCCCATATATACTGCTGAAGAGGTTTTATGGGATTTTATCTTTTTTTATAAATAAGAGATACTGTGACTTAGGCTCACTTGTGTTTCTATGATAAAAACCCATATTTAAAATATTAAATTGTGCATTTTTATTGTCTTTTTTTAAAGATACATAGATCACAAAAAAAAATTGTGCATTTTTTATCTGTCACTATTCTGTTATTGTGGTTGGCCTAGTGATAACATTTCCTTCACACTGGAGCTCAGTTTCAGGACTACCGTCAGATCTATTTCACCCTTGCTGAATTCAGGTTGCTTGTGAAATTTCTCCCATTAGTTGTTTGATTTTTAATGGTCTTAAGCTTATCCTCCAAAGTAATTATTTATTTTTCTATTAACCTTCTTATTTTGAAATAGTTTCAAACTTACAGGAAAGTTGCAACAATTTTACCAAAATATATTTGTTCTATCATGCTTTGTTTCTCTCTCTCCAAACCCATCTATCCATTTTCTCAGCATATATGAGTAGGTTGAATAGATCATGCTAAATGAGCACTCAATACTTTCCTGTATATTTTTATTTATTTACATTTTTAAGATTTATTTTATTTATTTCTCTCCCCTTCTCCCACCTCCCAGTTGTCTGTTCTCTGTGTCCATTTGCTGCGTGTTCTTCTTTGTCCGCTTCTGTTGTTGTCAGCAGCAAGGGAATCTTTCTTTTTGTTGCATCTTCTTGCTTTGTCAGCTCTCCATGTGTACGGCACCATTCTTGGGCAGGCTGCACTTTCTTTTGCACTGGGCGGCTTTCCTTATGGGGCACACTCCTTGTGCATGGTGCTCCCCTCTGGGGGGACATGCCTGCATGGCACGGCACTCCTTGCGCACATCAGCACTGTGTGTGGGCCAGCTCCACATGGGTCAAGGAGGCCTGGGATTTGAACTGCAGACCTCCTATGTGGTAGGCAGATACCCTATCCACTGGGCCAAGTCCGCTTCCCTGTATATTTTTAAAGAACAAGGATAATCACTTATGTAACTAAAATAAATACAATCATCAAAATCAAAAAACTTAGCATATACAGTCTATATTCCAATTTTTGCAAATGCCCCAGTAATTTCCTTTTGGCAATTTTCTCCTCCATAATTCAGTCCAGTCCAGGATGATATATTGACTTTAGTTGTTATCATCTCTTTAATCACTCCCTCTCTTTTTTTTCTAATTGTGGAAATATATATGTATATATACACAACACAAAATTTCCTATTTCAACCACTCGTAAGCATACAATTCAGTGGCATTAGTGACATTCACAAAGGTGTGCTCCCATAATCACCACCCAATTCCCTAATTTCCCTTCACCCAAAGCTGGTTCCTTAAGCTTGTATCCATCTAATGTAGTGACAGGTTTTTCTTAAATAGCTAACAAAAAAGCAAAAACAACAAAAGCAAACAAACACTTTTCACATTCTTTGCAGATTGGCTCTGTGTGGTTGATGCTCTTCTTCAGAGCTTAGCTGTCATAACAATGAATCTGAAGAACTGCCAGAGGCAAAAGCATAGGGTTCTCTTCAGTCTTTTTTGAGCATGTCTCTTATCTTAGGCATGCACTTGTGCCATTTCCCTGTTTATATAGATCTAAACACCTCCTATTGTATGCTTTAAACCAATAATCTTTTGCCTCAGGCCACTGCAATTTCATTATTTCTTACCCAGATTTAGCTGCCCCATAAGCTACTTCTGTATGCAAGGCAATTTCTGGGCAGCCAGGCATGCAGTTACATGCGTACTGGTTACTTTGCTCCTTCTAGATCCAGGACCAGGCACCTGCACTGAGAACTCAGACTAGCATCGCCGCAAGTCTAGAGTGGTAGAGAAAGGGTCAGGAATAGTACCACAAGGTATTCCTTCCATTTTTAAAAAAAATTTATTTTTAAAGAAGCTTAAGATTGCATAATTGTTATATTAAAATATAGAGGATTCATATATGTTCCACTCCCTCCCCTTCCATACTTTCCCACATTAACAACATCTTTCATTAGTGTAGTATATTTGTTACAATTGATAAACATATATTATAGCATTGCTACTAAATGTGGACTACAGTTAACATTACAGTTTACACTCTGCCTTGCACAATTGTATAGGTTTTGACAAGATGAATAATGGCCTGTATCCATCATTTCAAGTCATGCAGAACAATTCCAATGTCTTGAAAATGCCCCCATGTTACACTTATTCTTACTCCCATCACTCAGGAACTCTGGTGGCCACTGCCTTTATATCAATGATAAAAATTCTTCCATTGCTAGAATAATTATTAGTCTACTTTAGTCCATTGGTCATTCCTTAATCTTAAGGATTTTAGGAAGGTGATGCCCACTCTGTTTCTAATAGAGTGGGGCTTAGATCCGAATGGGGCTGATGGATGGAACTACATTACTTACAGTTGCAGACACTCTCTGTTTCTTGGGATGGTCATTGTCCATCATCATGTCCTTGTTAATTGTCCTGGGTGAATACAATGAACTGGAGAGTAGCTGTTGCAAGTCTGCTGAGATTCAGTGCTCACCTGGCACACAAATTTAGCATATAAATGCACAGCTTCCTCCCAGCATGGGACATGACTCCCAGGAATGGGCCTCTCTGGCAACAAGGGACTATTACCAATTGCCAACTAGCAATGCATATGGAAAAGGACCTTGACTGAAAAAGGGAAATATTAAATACAAATGAGTTTGTATGTGTAAGAGATTTGAAAGTGAGTTAGGAGGTCAATCTGGAGGTTACGCTTATGTATGTCCCAGCAGGATCTTATTGGCTGCCCCAGTATACAGTGCCTCAAACAGCAGAGCTCCTGAGGGATCTAGAGACATCTAGACCATATAAGCAGACCAGACAAGCTCCTCCCATTCTTATACTGCCTTTTCTTGAATCAGTGCTCACCCAATTACTGCAATCCTTTATCTTTTCCAGAGCTCTGAGAAAGCTGACTCAGAAGGATTTTTACTTGTTTAAAAATTCTTTTGGAGGTTAGAACCCTAGACTGTCTCACTTCATCATCTTGGTGACCTGAGATTCAAATAATTTATTTTTCATGACCAAATTATTTTACTACTGAAAATTTAATTTTAAACAACAATACTATAAGGAGGTGAATGAAGAACAATGTTAAGATCACAGCACACAGACTCATAAGTACTGAATTTGGGATATGATTGTTAATCTGGAATCACATTGGAAGAAGGGGGCCTTTTGCCATAGCCATATGATATGCATGAAATGTGTTTGGGTACAATTGCAACAAGTAGTTGAACTGATGGTCTGTAGGAATAAAACTTTGGTGGGTAATCCAAAATTTAAAACCCCTATTTCAAAACTTTTTTTCAAAAAAAAATTAAATTTACTAGTTATATGACTTTATAATTGATAAATTTAATTACTTATTTTTTTCCAAAAAACAAAGTAGACCATCTGCAAACTTCCAAGAAACTTCACTCATTCTGCTTCTCCAGAGGATGGTAAATTCAGCTCAGGCTATTTTGGCTCAATTGCAGGGCACATGTGCCAGGTTGCCTATTCAAGCCCTCAATCTTTCAAATGTTTACTTTTGCTCTTATGCTATTTTTCTCCTCTCTAGTCTCTCAAAGCAACTATCAAACAGGTAGGTCAATAGGAAATTTTAGTAATTTTGTTTACAGCAAAACTATGTATTTTTTTTTAATGTTTAAACATGTTTAATTATATATAGATCATTTGATACTATCCACTCACTTGAAGAAACAGGATGAAACAAAAAATTTCATCATGATCAGGGCCTCCCATTTCAGAAAAGTTGTAAGAATAGTAGAATAATCACTAATATACCCTTCACCTAGATCACTATTTCTCAAGCTTTTTTTCAATTATGGAGTCATTTTAGAAATTTTCTGTAAAGTGATCCAATCCAATGAAATGGTAATACCACAGTTATACCACATATGAGTTAATGTACACTGTATGTATGTGCTTCATATGTAATGAGTAAGCTTTTATCCTTCCAAGAACCAATTTCCACCCCTTGGGGGCGATTTTGGCTCAGATGAGAATGTATGACAAAGATACAACTGTGGTTAACATTTTTCCAAACTTACTTTCTCTAATTATTTCTTTATACTCACACATACACACACATGCATATAAATGTACACAGTCTTAAATCAATTAAATAATTAAATGTACTAAAAGAATATCCATCCCATGGTGAGCTCTCCACTCTGAATTAGTTACAAAATTTTACTGCTATATAATTGAATAATCAAACATACTTTACAAAATACTTAAAATATACTGCCATAAGTTATTATTTTGGTTTTACATTAGTTGATTTTAGCATATTATTTTCAGTCAAAATTAATCAGCGTAATCTGCTTACAACTGGTAAATTACCTCAAGTCTAAAAAACTTGGGCAGTGTTTCTTGATTATTAACGTGAGATAAATGTCACATTAGATTTGGGGGTTCGATCAAGTCACCAGAGTTTTGCCATCGGTAGTTATGTGTCAAAATTTCTATACTGTTGATTTTGGTCTCTCACAAGGATTTATTTGAGCTTTATAAAAGTTATAACGAGTTTATCATATTCAACTTGATGAGTCCTAAATGATTTCTTCTAAAATGCGTTTTGAAAATCCATCTGTTTTATGTATTTAGATATGTGCATAAGATTTTGTTTAAAGAAATATTTCCATAAAATTGCATTTAAATTTACCACCACAGATTAAAAGCTAGCCTTTCTCTCCTAAATGATGGCAGATATGTTAAACTGGGTGTCCCTAATAGGAAGGTTATATGTTTCATAAAAGAACAAAATTATGTCAGGAAGAGATAAAACTCCCCAGCTCGGAGCTCAGAAGCAGTCATTTTAAAGTTGACAGAGAGGGGCCAAGCCCTCAGCATTTATCAAAATATGCCCTATTTGTTATAGACTGGGGGAAAGAGAGGAGGATTATAGGAAAAACGTTTTTTAAAAATAATAAATTAAGCAACATAAACTGACATTTCACAGAAAAGGAAATACAATTGACTTACAAATATTTTAAATATGCTAAACCTTATTCACAACAACATAAATGTAACTTCAATTATGAGATACATCTTCCCTCATCAGACAGAAACATCAAAAAGTTTGAGAACATGTTATGTTGGCACGTGTGTCAACAGGTGCTCTTACACATTGCTAAGAGGGGTATAAATTGGTACCACTCTGTGGTGGACAATTTGATATCAGTCAAAAAGTGTAAAGCACATCTAGCCTTTAAGTGTGGAATTCCCTTACAGGAAATTATTGTACACATATATTTGCACATGTGCACAAAACTACATATATCCAAAATAACTGCAGCATTTTATAGCAGGAAAATGGCCATAAACAAAATGCCCATCAATAGGTTGCTAAATAAATTATAATCACATAATATAATGGAATTAATTAGTTGTCAAATAAAAGACAGCTCTACATATATTATTTCAGAAACAATCTCCAAGGTACCTTGTTAAATTTTCTTTAAAAAAAAAGCAAAATGCAGAAAAGAATGTATATGCTGCTGTCTGTGAAAAAAAAAGTTTGAATTATGATCATATAAGTTTAATATATAGACTATGTACTATAGAGACTATATCTTTTTTTTTGAAGGTACCAGGGATTGAACCCAGGGCCTTTGCAAGGCAGGTGCTCAACCATTGAGCTACACCCACTCCGCTGGGATAGTTCTTAAAAGACTCAAGGAACAAGAAACAATGATGGTCTTTCAGAAAGGAAACTAGAAGCCAAGTGGGGGAAGAAAAAGAAAGGCTTCCTTTTCATGGTGCACTCCTTTGTCCTACTGAATTTTCTACCATTTATATGTACTGCCTATTCAAAAATAGATGGCTAAATATGAGCATGTTTACAGGTAATCAGAAGTTAGTACATCAGAAGCATCATCTTTAGGGGACAAGGGACCCAATCTCCAAAAAGGTACTCAAACTCAGATTGGCAAATGGTTTCTATAGGTCCAGATAGTAAACATGTTGGGCCCTTGTGCGTCATAAGATCTCCATCATAGTTACTTAACTCTTTTGGATGAAGGGAAAAAGCAACCACAGACAAGAAATAAACAAATGAGTGTGGCTGTGTTCAAACACAACTTCCTTTACTTGGTTTACAAGAAGAGGCACAGACTGAATTTGACCCAGAGGTCATAGTTTGCTGACCCCTGATCTAACCCACTGTGGTCATGAGTATGGATGAATTTTTCTTTCTTCCTGTACATGTCTATAATGCTTAGTTAACATTTCACAAGCATAAATAAATGACCCCTAATGCCAAAATTATTTATCAAACAGAAAAAATGGTTTTGTTATCCACAAAATCACATCCATTAATTATGGTATGAGTGAAGTTTTGTTTATCTTTTAGGACTCTCTCAAAGTCAGGTATTTAAATGTTAAATAAACTTAATAGAGACAGTAGACAGAAAATATAAACCCTTACCTTTTTTTGTTATAGCCCAGATTATAATTTGAGGATCTTGTTGGAAGCTAACTGCACTAAACTCATAAAAACATTGTATCTCAAAATAGTAAATATTGACAAATATAGCCAGAAGAATTTATGAAACTATAAAATATATCCACTCTTACCACACGCTCTAATGCAGTATATTGAACAGATAATAAAATTTGAGTAGCTGATAAAAGGTAATGGCTTGGTTTTAATAACTTCCAAGCTACAAGTACCTAAAGAGAAAATTTTATTTTTATCAGCACTAAACTCAGTGTTCTTGCTTATTAGTAGGTTTTGCTTAGTCATGATTTCAGTTATTCTTGCTTCCTTGTACACAAAAACCATTGTCAAGGACTTTTGTGCATCTCAATTGACAAGAGAACTCTTGTTTACTTTGATTTGCTTTACTTGCAAGTTTACAGTTTGCATTTAAACAAAGTTATCAACATCCAAGGCCATCTATTGGTCACATGAAAACACTTAAATGTTAACAAAAACTTAATAATGCTCATGTTGCTGAAAATATCAGACAGCAATCAGTAACTGTTAAAATTTTAACTAATGGGAATTTAGGAAAATATCTATATATTATTTTATAGAACACTCTAGTAGGTAAGTTTGCCCTCCAGAAACTGATAAAAAAAAAAAAAAACATATCTGAACAAAAAATGTTTCAAAAGCAGTGAAGGAAGAAAACTTAGCAAGGTGTATTAAGGTAACTTTAAATACCTAAAAGACCATCACCTCAAATGCCTTGACAAAGTGATAGCAAGAAACCACCAAGGTTAAAGCAAGTTCAGCCACACTTTCAAAAAACAGTTTCTAAAAAACAGTCACTCCTTACAGAGTCTCCACTTTCATTTGCAGCATCTTCACTTGGCCAGTGAAAGATGACAGATAAAAGCTGCAGCATAAATAGATGCATTTCACTCTGATTCAGACTTTCAGCGGCATATTTCACTTTTAATTTCTTGCCCTGAAATTGGTAATGAAGATCAAAGCATCTTCTTTGGCTCCACCATTTCAGCCTCACAGTCCTATTTAGTATAACTACAGTATTTCACCAGGAGGCAGCTGGATCACTGGCGCTGTCAACAAATTGATGTTTCCTTACAGTAAAGAGTTTTCTAAATACTTTTTGATTGTGTATCAGGAAATGGTATGACTTGACTTCTGAGAAACACCCTAGTTACTTATAAGCTTCCCTGATATTTGCCATGTTACATCTGTCAAGTAACCCACCGCAGAGCTCTAGCAGGACTTAAAGGAACTCATATCCATAATTTGGAAATATATCAGCTGTATTACTCTTATATCCTTCTGGTAATAAAAGAATTAAAACCAGGTTTCCTCCTCAGGATGACCGTAAAATTCCAGGAAGTTTGACTCTTTCAAAACATAAAAAACTCTTTATCAAAACAGCAGCATAATCATTAATAATGAATCCTCCTCAGTAAAAAAGCTACAGAAAACAGAACACTGAACCGTCCTACAGAATTTCAGAGTGAAACTGTCTCCAGCAGATAGGGAGAATGTTCACCATGTGGCTCATTAGAACCTTTAACTCAGTAATCTGTGCCTTTCCAGGGTTTTCTGCCCCGCCCCAAATTTGGATGTACAGCTGGTTACCTCAGACGCTGCTTCCAGCTGTCCTTGTTGGGACTCTAAGCCACCTTCCTCAGCATATGCTATTCTCATAGCTGCTCAAGGCATTTTCAATCTGAAATAACATCAACTTCTAACACAGGGGTTCCCAAACTTTTGCATGCATGTGATCACCAGGAGGCTTGTTAAAGTACAGATTGCTAGCCGCCCCCCCCCCACCCCCTCAGAGTTTCTGATTTGGCAGTTCTGGGGTGGAACTCAAGAATTTTGGTGGAAACAAAAATTTCCCAGGTTGTGCTGATACTGCTAGTGGACAGTTTGAGAGCCTCCATTCTAAGCAAAAAGGCAGACCTGTGTCTTTTTCACGCTGAGGGTGTTTTTCCTCATTTGATTTACATGGCATATGGGCATGGACAATAAGTGGTGACTCTTGTTTTTAATGTGGTAATCAGCCACCATGACCCACAGGTTATGTACAAGCACATTAAAATTTGAAAGGCACAAGGCTACAGGTCACAAGTCCTTTTCCACTTCAAGTCCAAGGAATTTAGTTTGATTCAAAGAATTCCCTTGTTGGTTGCTCAATGTCACATCTAAAATGTCTGGGTCTTTTTGTTTTTGTTCTTGATTCATTCTAGTGTCTGCAATTTTTTTTCTATAAAGGGCTAGATAATAAACGTTTTAGGATTTGTGAGCCCTGTGGCTCAAAACTACTCAACACTACAGTTGTAGTGACATCAAGAAAACAGCCATAGACAGTAAACAAATGAATGTGTGTGGTTGTGTTCCAATAAAACTTTACTTACAAAAATAGGCAGTGGTCAGGATTGGCCAGTAATCTCTTTCTAAAGACAGGGACCATGTTGTGTTGTACCAAAAATCACTGGACTAGTAGCTCAGACACCAACTTAGAAGTAAAAAATGTTGGAATCCATGTTGTTGACTTCTTGGATGGTAGCATGTAGAATGCAGTAGTTCACCACCCAAATTACACACAAGAATAAGATAATCCCAGGTCTTTCAAAGGACTGACACAAGGGCCCAAGCTGGAGTTACTAAATTAGATTGTTGGGAAGGTAAAGTCTGGTATATGTATTTTAAGAAAACCACCATCCAGTTTAGCCTTGGACTAAGGAGTTTCCTGGGATAGAGTTTCAGGGTTTTTGATCACCCAGGAGTTGAGGAGCACTGGTGTGAGGAGAAAAGCATGACATTGCATCTCAGTTAAAGCTTGGGTTCTTTCTTTTATGCCCTTGAGAAAATTTCTTAACTTTATGGCCCTTTGTTTATTCGCCTTTAAAATGAGGATTAGATTCCCTAAAATGCCCTTCTCAGACTGAACATCTTCTAATAGTAGTTAGAAATTTTGGGGCAATTTTAAGTTTAACTTGAATGTAGCACAATTAAAAAACAAGCAATTAAGCCTTCAGTGGAGCCTACAATATGATTTTTATAAGTAAAATATTTATTAATCCATGTGGACAAAGAGAACAGAAATGTAAATGATAGCAGACAAAAATTTTCAGTAGAATGGAAGAATAGTAACAGTTTTAGTAGAGTAGGAAAACCTACAGCACACATTACCTGCAAGAGGTATCTCCAAGAAGCAAGTCAGTTTGTTCCTAAGGAGGGACACGTGGTGTCACAGAGGAGCGAGTGAGACTGAGAGCTTAAACGTGAGATAGCTGACCATCTGAATACAAAGCAGACAGGCCTCCAGAGCCTCTCCACATCACAAGGGAGTGGGTGACACCCATATATTGTCTGACTTGAACACCCCAGCACACCTCAGACAGGAGTTTGCAGTTCCATTCACTAGAGAAATAAAAAGTAAGTGCTTTGGGTTCCAGGGACATCAGGTATAATAAAGATGAAATAAGAGACTGAAGAAGTCTCTATGTGAATGATGGGAGCCCCCCAAACCTTTTCTTGCTCCCCCAAAAGCCAGCAGTTAGGCTATTCTTCCAAAGCAGAAG
Source organism: Dasypus novemcinctus (assembly GCF_030445035.2). Classification (NCBI taxonomy): domain Eukaryota; kingdom Metazoa; phylum Chordata; class Mammalia; order Cingulata; family Dasypodidae; genus Dasypus; species Dasypus novemcinctus. The sequence goes on along the minus strand of NC_080676.1, from coordinate 32,120,008 downwards.
ATTGAAAGATGCTTTTATTGGAGAAACTAAATGTCCTTATATAAATATTATAAATAAAACTTTCCATATTGACAATTAGGAGTTACCAAACAAAGTAAGTTTGTTCTCTGATGATAGCCCTGCAGTGAAGTCACTTCCCTCAGGTGCACAAAGAGAAAACATTTTACTCTTAAGTGGTGTGGACAACCAAGCAATGATCCCTAATATTTGAAAAAGACTACAAAATAAAAGGACAAACAGAAAAAAAATAATCAATGCAGATTAAACAGAAAATGAGAGAACAAAAGTTCTAAAAATAAAAACTATTGAAATAGAAAAACATGAAAAAGAAAAGTGAGAACATAATATTTAAAAGATAAGAAAGAACTCTTATAAATTAAAACTATATGGACAAAAAAACAAGCACAAACAAGTAGGAATACAAAGTTGAGGGAATCTCCCAGAAAACAAAACAAAAATAATATGCACTCACACAGACAAAAACAAAGTTATATTTTCTCTTCAAGGAAAAAAATAATATGTCATAGAGTCAATCAAGGAAGCAAAGAAAACACAAAACAGAAAAATTAGAAGAGTAGCAATTCTAGTAAAATATAGAATTGCCCAGAACTGAAGACTCTAGCTAGAAAGGGCCAGGAAATCCATCCCATAAAAGAGAGACCCATATACTATAAATTTTCTAGTCATCAAAAATAAAGAGATAAATTTTAAAGGTATCCAGAGGTAAATTTAACAAGAATCACAATTTATTCGGATACCTTGATATGCAGCAATGGGTTCTAGAAGTCCAAGAATTTCTCAACCTCAAAATCTATACACAGGTAAACTATTAAGCAAGCAAAAGGAGAGAATAAAAGACATATTCAGCCTTTTACTTTTGCCCATGTTGGAGCAACAGGGATCAGACTGACCGTCCCACCTACAACAACCAAAAAACTTGCAATATATGTGACATAATGATTTTCAAGGTACTAAACATTAGGCAAAAAGGACATGCTATTTGAGAGATAAACCTAATAGTTCTAAATCTATTAAGGCAATTAAATTTGTAGTTAAATTTTTCCTTCACAAAGATAACTCCACAATAAGTTGGCTCCATTGGTGAATTCTATCAAATATTTAAAGAAAAATAAAACCAATTGTAACTAAATTTTCTAGAAAATTGAAGAAGAGAGACTATTTCCCAATTCATTCTAAGCGGCCAGTATTACCCAATCCCAAAACATAAACAAGAAATTACAATTTTAAAAAAAGATATAGACCAACATCCCAAAAGAAAATAGATGCAAAAATTCTAAACACGTTTTTGGAACATTAAATCAACAATATTTTAAAAGGATAATTCATTATGAATAATTAGGTTTTAGCCCAAGAATGCAAGGTAGATTTAACATTTGAAAATCAATCAATGTAGGACTTCTGGTAGACAGAGATGGTGGCTTAGAATGTTCCAGGGTTCCATCAAACCACAGAATCTTGGAACAACTAATAGAAACTGACAGAGCCATCTTCCTCAGAGCTCCAGAAAACAAAGGGTTGCAGTAACAGTGAATGCTGAATCAAGAAAATGCAGCTTAAAACCAGTAAGACAGTCTCGCAGCACCTTACTGACCCCCTATCCCTCCCATGCAGAGTGTAGAGACAATCTGTGCTATCATTGTGGGTACCTGGCCCTGTTCTGGAAGAAACAAAGTAAACTCTCTGTGCCTACTGGGGTGCCAGTACTTCAGTGCCAATCTACAGGGTGGCAGCTAAAGGACTGAATCAGAACACTCATTTCTGCCTCACCTTCCCAGAACTTTCCCTGCATGCAGAAGCAATTGTCAATATCAAAGCTGTATAGGACACAATTAAATCAATGTTGTTAGGGTAAAAGAGTACTGACTTTAAGACAAAGGAATGAGCTCCTGGGTAGGTGCAGGGGGAGAGGGAGGAGTCTACTTCAAAGAAAATAGAAATGGGGATTAGAATACTTGTAAAAGGGGAAATTCCCAAGGCCAGGAGCACATATCCAGGACATGCTTAGAAAAGACAGAGGACCCTGTGCTTTCTCCTTGGGCTGATCTTCTTGTTAGGAAAGCTAAACTTTGAACGAGAGCACCAGCCAACAGAGAGCTAATTTGCTAAGGCTGTGAAAGGTATTTTTTGCTTTGGACACTTTTTTTGCTTTTTGCCACTAAAGGAAATTTCTGTCATATCACCACCTGTATACAAATATAAGAACAGACAGTTCAGGGACTAATTTCCAGAATTAACATACTAAAATATTAAAATGTACAGTGTGCAATAAAAGATTACAAGACAAAGAAACAGGAATCAATGGCCCCATTAAAAAAAAAAAAAACAAGATAAAACTTCACACCATCAAGAAAGAAGATTTTGGACATAAATTCAGTAGAGGTTTCAATAGCAGATTAGAGCTGGTAAAATAAATAATCATGAACTCAAAGACAAGATCAATGAAATGTTTCAGGCTGAGTAGCAAAAAAAAAAAAAATGAAGACAAAAAAAGAGAACAGAGACCTGTGGGACACCATCAAGTGTATCACTATATGCATTATGTGAGTCACAGAAGAAGAAGAAATAGAAAAAGGGGCAGACATAATATTGAAACAAACAATGGCAGAAAACTTCTCAAATATAATTAAAGATATGAATATAAACTGTAAAGAACCCAAAATAGGATAACCTCCCAGGGAATCCTAAACAGGAAAAATTCAAAGAGAATCACATTGTAGACCTTAAACAGTAGATTGAAGTGGTGTAAAGAAATGAAGATCTCTGGTAATGGTAACTGTCTTAGTTTGCCAAAGGGCTGCCAATGCAAAGTACCTGAAATGCATTGGCCGTTATAACAGGGATTTATTTCGGGTAAAAGCTTAGAGTTCTAAGACTACAGCATAAAAATTTTGCCAGAGTTTCCAGCCTGCCTTCCTGCCCTACAGAATTCAGACTCAAGACTACAGCATCAACTCGTGCCTGGGTTTCCAGCCTGTCGGCCTGCCTTATGGGTTTTGGACTTGCTCACTCTCACAATCACACGAGCCAATCCTTAAAATAAATTTCCTAATAGATATGCATATATCCCATTGGTTCTTTTTCTCTGGATAACCCTGATTGACACAAATGTAAATGTCGATAATTGTTTTATTATGATAAAACGCCATTGGAAGAGTAAGGAAGGGAAGATTTGGAGAAGTCATGTAAGAGAGCTAAACGCTCAGCTACCATAACAAGAAGTCAATAGATAGGACCTAGAAATTATAAATCATGATGAAAATATAAAGTAAATATTAGAAAAGAAAACCCTGCTGTATGTTTAAAGAATTTATCTCTGAGGAGTGAGCCTTGCAGAGGAGTGGAGAGTTCAGCAGGGGCTGCTGCTATTTCTATTTTCATTATAAGCTCAATACTCTTATCTTTAACCCTTTGCATGTATTGTCCTGATAAAAATTTGAAATAAAACAAATTTTACCCCACTACCACCAAAAACAAAATAAAAAGTTAAGGTGCACATCCTAGGCTCCTTCACAACTTCAAGTACAATTCTGGCTGTCATCTCCTCTCCTGATCCAAGATCCTAAATCAAGTGCCAGTCACAAATCATTAAGCAGACACACCGCATAAAATGAAAGTTGTCCTGGCACATGTTCAGCCTCGAATTTTACAGACTCCGTTGTGTACCTGTTTCAAATTGGTTGGAAGTTTATCTAAGTAGCTTGACTGTGAAACATGGCTTTGACAAAGTTCCCAAAAGCTTTGGTAGAAATCAAATTGGTAGTTAATTTTTTCAAATATGCTAAATTATAACAAATTGTCCTTAAGTGGGTGAATAAAGTGCTAACCTGATGATCCCCCTTGTGAAAAATAAAAATAAAGGAGGTGTGAATGCGGAAGGGAGACATGAGAAATGTGAAGGAAAAGAAAATAAGGAGGAAAAAAGAATGCCATTTCCTCCTCCTTTTTAAACTAAATTTCACCTGCAAAGGATGCAGGTGGTAAGAAGTGCTAAAAATCATAAAGAAGATTAAATGAATGCAAAGTTGGGGTGGCAGTGTTCTTTTTATAGAGGGTAATCAAGGGAAGGCCTTTCTGATAAAGTGGCATTTGAACAACAACTTAATCTGACCAATCTCTGCCCAGACCCGCTAACTTATTTTGACCCTAAAACTACCATATGACTAACTCCAGCTCTAAAGTCATGTAAGCAGTCTTCCCAAAGGCCCAACTTAAAGACACCCTCGAGAATTCATCATAGAGTAGCTCTCCCTTGTGCAGCAAATTTAATAAACCAACTTTGTATGATTAGCAAGTTTCCCTGGTGGTCTTTGTACAGGAGTTTGTACAACTGAGACTTATCAGCACGCCAATGGTTTGTAATACAATGAGACTGATTGTATTACTGATTGTAATACAATCATCCTCACAGGATGAGATCCTGTAAGGATTCATACAGATAAAGATGGTAAGAGCCCTGAGGAGGGAATCCTGGAACATTCCAGCTGTTAGAAGTCTTTCCCCAAGACTTCCAAGACTTCCAAGAGAACCAGCAAAAGAAATAGAAAAGAATTAATTGAGAAGGTCCTAGAAGAAGCAGGAGTATGTCCCAGAAGCCAAGGGGTATTTTAATACCCTGTTCTTAAAAAGGGATCAGCTCTCAAAATTTAACAAGAATCTATTTGTATTAAAATGAAATAGCTGAATAAAAATTAGACTGGTTTGTATTCAGAAGTCAATAAGAGGCACAAAATAAGCAAAAGGTAAGTAAGATGCACCAAAAACCTTTGACCTATGATTCTTGATGCATAGAAATGATCTGAGGGAGTTTATACAAATGTTTCTTGAATCAAAAAGACTTTGAGACTGAGATTCTGAAGCTTCTCTTCCTACTTTATTGATTGTTTTCTCAGCTTCTACAATCCTCTTATTCTTCTTCAGCCTTATTCATGTTTTCTTTAATCAATCTTTCTTCTCATCAGCATGATTTATTTCCATTCACTTTATGAAGTTGTCATTGATAGAGTCAAATTTAAAACCAAAAGAAAGCTCTAAAAAGACTAAAACGTCAAACCAAAAGGACCTCTTCATGTATACAGAGGACTTGTCCAGCACGACTCTATAGCCATAAATGATTAATAGAGATGAAAATTATCTAATGTGAGAATTGGAAGGGTCTCTGGAGATCACCTAGTTTGAATTCACCTGCACCATTTTAGAAATGAAAAAAGTTAATTGCAGAGAAATCAACAAATTTGCCTAAAGGCATTGTGCCAACTGGAGGCAGATCTGGAATAAGCCCAACCCACAGTCTAATACTTTTTGCTGTAAACTAGAATACTATCAAATGTACTATCTTCAAATAATACAGACATTATTGTCTCTCTCTTTGCAAAAGAAAGTTAATTCCTTATATAAACCAAAACTGCAGTTGAATTATTTCAGTTGCTTAAAGTTTCACCATGAATCATGAATGTTTCCATTCTAAGGACAAGGAGCACCTCTTGCTCATTTCAATATTTCCAGAATTATAAGAATATATAAAGTTTTTAAATCCAAGAAAAATATTCAAGGAATAAAACTACCAAAATAGTAACCACTTATTAGCAGGGTGTTTCAATTCAATGAGTTATATACCTTAGTCAATTTGTGAGTCACAGACAGAGTTAGTTTTTCCCAAACCTGGAAAACATTTTTTAGACACAACTCCAAATCAGGGTGAATATTGTGACAATTTGAAACTGAATGAATCCCAGAAGATTATGTTGTTAAAGTTAATCCACTCCTGTGGGTGTGGACCAATTATAGATGGGACCTTTTGATTAGGTTACTTCAATTAAGGATCTTTTGACTAGATTACTTCACTAAGATATATAGCCCAGAGTGGGTCTTAATCCTTTTGCTGGAGTCTTTTATAAATGTGAAGAATTCAGGGGAAGCAGGAAGATGACAGCAAGAAAGCCCAGAGGCAGAGGAAGAGCTCAGCAGATGCCAGGTGACAGAGGAGTTCAAAGGAGTTCAAGATCAACAGCAGCTGGTTTTCAGGGAGAAAGCAATGCCTGATGATGCCTTGATTTGGATATTTTCATGGCCTCAGAATTGTAAACTTGTAAGCAAATAAATTCCCATTGTAAAAGCCAACCCATTTCTGGTATATTGCATTTCAACAGCCTAGCAGACTGAAACAAGTGTCATCTTGAACAATGCTAGAATGTATTTTTTGAAATTGTCTTCTATCCTGGAACAAGATTTCTTCTTATCATATACTACCTTGGTAATATACCTTTGATATTTTCCCATCTCTGAGTAACATTTTTTGGCTTGTCTTCAAATCTATGTATTTTTCTGGATTTTCAAACTTTTGGAATCTTCCTAAAATATTCAAACAGGCACAGTTCTTAGAGGAAATGTAATCTAATCCTCTATCAAATCTAGTTGCCTTTCTATTTGATATTTATGAAGCCATACAAGGGAAATTCCAGGCTTAATATTAAATAGGTGTTATTTAACATGACTACCATATATTCTTTATACCCTAAACTGTTCTTAAAAGGATGTAAGACAACTTTAAAAAATACCATGACATTACATAAATGTTTTTTTAAAATAAGTAGTAAAAAAATGAGCCTAAGGGAAACAGATTTAATTTAAAAAAAAAAAACCTTAAGATGGAGCCAGGAATATGGTTAGTACACAAAGTACAGGTGTGACATTAATGATGTGGTTGCAGATGTGGCTCTGGCCTTGCCATATCAGCCAAAGATGTAGATACAAGTAATTAAATGGTTCACATTACCCACACAAAGAAAAACCACCCAATTGCTCTGTAAAAGTACAAGTATTCCTGATACCGCCCCCAGAGAGAAATTTCTTTTGTGCATTATCCTGCAAAGATCCCATGTAATAGATAAGCAATACTCTTAACATTTTTATAATAAATAAATCCAAAAGTTTCATAAGGTTGCTCACCATGACATCCTTTATGTACAAATTAAATATTAAATTGGCACTATGTAGAAGACAGAGATAAGGACAAAGACCTCTGAATTCCTTCCTCTCTCAAGCCTCACATATATGAACAGTAGAAAATTTTATGAATTCTACTTTCATAATTTTTCTAACTGGTCACTTTCCTAGCTTTACTTTATTATTTTTCACCTGATTTATTTTGATGGCTTCCTAATTGTTCTCTCTACATCTAATTTCTCACTTTCCCAATCCATCTAAAATACAGCTCCCAGGTAATTCTTTCTGAAACATTGTTCTGGTTATGTCACTCTTTTCTTCAAAAGCCATTTCTAAAGGGAAAAGAAGTTGAACTTACTAGCTTTTTTTCATACAAGACCCATGATCTGGCTGGCCCTCACTCAGCAGTTGCAATCTCAAGCACTGACAGAGGTAAGGCAGGACACATAAATGAGTGGAGAGGACCAGGAGTAGGAAAATACAATCGAGAACATAGGCCCATCTAGAAGACTGAAAATTCTCCACTCCAGCTGATCAGTGCTGTGGGATGACATGGACCTGGCAATATCAAGGCTGGTGGCCAGAAATCTGTATTTTTCTACAAAAATCTCCTGATTTTAAAATGTAAGAAACTAATTCAAAAGACAAAAGTCAATGAAAACCCATCTCCAGATGGGATCTGGTCAAAGGGGACATGGGTACTATTTCTCACTCAACTCATTCACGATTGCAGGGAAGTACATCTTCTGCTGCCCCACACTTCCACGCCTCCCCTGACTGTCCCTTTTGAATGTCATGACTGTAGACAAATTTCAAGGCCCAGGTCACATATTGGTTTTCTGAACGAGTCAAAAGTAGCACACTTTAAAATGCTGTTTGACCTAATGTAAGGGGGAAATGGAAAAGAGAAATGAGTTTATATGGCTACGAGTCTCTAAAAAAGAGTCTGGAGGTTGTCAGAAGGATTGCCCTTATGCACACCTGAACAGAGTCTAAGAGACAGATAAAGTAGATACAACCCCAGGTATTGGTTCCTTTGAGGGCTAAAGAGACCCACGGGTTCTATGGTCATGGCAGATGGGGTTCACTGCCATGTCAGATGGCCCTTCTTTGGAGCTGGTGTTTCTACATGATGGAACTGGACTCAGATGGGATCTCTTTTCACAAGACTTTCATGCTACTTTCTGGAATTGTAATTGGGGTTGGGGTTTAAGATATATTTAGGGGATTTGAATCTCTGGACTGACAATATGATAGCCAGGCCCTGAGCCTCAACAGACTTCAGCTCCTACACTCTGATTTATTGGACTCACTCCACTCAGCTAAGATGGAGTTGAAGAAGGACAACCACCACACCATGGAGCCTAGAGTGCCTACAACTGAAAGTAGGAGGATTGTATCCAGTATCCATGTGGAATCTGAGCCTCCTCTTGACATAGAGGTGCAACAGACACAACCAATCCAAGGTCCACAGAGAAAAGGTGGCATTGGTGCGGGAAAAGAGGCCATGGTGGCTGATGGCTATGGGGAATGGGAGGAAGAGATGAGATGTGGAGGCGTTTTTGGGACTTGGAGTTGCCCTGGATGGTGCTTCAGGGGCAATCACCGGACATTGTAAACCCTCCTGGGCCCACTGGATGGAACGTGGGAGAGTATGGGCTATGATGTGGACCATTGACCATGAGGTGCAGAGATGCCCAGAAATGTACTTACCAAATGCAATGGATGTGTCATGATGATGGGAGTGAGTGTTGCTGGAGGGGGGAGTGGTGGGGTGGGGGTGGTAGGGTTGAATGGGACCTCATATTTTTTTAATGTAATATTTTTACAAAATGAATAAAATTTTTTTAAAAAAGTAGCCATATGTAAAAGTGTGGAAATGTATACAGTAGGTGGTAACAAATATTGAGTAACAGCTTGTTTATGAATGGTGATGTGGCTAAAAATGGTAGTCTAGGGATGCAAAGGCCACTTGACAGAATGCTAGAGAATTACGTAGGAACTGAATAACACATAAACCAAGAGTTGGATGAGAATTGCTGTTGACAGCACAAATGCAAAAGTATCCTTTGTAGCTAGAGCAAATATACATCACCACTGCAGGGTGGTGGGAATGTGGAGAAGCATGGGAAAAATGCACCTAGAGTGACCTATGGACTATGGTCAGCAGTAATAATGTAATAATCTTGCATCTATGCCAAAGAGGTACTGTGTTGATAATGGGGCAGTGTGGAGAATATGTGCCAAATGTATACTATGGACATGGTAACAATCAGATGATATTATCTTATCTGTAACAAAAGTTCCATCACAGTGTGGTGTGTTGATAGATGGTTGTTGCTTGGGAATTCTGCACTTGTGTGTGATTATTTTATAAGCTTACACCTTCTGTCATAAAAATATATTTAAAAAATAATAATAGGATGGGTTGGGGGAAATGTAAGATAAGGACTATAATTATTAGGAAGATTTTGACAATATTCTTTCATAATCTGTAACAAATGTCTCACAACAATGCAAGGTGTTGGTGGAGAGTTGATGTATGGGACCCCTGTATAATGTTATGCATGTTTGCTTTGTAACTTTTACTATACACTTACTTTTTATGTATGTTCATATATAAATGATATAAAGATGATAATAATAATAATAGGGTGGGTTGGGGGAAAATACTTTGGTTAGTAGTAATATTTTGACAATGCTCTTTAATCATTAATTTAAAATGTTTAACAACAATGCAAATTTTGGTGGTAGGGTGAGTTATGAGAGTCCTGTATGATGCTATGTATGTTTGTTTTGTAAGTTCACAACTACTACTATACACTTATTGTTTATGTATGAGTGATATACTTCAATAAATTAAATTTTTTTTAAAAGTAGCCATAAGTCCTCTGAAGTCATATAAATTTGAATGCTACCTTTTGTATGGTAGGACATTATACTACATCCCATAATTACTCTCATGCATGAATTTCTTTCCAACTAAACAGCCATGAGAACAGAGGCAATGTTGGATTCAACTTTTGGACATCCCATAGAAACCTCCACCAGGTCTTTGACCCAATCAAAACGCAAGTATTTAAGAATTAATTTTCGGGAAGCAGATTTGGTTCAATGGATAGAGCATCTGCCTACCACATGTGAAGTCCAGGGGTTCAAACCCAGGGCCTCCTGACCCATGTGGTGAGCTGGCCCACATGCAGTACTGATGCACACACGGAGTGTCATGCCACGCAGGAGCGCACCCACATAGGGGAGCCCCAAGAGCAAGGAGTGCACCCCATAAGGAGAGCCGCCCTGCATGAAAAAAGCACAGCCCTCCCAGCAGTGGCACCACACACGCACAGAGAGGACACAGTAAGATGGTGCAACAAAAAAGAGACACAATTTCCCAGTGCCACCTGCTAATATAAGCAGACGCAGAAGACACACAGTGAATGGACACAGAGAACAGACAATGGGGGGCGGGAGAGAGAAATAAATAAAATAAATCTTTAAAAAAAAAGAATAAATTATCTTATGGTTTTTTTAATGAAGAATTAAAATACTGAGTAAAACCCATTACAGCCTATCCTTTTGTTCTCAATGCTTGGAAGTCACACTTTATACCGATGGCTTTCTTTTCTCCTTCACACCTTGTATACATAGTTCAGATAAGGAACTTTCTAGCATAACATCAATTTTCTTAGCACTGAGTTCTTATTTTCCTATAAAATGAAGGTTTGCACTTCCTCAAGCACAGTCTTAAAATACCTTGACTCTACATACAATGTTCAGATTATTTCATAAACCAATTTTTAGGCCTGTGATATATTTGTGCCATTTGTCTGCAGAGATAATATTTTCAAATGGGTATAAGTTAACCTGAATATTTTCACAAACTGAGCAGTGACATCAATTCAAATGTTACTAGTAACTATTTTATAGTCCTGGATATTTTCTGAAATTAGGTTAGTTTATATTGAAATATATTTTACAAAAGATTCATATGTTTTAATTCAGAGATCAAGAAAACTGATTTTCTGAAAGCCACTCCTTGTCACCTGGATATGAAGCTGTATGTGCCCCCAGAAATGTATTTTCTTAAAGTTAATCCACTCCTATGGGCGTGGACACATTGTAAGTAGCATATTTTGGTGAGTAGGATCTTAACTTAAGATGTGACCCACCGCATTTATGATGGGTCTTAATCCTCTTACTGAAGTCCTTTATAAGAGAATGAAATTCAGACAAAGAAAGATAAAGTCATGGAACAAGAAATCAAAAGTAACAAAATGAAAGAAGAGACCAGAAGATGCTACTATGTGCCTTACCATGTGACAGAGAAGTCCAGGATCACCTGCAGTCAGACTTTGGGAAGAAAACATCACCTTAATGATGTCTTTTTTTTTTTTAAAGATTTATTTATTTATTTCTCTCCCCTTCCCCCCCACCCCGGTTGTCTCTTCTCTGTGTCTATTTGCTGCGTTTTCTTTGTCCGCTTCTGTTGTAGTCAGTGACACGGGATTCTGTGTTTCTTTTTGTTGCGTCATCTTGTGTGTCAGCTCTCCATGTGTGTGGCGCCATTCCTGGGCAGGCTGCACTTTCTTTTGCGCTGAGCGGCTCTCCTTACAGGGTGCACTCCTTGCACGTGGGGCTCCCCTACGGGGGGACACCCCTGCATGGCAGGGCACTCCTTGCGCGCATCAGCACTGCGTGTGGGCCAGCTGCACACGGGTCAAGGAGGCCCGGGGTTTGAACCGCGGACCTCCCATGTGGTAGACAGACGCCCTAACCACTGGGCCAAGTCCACCACCCTTAATGATGTCTTGATTTGGACATTTTCACTATTTCAAAACTGTACGTGTGTAAAGCTAATAAATTCCCGTTGTTAAAAAGCCTACCCATTTTATGGTATCTGCTTTTGGCAGCAAAGCAAACTAAAATACACAATGGTGATGTTAATCGTTACATGTATTTATCAACTATCACACACACACACACTCACGGGGGATTCAAAGTTTACTATTAATCTGCAAGGGAATTCACACTTTGTAAACAAAGGCCAAAACTTTAAAAAGGAAAAAAATCGTAGTTTCCAGAATGATCCAGATAGTAGATTCTGCTAGTCCTCGAGCTGAAGAGTAGGAAGGGCAGAGTTCCCTGAATATGACATAAAAAAGTAGGGGCTTTGAGCGAACATGAAATACCAAAGGAATTAAGGAGCCTTTGGTTGGTATTTGAATTTGGGTAACTGACGTTCAAACTGGCATTTCACAATTTAAGCTGCATATTTTAAAAAAAAAGAAAAAGCCAAGTGCTGAAAATTGAAATCTTCTCATGAAGAGTCAGTTTATTTGAAAAATTAGAGACTTGTCAAGGAACAGCCATAACATTTACAAAAATGTAGGGACAGAGCAAATTAAATGACAAAACCTGTGAGGAGTTTTTTTTGGTTCTTCCTGCTAAGTGGAATAGACATACAAATGTGCTGTCATGTAGTTTTCAAGCTTAAGATGTGCTTAAAGAACTATACTCAAACTCCAAATCTGAGTGTGAAGGGGTTAATAGGAATTCTGATATAACAGGCTTATAAAGCCTTTGGATATAGATAACAGCAATAGCTTATAATCTATTTATGATTGTACATTTCTATCTGTAGTTAAATTCTCAGTAGAACTCTATACACCTTGCAATCTACCTATCTCACAGATATTCAGAATGCCAGGTCATAAGGAAATGGGAAAAGATTAAAAGCGAAAATTAATTTTAAAAATTATATTTATATATTTATATGCATATATGTAGTTTTGTATGTGTACACATATATTTAAATCAGATAAACACAAATCATGCTCCATTTAAAATTTGACACTTAACCAAGAAATGAGTAGAATTTCAATTGTCTTCATCTACAATCTCTTTCCAATAAATACCATGGGAAACATCTGTACTATTTAGAGGTTAAAATGATATTGGTGGCAGAAAATAAAATAATCAGGTAACAAATAAAAACAACTTTGTGAAGAGTTTCTCCTATGAAGCAATAAAAAGCTTGTGCAATGGGAAGCTAAAACCTTGGAAAGAAAATGTCAAGTTGAGAAATGCTTTGACATAAAGATAATGTACAAATAAAAGGAAAAAATACTTGGGGAGAGGAAACAATTGAAAGAAAAACAATTTATATGTAATATAGAAGCTTCTGTACACATTTAAGTTATAAAGGAGCTGGTAAAGGCTTTAGAAAATGATGAAATATTTTGTTGATTTCATCAAGGAAGAAAGAAAACCTCACTGAAAAGTCATAATTTAGAATGTCAGATTCACATCATTTCCTAACTTTTATGTTATATGGAAGTTTTTATAAAAATTTGAATCTGAAATTAGCTTCCTTTGAGAAGAGTCCTATATGGCAGGCAGAATAATGATTCTCCAGGGATACCCCATCCTACTTCCTGAAATCTGCTAATATTTTATATTACATGTAGAAGGGAACTTTGCTGGTGTGAATAAATTAAGGACCTTGAACTGGGGAGGATATTCTGGATTATCGGAGTGGACCCAAACTAATCATGAAGGTCCTTAAAAGCAGAGAACCTTTACCAGCTGGAGACCAAGGGAGATGTAACTGTGGAAGACGGGTCAGAGAAAGGTAATGTTTCTGTCTTTGAAGACAGAAGAGGCAAGGAGCCAAGGAATATGGGGCAGCTCTAGAAGCTGGAAAATGATTTTCCAGAAAGGAGTAGTCCAGCTGATACCTTAGCCTTAGCCCAGTGGGCACTGTGTTAAACATCTAATCTACAGAACGGTATGATAATCAATTTGTGCAACTTTAAACCTCCAAATTTGTTATGGCAGCAAAACAAACTAATGCACAGAGAAAGTCCAAGAACTTGGATTTCAAAACGAAGTATTTTCAAAATTTGTGCTAAAAGCTGGTAAAAAGAATTTAAAAATATCTGTCTTGGTTATGCAAGAGTGTTGTCATCAAGGTGGCAACATAAGACATCCTCGAAAACATTTCTCCTTAGAGACAGCTAAATAAAAGGGCAGATTCAACTTGCTTGGAAGGATGATAGAGACTGGAAAAAGACTCCACAATGCTAACTGAAATTTTAAGAAAAATAATAAGACATAGGAGAGCAGCATGGACGTTCTATTCTCAACCCCCCGACACACACTTGACCCAAAACAGTTTAAGAGACACATAGTGGCAGTGGTCTGGCCCAGATACATCTTGCTATGGTCGCTGACCAAAAGGTCACTCACAGCAGTGACTTAGAGTCCAACACACATTCAGGTACAAGGACCCAAGGCCACATAGACCTAGCATGGAATCCTAGCAGTTAGCAGGCATGCACATATAAAGCAGCCCCCCTAGAAATCAGAGCAACCATGGCAGAACTTTTGGCAAGTTGTGCACATGCCCAATGGGGTCCCTAATTGGTTGGTGCCTCTAAATGTTTTTCAGCACTGATCCCCTCTGGCTCCAAAGATAGGGATCCCCTGATGTGGAAGTTACTGGACCCAGAGACAGCCAAAGTAGATACAACCCCAGGTACTGGTGCTCCTGAGTGCTATGGAGATATGCAGTTTCTACAGTCATAGCAGATGGTTCTGGAGTTCAGTGCCTTGTCAGTGGGCATTTTGAATTTGTGCTCCTGAGTGTGATGGAGTTGGACTCAGATGTGACCTTTCTACAAATGCCTCTTCTGTCACTTATACTGGACCTGTGGTTGGTGCTGGGGTTGGTATATACTCAGGAGATTTGAATCTCTGGTTTGGCCATGTGCCAGCTGGGCCCTGAGCCTCAGCAGAGTTGCAACTCCTACTCTCCGGTTCATTGGACTTACCAGAGTCAGCTAACAGGGAAGATGGTCAAGCACCACACCAGGGAACCAAGAGTGTCTACAACTGTAAGCAGGAGGATCCCATCTATCACCCATGTGGGATCTATGCCTCCTCTCAATTCAGAGGTAGAGTGGATATCACCATCCCACGGTCCACAGAATGGAGGAATAAAATATGGATTAGAGTGGACTTACTGGTGTTCTAATATAGAACTATTGTGACCCTAACAGTGGAAGAAATTGGTGTCATCAATGTGGAGACTGTGGCCATGGGAGTTGCTGAGAGTAAGGAGAAAGAAGAAGAGATGTGATGTGGGGCATTTTCAGGACTTGGAGTTGTCCTAAATGACATTGCAGGATAGATGCAGGACATCATATATCCTGCCATAACCCACAGAATGGACTGAGGGTGAGTGTAAACTACAAAGTAAACTATAATCCATGCAGTGTAGCAGTGCTCCAAAATGTATTCACCAAATGCAGTGAATGTGCCACACTGATGAAAGAGGTTGTTGATGTGGGAGGAGTCGGGTGGAGGTGGATTGTGGAGTACATGAGAACCTCTTATATTTTTTTAATGTAACATTTTCTGTGATTTATGTACCATTAAAAAAATACAATTAAATAAAAATTTAAAAATTAAAAAAATAAAAATACTGATAAGCAGAAATCTTTCTATGAAAGAAAAAACATGCCCAGATGACTTTTACAGCTAATTCTGTCATAATTATTTTTGGATAATGATTGTCTAGATAGAAAAATGTACTATCTAAAAGCGAATAATAAAATAGTTCAGAATGGTCGTTTACTATGAAAAAAAAAAAAGAAGCTACTGGAGGCAAAAGAACTGCATAAAAAAGGGGAAACTGGACACTGTTAAGGCAGGACAGACACAGGGCTAAAAGCTGGAGTGGAAAGTTGGCCTAGAATGTAGGGAAGAGTTGGGCAAAATATACCCAGTATAAATATACTCAGTATAAATACTGAGGTAAAAGTTTGTATAAAACCAAAGAAAACAGCCTAGGAATACCTAAGGAGACACAAGGAAAGGAAACCCTTTCCAGAAGGGAAAAAATGTTAATAGATAATCTTCAAAATTATTGCATAAGACCAGGACAAAAAGCAGGTGCAGAAAGACCTGAGAAGTTGTAAACTGTTATACACAAGCTGCTCTAAATATTCAGTATAACTGGATCAAGCATTGAAGAAGAATCTTCACGTAACCAATCTACACAAAAACCCGGGCAAGAGGGAGAAACTGATCTTCAGAATTAGTACTTCAAAACAATCAAATGCCCAGACATCAACAAGGCATAAAAAGAAATAAGAAGAGATCACTCAGTCAAGGGAAAAAATTAAAACTTCAGAGGACACACAAGGAGTGGGACAATTAATCAAGATGCTCAGTTGCATCTACTAAATCAATTCAAGATGTTCATGGAAAATAGAAATAGAAATGAATTAAATATAAATATAGAACTAAAAGACATAAAGAAAATAATGCATGACCAAAAATAAGAATTAGAATGTTTTAAAAGGAACATAACAGAACTGATGGGGATGAAAAACACAAAAATAGAGGTTAAAAGGTAAACAAAAGATGTTCCACAGCAGATTTGAACAGACAGAAGGATCAGTGAAATAGAAGACAGGACAATCAAAATAATAAAATCAGAAGAACAGATAAAAATTGTTTTAAGTGAGCAGCACAATGGGTAACATGAAGCAGACCAACATGTACATTATGGGAGTCCCAGAAGAACAGAAGAATGAAAATAGGGACAGAAGGAATATTTGAGGAAATACTGTCTGAAATTTTCCCAAACCTTATGTAAGATATAAATATACATGTCCAGGAGATACAAGCAAGATAAACACTCAAAGACCTACTACAAGATACATACTAATCAAAATGTCAAACGTCAAAGGGAGAGAGAATTCTGGAAGAAAAAAGAGAAACAATTTTTCAAACAAAAGGGATCTTCAGTAAGACAAAATACTCATTTCTCATCAAAAAACAAAGAAGCAAGAAAACAGTTTTATAACATATTTAAGGTATTAGAAGAGAAAAACTGCCAACCAAAAATTATTTTTAAATCAAAATGAGGGATAAAGACATTCATGAATAAGCAAAAGCTGAGAGAATTCATCACCTAGAGACCTTCCTTACAGGAAATGATAAAGGGAGTTCTTCAGATTTGAAAGAACAGACAGAAGATAGTAGCTTGGAGCATTATGAAGAGGTGAAGGTCTCCAGCAAAAGTAATTTACATGGGTACACTCAAAACAACAATAGTATGGTGTCCTCAGTATGTATTTCCTACTCTATTTACTTCAAAGTTTAGAATTCAAATGAATAAGAAATAATCATATTTCAAAGAAAAGAAAGAAATGTGGCACAAAAACAACATGAAGGAGGGAAATGGAGGGGTATAGGAGCAAGATGGTGTGTGTTAATGAATTAAGTTGCTATCTTTTCAAACTACAGCTGGTTATTTATGACAAATACCAGGATAACCACAAAAAATTTTTAATTATATACAGAAACGGAAATGAAAGGGGATCAATCAGTTATCACAAAGATCAACTATTCACTAAAGAAAGATGAAATAAAGGAAAAGAGGGACCAAAAAGATACAAAACATATAAGAAACAAAGAACAAAATGGTTGAAGTAAGTCTGGCTTTGCAGTGATTATGCTGAATTACTCTCCAATCAGAAGATGCAGAATAGTACAATGGATTAAAAAAACATTATCTAACCAATTGTGGCCTGCAATATCACCTATAAAATATAGAATTAAAAATAACTTTGTGGAAATATCTAAGGAAACTTAAACATCTTTTTAAAAGTAGCCCTGATGCTGCTATCCTCTCATACAAGGGCCTTGGGAAAATGTTTGCTGTGAAAAACTTTCTTGCATATCATTTGATGGCTAAGATTTTAAATTTGACCATGTCAGCCTACTACATAAAAGCCTCCATGGCACCCCATTTCATTTGGAATTGAATAATATCCCATAAATGGCCATTCAGGTCCTACGTGACCTGTCCCTCATGATCTCATTTCCTGTGGCTTCTCCCACTTCCCACCAAGCCCCAGTTGCATGGGCCTTTGTCCTGATCATTAAACACGCAAATCTTAATCCCACCCCACCCTAGACACTTTGCACTGCTGCTGCCTATGCCTAAAATACATGGGAAAGAATCGCATGGGGGTTTGGGAATACAGACCCAGCATCCAGAGAAACAAGTGCGTCAATAAACACTTAGAAGTAAACCTGCATAATCATCAGAACTGCCTGAGGACTCCAACCTGACCTTCTGAATTAATTCTGCATAGATCCCAGAATCTTTAATTTTTAAATATGCTTTGGGAATACAGATGATAAACAGCATCATCCCCTTGCGATAGGAGCAATGTGGGGACCCAGGCAGAGTGGAAATCAATGAGGCCCGTCAGAGACAACTGCACTGCAGGAAGATGTGCTGCCTTTCTTTACACCTACCTCTCAGGTTATTAAGAGTTAATACTGAGTGTTAGACTTAACTATGTCTCTGAAAAACCACCCAGTATAGTATAGTGGTTAGGGGCACAGACTCTGAATCCAGACTACTGCTGTTTGTAATTCCAGCTCTGCCATTTACTAGCATATACTTGGGCAAATAACTTTTTAACAAAACTGGTTACTATGTCTCTGCTGATAGGTACTAGATTATCCAAAGTCACAGGAACATGAGGATATAAAATTTCAATAAAAATCTCCTTTCTTATTCTCCCATTCACTGTCCCGGCTTCTCCCCTTCTCTAGTGGATAAACTAACTGGGTAATAGATTACTACTGAAAAAGATCTTTACAAAAAAACAGGAAAACTTAATCCAGAGTACAACAGAGATTTAATGAGTCCACATTAATCTTCTGGCCTTTGCCAATCCAAGAGAAAGACTAGATTTTGAACCCAGAGAGTTTGGAGAAGGAAGCTGCAAATATAGTGAGACATTCAAAGCTGCAAATTTCAGTGAGATTAAAAGACTGAGAGACTGGAAATTCCAGAAACCCCCTTGGCCCCATAGGAGTTGGCTAATGAACAAAATGCTCAGATGTGTCCTTGTCACTGGACACTAAGAAAGGAGAAGCACAGTGACATGGCAGTGTAACACCATTAAACAGAGAGAGGCAAGAAAAGAAACTGCCCACACTGTCTGGGTCTGGGATCTCCCTTTCCACCACTGGTGTGGAAAGTATTCAGCAGTTTATTGTGGCCACAGAGTTCTCTTCAAAAGGTAATTGAGAGCATGAACATTGGAGGTCATTAACCCTCAAAGTTCTTTTAAGGGTTGATGACCTCCAAACTTCACACAAGCATTGATTGTGGTGTGGATTTCCTACTAATCTTAATAAGTAAGGGCAGCTCAGCTGGGTACCCCAAAAGTCCCCAAAGTACCTCATGAATAGGGCCATCAAGAGAGTCAACTGCCAGAGCATTAGTGGTGAGACATGGTTTATACCAAAAGCCAAGCTAGGATTTGGACAAGCCCACCCCACCTGACCTCCACTGCAGGTACCCTACTAGACATTGTCAGTGCTGGGTGAGAATGGAAAGGAAGGAAGAAGCCTCAGAGCTAGACTTTCAACTGAATGGCATTGAAAACCAGTAACTAGGCCAACTATACCCAAACTGGACTAGAAAATCATACTTGAATCTGAGAGACCTGAGAATAACTAAGTTTTAAACTAGACATGGTTAGAATATTGAGAATTTTTTTAAAAATAATTTTCTATTGATGAGCAGAAATAAGTTATATTTCAAAGAGAAATATGTTACTAGAAAAAACAGAGTTCTGTTTTGCATATATTGATGCATAACTATTGAATTTATACATATTATGCCATTAAATTCTAAGGACTTTTTCCCAAACTAAAGTTTCATTTTCCAAACAATAAACAATCAGATGTTATTTTTAGTTATGTTAAAATTAACCATTAGTGTTTTCTCCATGAAATAAGTACCTTGTACCTTTTAACCTTGATCAAGTCATGTTACAGTTTTTTCATTTTTGTATAAAATTAGGAAGTTGTACCTAATGGTCTAAATTTTCTTCCAACTCAATAATTTAATGACAAGGTAGAAAGTCCCTTTCAGGTCTTTATTTAGAATCTGGTCTATAATTAAAACACTTCAATGTGGAACCAGTTCTTTCCCAAGAGTTGAGCTAACCTATGACTCAAAAATGCTGAAACACATTATTTCATGTCAAGTTATTTGGAAAAATTATTTCATAAGTTGATCTAGTTTTTCTGTTTGTTTGTTTTTAAAGATTTATTTTTCCCCTCTCCCTCCACCTCCCTGCTGTTTTATGCTGTCTGTGTCCATTCACTATGTGATCTTCTGTATCTATTTCCCTTTTTTGTCTTCTCATCTTTCTCCTCTAGGATTCAGAGGAATTCGATCCTGGGGACCTCTGATGTGGAGAGAGTTTCCCCCTCAACTGCACCACCTCAGTTCCTGGTCTCTGCTGTGCTTCACCTTGACTCTACCCTTCATCTCTCTTTTGTTGCATCATCATCTTGCTGTGTAACTCACTTGCGCAAGCACTGGCTCACCACGCAGGTACTAGCTCACCATGCGAGCACTCATCTGGGCCCTTAGCTCACTGCATGTGCACTGGCTCACCATGCAGGCATGCTTTTTTTCCTTCTTTTTTACCAGGAGGTCCCAGGGATCGAACCTGGTTCCTCCTATATGGTAGGCAGAGGCCCTATCACTTGAGCCACATCCATTTCCCTGATCTGGGTTTATACCAAACTTTGTTTGACCCATGGATAACTCATAAATCAGACAAGAATAAATGAGCCCTCATCAATGGGTCCCTTAAATAGAAGAATTAAACTTTAAAATGTCATTGACCAGCTTCTTCAATTGAATAGTATGTTAAAGCAAGTTTTATGTCTTATAGAGTACTTTCCTCCTAGATGTTAAACTTTCCCTCTGGAAATACAAAAGGTATTATTTATTTTGGTTAATAAAGACTTTCTAGAATAATAACATTTCCAGTATTAGTAAATTTGAAAACTATAAATCCCCAGAGCTGCTCTCCTTTAAATCTTTTAAATCGGGGATTCTAAGTCTCTTTTAAATCTCACAGAATGTGATTCCTGGTGATTTTCTATAAATCCCAATGCTGCTAGGAAGTATTAATGCATTTTGTTTGATAAGAATTTCTTATGAATGCACAGCTATCATGTTTTCCAATATATGATTCTGTTCACATTTGCAATAGAACTTGGAGGAGTGGCAGGCATTGGAAATATTACAAAGTGTTCTTGAAGCAATAGAAGAGTATAAAAAGTCGTAATTTTCTATGGGGATAATTTCTATGCCACACTGACACTTTTAAATGTTTTCAATAGTGTTGATTTATTGGAAAGCTTAGAGAGGTAGTGCTTAGAACTGGCTTTCCCCATAAAATCTCAGTGACAGAGAATAACTTTTACATCTTTCAAACTGTCCATTGTGAAAGATTTTTTCATTACGATGAAGGTGTTTAGAGGTTTTTGATTTAATGTAGAATGATAACTCCCTTGAGTCTCAGACTTCTGCAAAGAACAAACAATGAAACCTCCCCTTCCCCTGAGTAAGCTCAATAATGGAATACATTTGACTATCCATGGCAACAAAGTACTTCCCTGAGTTGCTTCAGTTCTGTAATGTGAAATACCAATTCTCACAAATTAGAATTTATTTCCAAATATATTGCTTTGACCCTGTATTTTCAAACAAGAGAAACTGTAGCTTTTCTTGATTCATCACTGCTATTTCAGTTAATTTGGGCTATATGGTTTTTAACTATTAGAGTGAGGAAAAACAAGGCAACCCTAGGGGCTTAACATTCTCTAAGATATCTTGATAAGCTAACTTTAGAGCACTCATCGTATTTTAAAAAGATGAAAGTGGAAAGTTAAGAGAAGACACCAAGGATGCCACGATATCTAGAGACAGTTGTTCTAAAAATGAATCCAATTTTCACCACTTAGCTTTGTGGGTGGGGGAGAATCGCTCCAATATACTTGAAATGTAGGTGATTTTTCCTTTAGAAATACGGTTTATAATTATTTTTCTACCATTCTTACATCACCTTCTAAGAGAACCTGCCAGGCCCTTGTCTGAGCCCTGCACCATATTCCCTATTGAGCAGGAAGGAAAGCTGACCTGGCTCTTCCTGGACTGAGGAGTTTCCTGACTTGCAGTGTTAAAATCAGGAGGAAAAACAGGATGACTTGGTCACCCTGCAGAACTTTCCAAATGTGAGTGTGCCTCAGAATTACCAGGAGAACTTCGGTCGGCCTGAGCTAGAGCCTAAGTTCTCAAGAGCTGCTGCTGCTGCTGCTTATCTGGTGACCAGGCTTTGTAAACCATCGCTGTGCGCCCTCACTCTCGGCCATACCCTGACCAGTTCAAGTGTGCACGGCTGATCCAAGCAAGCCTTACGAGAATGCCTCTCACAGAAATTTGAAATTGGAGCTCACTATCTTTTATCAGTTACCTTGGTCATGTAGAAAGAGTTCTACATTTGACACTAGGTGCATGAAGCAGAGATTGTCTTTGTAACTAATATATTTCCAGTTCCTGCTTCTAGTACCTCAATGAGGCTCAGCTATGCTTTCTGCCCTTCAGTTTCAGGAGGTTCTCTCAAAAACTACTGATAAATTTGAATGTGTTTCTATTAATTGAAACCAATGTAATCCTGATTAAAACAAAAATGTTCCAAATAATTACATGCAACAAACAGAGACAAAGATCGATCTAAGTCAATAAATTACTACATTAACTCTGAGTAAGCAACTTTAGTCTCTTCTGTAATTATCTTCTATAAACTGTCAGAAAAGCAGTTTAATCATTCATACTATGACAGAGCTTAAAAAATTGATGTGCTTCTTAATAGAAATGCCTCAACTAAATGTATGTAAAAGGCTGTAAAAAGAAGAGAAATAAAAGGAAAAATTATCACCTCTGGTTTATTGAGAATGTCCAAAGCAGAAATCTCAACTCTAGACTTAGGATTTTTAGGTAAATGATGGATTAGGCTAAATGGATTTGTACTCCATGGAATTTTACAGGCAAACCTTACAGAGAACACTGATAATGTTATGTTTCTCAGTCAGAAATGAGAAACATGTTTTAAAGACCATTGAAGAGGTTTTTAAAACACATAGCCCATTGGCATCCTGGACCATTATTCTACCTTTCTTTATTTACACAACAAAATTGCCACCCTGTATTTAAAGACCATTAAAGAGGTCAATTACTAAAAAATGTCTCCCATTAAAGTTTTTCCAATACTTAACATAATTCATTTTTTGTAAATATCTTTATAACTTTTCTAAATCTGATACTCCACTTCTGGTTTGTTTCTTCTATCCTAGGGAACAGCTAAATAGGAGCTCTGAGTGACAAAACCATGTTCTTTAAATCCATTGTTAATGACTCTTTTCACACTCTCTGACCTAGTCCTGTTGCAATATCTGGAACTGCTTCATGTATTTGTTACTCAATCCAAACTTATAAGTATCTGAATTTCCTTATTTACTTAAAAGTACTCAGTGATCTAGTCCCCCAAATACACTATGTTCTTTCATGAGACTCGGGTTACTTTTGGTCTTCTTTGCATATTCAATTTCCTAATATTATCCTCTTTGAGTGTCCTACTGTGTTCATCTCTTTTAAACCATTCTGGCTGATTCTAACCACATATCCATGGGTTATACCCACTTCAAGTGATTCTGAGTAATTTTGAATCCCTATCCCAACATCTAAAAGGCTGCCTACCATCTCCTCATTCCCACTACCCCTCCACCCCCCCTCTTAGATAAAAATATTATGCTTTTGCAAAGGTTCTGGACTTAGACTTAATCTCTAAAATTAAATTTGTGACCCACACACTACTCAAGGGACTCACAGATAATAATAAATAAACACAGCATTTGTTATCAAATGCACTTTCAATGGGAGGATTGCATCCAGCATCCAGGTGGAATCTGAGCCTCCTCTTGACATAAAGGTGCAATGGACACAACCAATCCAGTGTCCACATAGAAGAGGTGGCATTGGATTGGGAAAAGTGGACATAATGGACAAAGGGTATGGGGAAAGGCAGGAAGAGATGAGAGGTGGAGGCGTCTTTGGGACATGGAGCTGCCCTGGATGGTGCTTCAGAGGTAATCACCGGACATTGTAAATCCTCACAGGGCCTACATGATGGAATAGAGGAGAGTATGGGCCATGATGTGAACCAATGTATATGAGGTGCAGAGGTGCCCAAAGATGTACTTACCAAATCCAATGGATGTGTCATGATGATGGGAACGAGTGTTGTTGGGGGGGGGGGGGAGAGGGGGGGTGGGGGGGTGGGGTTGAATGGGACCTCACATATATATTTTTTTAATGTAATATTATTACAAAGTCAATAAAAAATAAAAAAATTAAAAAAAAAAAACAAAAAAAAAAAACAAATGCACTTTCACTATAGAAAATGATTATAGGTTATGTAATTTAAACTATACTCTCTGCTTCAATCCCATGTTCCTCCCTTTTAGTACTATTTATCAGAGTAATCCCCATCCAGTTTCATTACATCCTCGTTAGTACATTGAGGGCGCACGGCGGACAGCGGGCGGTGTCAAGGGCGGACGCACAGCAGCGCGAAGAATGCTGCGGAGACGGAGAGTGAGAGTGGTGGCAACGCGTCTGCTTTATTGAGGAAGACAAGCATTTTTATAGGCTAGGAGCTGGTGGTAGCAAGGCTAAGCCAATTAAGGCAATTAAGGCAATGTATGTGAGCAGAGGCTGCTAATTGGCTGGGGGACGGTTGGGGGTGAGGTACGAGGGTAAGGGGCGACATGTGGGGTGCAATTGGCTTAAGTTGAAGGCGACCTCCGATTGGTTGTTGGAGGCTGTTGCTAGGTAAAGGGGCAGAGGTGAGGTTATCATTCTGGCGGGGGGTATATGGGGGCTGGGGCAGAAGATAAGGGGAAGTTGTGGGTTGGGTTCTGGTGAGGCGCGGGAGAGGCAGGCCGATTACCCTAGGGCAGCCCCTATGGAGACCAGATGCTGGGTGGAGATAGAGGAGGGGGGCGACAATCTACCCACGCCAAGCACTCACCCAGCAGGAGACGAGGCCTCATCTCAACGTGCTGGGCCTGCCCAACAATGGTAACATGCTTGTTACCTCAGTACATGTCTTGTTACCTCCTCTTGCCAAATCAAGAGTAAAGGTTCTTTTTGTTTTATGATCCCTGTGGGTGCATGTCATTCTTGGCTGAACACATCGAGTGCCCATAGGTTCTAATAGTTGAAATGCTTAAGGCACCTGCCATCCATCAAGGTTTATGATGTGGTTACCATAGCTACCAAAACCCTATGCATTCCTGATCACATGGGATCTGTTCTGTAAAAAAATAAAGAGGTCTGCCAGGGAATTACTCACATGAATTCAGTTCCAATTAAACAATTAAAAGCAGGCAAGATGTGATTCTGAACATAAGCAACACACAACAATAAACCCACGGGCCACTAAAATAAGCTGGGGCCAAATCAAGGCCATGCTGGCTTAAAATAGATGGACTTTTTAAAATGAGTCCATATCATTTCAATCCTTTATGAGGCAACATGTTAACAGATGGCAAGGTATACAAATTTCAATTGTTCCCTTGGAGATTGCCTTTGGAAAAAGTAGTAGAGTACATAACTTTTAATCAAAAGTTACTGTGAAGGCCTTTTTTATGTCCCCAAAGAAAATTTGCTTTTAAATAACATTACTAAGGTTGTATTTTATACCCAACCTTTCATCTAAGAGACACATAATGCTCTGTAAATGTATTAATCCTCACTACCTTCCTGTAAAGCACAGGGGTAGCAAACTCCCCAGATGCACATATTGAATTTTTAAAAAGCAGTTGAAGTTGAATCAATAGTCTATTCAGAAAGGAAGGTTAAAAATGTAGGCCTTGCACTGTGTCTTAATAATCAAAGTCCACTAGGAATTTATTAGACTCTGACCAAAGAAAGAGAAAAAAAAACCTTTACACTTTTATACATAGCCTATTTCGCATATATTAAATGCAACCTTTCATACTACCCATAGCTTTGGGAGTTAAAAATTGCTAACTTCAATATGCTACTATGTCTGGTTGCAAATAGATATTGAATGTTGCACACTCCTTAAAATATTCTCCAGTATGAAAATTTAACTAATTAGAAAGAATCTCTGATTTCACTATATTATTATTTCAAAACCAAGATTTATCAAAATTTAACTTGAACTATTAAAAACATTAAATACGCTGATATACACCTGGGCGATGTGCACCAAGAATCTTTAAAATGTTGTAATTTTTTTCCCCATAATTCCACTTTTGGGGATTACTTCTATCCTACCGAAAAAGTACAGCATTCAAATAAAGATGTATGGCATGTTTTGCAATATTATATATAAGCAGTAAATGGAAATATTTTAAATATTTAACTAAAGGAAAAGATTAAAATTTATGAATCCAACCATTTTTCCTTCATTTACCACTTATTCTACATCTCCTATGTTCTGGCTTATAAGACATCCTCTTATAAGTATGATCCCTTCCTTACAGTGGGTTATAGTCAAATGGGGAGAGAAATCCATGTAAATTATATGATTGTAGATGCCCTGAAAAGAGATGTGCACAGTACAAAGAAGAATCACAAAGGAGTGTTCCGCTTTACCTTGAAAAGATGAATGCCAGGAACATTTTCATACAATTGCCCTTTAATCTAAATCTTGACATTTGAGTAGGTGTTTAGCAAACAGATTGAAGATCACTAGCGTTTGTGAAAGAAGAGACAGAGTAGTGAGAACCAGGGGGCAGCTGAACAAATTAGGAAGCCATTAGAGTACTTCAGGTAAACAATACTGGACTACTGAGTTGAGGCAGCAGCTTTGGAGAGAACAAAAGGGGCAGCCAATGGGTGATATGAAGGAGGCTCTCTTTTAGCACTTGTGACATGCAGAGGGCATGAGGGGTGGGGGGAATGGGAGGTGAAGGACCCAAAATGATTCCAAATATTCCGATTTTGGAACAAGGAGGGTGAAAGAAGGAATCCAAGGGAAAACAACGTAAAAAGAAGGGGGGGGGGTGTCTTTTAGACATGAAGAGTTGGAATTGTCTGAGGAGTGTCTAAGGGATAACAACCAATAGAAAACTGGATCTGGAGTTTGGATTGGAGAATAATGTACATATAGTTATGTAGAAGTCATGGAGAGTATGAGAAGATGAGAAATGAAAAGAGGAACGGGAGACATCTGACACACTAAGGAACAGACAGAGGAAGAAGAGTCCTCAAAAAAACAACAACAACAAAAAAAATGTGGCCCAGAATGGTCAAGATATGATGGCAAAGAAACTAGTGAATCTGAGTGACCCACTGCTGTTGGTGCTATTTTCCAGAGCAGCTTTCATATCCTGATGAAGGCAGATGTCTGAATAGAATGGTATTAGAAATATGAATAAAATGGTGTTAAACATAAACTGTAATCCTGCTGTGTGGCAATGCTCCAAGACGTACTCATCAAATGCAACGAAGGTACCACACTGATGAGCGAAGTTGTCAATGTGGGAGGAGTGGGGGGAGCGGGGGTATGTGGGAACCTGGTATTTTTTAATGTAACATTTTGTGTGATTTATGTATCTTTTTAAAAAAGATAATTAAAAAAGTATATGAGCAGCGGTTAAGGCTCAAAAGAAAGGAGAAGAGGTGGTAATTAGAATGAGACAGAGGGTTAGAAGACAATATGTTTATGATGGGAGAGACATGTGCATACTTTCATAAGAAAGAGTTGGAAGTGATTAAGAGGAAAATATTGAAATTGTAAGAAAGAAAGAGCAACTGCTGAAACAATTCATCCTTTTCTAAGATTTGAAATGTTGTGGGAATAAATAATTTAAATTTAAATAAACTATAAAGAGTGTTTAATAAAACAATAAGATCCTTTACATAAGGTAAGTAAAAAAGGAAAGAGGTAAATTTGAATGCATATTATCACATCAGCTTTGTAAAACTCAACATTTCTTAGAAGAAAGATTAGAAGAAAATATCGGAAAGGTTAAGGAATGGTTGTTTCAAGGAATGGAATTTTATATTTTATACTTTTCTGGTGACAAATTTTACAAAATTAGCAAGAATTGTTTTTATTATCATTTTTTAAAAAGAAAGTAGAAAAGGAGGGAAGACAGAGGAAGAAAAGAAGAAATGAAAAACAGGAAGAGAAGAAGAAAAATAAAGAAGAAAAAAAGGGAAGAAGGAAAGGAAGGTCCACCTGAACCAGATTGGGGGAATCACTTACCAACCACAACACGCAGAAGAACATGTGGCAACCGGCTGAGGACCCAGTGTCCAGCAGATGATGGCATTTTACATATAAACCGTTTTATAGTATTTTACATATAAAAAGCTTTATTTGTGTGTGCCCTCTATAAATGTAAAAGAGAATTTGATGTTTGAAAGAAAGATGTTGCTTCTTCACAAGTTGTGATATTTGCTACCTCATAAATGTTCATCTTTTATCCTAGGTCACATTATACAGTGTGAATGAACAGCTCTTCACTGTGGGAAAGAGCAATCTGAAATTCTATTGTTGGAAAAGAAAAATTTGAATAGCATAACATTTGTAGACTGAAGATGCCATTAACTATAAACCTTATCTGAAATAAAATGTGATACTCATGAATAAAATAGATAATAAAACTATCTTGAATTGGGCATTTGGTTGTACTTAGAAACTTTTTTTAAAAATCTGCCAATACATTCACACAGTTGACATTTTACAAGCCAAGAAAATTAGAAGTCATTGATCCAGCTGTATCATTACATATTGATCAGCATGTTCTATGCCAAAGGTTTCTTCTTTATTAATCCTTTGACAGAAACATGACCACGCTGAGTAGTCATTTCCCCCAGAAGTCTTCACTGTAGTGCCTATAAATAGAGAAAGCATTCCCAGAAAAATGCAGCCCAAACAAGGCTTCTTTATATGTGGTTGAGCCAACTACAGCTCCATTGCACTACTGGGTTATAAAAATGTATTTCATTTTTATTATTTAATACTGCAGCAAAATGAGAACTTGGAACTACAATCAGTATCATTTAATTTTCCTTGAGAACATTTAAAATTGGAATAGGAAAATCACATTCAACTTAATATTTCACCATCTGCTTTGACTGTTTTCATTTTTCCTTTAATGAAGAAAAAGAAAAGTTATATATTCAAATAATTGCACCAATATCTTTAAAAGTGAGATCACTAAAACAGAGCTGTTTATTGTTCTATTCACAGTTTTAAGTCTATGCAACTTTCTTGATATATAGGGGCTTGTTTTTTCTGTTAAGTACAGAACTTGGATATACTTTTTCTAATCAGTTCTACCAAGTACTAGATCCTAAGTGGGGAAAGTACTGAAGAAATATATATCTGTTTACTATTTGAATGCTGCAGGTAAAGAACAGCTAAGGTTGAAACTGAATTACTTAGTATATATTTGGTTTAAAACATAAACTGAGCCTAGACAACATTTGTTTAAAGCAAGAATACTATTTAAATTTATCTATTTAAAGAAATCCTCTGCAAAGAATGCCTTGACCTGCTGCATTTTAATAGATGTTGCAGTACAAATTTATTAGCAATTTCAACTCCACAGTGGAGGAGTTTTGAGCTTTTTCAAGTCTACATTAATGATACAAGAAAATTCTCCTCTTGGGAACTGGACATGATTTAACTCTCAGTTGAAAAGCCCATAACTAAACAAATAATAAAATCTATTATTGAATCCATACCCTATATAATATAGCTTTTTAAAAGGCGGTTTCTCTGTGCAGTCAATAAGAAACATAAATCCATTCTACTTGAGTGCCAAGAATTTCCCTAAATCCAAGCAGAAGAGAAAAGAAATTTGCATCTTAATAATTAAATTGACTTTTATTCTCCAAGAGATAATACACTAGGTTTGTAATATAGAAAATAATTCTGGATTTTATTATTTGGAACATGCTTAGGGAAAGAAGAGAACACTAGTTTAAATAAATAAATAGGCCCATAATTGTTTTTCTTACTTATATAACAGACTGGTATTCAACTAAATTTTGTCTTTGGGGGAATGGCTCAGGTAGAAAAGAAAAAGAAAAATCTTCCAGACATTAATTTCCTTAGCAAACCAAAATCAATCTTCAAGTTTTCTTCTTCAAGGCAATGTTTTAATTTAGAATTTAGAACTCTCTGCTGATAGACCATCCAGCATATTCTAACTAATGAGTGAAAGTCTTCTCTGAAATTGCCATGATACCTTCTGAAACAGGTCTCTCTGCTTCTAAAAGGCTCAAACCCTCTTTGTCCATAAATACCATGTAGATTCTTACCTCAATATAGCAGGGATTTTTGCATGACTTCCTTTTACCTCAACTTTCAACCAGAGCCATTGTTAAAACAGCGTTTTTATGTGTTGCCCTTCCATAAAGTTTTTCACAATAACTCAAGGCACCATTCATTCCCATTTCTACTGATCTCCTCCTGCAATTTTCTTTTGTACCACACACGCGGGACAATAAACTATACTGTCTTATAATCTTTTATATTAAAATATGTGAATGCTTTATCTCCTTATAAAATTATAAGTTCCTTGAAAACAAAGGCCCTCTTATGTATGGCTTTTACAGGTGCATAATATTTTGATGCTGCCTTTTGCAAACTGAAGTAATAAAAATAAATAACTGCAATTTATTTTTAAATAAAATTTGCTTCATTTTTTATTTTAAAGGGCACATACTCATCGTAAGAGATTCAGGAAACTTTTAAAGTATAATGGAGGAAAATACTTGTAATCCTACCACACTGAGTAAAACACATTTTAAAAAATCAAGTGCTTACTTTTTCTATACATACGTGTTTTACTGTATTAACATTTTACATCCTTTCTTATGTTTTTTTTCACTTGGTAGTAGATCATGAACAGATCCATACTATAGTGCTACAGTGTATAGATATAAGTTATTTAATAAGTCCCTTCTTGGTGAATATGTAACCTGTTTCTTGTAGTTAAAAAAGTTCCTGCAGAAATTTCTGCATATATGTCCACTTATTTCCTTAGGATAAACTCCAAGAAATAAACACTAAATAGAGTTGATCCTTATTACTCATGGATTGCCTATTTGCAAATTTGATTATGTTTTAGTTTGCCAAAGGACTGCCCATGCAAAGTATCAGAAATGGGTTTGGCTTTTATAATGGAGATTTATTTGGGGTGAAAGCTTACAGTTTCAGGACCATGAAAAGAACATAAGAGGTGCTTTCTCACTAAAGTCAGCTGCCACATTCTGAAGCAAAATGGCCACAGATGTCTGCCAAGGTCTCTGCCTTGCCCTCCAGAGTTTACCATCATCTCCCGGAGCTCAGCTGTGGGCAACCAGGCATAGCACTCATCTTTTTCAGGACCTCCACTATCAGTCTTGGCTGCTCCACTTTCTTCTGAGTTCAGCTGCAAGTTATCAGGCATATGGCTCATCCTTCCCTGGGCCTCAGCCCTTTGAGCCTCTCAGGGGCTTCTGTCCTTGCAGCTCAGCTGTGGGCAAAACTGGAAGGTTTTTTCTTTCACATGGCAGGATCTAATATGGCAGCTTCCTTTACTTGTGTGTGACCGACTCTCTTGTGCCTCCATTTGTATCAGACCCAGCAAGAGGGTAGAGACCCAAGGTGGTTCATGTGTCACTGAGGTAGTCCAATCAAAAGTATCTCACACCCACATGAGATTGATTTTAAGAACATAATCTTTCTTTTCAGGATTCGTAAAATAACTTCAATCTGCCACAGACTACTTGCTAAAATTTATTTGTAACCCCAAAATCAATGCTCACAGTGTTTTTACAGTCATTCACAGACATGGGCAGAGTGGTGAAAAATTTGAGTCACCTGATGCACACATTCCCAGCTGAGATCAAAGGTAACACTCTGCATTCTTTTGTCAGCTCTCATGCTGCAAACAAATGTCCTGCTCACTGTATACTCAGTGCCACATTCTTCTCACTTTTGTGCTTTTTCTTGGTGATTTCACTACTTAAAATGGTCTCCACTGTAGTGCTGAAGTGCTGTCTAGTATTACTAAGTACAAGAAGGCTGTGATATGTCTTACAGAGGAAATACATATGTTAGACAAATTTCACTGAGACTTGAGTATAACGCTGCTGGCCACAAGTTCAATGCAAATGAATCAGCAATACTAAATAAGGTATCTTTAAACAAAACACATAACACAAAGCTATATATTGATCAGTTTCAGAAGCATTGTGACCAAAGTCTCACAGGAACCTATCTCTGTATTTTCCCTAGAAGAAATGGTTTACTATGCACTAACTCAGTGTTCATGGTGACTTTACAGGACATCGCTTCTACAAGTAATGTGAACTGACTGCATGGTGAAGGGTGTAAAGGTCTCAGTAGAGTACTTAATGAATAGTAAGGACTCAGTAAAGGTTAGAGGGAATCAGATAACTGAAATTGCTGGATCTAAACAATTGTATATTTTGTTGCTTTAACAGTCATCTAGAAAATCGAGCTGATTTATACATGTCACCAGTGTATAATGGACCTATTTTCTTGCAACTCTGTTCACTTTTTTAATATTTGAAAATTGTAGTAGACATTACTACTGCTTATCAATATATACAAATCTCCTTTCCTTCCAGGTTCAGGGAAAATTACTTTCCTCCACCTTCTGGAAATTAGGTATAGGCATATGACTGGCTTTGGCCAATAGATGCAGGTAGAAGTTATTCCTGTCACTTCCAGATAGAAGCATTTAAGAGCTGCAGCACACCTTTTCATGCTCCCCTTTCACTTTCTGCATCATCTAAAGAAGTTGCCTCTTCAAGATGGTGCTTTTACATGATGGTAGATTCACTGAGTTGCAACATAGACGACAGTTGCCCTGGAAAGTCTTCCAGACCTGTAGAGGACCGCAGCTCGAGTAAGAGAAAATCATTGAGATAAACCTCTAAAATTTGGTAGCTATCCATTACCTCAGCATTGTCTGCCTTCCTAACTGAGGAAACTATCTAGAAGGTGAAAAATTCTTACTATCTAATTTGTTTAGTTACAGTAATACTTCATATCCTTCATATCAATTTTAAAAATTGAGGTGAGGAGAGGACTGCCTATATATGTTTTCTGGGAAAGTGTTTGACTTTAAACCATAAACTTATAGGAAGTCTATATTAGCCTATCCCTTACCCCTTCTCATATCCTCAAGAATTCTGTCACACTTGAGAACAGATAAAGTATCAGATCTCTGAGGCATTTAGATTTCATTCAAAAACAAAAGCATCACATATTGCACCTTAATCTTGAGATAGATCTCAGAATGGAAATATCAAAATATCTTGCTCCCTTCTTGTATATTCTCCCAGCATCTAACAAATTGCTTATTGTCAAATAAGTAGTCAACAATTGCTTAACAGGATTTTATAAGCTGAGAGCTAAATGAGATCTGAGAGCTGTTCAAGCTCAACCACCTCATTTTACAAATGAGAACACTGAGATGCCAATGGAGGAAATAGCATGGTTCCCACAAGAAACAGAGCCATCAAAAATCTCACACATCACTATAAAAGAAATTCTCCAAAACCTATCTCCAGTGTTAGTATAATACAAATAATGCGATGCCCTCAAAATGCCATATTTATTAGACCATCCTTGAATACTTAAAATAATTGTACAATTTACTAATTTTTTAAAGGAAAGTTTGATTTAAGAACTCAAATGTACTTTTGTTCTCTGGCCAGCTAGCCTTCCATGTGATTACAGAATTACTGGGCAAGACTACAATGAAACATCATACTTCAGAAGACAGGATTAATCATAAACAGTAAGAGTAAAGGCAATGAGAAGTTTTTTCTCCCAAGGTGATTCCTGTTACCTTACCTACTGATAAAATCCATCAGCTTCAGGTACATTTTATGAGGCAAGTTCTCATCTAGGTGTGACAGACTGAATCTTTGAACATCATCATTAAAATCAATGGGAGCTCTAACAGCATCAGGAGTGTGGAATTGGGTGTGCCGGCTCCGAAATGGCTGATGCTCATTTAAGCCCTCTGTTCATTTTGCAAGCAAAAAGATTTATCCCATCTGACAGAGCAATCCAAAGAATCTCTCTAGTTCAAGCTTTTCAACCGTGAGCTGAAAATTACAAAAAGCTGGTAACTGCATGTTAAATTATATTTTCCTGTGCTTGTCTGCATCCTTCTTATACTAGAGGCACTGGTCTTAACCATAGTAAAAATAGGGAGCTATTACCCAAAAAAAAAAAATAACCCCAGTATGCCCTGAATATGGACCCCTACAAAAGGAGAAAGAATCTCCTGGTTTCAGACAGAACAGATGCCCACCTAGATTAGATTGCCCCTGAACTGGCCAAGATACTGCAGTCAATCAGAAATGTGCAAGGTGCCAGCCTTTCTGATCCTGGTTCTGCTCAAAGGGCTGAAGTAGTCAAAAGGAAGATAGAGCATGTGCATAGGGCTGCTACGGAGAGACAGAGGAAGAGCAGAACACTGAAGCAGAATCTCAGTTTTGTGTCATTTCAAAAACCAAATAAATTGTATTTCAAGTTTTGGCTTTTTTTCTTTTTCATTATGAAGACTATGGAGAAACAGCATAATCTTTTCAGAACTTGTGCCCTCTAAAGCAGTGTTCCTCAGTGATGAAGGAGTGATTTTGTTGTTATTACTCCAAATCCTCACAGACTGATTATAATATTAAATTTCAATAAATATTTACTACTGAAAAAAAAAAGAATGAAAAATAGAGACATATAAAATACAAGCACAATATTATTATTAGAGTAAAGGGACATAAAGTTACTTCGGAAACTGCTATAAAGGTTTTCTAAGCATCTACTCTCATTGCACGCCAGAGGTGGTCTGAAGACCACACTTTGTGTAGCACAACTAAGGACATTGTGTGTCCTGTCGTGGCCCACTGGGTGGACTGGGGGAGAGTGTGGACTACAATGTGGACCACTGTCCATGGGCTGCAGTGGTTCTCCAGAATATATTCGCTGGATGCAGTGCATGTGCCACAATGATGGAAGAGTTTGTTGATGTGGGAAGGGTGGCGTGGGTGGGGTGGGGGGTACATGGGGACCTCATATTTTTTGAATGCAACATTTAAAAGAAAATAAAGAAGAAGAGAAAAAGGACTTAACTGGTCTCAGGTCCAGAATAATTACAGCAGTGAGCTTTTTTAAAAATTATTTTTATTTTATTTAATATTTTATTAGTTTGATTTCACTAGCAGTAGATTCAACTCCCAATTCTCCAACATTAGCTCTGTTTTTCCCAGAATGTACTCAAATAGCAGAGTAGATTTGCTAGACATGCTTGGCACTTCATTTATCGAGTAATATCACCTTTGTTCAACATTTACTGAACACAACTCTGTGCCAGGCTTCTGCTGGGCACACTGTAACTAAAAGCACAGTCCTGACTGGCCCTCAAAGGGCTCCTCGCCTTGTCAGGTCAACAGGCAGCTCCTACTTTTGCACTTCTTTCACTTTTTCAGGAACTTTACAATCTCAGGCTTAAGCCGGACAAGACTGAAATTAAATCATTGTTGACTAAAACTGTGCTAAATCCCTGTGTCAGTGTCATGGGGACCTTCTATTACCTTAGTGTCTAATTCTCCAATTCTCCTCTCTTCTAGTTCCCTGATGCAACTCCAGGTACTATTTATTTGCTCCTCTTTGTAGCATCTGCCCAAAGAGCTTCTAGAGACAGTGAAATACTGAATATTAGTATTTCAGGCAGAATTTTAGTAGAAGGATCAGACATCTGCCAGGTCCAGCAGATGCGGCCAATCCCGTTAAAGTCACTTCTACAAAACTTACTCAAATAACATTTATAAGCATGCTATGTTGCCTCTTTCTCTTTTTGTGTATAGGAGACTGAAATTTATCAAGAATCTTAATTAAATTTTTTATAAACTTCTTTAAGGAAAAAAAGCCCTAATATTCCATACAGATTTAAGTGTGATTTGTGACATGATATGAGGTCATATGCTTGCAAACCTCATTTTATTCGTAAATTTGTTAAGTTCATCATATTTCAATATCAAAGTTATATCTCAAAAACTATAGAAATTGAACATTAAGAAAATAATGTAAGGGACTTCATCAAAATTAAAAACTTCTGTGCATCTAAAGACTCCATCGAGAAAGCAAAAGACAACCTACAGAATGGGAGAAAACATTTGGAAACCACATATCTGATAATGGTTTAATACCCAGAATATAAAGCAAACTCAAATGCAAAAAGACAAACAACCCAACTCAAAAATGGGCAAGAAGATTTGAATAGATATTTCTCCAAAGAGATACACAAATGGCCAATTAGCACATGAAAAGATGCTCAACATCATTAGATTCAAATCAAAACCACACTGAGATACTACCTCACACACACTAGGATGGCTACAGTTTAAAAATATATTAATAAATAAAACAGAATAACAAGTTTTGAAGAGTATGGGGAGAAATAAGAACACTCACTCATTGTTGGTAAAAATGTAAAATGGTGCAGCTGCTATGGAAGACGGTTTGGCAGCTCCTTAGAAAGTTAAGTATAGAATTGCCATATGACCCAGCAATATCACTACTAGGTATAAGGTGTTACCTCAGTATCCATCATTAACCGGTTCCAGAAAACATATGAGTACCAAAAATGGCAAGTACCAATTTTTTCCTATAAGGAATAATGTAAATAAATTCAATGCATTCCCAAACCAAAGACAATGCACATTTTTAAGGCAATATGTAAAAAGACAGGGTTGTATATCATTACTTTACATGAGACATAAACCAAAATTTAGTAAATACTTAGATTAAATAAAATAAAAGCTTCACTTTATATGTACTGAGAAGAGTCCATGGCCTAATAGGATGTTTGGAAGAGAGAGGTGTGGAGGAGAGGTTACATGGAGCACTGCTTGAAAGGAGAGTCTCCCTCCAACAGAACATCGGGCACTTGCATTTCAGGTGTTCTTTCTCTTTTCTGCCTTTTTTCAACTTGTATCACAGGCTCTGACACATTCTTTGTCACCTTCACTAAAAACTTATCCAATGAGGACTGCTTCTGTCTTCTTTTCAGAATTCCTCAAAAGTGTGAAATTGTTTGGTCACTCAATAAATTCACATTTCTGCTGGTCAGAGCTTTGTCTGGATGGTACTTCTCCACACATTTCGGAACTTCTGCCCATTTTGCACACATTTCTTTTATCAAGGAACTGGGGACATTCTTCTCTGTCTCCTCTTCACCTGAAGAAATCTCTCCAGCCACCTCTTGTTGCTGCTCCTTCTGTGGTGAGCTCTTCACATTGTCCCTCCACTAACTCCTCAACATCGGCAGCATCGACCTTCAGCCCCATGGATTGGTCCAAAGATACAATCACCTGCACCACTGTACCTTCTCTACCTGCAGGCTCGGGGTCAGCCTCAAACCTTTCGAAGCCTTTCTGAGTCACAGTTTCTGGACACACATTCTTCTGTGCCAAATTCATTGTTCTATAAGAGACTTGTTCCAGGTCTTATCAATAAGGTTAAGGCAGTGCAGGATAGTGAAGTTCTCCTTCCACAATTCTGGGTGTCAACTGGGTGTCAGAGGTGATCACAAAGTCCCTCTGGAAAAGCATCTTTGTGCACAACTTTTTGAAGTTTGAAATAACCTGCTGGTCCATGGGCTGGGTGAGAGGAATAGTGTTGAGGGGCAGGAACCTTACAGTGATGAAGCTGAACTCCTCTAGTAAGTCATCCTACAAGCCTGGAGGGTGGGCAGGTGCACTGTCCAAAGGCAGGAGAGCTTTTAGAGGCAAATCTTTCTCCAGCAAATATTTTTTCACTGAGGGACCAAACACTTCATTTATCCACTCAGTGAAAAATTGCCTTGTGACCCAAGCTTTACGGTTTGCCTTCCACATCACACAGAGTTTGCTTTTTATGATATTATGCTTCTTGAAAACTCACAGGTTTTCACTATGATATACTAGTAAAAGCTTGAGTTTTAAGTCTCCACTAGCATTCCCATACAACAATAGAATGAGCCTGTCCTTTATTGGTTTGTGGCCTGGTAATGCCTTCTCCTTTTTTATGATGTAGGTCCTACTCAGCATTTTTTTTTCCATAAAACTCCTGTCTCATCACAGTTAAAAACTTGGTGGGGAATAAAACCCTCAGCTTCTACCTAGTCTTGAAATTCACTGATGAATTCATCAGCAGCCTTTTATTAGCACCCGATGCTTCACCATGCCTCGTAACACTATGGACACCGATCCTCTGTTTAAAATTACCAAATACTCCCATTACTTGGTTCCAGTTTGTTTTTTAAAAGAATGGCATGCAACAGTTTCATTTTTTCACATATCATGGCTTCCAATATACTTTCACTGACTAACTGCTTCTCATTTACCCAAATTAATAATAGCTTTTCAACTGCCTTGAGTATTTCAGAACCTGCTCTATTAGTGCTTTAACTCCTTTCACAATAGCAGCCTTTTTTATTGCTTCTTTAATCTTAATGATGGTGGTTCTAGGCATAGCCTAGCAAGATCAGTAATGCGAATATCACACTCATATTTAGCTATTATTTTCTCTCTTTTGCTCAATGATAGTGGGAAGTAATTTTCTTTTCTGCTCAGCGCTATCACTGCTCATTTTCTTAGGACCAATGATTAGGAAAAAAATGTAAAAATGCACAAATAACCACAGAAGCTAAGATAAGACTGCAAAGGGATGTGCATTGGACCAGAGCTACCATGTGACTAACACGTGACCCTTTGTTTCAGCTAGAAAGGGTAGCAAGTCACGAGGCAACTGACATAGACAAGTGCTAGCTTGCATGTCGAGTACCAAACAAACGATGTCTACTGTGACAAAATTTTCACATCAAAATACATCGAGTATCAAATTCAATGTGTTTAAAAAAGAAAAAATAAGGTTAAAAGAGACTTCTAAACATACTATTATTTTAAGATTGTTTTTGCTACAGCAGATCCAAATAAAACACTAAAAATAGTCTCTCTCTACATATATATATATGTATATATTTTATATAATATATTTTAGGAGGTACTGGATTTTGAACTCCAGACTTCATACATGGGAAGCAGGTACTCACCACTTGAGCTACATCTGCTCCATCTCTATTTTTTAAGTCCAATGTTTTTTCTAAAGTGTAACATGCAAGCACCAACAACCTGACCTTTTATACCTAAGTAACACAAGAAAATAATATAGAGGAGAAAGCTGAACTTCACCCCTACATAACCACATTATTCTCTAGATAATTTCATTTCTATCACAACTTTACCTTCAACATAAATCTTTGCTATGATTTCCTTTAAAAAAAAAAAAAATTAAGGACTGCTATAACCTCCATTGAAATAATTACCCTGGCTTATTTCACCCCTTGGATAAATTCAAACATAAATAATCATCCCTATATTTTATCAATTGATAATGCATTATTCCAAGAAATGCTAATGACTTTATTAATGTCCCATTCATGCTTTGCATTACTTCACTTAATTTAAAACAGACCCACAAAGATTTTTCTTTGTTGAAGTTGCATATACATTACATATATTTTATCAAGTTTAGTCACAGGTAAGTCTAAGGAGATGCATGGGATTTATACAAAATGAAATAATTTTACAAACCAAGACAAATCCTGCTGCTTCTCTGAAGGCTCAGGAAGGCAGTCAGGCTTTTCAAAACTATCCAAGTGGAAATATAGTAAGTTAAAGCTTTACAGGTATATAAAGCTGGAATTTCAGAGTGTCCACTCCAAAAGGCCTAAGGGAAGCTTGTTCAGCTTGCATAGGGGAAACAGACATTTTATGTTTTCATTTATTTTTCCCTCACATTGACACTTATGATACTATCTCCTTCACAAGTGCAAACCCAAAAATTTCCTTTGTATTCTTCACTGCCACAAAATACACCTGCCAAAATATACTTCTCCCCCTCCTCATGATTTCATTATAAATTAAAGATAGGTGAGGCCTCGAAGTTCTCTCATTTTTATTTCCTTTCTGGTATAATATTTCAATTTTCAATTTCACTGCTATCTATGGGCTATAACCATTTTGAAATTTTCTTACTCCTTCTTCTGGTCTGATTAATCTACATTGTCTTTTTATTTATTGGTCTTTATTAATTACAGTTCCCCAGCCAGCATTTTATGTTCAGAAATTTTGACTTAGGTCAAAATTAAAATTTAAGATTCATTAATATTTCTACTGAATCAAAACTGCATCTAATAATATACCTGGATGTTATTTATTGATCACCAACTGTATATATCAAAAAAGTTATTCTCCAGTGCATATCTGTTCCTAAGACAAAATAAAATTTTTGATAAAATTTATGTATGATTAATGTGACAGGTATCTTTCAAGTCAGTTTTGTTGTGTTGAGCAACACTTCCTTCTGTTTTATAAGACATTTTTTGTCTCTATTGTCACCCATGTTATAATATCCTTCCTTGCATCTCCTTGTGGTCAGTCCACGTGCTTGCAGACATTCATTTTATTGTGCATCTTTTCATTAATTTTAGAAAGAGAAAAACATATTCTAAGAATTTCTTATGTAAAATAAAACTAAAATCTCTCTATTGTTAACTTGCAGCAGAAAATCTCAAATGTTTTTATTCTGGTAGTGCCATGTGATTCTTAGCTATAACCCACTAAACTATCACTGCCTCTCCAGTGAGAAATTCTCATTATACCAAAGTATTGAAGACTCTCCAGAAGTTATAGTAACTTATTTCTCCTCTCCTCCATTGGAAAAAATACACCAAATCAGTTTTCATTTCATAAGCTAATGGCCATCAGGGATGGCCCTGTAGTATTGGAAATAATACTGGTCTCTTCCATTACCATTCAGTGTGACCATAAGATTGTTGCCTGTTTTGAAAAATAAATTCATTATCCCTCCAGAATCAAAAATACACTTTGAAAAGAGTTGTATTTTATATATTTTATACATAAAGGCAAGGAAACAGCACATATAAATATATTTCTTTATCCCTGATAAAGGAATAAATACCTTGACTATTTAGCATAGGAAAGTCAAAATAATAGGGCTACAAACAATCAAATGTCTTTTTCCCATTGTATGTTATCCATTGCAATAGTATGCTTTATCATGGTCTTCATATGTACTGTAGGCTCCCTTCACAGTCCAGAATTTTTTAAAAAAATATCTCCTGTTCTTAATTTGAGATATTAAAATACAAATCTTTTAAAGAAAAACAAAATCATTCTGGAATATTACCAAGTCTGCCCAGTATACCTCACTACCATATATCGCTGGCCTTATTTTCATGGCCTTTGTCTAGCCCACAGTTCAGCGCATTTCCCACAGCTACACTTATACCTCCAAAAGGTGCTCATTAGCGCATCACCTGTATAGAGCACCTGGATGCACAAAAGTCTTCCCATGTCTCAGAGCAAGAATTATGTTGTAGGATCTTAGGAACATATTTAGAAGCCTAGAATTATTTTCTAAGCTCTGCCAGTGTGATCACAAACTGAGAAAATACCAGTATGCCCCAGGCAAAACCCCTAGTCCTTTTCTTGAGGAAATCCTCTTCATTTTTACAACAATTCTCAAATTGTCAAAAGCTTACCACTGTCAGGTCCAAATATGCAACTCAGCAGTTCAGATGTGGAAATGAGCCATCATGCACATAAACAATAAAGCAAATAAATTAAGAAGAAATAAAAACAGAAAAATTAAGCCAAATTTTTAATGAGTTCTATGCGTCTTTGGATCTTGGTGGTCACTGATATTTCATGAACATCTAGAATATTACAGTAAAGATTATACTGTACATGAAAGCATTCCAGAAATTGCAAAAGGCATGGGAAAACTAATCTATTTTTTTTATCTTTGACATATCATAATCACAGACCATAATGAATGCCTAGATGGTATAGATCTTCTCTTCCAAGGTAGTTCTTATTTTGTTTCAACACAAAGATAGGAATACCATATCCTACTCTGAGAAACATGAAGAAACTCAGGCCGATTTAGAGACTAAGATTTCACAGTCATATGACAGAGCCAATACACATTTCTACTCGCTACGTTTAATATTAATTCCTAGAATCATTTCAGAACAAAATGCAAAGGTATTGAGAAGAGAAAAAAAGCCACCAAAATTCTTTGTCATGCACATGGAAAACATTTTATTTACCAATACACCCAAACAACCGCTCTTTTCTAGGGAATATTTACATACATTTAGACATTGAAAAGATATTGGTCACCTGCTAGTGAAGAAAGGACAGATTTGCAAGGTGGGCTTTGAAAAATAACTTTAAGTCATTTTATATATCACTAATAAAGTCAAGTCATCTAAGAAAATTTTTTTAGAAGAGTCACTTTACAAAAATGCGTTTTATTTATTTTATTTGCCAATATGAGATAACAAAAATGTTGGTATGATTTGTGGTAGGTCAAAGTACATAATTGGATACATGGAATATTAGAAATCATGTGTAAGTTAATGAGCCATTGTTTGTTTTGTTTTGTTTTTTAAAGATTTATTTATTTCTCTCCCCTTCCCCCGTTTTCTGCTCTCATGTCCATTTGCTTGTGTACTTCTATGTCCACTTGTGTTATTGGAGGCACCTGGAATCTGTGTCTATTTTTGTTGCATCATCTTACTGCATCAGCTCTCCATGTGTGAGGCACCACTCCTGGGCAGGCTGTGCTTTTTTCACGTGGGGCAGCTCTCCTTGCAGGGTGCACTTCTTGCATGTGGGGCTCCACTACACAGGGACGCCCCTGCGTGTGAGCCATTGTTAAAATACAATTTTACTATTCTTGCTCAATTCTTTAGTAGTTTTCTAATAAAGAACAGAAATCAGCAGATCCCTTTGGGTACAACTTCACTTTATTTCACTGAAATTCTTGCAAAGGCCAGTTCTATTTAATTACTACTACTAGTTATAAAATAGGACCTTGGTTCAGTCTACTACTTTCTCAAGCAAGACTCAGCTTTTTTCCATTTTGACAAGGAATTTACCTTTAAACCTTCATTTTAAACTTTAAATTTTAAATTAAAGAGTTAACACACTGGAAACCTCTTTTAAGGCCACGTGTGGGAAATTGTAGTAAAGCCGAAAGGCCATCTATAATTCTATCTACCCCACTTCTTCTAGAGTGGGGTCCTCACTCAGAAGTTCCCTCTTTGTCTTCACCAATTAGCCCAATGCCAATGCCTCAGGAACCCCTTTAACAGATAAAGAACAAGGAAATTAATACAG
The DNA here is from genome assembly GCF_030445035.2 of Dasypus novemcinctus. Lineage (NCBI taxonomy): Eukaryota > Metazoa > Chordata > Mammalia > Cingulata > Dasypodidae > Dasypus > Dasypus novemcinctus. The sequence continues at coordinate 32,076,819 of NC_080676.1, read as the reverse complement.
AAAGGCTAAAATAACCAGAGATTGAGCAAATGAAACATCCGATGCTGCTACTACTCAAAAACGCTGAAATCTATAATACTGTGCATTGGTCTTTCCAAGAAATTATCAGATTTATAAATGATAATAATGTGAAGATGGATGGAGATGCTAAGTAATAGTCTTATTATCCTATTTAGCATCTCCCATCTGTTGTATCAATGAAAAGGATATTGACATTTCAGGGAATGTTGTAGAGAACAGGTCAGCTGACCTTTCACACATGGAGACAGTTGCATTTGGTAACTAAAACATGCATGTTTGAATGGCACAGAAATGAACTGAAATCTTGACTATGAGATTAAACTTCTCTAATCCTCAGTGAAGTGTCACTAGCATAATACTGAGTTCATAATATCCTGAGGTCTAAATGAAGTAAGGCATCTAAAAGCACTTAACACCTGGTAAATGTTGAATCATACTTTTTATTTCCAAGAAGCAAAAGACCTGGCTTGTGGGGGAGGAATGGAGAATGGTGGTCAGAGTAGATCAAAAAGGGGGGTGAGGCAGGAGACACTTACTTTACAGCAGAGGTTCTTAATGTTCTTTGTTCCACAGATGCCTGTGCCAGTCAGGTGAAAACCTCAGACCCCTAACTAAGTCCACATTATATTGTGTATTATTTAATAAATATATCACACGCACACCAACACGTCGCCACAAGAAAAAATTTTTTTAATTTCCATTCAAGCTCACTTGTTAAGAACCCCTACTTTACAGGATAACTTGACTTGGCTTGCCTCACCTGCAAGAAGTCTAACCACAAAATTGTAGAAAACTTAATTTAAAGAAAGTAAAATCAATTAATCTTTCTGAAATTGACATCTCAAGGTCATAGTGCATTACGGATATTTGTAGTAACCTGAAAGACCCACAAAGCCCCTTCATACTCTCAAAATCTCACAAGAAGTATTTCCCCATCAGCCACAGGTCCTGAAGTTACTTGCTGGTAGTCAGAGGCTTATATGGCTATTGGCAAGATGACTCTGCCTTCAGGCTCTGGTGCATAGGTCAGCTACAAAGTTTTTGCAGCTAGTCCAATAGCTTCCTGGGTGAGCCACACATTGCTTCCTGGCACACAGAGAGGAAAGACTCAGAGTCCCTTCTCAAATCCCTTGCCATGTCAGCTCTCTTGAGTGAGACCAGCAGGCTTTTCCTCTTCCAAGGCAGACATGAGAGCAGATTGGAACAGACTCCAAAACGTGTGCTGCCTTCCTGCCTTCTCATGCTATGACTGCCATCAGAGAAGAACCTGAATAGGCAACGGCAGCCCAGAGCCAGACGCACTGCAGACCCTCAATCAATGTTGTCAAATGGATGAGCATCACCTATGGCCATCAGGAGGGGATCCAGCAAGTTGTGAGTCAAGGCCTGGCCCTTTACTCTTGGAATTCTGTCAAAGGGAGACTCTAATGCAATTAGGGAATCAATATTCAGAAAATATCAGAGCTGTTTTAGTCAGGCTTTTTTTGTTCAAGGTTATTATAGTGTGGCATTTTAATGTCTTCAAATGACATAAAAACAATAGTAATAAAATGAAGCAACCTAAAATGAATGAACAGACAGAAGTGACATAAAACAGGATATACAAGGAGGCCCAAAAATAACACCATAAAATTAATTTGAAAAGCTAATTTTTTTCTTTCTAAATTGTAAGCTAATGTAAAGGGGACAGAAAGTCCTTTAGAAAGGACATCTCAATTTAATATAATTTTGGAAATATTCTTCCTGGAACACTTATTTTTTAAAAATAATAAGGTTTAACTTAAATATAATAATGCCAGAACAACTTGAAAAATTAATGCCCTAATTTGGGCAAAATCAAATTTGGTTATCTTGGACCTAGATGGGCTCCTCCATTTCTCACTGTAGGAAACAGAAGAACGAAATCGTGCATGCCAAATCAATCTTCCTAATTGCCTTGGTCACTATCACATGTCATTTGAACAGGTGTCCTGCTAAATAGCATCCAAAGGCAAATTAGATATGACATTGAGCGTAATCCAGTTCCGTGACTTCCTTCATCCTGGTTTGCTTGGGAAGACAGTGGCCTCTTGTAAACACTGAAGGTACAGAAAGTGTGAGAAATCATGAAATATTAGCAAACAAACCTCTAGAATGTCAGGCCTGGAAGTTACCTTGGAAGAAGTTAGCCCTATCTCTTCATTCTCTAAACAAGGAAATAACTCGGTTATTCTCTCTTCTGTGTACTCCGAACAGGAATTTTTTTACCCTTGTATCAACATGTATTGACAGTTTATAGTATCATCTACATATCTTCTGTCCCCCATGCTCCCCACCCATACGCACACACACAGTCGCACACAGGGACACAGACATACACCGCAGTGTGGAATTCCTTGAGAGCAGTGGCCATGCTTCTCATCTATGTGATCTGTCAGGAACTCAGTAAAGCTTGGTTGAGTTTAATTTCAAAAGAAAGCTCAGAGGAATCCCATATTCTTAATTCACAGCAGCCCCAGTGATCCTTTTTGAATATTCTTTAGGTCCTTCATTCGGTCTCCGTCTGGGCTCTAGGTTTTGTAGGGCAGATCTTGCTGAGCTCAGACTGGAGTCTGTGTGGGAATTTTCACCCCCTATGGCGCCGTACCAGCCTTGCCTGTAGAGCAACACTGCCACCTGCTGTTCGCATCTTAAAAGTAACTGATAAATCTGCCGCACACTGGGATGCCTTTGTTCTTCAATACGCAAGTCAAATTGCAATTAATCAACGTTTATTAAAATTAAATCTAACACGTTCATTAGCTTTTAAGAGAATTACAATGTGTACATGACGTGTTCTCTCCAGGAGAAAGAACAACTTTAATAAGAAGGGAGGCACTGAATAAGGGGCCTCAGATGCTAAAGTACTGACAAAACTCTTAATATGCCCTTTAGTTGAGACTTCAGAACCCTTAGACCTCAGTTCTGCACGTCACTTGTCAAATGTGCTTATCCTACGGCAATCTCAAGATCAGTGTTGCTCTGCCTTTCCCTGAAATAACATCCTGACCAAGAATCATAACTAAAGGAATCTGAGATGTCCTTTAAGAATGTGTCGCCACAGGACCTCAGAGTATTGATGCCATCCTAACCTTAGTTATTGAAAAAACTGGTAAATAATGTGTTTAAACTTCCTTCACAGTTAATCATACTATTCACAATGCACGCTGAAAACAAGAACCAAACCGCAGTCTTTTTCTCCCCACATACGGAATTCTATTTCTGTAGGCTCACAGAATTTTATTTCTCTTTCTACTGGGAAGTAAAATAATCAACGATCTGAACATAAAAGAAAAAACGGCTAGGGGTGTGCAAAGCAGGAAAGGGAAGAACAAGGTGGATATTTCGTTGGTTCCAGATTTTTTTATTTTTGATTTTGCAGGTCTCAGAAATTATGCAATAGCTCCACTCTAGGGCCCTTTGTGGAATAACAGGTCAGGCTTTACCAGCACAATTTCCACCCTTGTGAACCCCTCCTTTTGTGCAAAACAGTTATACAAAGGGTTAACCAAAATGTAAACTGTATTTTAATATTAGCTTATTTCTTTTATATTTTAAGGCACAATGAGTTTTAAAACATTGTGCTGAGATGTCAATAAATTATTATTTCATTAGTTAAAATGTGCTGACTAATCTTGTAGATGGCTCAGGTCAGCTACTAACTATGTGCTCCTGGGCAATTCCTGGGAACTTCCCTGAGGCTCACTTTCCTTATCTGTGACATGAATGGGTTGGACTATAAATCAGCACCATAAACCAGTAGTCACATGTGGTTTTTATTAAACTTAAATTGTTATTAATTAAAATTAAATACAATTAGAAATCAATCCCTCCGTGGAATTAGCCATATTGCAAATACTTATTTCCATGCAACTAGAGGCTACTGAACTGGACAGAACATTTCCAAAGAAGTAGAAGGCTCTTCTGGACAGCGCTGGGTATACCTAGTATTTATACATCCTTCCAAATGGAATCATTGAATCTACATCCTTATGGCAAAAATAGTTCAGGGACCCAAATTGGTCGAGGTGAACTGTACAAACCACAACAATTTGAAAAGCAAAACAGAGAAGAGAGAGCAGGGGAGAAAGAGAAGGGTTGAGAAAGACGAGGACAGAGGCTTCCCGCTGTGTTCACTGCTACCTAATCTCCTACTTTACTCCTGCTTTAATTCCAGTCTTCAAACCAATTCATCTGCAAAACGAGGAGAAATCAAGTGCCTCCATCCACAGTCAGCATTACAAACAAGGGAGGACCTAATGCGTAGCATAAATTTTCAACGGTGACAGCTCAGGGAAGAATTTGCTGACAATTCTGCGTTTGCTTGTGGAACACAGCCCACACAGCAGGCTGCCTGGTTGTCTTAAGGACATTTAGGTGATTTTCTAACATTACACATGGAAGGTGTTTCCTAACAAATCAGTTACGGGCTGGATAATGCAACAACCCTGGCACAACCTGGCATCCACAGTGGGCCTGGCCACACTCCAGAGAGCAAATGTGCTTGGGAACTGGCAGCCCGGATGCCGAGGTCTTGCTGATGCTGCGAGCAGAGCCTGTAATTGGAACCACGGCAAGGCGCTGGGCTGCTCTCAGCGGCCCCATAAAGCCCCTCTGCTGCTCCAGAAGCCACACACACACGCTTGGCTCCGGCCAGCCCGGGCCTCTGCCAGGGGTCTGGCCAGCAGTCAAAACCGCAGCCGTCAGCTTGCTTACATGTTCCCTTTTGTAAAAGAAGGGGGTCCGCTGAGGAGGAAACCGTACACAAGAAACCTGGGCCCTTTACCTCAGGACTGGCTCGGCTGAGGGAAGCCAGGGCAGATGTCTAGATCATTTCTTGTTCCCTGTTGAAAATGTCATCAGGGCACCACAGCTTTGAGCATGGCGACAGCCTCGTAAAAGGCTGCTGTGCAGTCAATAGGATTTCAGTTTCTCCACGTGTTGTCAAGCCGTCATCTGTAAGGTTAGATGGAATCTGGAGGAGGTCACGGAAGTGCTGTCATCCCCCCTCAGGGAATCCCTCTTAACCTTCCTGGAATAGAGCCAGGCTGGGCACAATGTCCGCTGCAGCCCGGCCCAGCTGGATTTGGCAAGTGTGAAGAATGGGGCCGGCAGGGAGGCGGGAAGCTGAGATAGGGGAGGGAGTGGAGCAGTGGCAGAAGACCGGCCGCAAGGCCCCCCGCCGCACGACCTCAGTAACTTGGCCGGCTCGAACCTCCCAGGGAGCGGCAGTCCGAGGGGGGCACGGGAGGGGCTCTTTCTGAGCGGAGGCAGCTGGGCAATTGGATGCGCACAAGAGGCAGGAGCAGCTGCCTGACAGGGGCCCCAGTGCTGGGCTCCTCAGACACACAGCAGAGACCAACGGTGGTTATTGGCATTGTCTCCATCACAAAAGACAACAATAGCCATTTAGATCTGTAAAAGCCCTGCGCCTCTGGCTGGCACAGCTGAAAAAACAAACTGCTGAATATGACACCAAGCTCTTCTGAGGTTTCCGGCGTATTCCTAATTCTCCCCATGGTAAAAATGACCCGAGCACCCTGTTCCCTTTAGAAGATGTGGGGAGAGCAGAGACTTTCAAAGGAAAAAAAAATATGTAAATGAACTTGGGCAGGCTTTGAATGGGAACAGGCAGAGGGAAGCGTTTAATGAACTCATTGAAGCCGGAGATGTCCTGTATGGGAGGCCTGGCTGCCGCGAGCACCCGGTGCGTCCTCCATTCTGCAATGATCAGCCTTTTCCTGACATGCAGAGGGGACATGTGGGTAGCACCAGGACAGACAGAAGCACAGCTGTGCAGCAGATTTTGAAGCAGAGCCTACCTAGGGCATTTTTCACATTTGGTCATCAGAGACTCAGGGTATTTAGTTTTCCAAAAAGAAAGGTGATGTGTGAGCTGGGAGAATGTGTACAAAGAGCAACACACACAATACTGTGCCCCGTCTTAATGATAAGAATTATGCCTTGCCTACCCTACAGTGTAAGCATGGGGATTAAGGCAGTGCAAATCACGGCCAAGGATAAAGAGATTAAGGACTAACGACCCCCTTTGTCCAGGCCCCGAATGAAGCCACCTGCCATGCCTGGGTCCTGACATATGCAGGCAAAGCAGAGCTCACACAGCTGAAAGGTAATAAAAACGGCCTTTGCTCATGGCTCTGTTTTCTAATTCAGTGAGAGAGAGAGAATGCTGGGATGTTTCCAAAGGCTTCATCACTCACACAGCTGGTTTTGGCAGAAAAATCTCCCCCAACCCATCAGATCATTGAATTCTGTTTGATTAAAAGAGAACAGAAAAACATTGATTTCACATAGCCATCCATCACTTGCTTTTGCTCTTCTTTCCAGTTACTGCGGCCACAGTGTTCCTTTCCTCAGCCCTCTGCCCCTTTTCAACCCTAAAATGGCATTAGAAAATGCCATTAAGACCGTTCCCTTCAAGGAAAACACAAGTCAGCCATACACCAATGTGAAATACCTGTTGGAATAGGAAGGTTGGACTTTCTCACACATTCATTCTCTCTCTAGGCTTACTCCTAGAAAGTTGAATGCCTACCCAGAATAAAATCTAATATTGGGTAATGCTATTTAGCTACATGGTATTTGCCCTAAAGATCATTCAAAGTTAGATTAAATGTGAAAAGATGGTATGACTCGAACACAGAATTCAGGTCAGCATCTCTAGGCCTCTCTGGTCTGAACTAGATAGAGCAAGGTGGGAAGAAACATAGAAGTCTCAAACTTAGAAGTGGGATATGTCAGTTCTCACAACCCAAACGAAAGAAGGAGTCTGGGTTTGGAATGAGACACTAAGAGGTAAACAGTCCATAGACTTCTCGTTTTATTGTTGTTCCCAAACCTGGCTTCCATCAGATTCATCAGAGAGAATTTTTTAAACTAATCTGGGCCTCTACCCCAGATCGACTGAATAAGATGTCACAAAACTCCATTTGAGACCCCTGTTTTAGATGGTAAAAGGAGAAAGGAATTTATCTTCCTCAAATAAATCTCTAGGCTTATGACAGTGAATACCTGGTATCGTTACCATTCAAGGAAAGGTCATTTTGGCAAAATGCTGTTTCTCTTCAAAATATTATTTAGGTGCTAATCTGACATTTCTCTGCATGTTACCTTTTTATACTCGTCTTTATCCAAGTGTAACATATACTCCTTGATGTAGTCCTTTCAAGTCAATCTTCATCTCTCAGCTGTTTATCCCTTCATTTTCCTTAGGCAGATAATCAGAGTACCTGTCAATCCACTAGGCGGGAAATCATTCAGAAGAAACATTGAAAATAGACGTGTTGTCTGCTCTCCTGAGGGAGGTGAGGAACAAAGGTTAAACAACGCCACCCCTGCCGTCCAAGAGACCAGTGTTCATCTGTCTCTGCTATAACTACAGTGGCTCCGAATGGCATTTCTGGGGATTTAAATTGTGGAGTAATGCTTCCACTGACATGGCAAATTCAGGGCACCCGTGCCTGTTCACATGTTAAAAGCCCTCCTCTTCTATATACAGGTGAATACTTAAGAGGAATTTAATCTTCTTCATTAGGATAAGTACTAGCAGAGAGATTTATGCATCTGTTTTACTGTACAAAAAAAGAAAATGTTATTTAAGTGCCCGTCCTTTTATTTCATCAGCTCATTTCTTTGTGAATAAATGTGGTGGGTAGGACCGGAGGGGGTGGTTGAAAGGGTATGGAAAAACTGACAAAGCACTTCGTGGAATGCATTGCTCTCTGATGTGAGATGTCCTCCATGGATTTAAAATCTGACTTTACATCAGCAGGGAGGATACAGATGCATTAACTGTGCCTGTGCAAACCACTGAACCTTGGCTTGTCTGCCTTTTGGATCTTCCTGAGGAGCTAAAGTAGGGCAGCAGCCCAGTAGGAGTGGTGTAAGTTTTCCTCCATTGCAAGGTGCTGTCTATACATGCCATTTTCCCTCTCCTTTTGGGGGGCATGTAAGGACCAAGCACCCCCTCACTGACAATTGTTTCATCTCACAATCCAGGGCCACCGGGTCCACGTGGGCCCAGCCATTTACCAGGATGAATCTGCACAGGAGGCAGCTGTGCATTGTCTGCAGCTAACTAGAGAATCCGAGTGGAAAAATTCAGCTGGGAGCTTGCTGTGAAACCGCCAAGAACTCTCTTGAGCTCATTATTTGGATAAGACCAGACTGAAGTGAAAAAAGACAGAGGAAAATGTAGCCTGTGTCTTTTTGGTGACTTCTCTGTACCTTGTCCTCCATAGGTGGCTTGCTTTAAAAGTCAGTGCAGCAATGCCTTTTCTCTGGTTTTCTTTTAGAATTAGGTTGCAAGGGGTTTCACTGTCAGATTGAGGTTTTCACTCCCTTGACAACAGATTGCTTGAGGAATTCACATTAAAGCAACTTTCCCCCATACTTTCCTTGAACTTACCAGCCCCATTCTAGTCAAGATTATTTTTAGATATGTTGTGATGATTAAACTAAAATGATGCTAATGAAATCACCTCTTTTCCTTTGCAAGCTGGTTCCTGTCCATGAAGATCTAGGTAGTCACACATTTTATCAGGCACATAGCCTGAGTGATGCACCAGACTAGACAGCATAAATTTGTGACTCCATTTCATGGTCACAGCAGTTCTATAAGAAGGGAATTACTGCTCCACCTATAAATGTGGACAGACAGGTTCCTAGAGGTCAGCTGCTTAAGGTCTCAGATTTTAAGTGGTGTGACAGGAATTTGACCCCAGGTCATCTGCTTTAGTTTGCCAAATGGCTGCTAATGCCAGGTATCAGAACGAGTGGGCTTTTACAAAGAGGATTTATTTGGGATGCAAGTTTACTGTTCTGAGTCCATGAAATGTCCATATCAAGGCACCATCAGAGAAGCTTTCTCACCAGAGCCAGCTACTGCTGATCCTGGTGTGCTGTCACATGGTAACACAAGATGGCCATCAGTCTCTGCCAAGGATCTCTGCCTTCCCTCCAGAATCTACCGTCTCCAGGAGCTCAGCTGTGGGCAACTAGGCATAAGGCTGGTCTCTTACTGGGCCTCCTCTCTCAGTCTTAGCTGCTCTGCTTTTTTCCTCAGTTCAGATGTGAGCTATTAGGCATATAGTTCATCTCTCCAGCCTGGTCTTGTCTCTTCAACCTTGAGCTGCTCCATGCAGCCTCTTGGGCACTTCCTGCTCAAGAGCTGGCTGCTAGCAATCCTTGAATCCTCCTTCCACATTGCAGGGTCAAAAATGGCAGAGCTCCCTTTACCTATGTGTGTCTCTCTCTGTGTCTCCGTTATATCAGACCCAGCAAGAGGACAGAGACTTGACCTGAGTCATGGCTTATTGGCATAGTCCAACAAAAGGGCCTCACACCCACAGGAACGGATTAGTTCAAAACATAATCTTGTTCTTTTTGGGATTCATAAAAGAACTTCAAACTGCCACATCATCTGATTTCAAAGCATATAATAAGGCAACTGGCTACAAAACACCCATGAAATAGAAAGAAGTTTCCTTAGGAAGTGTGCTGCACCCACCTAGATTTCCCTTCCTTATTCATCTCACAGAAATGAGAAGACCCAAAATAAATGACTTGCTGCTTCAAAGGTTCTTCACTCAAAAAATTCAGAGAAGTGGTAAATAGATTTGCGTTTGCCAAGAAATACAGAGTCTGTCATCACTGAGAAAAAAAGTGTGAATGTGTGTGTGTTCCATAGCCAATGAGATGTGCGCTGATTATATCCGTCCATTCTGTGTACATGACATATCCAACCAAGAAGCACCCAGCTACTGTTCTTTTCTATTCCTTTCTTTAAATTCCAGTGGAAAAGCAAAAACTTATTGCAAAGTGCCAGAAGTGGATAGATTACACACAATTCAGCCCTAGGAGTCTGTCTAATCAATGTACTGGCCCGTATTTTTCACATTTTATGGGACAGCAGGGAAAATTGTTGAGAAAAGCCAATTTGCAGCTGTGTTCTTAATTACGCCTTCTATGTGAAAGGAGGCGAGTTTTTCCGCAAGAGATTGCAGCTGCATTCACAGGGCAGGAAGACCCAGTGTTTGCGGCAGATAACTGAACACCGTGGAGGTCTCACAGCCCAAGATGGACTAAGCAGCAGCCTCTCAGTGTGGCCCAGTCAAGCCACTTGACTCCTTTGTGCCTCAGTCAAGCCTGCTGCCAAAGTGTATTCAAGCAGCAGGAGCTGACTGGAAAACAGATGCTATATGTGGGTAGAATTGTCCTGGATAATTATATTCCCCCAAGTCACTGTCACTTTCAAAATAGGGAAGTTCAAAAGTTCCTGCCTGCATTGAGTGTCTCTGAGCTGTTAGCACTGCTGAGTCTGGAATGTCTCTTTCAGTCACAGGCTGTATAATTGGGGCCATCTTGGAAAGTATAAAATCCTATACTAATTAGTACCAGGGAGAGAGTGGAGGAATGGCAGTTCACCAGCCCAGGTCCGCAAGAAATGTCACTTTATTTTTCTATAAATGGACTTAAGTATTAAAATTCCCATTTTAATGGCATTTTGGAGATAACCACCATTTTGCCTCTGATGACCCTAAAGTATTGGGTTGTTTACATTGTTTGCAACAAGACATCAGAATGGCCAAGTCCAAGTAGTCCTCTGTATGTGTCAGCATCCTCTAAGACTGTCGTGGTGGTTATTGGGGTGCCCTTGTTCCCTAAATGCATGCCTTCTTGGGTCAGATAATTCCCAAGCTCCCTCAGGGGCAAGAAGATGACTTTGCTGTTATAGACAATCCCACGTGGCTTTCTAAGGCTTTTCACTTCTCCTGGGGTCCTTTTAGGAAGAGGGCAATCATCCCACTGCTCCATCCCAGCTGAGGCAGGAGTGAAAGCTGGGGGTCTCCTTACTAAACAGGCATAACACTCAGAATCTCCCAGTGCTATCTGAATTTCCTGCCTCTGCCCAAGCCCATGTTTGAGGAGGGATGGCAAAGGGCGCAGTGCTCATCTTTGAGAAATAAACCTTATCTAATCTTTTTTCCCTTCTGCTCCAATTCTCTCACTCTCTGCTTCAGCCAGGAAAATTACATTTGGTTTAAGAAAAAGGAAACTTCGCTTAGCATATTTTCTACACCCAGGCCCTTTAAGAGGCTGGGGTTTCTTTAATTTAGCTATAACATTCCTAACTGAGGCACTAGATGTCTCCTAGCTTAGATAGGAAGGGATAAGGAGCAACAGCAACCACATGAGTTAACATCTCAAACACTCCCATCCTAACATTAACTTTTTGAATGGGCCTAGAGGAGTTTGTCTATTTCTTTCCTTTCCCAGACCCTGTCAAGTGGATCTTGGTGATCTTGGCCTTAGCAACTAGAGGCCTTATTTTTTTCATCTAGGAAGCATTGGCAGGCCCACATTAATAGCTAAAATATTGAAATTGTTCCACACTGGTCAGTAAAAAATAGTTATCCAAGACTCCAAAGAATTTGCCACTATTACCTTGTCAGCCCTGGTCTTTCCTCAGCAACCCCCTGACTCTCCTAAGAAATAAAACCAGGTGTATTATGAAGGGCTGCAAGATTCCTGCTCCAACACTTGAAACAGTGCCCATTCTTTTTTTTATTTAAAGATACTTACATTACATAAATGTAACATAAAAAAAGTAGGGGATTCCCAAATACCCCACCTCCTTCCCTCCCACACTTTTCCACATTAACAGCATCCTTCATTAGTGTGGTACATTTGTTACAATTGATGAACACATATTGGATCATTACCACTAAATGTGGATTATAGCTTGCATTATAGTTTAAACTCTTTCCCTCATACTTTTTTTTATTTCTCTCCCACTCCCCCCCACCCCAGTTGTCTGTGCTCTCTGTCCATTTGCTGTGTGTTCTTCTTTGTCTGCTTCTGTTGCTATCAGCGGCACAGGAGTCTGTTTCTTTTTGTTGCGTCATCTTGCTGTGTCAGCTCTCCGTGTGTGCAGCACCATTCCTGAGCAGGCTGATTTCTTTCGCACCGGGTGGCTCTCCTTATGAGGTGCACTCCTTGCCTGTGGGGCTCCCCTACACAGGAGACACCCCTGCATGACAGGGCACTCCGTGCATGCATCAGCACTGCACGTGGGCCACCTCTACATGGGTCAAGGAGGCCTGGGGTTTGAACCACGGACCCCCCATATGGTAGACAGATGCCCTATCCACTGGGCCAAGTCTGCTTCCCACTTTGTACGTTATGACAAGATAAATAATGGCCTGTATCCATCACTGCAACGTCATTCAGGACAATTCCAACATCCCAAAAATGCCACAATATTACACTTATTTTTTTTTAAATACTTAGGTTACATAAATTTTACATAAAAAATATAGGGGATTCCCTTTTACCCTGCTTCCCACACCCCCCACATTTTCTCACATTAACAACATCCTTCATTTGTGTGGTACGTTCATTGCAATTGATGAACATGTTTTGGAGCATTGTCACTAAACATGAATTAAAGTTTACATGTACTTTACACTCTCTCCCACCCAATTCTGTAGATTATGGCAAGAGATATAATGGCCTGTATCTGTCATTGCAATGTCACTCAGGACAATTCCCAAGTCCTGAAAATACCCATGTATAACTCCTTTTTCCCTCTCCCTGCCATCAGAACCTCCAGTGGCTACTGCCTCTACATCACTGATATAATTTCTTCAACTGCTAGAATTACAATAAGTCTATAGTACAATAGCAGTAAGTTTACTTTAGTCCATACTTTATTCCTCAATCCTGCTGACTCTGGGATGGCGATGTCCACTTATTAGGGCCAATGTATGGGACTCTCTTGTTTGCAGTTGTAGACTCTCTTGGTTCCTTGGTATGGTAATTGTCCATCATCACCTCCTCGCTAGTTGTCCTGGGTGAGACCAATGAAGTGGAGAGTAGGTATTGCAACCCCATTGAGATTTGAGGCCCAGTTTGCACATGAACAGCCCAAAGATTTAAGTCTCTTAGACATACACCTACCAACCCTAGTACCAATTATAGGCTCAAATAGAAGAACAGAAGAGCCATGTGTAGGGAAACCACAACTGAGTCCAATTCTGTCACCCTGGGGAGCATAAATTCCAAAGTAGTGCCCACTGGCAAAGCACCAAACTCCTGAGCTATCTGCCCTAAATAGCATCTGGATGTCTCCAGAGCCCTCAGGAGCCCCACTATTTGGGGTAGTATCTACTTTGGCAGTCAATGAGATCCTGTTGAGACATGCATAATTGTAACCTCTGGAATGAACTTCTGACTCATTTTGAATTCTCTTATCCATATAAACTCATTTGTCTTTACCTTTTCCCCCTTTTGGTCAAGGTCTTTTTCCAGTTTCATTGCTACTTGGTGCTTAGCAGTCATCCCTCAGTGCCAGGGAGGCTTATCCCACTGGTCATGTCCCATGCTGGGGGGAAGGTAAAGCATTTATATGCTGAGTTCAGCTTAGAGAGAGCTAGTGTCCATTCTTAATGGTCAGTCCCTAGGCCTTACCAGTGGTAGAATATTTTCTATTTCACTCCTAGCTATTTCCTTGAGTATTAGAGAAGGCAGAGTCTGGATGAGTGCTCCTCAGGTAATTCTGGCACTTAGAGATACATCACCATCCCTTGAGAAGTGTGGTCTTGTCCTGTGAGTTTCTGTGTGGCTGCTGGAGGGGAACCACTAATAATGAAACTAGAGAACCCAGTTTAGATATTGTGACTGGTTCTAATTTAAAAGGCACAGGAGTTGGAGTCAAAAGAACTTAAATATAGCTTGAGTTCACACTAATCATTGGTCTTGTGACTGAGCAAACAGCTTAACCTGTGCATGTCCTTATCTCTGTAAGAGGTGGTAATAACTCCTTTATTTTAAGGAACAAATATAAATGTCCAAAGAATGTAATGACTTTCTGTCATCCTTCCTTTCTAAATAATTCTATCCAACAATAATTAGATAGACAAAGCAGAAGTGCAGTGAACACAGAAAGGGAGTGGGGGATGGGTTCAGTCCTATTCAGGGTGTCAGAGCCTGAATCAGTAAGGTAGGCAATCTAGTGACCGGCATAAGGTGAAATGGTATTCTAGCAGATGATGGCCATGGTCCACTGAAGGTTTTGGAAATGTATATTTGCCTAGGAATGGGAGGAGGGAGGTGGTGATTATATTAGGGGGATTGACCAAAAAAACTATATGAGCAAATTATTGTACACTAGATAAACTAGATAAACAAATTATTATACACAGTATGGTACCCATGTATGGGTGTGTATAATATCCAAACAATGGAATATTACTTGGTGAAAAAAAGAAATGTGCTATCATGTTATGAAAAGACATGGAAGAACCTTAAATGAAGTAAAAAAAAAAAGCCAGTCTGAAAAAGCTATATACTGTATGTTTCCAATTATATGACATTCTGGAAAAAGCAAAACTATAGAGATAATTAAAAGATCAGTGGTTGCCAGAAAAGAGGAGAAGGGAATTTGTAAGGCAGCTGTGTCACAACAACTGTACAACACAAAGTGAACCTTAATGTTAACTAAAGTTAATAATGTGTCAATATTGGCTCATTAATTCTAGCAAATGCATCACACTAATGCAAGATGTTAATAATAGGAGAAACCAGAGTGGGGGTGGGGTCGGTACATGGGAACTTTCTGTACTTTCTATGCAATTTTTCTATAAACATAAAACTGCTCTAAAAGTCTATTATAAAAATATTTTGAAGACAATGGGAGCCAGCATTGTCACTGTTAGAGAAAGAAGTTACAAATATGGAAAGGGACAAAACTAGAATAAATCTCGTGATGTTAGATTAGAATTGGAGGCATTAGTAATAGCCCATTTTCTGAATTATTGATAGATATAGAAGTAAATACATATAAATATGTGGTGTATATTCTCCCACACAGAGAGACACATACAAACACACATTCCCTATTCAATTCCCTCAAAGAGCAAGGACACCCCAATAACAATGAGCACACCTAATGCTCAGTTCTTGGTTTCTTAATACCATTCTCCATTAAAAGGAACCAGGGTCCCTTGGAGAAAAAGATGGGACAGAGAAAGCCCAAGACAGTCCTGGAATATTGTACTTTGTCAAGAAAAAATTGTAAGGGTTAAAAAATCAAAGATATGTTAAAAGTATAAAGAGGGAAGCGGACTTGGCCCAGTGGTTAGGGCATCCGCCTACCACATGGGAGGTCCGCAGTTCAAACCCCAGGCATCCTTGACCCGTGTGGAGCTGGCCAACACGCAGTGCTGATGCATGCAAGGAGTGCCCTGCCATGCAGGGGTGTCCCCCGCGTAGGGGAGCCCCACGCACAAGGAATGCGCCTAGTAAGGAGAGCCACCCAGCACGAAAGAAAGTTCAGTCTGCCTAGGAATGGCGCCGCACACATGGAGAGCTGATGCAACAAGATGACGCAACAAAAAGAAACCCAGATTCCCGTGCTGCTGACAACAACAGAAGCAGACAAAAACAAGAACAAGCAGCAAACTTACACAGAAAACAGACAACTGGAATGGGGAGAAGGGGAGAGAAAGAAATAAAAATAAATCTTTAAAAAAAAAGTATAAAGAGGCACTAGAAGGAGTCCCACTGGCAGCCAAAACGGGGTCAATTTAGGCATCAAAATAAACAATGATAGTAACAGATTATAATTCCTTCAATAAAATAGGGATCCATGAGTTCATATTGATAAAAATAAATAAATGTAAAAGCAAGAGAGTTTTTCTGACAATAGGATACCAAATAATAATGTAGAAGAAATAGCAGAACAAGAAAATCATTTGGCAACCATAATTAATTGTTAATTAAACATCATTAATTAATTCAACATAAATAAACATCAATTGATGCTAAAATGGTGGGTGAAATGTGATAAGGAATGAAATATTTACAAACCCTCAAAGCACTTCCCATATAGCACATCTATTAAAAGGGATAAAGAAAATGTCTACAGTCGCAAAACTAGACAATACCACTTCTGAGAGTTTGAAGCTTTTTGTGGATTCTAGAAAAGATTATGTTCTTGAAGTTAATCCATTCCTCTTGGTGTGGGGCCCTTTGATTGGATTGGATTCATTCAGTGGGAAACTTTGATTGGATTGTTTCAGTGAGGCATGACCCAGGCTGGATCTTGGACCTCTTTCTGAAGTCCCTTATAAACAGAGGACTAAAAGCAGAGACACAAGGGAAAAAAGAGACAGGGACAGAGACACCACAAAAGGCTGGAATCAGTGGAGCACAGAGGCACAGAAAGAAGTCCCTGGGAGGCTGAGAGAGAAGCCTGGAGGAGAGGGGAGAGATAAGACATATGCATGATGGTCCACAGCTGAGCTCAGGGAGAGGGCTTTCCTTGATACCTTAATTTGGGTAGAGTGGCCATTATGTCCTGCCATATGCCTGATCATCCACAGCTGAGCTTGGAGAGAAAGCATCTTTAGATGATGCCGCCATTGTCTGATCACCCACAGCCGAACTTTGGTGAGACAGTGTCTCTGATGGCGCCTTGATTTGAACATTTTCACAGCCTCAGAACTGTAAGCTTTTAACTAATAAATTTCCATTTAAAAAGTCAGCCCTTGTCTGGTATATTGCTACCAGCAGCTTTTAGCAAATTAAAACATCATAACGATCAAGTGATTGAAGTTAGCATCATGGAAAAAGAACAAAGGGAAATTATCTAACACCTGATAGGATGCAATGAAATGAACACAAAATTACATCTGTGATAGTCTTACCAAAAATACACAAATTTAATTTTTCATAAATAAGCTTCAGACAAACCAAATTTGAGGGACACTCTAAAATAAATCTGCTTGTAATCTTCAACAGTGTCAAGGTCAGGGAAGACTGAGAAAAAGTTCCAAATTAAGAAAGACTAAAAAAAAACCTCAACTATATGTAATGCATGATTCTGCACTAGATCTTTTTGCTATAAAGGACATTAGATGGAAAATTGGCAAAATTTCAAATGGGATCAGAGAATTATATGGGAGAAATATATCAGTGTCAACTTCCTGATTTTGATGATTGTATTGTAGTTATGTAGAAGGATGTATTTTTGTAGGTTATATACACTTAAATTATTTTAGGGTGGTGAAGCATCATGTCACCACTTATTCTAAAAGTGTTCAAGGAAAAGTCCTTCCTTAATTCTTCTTAAAGTTTTTCTATAAGTTTGAAATTCTTTTAAATTAAAAAAAATAAATAAGTAAAAAAAAGAGAAATAAACCCAAAGCATAAGCAGTGAAAGAAAAAAATAGGTAAATGGGACCCCCTCAAAATTAAAAGCATCTGTGCTTCAAAGGATTCTTTCAAGAAGGTGAAAAGACAGCCTACGCAGTGGGAGAAATTATTTGGAAACCACATATTGGATAAGGGTTCAATTTCCATGTTATATGAAGAGATTATACAACTCAACAATAAAAAGACAAGCAACCCAATTAAAAGATTAGCAAAAGATATAAATGGATATTTTTCCAAAGAGGAAATACAAATAGCCCAAAAGCACATGAAAAGATGTTCAACATCATTTGCTATTAGGAAAATGCAAATTAAAACTACAATGAAATATCATTTCATACCTTATAGAATAGTCACTATAAAAATTTAAAAAAAGAGAGACAGAAAACTACAAGTGCTGGAGATGATGTGGAGAAATAAGAACACTCCTTCACTGTTGGTGGGAATATAGAATGCTGCAGACTCTGTGGTAGACAGTTTGGTGGTTCCTCAGGAAGCTAAATATAGACCTGCCATCTGATCCAACAATCCCGCAACTAGGAATATATTCAGAAGAACTGAAAGAAAGGTCATGAACTGACATTTGCACACTGATGTTCATAACAGCATTATTCACAATTGGCAAAAGATGGAAACAGTTCAAATGTCCATCAACTGATGAAAGGATAAATATCGTATATGTATCTATGATGGAATACTATTCAGCTGTAAGAAGAAATAAAACTGGGACGCATATGAAAACATGAATGAAACTTGAGGTCATTACATTGAATGAAATAAGCCAAACACAAAAGGACAAATATTGTATAGTCTTACTAATATGAAGTAAATATGATGAGTAAACTCGTGGAGTTAAAATCTAGAGTACAGATTACCAGGAGATAGGATGAAGGTTGAGAAAGGGGAGCTGATGCGTAATGCATGTAGAATTTTTAATAAGGTTGATTGTAAATGTGCGGAAATAGAGTTGATGGTAACACATTATAGTGAGTATAACTAACACTGTTGATTTATAACTGTGATTGTGGCTGAAAGGGGTAGTCTGGTGATGTAAATGTCAATTGAAAGAAATCCAGAGGATAACCTAGGGACTGCATAACATAGTGAACTAGGCAGTGGATGAAGATTGTAGTTAATAGTCCAAATACAAGAATGTACTTCCATCAATTAGAACAAATGTAGGTCACTATTACAAGGTATAAATAATACGGTGATACATAGGAAAAACACAATTAATGCAACTTTTGGACTATAGTTAACAGTAATATTGTAAGATTCTTCCATCAATGGCAATGAAGGTATTTTATCAGTGCAAGAGGGAGATATAAGGGGCTATGGGATTTTTGCTAATGGAGTAAGGAAAATGTTCTAAAATTGACTGAGATGATGACAGCACAACTCTGTGATGAAACTGAGAGCCACTGAGTGTACACTTTGGATCTATTGTACAAGGCATGGGGCTGCATAACAGTGAACCACGTGGTGGATGATGGACTATGGTCAACACTACAAATAGAATGTTCTGTCATGAACCATAACAAAAGTCTAGTACTAACACATGACAATAATAGGGTGGTTTATGGAAAAAATATACCAAATGTAAGCTATGGACTAGAGTTAGCAGTAGTATTTTGATGATGTTCTTAAATAACTTGTAACAAAGTTTCCACAAAAATGCAAGGTGTTGGTGGTAAGGTGATGTATGGAAATCTGTACATTATGCCAGATTGTTTTGTAAGCTCACAACTTCTCTAATAAAAAAATAAAATAAATTTTTAAAAGGAGAGAAAAAGAGGACTATAATGCTTTAAGTAATAGAAATACTCTCCACACAGAAGGATTGGGAAAAACTGGAACTGGACTTCAATTGCTTCCAAGCAACATGTGAGTGATGAACCATCTGTCTTATTGCTCTTTCAGGAGGGGAAGAGCCTCTTGAGCATATTGCCTTAACTAGAAATATTAAAAACAAAACAAACATTAAAACAAAATGTAGTCTAGAGGATCAAGGACAAAGAAAATAAGTTATTTGTACATCTACTGCATCACTGTATGATTTTAAGTGGTTCTAATGGACTTACCCAGTATCGTGCATTAGAAACAGAAAGCATGGAGATATATCTTTAAATCTAGAATATTGAAATGTACTCTAATAATGGTTCAAAGCAGTGTCACTGTTCTCAACCAGAAAGAAAATCAATTAAAAATGATTTTATTACTTTTTATTCCTTTACTGAAATAAAAGCAGCAAAACTAGTCATAATGGAGTTAATTACCTTTTCACTAGTGTACCAGCAGTGGCAATCTGACTTCTACTTACTCGTAGAACCCTTATGTCTGAAAGATTTCGTAATTACACACATAGCTTATGCAAGGCAAACCCCAACCCAATTCTCATATCTATTAGCACAAAAAAGAACTTCAAATTACTTTCCATGGTTGAATAGAGAAACTCCCTGAAAAATGCTGACCCAATTCTTTTTCTTCCCTAATGGTAAAGCAATTGAAACAGATCCAGTAGACTCAAGCCTGGTATTTTTGTCAAGAAGACAAGAAAGTAAATTAAAAAGTATAGTGTAGTGTAGTGTTAAGGGTTCAGACCCTAGAGCCAAGTTTCCTGCTTGCACACTGTGACCCTTCCACAATAAAGGTGTACAATCTTGGGGCAGTTCTTAACATCTCTGTTTTGGGCTTCTCATCTTTAAAATGGGGATGATAATACCACCTACCTTTTAGAGCTGGTAAAGGATTTTAATGATTTATTGTATGCAAAGTGCTTCAAACAGTAATTGACTCATGATAGGTGATGAAAAGTGTTGGTTATTATTTAAATTATTATTATTTAACACTTTCTATGTGGTAGAACAACTGATACCAAAACAGAGTCCTAAGACTATTTCTCTAGAGACACCAATAAAACAAACACTCTAAATTCTAATGAACTTTTCTAAGTTCTTTGAAAATGCTACATATCAGCTAACACAAATTCATTGTTTTCTATGAGAAATATAGCTAACTTGAGGGAGTGTGGAGAAACCTAAGGTCAACATATTTTAAATTTTGATGCAGAAAAATTTGAATAATTCATGTAGGAAATTATCATAAGATCCTTGTTAATATGTTTTATAAAGAACTTTTTCATTCATTTTTCCATTTGATCTTTATAGCAAGATAAGACAGGCAGAACAAGTGATAACATTCCTATTTTATACACGAGAAAACCTAGGTTAAAACAAATGTGAATTTCCCATGATCACATGAAACAGAGCTGGAATGTGACTTAGGGTTGTCTAATTTGAAACCAGATTCTAAATCTAAATTGAAGTTCTCTCAAGTGGAAAGTAGTGTATGTCATGAAGATTTGTTGGTCAGCAAATACCTTTGCATGGTTTTAAGTCTCTTCCTATATCCCTATACGTAGAAGATGCATTGTTTTCACACTAGAAGCTTTATTCATTCCTAGAGATACAAAATACATTTATCATTAGAAAGAAACAAACCAAAAATTACATTGAAGTTACTCAGGTTCTACCATACTTCATAGCCAAATATTCCAACGGATCCAGTAAAACCAAATTTTACTCAAAGCAGGTCAATTTCACCACCTTGAGTGATTTGTTCAGTTGTGTCAAAAGAAAGTCAAGTCAGTATAATAATAAAGTATGTTAGCTTGCCAGGACTGCTATGGTAAATATCACAAACAGTCTGGCTTACACAACAGGAATTTATTGTTTCACAGTTTTAGAGCCTTGAAGTCCAACATCAAGGTATTGGCAGGACTTAGTTTTCCTGGAGTCTGGAACATTCTGCAATCCTTCAGCAATCTCTCTCTACTTGCATCAGCTCCTCTGGTTTCCACTAACTTCTGTTTTTCCTGCTATCTGGCTTCTAGTGATTGTGTCAGAATTTCCTCTGTTTATAAAGACTCTAGTCATATGGATTAAGGCCCATACTGATTCAATTTGGCCTCATCTAAGTAGAATCTTTGAAGATCTTATTCACAAATGCACCCACTCCTGAATGAATTAAAACATCTTCAAAGGTTCTATTTACAAATTCATTTGCTCCCACAGTGTCTGGGGTTAGGATTTGAACATATCTTCCAGCCCCCAACAATATTATATCTATCATTAAGCTGATTTGTTTCAATCGTGCTGTGTGTTTCTAACTAATCTGATGAGCATCTGACTAGTTTAATCAATAAGGCCAGCAAAAAAAGGCTATTCCTTCTGTATATAAAGAAGAATCGCAATGGTCTAAGTTTCCTCGAGTACTTCAGCATTGCTGCCAGATAGTGGTGGAAACAATCATTTAAAATTCAACATCAGATATGCTCTCCCAGAACTATAAAACCTGAATAAGCTTTTGAGAGTGAGTGAAAATAATGAAGAAAGTTTTACTCTTCATTTTAACACAAGATTTCCCTCATAGAAATGTTGCCATTACTTTTTTTTTAAACTAAGAATGATCCTCAAGGTAAATGAATCTCTTTTCTATTTCAAAATAAAAACAAGATAGGGAACCAAGAAATCATAATGAAGAAGATAGGCATATTTGATTATATAAAAATTAAAATAATTTTGTAGAGAGAAAAACGCCAAAAATAATAGGTTTAAAAGAGCAGAAATCAAGAAAAATATTTACAACACACCTAACAGGTTAAGGACTATCTATAAGATGCAAAGAGTTCCTGCCAACTTAAATGAAAAAGGCACTTAGGGAAAAAATAGGCAGGGTATATGATGACTCAAGTAGAGGAAATTTAAATGACTAATAAACACATAAAAAGATGCTCAGTTTTACTAGCCATGAGGGAAATGCAAATTAAGGCTAAATTGAGATACTCTTTTTTCACCTGACAGACCAGCAAAAATTATGAAAATAGTAATAATATCTAGTGTGAATTGCTACACTAATTTTGGAAAGTGATTTGGAAATATTAATTAAAATTCTAAATCCATACCTTCTTTGTTCCAGAAATCTCACCTTTCTAGAAATAAAAGCATTAATACATCCATATGTATATGGTTATACTGATATAGCCTGTGCATTAAATCAAAATTATTTCCAAGAGTACCTAGTCTCCAAGATGGCCAGATAAGTAATATAGGCCCTACAGTCTTTGAATGTTCAGAAGGGATGTGAGACTGAGTGTGTATTCAGGGCTGCCTCCAGACAATGTGGAGCTATGCTAATCCAAACTGGCTTGGATGTGGAGAATATGTAACTCACCTGGAGGAAATAACCTATCTGATACTAAGATCTGAAGAACCTAACCAAAGGTCTGTTTACCATCACTGTTAGTCTTCCTAATCCTATATCCTCTGTATAAAAGGGTCTGGAAAAGGCTGTTCGGGGCTCGGTTTTTATTAGGACAAGAGTCTGCCGAGCCCGGCCGGTCGAAATAAACCAACTTCCTTCTCGGTATTCTCGTGTCCTGGTCTTCGAAACCACGCATACCCGAATTTCTCCACTACAATACTATTTATGTACTATACTGTACTATTACTTACACTGTATAATTTTCCTATTGCTATTTAAATTACCAAAACCTTAACGGTTTAGAACAACATAAATTTATTCTCACAATTCTGAAAGTGAAAAGTTCTAAAATCAGGATGTCAGCAGGGCTTCATTCCTTCGGGACGCACGAGGGGACAATCACTTTCCTTGGCTTTTCCAGCTTCTCATGGCCACCTGCCTTCTTTGCCTCATATCCCCTTTCTTGCATCACTCTGATCTTTGCTTCTGTTGTCACATCTCTCTAACTCTGACCATACTGCGCCCCTTCAATAAAGCCCAGGTGATTACATTGGGCCCACACAGTAATCCATATAATCTTCCCATTTTAAGATCCTTAACTTCATCACATCTGCAAAGTCTCATTTACCATGTATGCTACCATATTCACAGGTTCTGGGGACTACAATTAGGATGTGGAAATATTTGAGGCCCCCATATTCTGCCTAATTACTCATGTGTGTATGTGTGTGTATACAAGTCCAAACTGACGTAGGAGAAATCAGCTCTCCATGAAAATAAATTAAACCTAGATCCCTACCATATGCCATAACCAAAAATAAGAGCTTGAATACTTCATAGATTAAATGCAGAAACTACAACTCTAAAACTGTTGGGATAAAAAATAAGAAAATACCCTAATAAAACTTTGTTTCAAGAAATATTCCTTAAAATAGACACAAAATGACCCAGCATTGGAGCTACAGAGAATATATCTTCGAGAAACCCTGACACGTGTACAAGGGGACATTTACCATTATTTTATTACAGTAAGCTGTAAACAAAAATGTTAAGTTACCTAAATATCCATTAATATAGTGATGAGTCAATCAAATGTATCATAAGATGAAATATTCTATAGCAATTAAATGGGGGGAAAAAAAATTTGTATGACCAGTCTCTCAAAACAATGCTGAGTGAAAAATATCGCTTCATTCTTCTGCTCAAAACCTGAGAATGACTCCCCATTCCACTCAAAACGACCCCTGAAAACTCTGCCGTGGCACAGAGGCCTTACGCAGTCTGCTCTGGCCTCGTTTGCTATTTGTCCACTTCAACCACACGATCCTCCTGGCTGCCCCCAGCAATGCCAGGTTTATCTCCCATCTTAGTGCTTTTTAACTGGCTATTTCTTCTGCATGAACTATTCCCCACCCCCCCACCCCCAATTCCCTCGTCTTCTCTGCTCAAGGCCTCCTAATCAATGGGGCCTCTCATAATCATTCAAATTTAAATTGCAAATCCACTCACCTTCATCCCCACTCCTCCCTGTTCCCTATTCCACTTTTCATATTTTCCATAGCACTTATCACTTTCTAACATATGCTACAATATACTCTTTAATTGTGTTAATTGTTTATTGTATGCATCCCCTGGCTCTAGTAGAAGCTCGGTGAGGGCTGAGAACTTTGTTTTGTCTACCTATGTATCCCAAGGGCTAGAAAGTGGCCTGACTCAGAAGTGTGCAATAAGTATCTATTAAATGAATGAATGCAAAGATAATTATTGTAGCATTTTTGTAGTGACAAAAAGGGGGGAAAAAACTCTGAATACTAACAGTAGGGAAGTAGTAGAATAAATTCCTTATTATGGAGTGTTATACAGTTATTTCAAAAGGCATGAATTCACTATATTTTCTGCCAATTGCAAAGATGGTCACAATAAAGTGATGGAATATGTATCAAGCTGCTTTTATTAGTTACCTTGAGGAGGAGAAGAGAAAAATAAATGAAAAAAAAAAACAAAATACAAAGAAAACTCATGGTATAATTTTAACTAAAAGTATACACTACAAAGGTATTTCTATATTATTACTGCATATGTAAAATTTAAAATGTATGTGACTGATGACTAGAAACTAACGAGATATACAAATATTTTTAGGTTTCTGTTGGCAGTTTTTGTCTCAGATTTCTTATTGTTTTAATAGTTTTTGTAATAAAGCAACATTTTTAAAAGAAAGAACATACATAAACCTTGACCTTTTATATTTTCACGAAGGGGTCCTAAAATAAAGCATTTTTGCTGAATTTTGAAGTAGAAAAGACTTCCCGGTTAATGAATATTTTTCCATATACAAACACATTCAGTCCTAGAACATGTCTCATTCAGTCTATCCTTGGCATTATTAAAGAAATTAATATTTCCCAAAATAAATGTCTAATAGGCAGGGCAAATCTGCCACTTGAACTGGGTATTGATAACAATAAATGCGATTGCTGTTTTCCACTCAACAATAGTATTACGGTATTTTACACAAGCAGGATGCTTTATAACTATTTTCAAGTTGTTTTCATGTGATTCTTCCTTATGGTCCTTGAAAAATAAGTCTTATGACACTGGTGGAAAAGTATTCTTAGACTTTTTATAAATTAAAAAGAGAGTTGAAATTGGAATGACTACCCAAGGTCACTCAGCTAATTCAGGAGCAGCAGGGCCCAGTATCCTGACTTCTACTTCAGTGTTCTTCCTTTGTTGTCTACAAAAATAGGGCAGTTACATTCTTACGGCAGCTTTAAAATGTACTAATGAAATATTTTATCAAGGCTCTCCTGTCTTCAGCTGAGGTGATCACTCACCATTTTCTTTTCCTTTGGGATAGAAGAAAGATTGGATTTTACAACCACCAGATCATAGTCCTCTCCCAA
Organism: Dasypus novemcinctus; assembly: GCF_030445035.2. Classification (NCBI taxonomy): domain Eukaryota; kingdom Metazoa; phylum Chordata; class Mammalia; order Cingulata; family Dasypodidae; genus Dasypus; species Dasypus novemcinctus. Next base: position 32,051,377 of record NC_080676.1, on the reverse strand, counting down.
GAGCCACCAGTGGGAATAAAGATCAGGTGATTTAAAATGGCAAGCGCATCACTGCCTCTCACTCATAACCACCAAGAGAAAGAAAGTTGATGGAAGACTAAATAAAATAAGATAGGCTGATAACACAATAACTGGGTCAAAATTAGTTCTTACGGTTCTTTTGAATAATTGTCACCAACGTGTGTTTAAAATGCCCATCTGCTTTTCATTTATTTTTGAGTTGAAAGGAAAAAATATAAATGCAAGTTTTTCCTATATTTTTTCAGAGGAACCTTACAAAGAGAACAGGTAACTAAGAAAGGCTAGGCATAACTACGAGGAAAACAAAAAAAGAAAGAAAGAAATGTGATTGGAAAAGTTTTACAATAGCATTGTCTTTGGTAAAAAAGCTGATCCACCTAACCTAGTGCTTTTTGTTACTTCTGCCTTTAATCACATGCTAATTCTTTATACTTTCTTTCATTATCCACTGGTGAAGAGCAGCTTGCATTTGTAACATGGGTGACGTTGTAGGGTCATCATCTGTGGCCACATGAGGAATGAAGAAAGCTTCTTGTATAGAAACTTCATTCTCCATTGGCTTCATTGCTACTCCCTGTTCCTGCACCCAGAAGCTAAGGGGAAGAGATGTAACAGAGAAACTAGGACAGATGAGAAGAGTCTCCGGTTCCAGAAGGGCGGGTGCCGATGGGTGCCCATGTTTCTCTTGTACTGAAAGAACTCTTGTAATCCTACACTGAGACAAATACATTGCCCAAAGCACATGGCTGATTTCTTAAACTTTTGACAGTTCCATCACATTTCCCATAGCACTCCACTCCCACCATAAACAAAAGACAGTTTTCCTTCTGAAACGTTAGGTTAGGAGAGTTTGTGCTAAATCTATGGAAGAAAGACATGTGGCAGCAAGAGAACTGGGAGCTCCAGCAAACCAAGAATGATGAAGTGTCAGATTCTAGCCCTAAGAAAATTTCATATAAAAAATTCCTATCAAACTTAGACTTTTCAACATGACTGAAAAATTGTACTTGCCTGTTAACCCATCTCCGTGCTATACATACACACGCAGAGTCTGAAGAGTTGGAGTTTTAGTGGAGTTGGTTTGTTCTATTTTTGCTTTCATTTTATATCAAGAGCTGGAAATTCAGAACACCTTTAAGCTACCCCTTACCTTTCTGTGGATAAGATATTTAGATAAATGTATTGTAAATATGATGCAAATATCTTCAGTGACCATGAAAAATAAAATTTTTGTATTCTTGGGGTATATTCTGGTAGTGGTAAGTGTTTTCACATAATATGACCTAAAATTCTCAAAGCAGCAATTAACTGAGTAAAGTAGGACATCCTGTAAAAGTAGCTCCCGCTATAAATTGTTCGGGCAATTATTATGAAAAAAAACAAAATAAAAATTTAATAAGATCAAGAAGATAATGTTACTTCTTTGGAAAAGGCACACATGAAAATGCATGTGCTGGGCTGGGGGGTTGCAGGGCCCAGCTCCAGCCCCAGCCCCCAGCTGGCTCTGCCTGGCTGTCCCCACAGGCAAGATGCTTTTCTTACTCGAATTTTGGTTTCTTGGTTTTTACAATGAGAAAATAACCAGATAACTCCTGGGACTGTTGTGAGATAAAATTAAAATCAAGTTTAGTTAAGAGTGTTTACACATTTATAAATCATTGTGCAATGTTAGTTAATAATAAAATTATCGAAGACAAAAGCCATTCTTGAGATATGCAGATTACTTCATTCAGGATAGGAAAATTAAATAAAGGATCAAGAACTGTTATTAGAAGACATGTATTTATCATATAATCTTTTATAAAAAATTAAAACAAAGCATTCTGTTTAGTAAACTTGAGTATTTCAAAGAGCACAGTTATAACAATGATAACAATGGTAATAATAATAATATACCTAGCATATACAAGCTAACTTACAATTTAAAAACTCATTTAAATTTCCCCACATGGATATTAATATTCCAGTTTGATAATTTAAAAAAACTATGTTATCTGCATAGCCCATCCAGTCTCCTGACTATTGTTCTTATGCCATTTAGCAAGCAGATTTGCTAATAAATATAGATGCTTCTATAATTTTTCAAGAAAAAAACAACTTACGAACTTGATGAGAATTATATTAAAATCTTAAAGAAAAAAATTTAGTTTTTAAAAAATTGTATTCAACATCATTAGCCAGCAGAGAAATGCAAATGAAAATCAAGATGAGTATCACTACATACCTATCAAAATATCTAAAATGAAAAAATAGTGATAACACCAAATACTGACAAAGATGCAGAGAAACTGACCCATCCATACATTGCTGGAGGGAATATAAAATGTAAAACTCTGAAAATTAGTTTGGCAGTTCCTTTCAAAACTAAAAGATAATTTACTACATGACCTAGCACATAGTATGGACATTTATCCCAGAAAAATATTGGGCATTCATCCCAGGAAAAAAATGAAGAATTATTTTCATATAGGAGCTTGTACATGAATAATTATATCACCTTTATTCATAATTGCCCAAAACTGGAAACTACACAGATGTCCTTCAAAGGGTAAACAGTTCAATAAACTGTGGTACATCCATTCCACGGAATGCTAGTCAATAATAAAGACGAAAAAACTATTGATACACACAACACAGGGTTACACATCTCACAAATTATGCATGTGTAACTGGTGAAATCTGAAAAAGCTCTAAGAATTGGGCCAAATGTCAAATATTTAGTTTTGATATTAAACTTTGGTAGTGTGGGGTATAGGCATTGAGGCTTGGAAAAGGCTTATGTAGCACTCCTTTATACATTTCTTTGTAACCTCCTGTGAATCTATAATTAATTCAATTTAAAAGTTAAAAAAAAAAACCTTTCATTTAAAAAATATGAATGTGAACTTTGTCCCTATGGGAAAGTAGACCCTATTTTGAATAAAGTCTTCATTCTGTAGTTTCTTTACTAAGCATGCATTATCACTTTAAGACCAATATTTTGTCCATTTCATTTGTGAACAATTTATTTCCCAAACAATAAAAGTTTGTGTATTGAAATAAAATTATCAGGAGGAAAACTTACACGTATAAAGACTGTGTACAGGTTTGTGAAATGTAGCTACACAAAAGAAATCAAGACTAATGAAAAAAATGGTCATTCTACTCATACAAATAATTTGATTCTATTATTTTAATAGTTTATGGCCCCCTTTAAGTGAAATAAGCTTTGAGATTAGATATGTCACAGACCATTCCACAACCAGACATCTTTATCGACTGGGTTGGTGCCCTTTCAATACCAAATTGATGAGCAATCATGGCAGACAATCTTATTAAGGTAGTTTGCATATTTATGAAGGCCCTGTAGTTTAATAAACTGTTATAGGGCAATGAAAGTTTATGAAGATCACTAGAAATGTCAGAATTATACTCCAAAGACACAATAAAATTTAGTAATTCTCATTTACACCCCAATCTATCTAAAATATAAAAACCTGTAGTTGTTTTATTAGCCCTGTCTTACTCATAACAAAATCCAATTTTCTTATGTAGTGTTCTGTTTACCTAATATTTACTTGACCGCATTTGAAATCCTGCCATAGGCTTAGGTGTATGCAATAAATTTAAGGGATTTAGGTTTAATTTCATGCAAGTTGACTTCTACTCTTTTTAGCTGTGCACATGAAAGTCAGTGGCTAGTTAGGCAGAGAAAAGGGGAATGGTAGCTAAGATTATAAATAATACTCCAAAACAATAATACTACAACAACTCCACCACTAAAGCCAAAATATTATACTACCACACTGCAGTTTGAAACTAAATAATGAATCAGATCCTCTTGTTTTAGGCAGGGTATTTATCAGCTTAGAATTTATCCCTATAGTGATGATTATTAGTATTGCTTTAACTAGAATTATAATTAAGCTTTCATGCACTATTTCAACCAAAAGTAGTTGATATGTTTATAATGATAAGAACAGACTTTAAAAAGCAAGATTCTATAAGTTACTTGTTGGGATCCAGTTAGAGCCTGGCCCTTTTTCTTTCGGTGGTTGCATTCTCCAATATTCCCCCATTGATGAGTCTGATAGTCTCCTCCTGTGGAGCACGGAACGTGGAACAACCTGGCACAATTTTCATGGCTAGCTAAGAAAGGATGGAAAAAATACACGCACATACACACATCTCTGCCCATCACAGGATATACAGTTATTAAAAGAGTTCTGCAAAAATCAGAGACAAAATGTTTCTAAAATGTATTTGTTGTCATTTTATGTAACTCAAAAACATGGAGATGATCTTTGGGAAAATCATAGTTAAAATTAAAGTTTCCTCTGACTAACCAACAAGATTAAATGGACACAGTTTAGGATTTTTAAAATTTAACTACTAAATATTTTTCCTAAAGGGATTCTCTATATAGATGCATCCAGAACTATTTAGACTTGTATACAAACTGTCTCAAACTTTATCTTTTCTACAGATTCATATCTCCAGTATATGGGTGATGTTTGAGAGAGCTAAGAGCAGAGAGAAAAAAAATTCAGGGTCTAAATCAAACTACAGAATAGACATTATATTTTGTGTCCTTCACTTTGGAAATAAAATGTCATTTTTCAGAAGATCCAGTTTAGAGTTAACAGTTATAGTAGAAGTGCTTCTCTTTCATGTCAAGCTTTCTTCCCTAGACCATATGACCATGACAAATTGGTCTTCCCAATACATCATTACAGGTGGAATATTAGTTTTTTTAACTTATTAAATATTTCCATGTTCTTTCTTCCTCTAGCATTTTAAATCAATTAGGCAAATTTTATACCTGATAAAGTTAAATACATTATAAGAGTAATAGTTTCTATTCAAATTCTATTTAAACAAGTTTGTCCTTTCAATTTCATAAAATCTTTTTAAAAGTCATTATTGTGACATCCATATAAACTACACAGGACCAATATTATTATTTCCATTTTATAGATGAAGAAACTGAGATGAGTAGAAATAAAGTGATTTCCCCAAATCACACAATTTATTAACAATAAAAGCTTAGCATACAGTTTCCTACTACCTTCATTATCCTTACTCACAGATAATCAAAGTTTATGAATACATTTTTAAAGTTTGCCCTAACGTGAAAAAAACTTTTTAGATTAAAACACAGAAATCCACAGCACACATCATTTATTTCCCTTTAAAACTTCACTTTGATAACCTTGTATGCTGTTATTACTGTCAGTAACTGCGATATAATCTTAAATTTATCTTTAATTAATTCAAAGTAGGAAATCTTTGAACAGACACCTTTTTAATGACTTTAATTGATTCCGTAGCCAATTATGCCTTATTTTTAGTCTCCCACAGAGCCCAATACTTAATAATCTTCCTTTTGTGCAACTTAACCATTTGCATGACTACTCTCTGACTTTTCTGAAAGTAAGTTTGTATACTCAGTCCTGGCTGGGGAGTTTAGATATATAGATACTGAGGGTATCACATCCACAAAGGTATCATTCACATACAGAAATGGTAGAGTTGAATGTTTATTAGGAAATGTTTTAAGAAGAGGACAGTGAAGTGGCTTGCTCCTTCAAAATCATTATGATTTGATCATTTTCCAGCAGATGGAAATGTCTTGCAAAACAGGTGGCTTTTTCTATTTCACACAAAGGTGTCTTATGAGCTAGCAGTGGTCCTGCAGAGATCAAATATCTATATAATTATTAACAAAACAAGACAACTATTTACAAAAATCTTTAAATTTCTCTAAAATGGAAACTTCCAAAACTAAAAGGAAAGGAATACAGGCAACAGATGTCACAAAGAGTTGGTTTCTTTAATCCTTAAAGAGCCTTTGTAAATACATAAGAAAGCCATTCATAAAAGAAAAACGTAACTGGAAAAATTCCAGGAAACATTATTTTAAAACACATGTGTGGTATGCATGATTAGTTTGGAAACTCACAGCTTCTCTAATAAAATAAATAAATAGATAAAAATAAAAATAAAGCACATGGAAGGAGTGACATCATCAGCATGGTGACAGAAGACATCCCCAGAAAAAAGTAAAAAATAAATTTTTAAAAAGACATTCCCTGAAAAACACCTCCCCAGAGATTCAGTGAATAAAAGGACAAACCCACTTGCTTAGAACTCTTGAGGACGGGTAGAGACTGGAGAAGAACTCCACAAATGCTGATGCAAAAAAAAGAAACATCGGGTAGGAAATTTCCATCCCATACACACCAGGCTGTTGCCGTTCTCCTCCCGCAGCCCTGCCCGGGTTGGGAGTGTGGGTAGCGGGCAAGGTCCCTCCCACTACCAACGCACCCTGGAGAGCCACTCACAGCCGCAAGGTAGAACACGTGTGGATCCAGGCCCAAGCACTCACGTCCACAGAGAGCCAGTGTTGGCAAAGGCTCTGGGTTCTGGGCTTCTAGGTTTTTGGCTCATGTCACATAAAAGAATTTGAGGACATATCATAGGGTAGGCAAGGGAGTAAAGAGTTCATTAAGAAATAAGAAAAGAGTGTACAGTCCTAGACACGGATGCAGGATGCAGCGTGCTGCACAGTGAGACCTGCACATGGGGACCCTAGGTTAGGCCTTTGAAAACCTTTGCCCCTCCCTCTTCATAATGTTGGGGAGGAGCCCCAGCTGTTTGCTGCTCCTGTTGGTTGCTTTACATCCCCGCCAGTTAGCTCTCAGGGGTCTCGCTGGCACGCGGTCTGCTGGCGGTGTTCTCTGCCGGGTCTCAGCAGCCTTCCCTGTTTCCTATACTAACCCACTGCACCAGGGCTGCACTCAAGCCTCCAAGTCGTGCTGTGTGCAACAGGACCTCAGGGGAAAATGAGAGACAGAGAGGACACTGTAGAACCGCTGCCCAGTGGTACGCTCACAATCCTCTTTTCATTGGCTGGGCAACGTAAATGCGAAGTGGACTTCTCTGGAGTGACCCCCGTTTCTGGATTGAACCCATCCGGCTCCCGGGGGTGGGATACCCTAATGGGGAAGAAAATGGAGGCATAAAAGGCTCACAGTATAAAAATTAAAAAGGGAGAAGTTAAACTGAACTGCTGGAAGACAGGAGAATTCCAGAACTGAAACTGTAAGGAAAATGGGAAACCAAGTAAGAAAAATTTAAACAAATCATAGGAAGTAGGGAGAATATACTGCACAAAAATAAACAGAAATTTTCAAGATTCCTGGAGAAGGAACTGAGGAAAGGAAGTTCTATCCTGGGTGTGAAACAATTGTCGAGTCCACTCAATTGGGAAAAAATAGTCTCCTCAGCAAATGGTGCTGAAAGAATTGGACGTCCATACGCAAAAGAATGAAAGAGGACCTTTATCTACACTATATATATAAAATTAACTCAAAATAGACCAAAACCTGTTTATTTAAAAGAACTAGGGCTATAAAGCTCTTAAAGAAAATTTAGGGAAACACCCTCTGTACATTGTGTTAGGCAATAGTTTCTGGTACTTTACACCCAAAGCACAAGCATTGAAAGAAAATAGAAATAAATGGGACCTCATCAAAATTAAAATCTTTTATATCGAAAGTTAGAAGACATCTACTCAATGGGAGAAAATACTTCAAAATTACATATCTCATAAAGGCTTACTATCCGGAATATATAAAGAAATCCTACAACTCAACAATAAAAAGACAACCCAATTAAAAAATGGGCAAGAGACTTGAATAGACATTTCTCCAAAGATGAAATACTAATCAATAAAAGCATGTGAAGATGTTTGACATCACTAGCTATTGGGGAAATTAAATCAAAACCACAATGAGATCATTTCACTCTCATTAAAATAGCTACTATTGAAAAAAAAAAAAAGAAAACTACAAGTGTAGGAGAGGATGTGGAGAAATAGGAAATTCATTCACTGCTGGTGGGAATGGAAAATGGCACAGCCCCTGTGAAAGACAGTTTGGCAGTTACCAGAATGCTAAGTATAAAATTATTACATGACCCAGCAATCCCACTTCTAGATATATACCCAGAAAAATTGAAAGCAGGGACTTGAACAGATATTTGCATAACAATGTTCATAGTAGCATTATTCACAACTGCCAAAAGATGGAAGCAGCCCAAGTGCCCACCCACACGTGACTGAATAAGCAAAATGTGGTATATACATATAATGGAATATTATTCAGCTGTGAAAATGAAGTTCTGATGCACATGACAACATGGATGAACCCTGAGGACATGTTAGGTGAAATAAGCCAGGCATAAAAGTACAAATATTGTATGATCTCACTGATAGGAACTAATTGTAATAACCAAACTTATAGAGTAAGAATCTAGAATAAAGTTACTAGGGGATAGGTTAGGGTAAAAAATGGAGAGTTGATGCTTAGTTTGTACAGATTTTCTAGTTACAGTGATTATAAATGTTTGGAAATGGATGGTGGTTATGGTAGCACATTATTGTATATGTAATTAACAGCACTGAATTATATATATGAATGTGGTTAAAAGTGAAAACTTTAGGTCATATAGGTTGCTAGAATAAAAATTCAAAAGATAAAACATGGGACTATATAGTACAGTGAACCTTATTGTAGACAATGAGCTATAGTTAATAGCATATGAATATTCTTTCATGAGTTATAACAAATGTATGATACTAACACAAGCTGTTAATAATAAGTTGATATATTGGAAAAAGACATACAATGCAATGTAATTGTGTGCATGGCTGGATGATAGTTAATAGTACTATTTTAATAATAGCTCATCAATTGTAACAAAAGTCTTAAAATAATGCAAACAATATGGAGGTTTGTAGGAATGCTGTATTTTTTTTACATGATTTCTGTAAACCTGAAACTTCTCTAATTAAAAAATAATAATTAATAGTAGGACACATTTCACCAGCCTGAATATTGGATTTTTTTAAAGAGGTAATCCATGTAAATTGTTTCACACAGTGCTTAGAACATAGAATCTCTTAATAAATGCTAGCTACTACTGTTTAAAAAAAATAGTACCATTATTTAAATTACACTTTAAAAAGTGTAAACTATAATCCATGCTTAGCGACAATGCTCCAAAATGTGTCCATCAATTGTAACAAATGTACCACACTAATGAAGGATATTGGTAATGTGGTAAAATGTATGAGGAGAGGAGAGCAGGGCATAGGGGAATCCCCCATATTTTTTATGTAATATTAAAGTAATCTAAGTATCTTTTTAAAAAAATAAAAAAGTATATTATAAAAAAATAAAATAAAAAGTGCTACCAGCAATTGTAACTAATGCTCCACACCAATACAAGGTGTTGGTGGTGGGCTGCTAAATGGGAGCCCTGTTACTTTATGCATGATTGCTCTGTAAACTAACACCTTTTTTAAAAAGCACATCGAAAATGTTAAACCTCTTTAGTATTCAAAGAAATGTTGCAATGCTGTGGTCAAATTACGGTATGCAAACATGTAGTAAGGCCATGGAAATATTCAAGATTCCTTGGCTTGGTCATCCCACACTTGGACCTATATAGTGTGGCAATTACTGTGGGGTAACTGACTAATCACCCATTCCTGACTCCTTTCTTCTGTGCCATCTTCTGACCGATCATGATAACATGTCACAGTCCTGGTCAAGGAGAATAAGAGTAAGTCTGCGGACTGCACATTTCATTCTTTCTTCTTCCTGCTTTAAATGAGAAGGATGTCATTGGAGCTTAGCATCCCTCTTCTGAACATAAGTGAAAGAACAAAAATATTATAGAGATTGGCCTTGAAGTCATTGAGCCACTGAATCAACACCAACAACCACCATACAAGCCCCAAACTTGCTAGACAGGAGGAGTGTTTGAGTCAATAATAGAGAAAAGAATAAGTCACTAGGAGAAAAACTCAATATGCTTAACCCTATTAATAACAGAATTTTTCTTTAAGAGAGGAAAAAGGAAGGCAAACAATTGCTTATGAGTTGGGAGATGTTTAAGGAAATTATGATGCAAACAAATCAGATTTGATGGATAAGTCTGAGGATCATTCATTACATATTTATGAATCCAATTTTTCACCTCTTCCTGAATTCACAACCTTTGCCATAAGACTTTATAGTTCCTTCCAATAAAGGGGCAAGCTTATTTTCCCACCCCTTGATTCTGAGTGCTTTGGCAAACGTGGCAGAATTCATCTTGGAAAATATTTCTACACTTGTGCTTGCCTTCACATTAGCTCCTCACCATCTCCATGAGAATAATTCCAGTCTGCTCTGCTGAAGGTTGAGATACATGGAAGGGAACCAAGTTTCCCCATTTTCCTAGCTGAAGCCATACTAGATTATCTGACAGCCAGGCAACATCTCCAGAATATGAGGGAGCCAGATAAGATCAGCTGAGCCCACCCCAGATAAGCTAAACTCTGTAGATTTAAGCAGTAAATAAAAGATTACTGTTGCATGTTATAAAAGGTTTAGTGGTTGTGTGTTAGACAGCATTATTGTGGCACTAGATAACGGATATAATGTAAAAAAATGTTTTGTTTAATATTTATTCACCTACTTAATATTCATTGACCATCTACACTATACAATGCATTATGTTTTCATATGTGAAAAAAGGCAGAGTACAGAATTGTATTACTATATGAGCATAAAGTTGTAAGCAATATGTATGTATATAGGAAAAAGCTTAGATGGGTGCTAAGGCTATATATTGTTTTTGTTTATTTGCTTGCACTTTCTTTTTTATATATTTAAAAAAATTTACTTTATTATTTATTTTTATTTCCCCCACACCCCCTCACCCCTGTTGTTTGGGCTTGCTGTCTGCTTTCTGCATCTGTTTGTTCTGTGCTCTTTTTTTTTTTTTAAGAGGCACTGGGAAACGATTCTGTGACCTTCCCTGTGAGAGGGAAGTGCTCAATAACTTGAGTCACCTCCACTCCTCATTCACCTTCTTTGAAAATGGTCTTTCGCATGCCGTGTATGCAAGCTCATGGGAGTAGATGTGTTCAGAGGGCTAAGGAATAAATGTGAATTGAAGGATGAGGAGAATAAATGACAAAAACAGTATAGAAGTACGTAAAGACACAAGAGTTGAAGAATACAAGAACATGTTTGTAGGCTTGAATGAAAGTCATGGAAAAGATGGAGCATTAGAAGATGTGAGAGAGGAGGAAAACTGCTGTGTAAAATCAGCAAGATGAGACAGGAGACAGTATTCTGATCATATGGGGGTCTTTTCTGGCAAGAAAAGAGGCCACCTTTCCCTCTAAACCAGAAGCAAAAGATGGGTGCCAGTTTACATGTTTTTAATTGTGGAAGGCCATGAAGGTAATAAAACTGCTGCTTGAAGGTCTCTATTTTCATAAGCTTCAATGCAGCTAAATTATCTACTAAGAATGAAGAGAGTGAAGTGGAAGGGGGAAAAGAGTTTGAAAGAAACACCGTAAGTCTGTGAAAGAAAGCTTAGTGTAGCTAACCCAGAGGTTTCCTGAACTGTGTTAAAATTTATTTATCCATCTCAAAGGAAAAGTTATGTTTGAGAAAAAATTTTAAAAGCACTTCGAATAGCAATGGAAAAAAACTATGTAAAATTAATGCCTTCATTATTATCTTCATTATTGGCACTTGTGAAAATTTTCCTTTTTAAAACTACTTTGTTAATTTATTTAGGGCTAAGCACAGATTCAATAAGACCTGGAAATTTAAGTATCAAGTATAAGGAATTAAAATGCAGACCAAAAAATGCTCAACTGAGAAAAAATTTTAAGTTATCTTCTTTCACTCACTTTACAAATATAACTTTAATTAGAACATTTTAACTGCTCCATTACTTGATGTGTTCTTTTTCCTATTTCTATTTTTGTTGCCTTAATAGTTTCTGCCCTAAACTACATTAAAAGATTCCATAGTTGCAAATTGTCTAGTAGCGCTTTGGGAATAAAATAACAAAGAATGGATCTAATTAGAAATATACATATTACAGATATAATCTTTGGGTCAAAACCTTGATTTTAACCCCACTTCCCCACTGCCACATTCTCTGTAGAGCTACAAAAGGGGTTATTTTTTAAATCTGAGAAAAGTTGATATTAATAATTCAAAACTAGTTTAAGTTTGATGATAAGGGAATTAAAAGTCTTAACTTTTGAAGAAAAGAATGGAAAGGCATCCAAGGTTATTGATATCCAAACTTTCCTTGACTTCACCAAGGCAAAGCATAACTTGTGGAAAGCAGTATGATTACTTCTATACTCACAAATAGCTGGATTCAAATTTTCGTAAGGATAAATGCTGTAACATTTTTTCCCCAGAGGCTCTTAATCTATTTGGGGTCATATTACCCCCCAAAATGTACATTTGTACACACACATTGAAATTTCGCCCTTCATTCTATAAATTTTATAGATCCTTTAAAACCCATCCATGAGCACTTATTGAAAACTTCTTCTAGATCCTGTTTTCAAAAGTTTGAATGGATTGACAAATCCTTAACCAAACAAACTGTATTTTTGTTAATTTTCTGTACTGTGTAAGCCTTATCTAGAGTATCATATATATTAAAATTGATATTTTAACTGAGGCACAAAGGTACAATAGATATTAGATCAAAATGCAGAATTTATAGAAGAAATTATGAAAACTAGCCACCAGACTCTTGAGCCACTCAGCCAGGTAAAAGAACTCTAAAGGAGAATCAAAGAAATAATTTTTGTAGAGGATATCTTAGGATAAAACCATATCTCAGCCCCAAACAATGCCCCCCTTGCTGCTACCCCTTCACCTCAGTCAGTAAGGAGGGGTGGAGGAACTTCAAGAAAATGCTTGTTGGAGAGCCCAGTATGTGTAATTTGTTACTGGGAACATAGTGGACTGGGACTTGACTCTTAATGTGGGAAATCTAAAGGAACTACTTTAGTGGGGGTTTCCAGAAGAATCACTGCTTACTGGAACTGGACTGTACTGCTAGCTTCTCTCATGTCCAGAAGGCAGGGAAAGACCCAGCAACAAAAAGGCGATGTTATGAAAGAATAACAAAGAGAGGGAACTTTTAGTATCTGCCAGAGCCTACTCACAACAGTACCAATTCAAGTGAGAACTTTATTATAGCTTTTACCCCTTTCTACCCCCTCACTCTTATCTCTATTATCCCTGCTAAGGATAATAAGAAGCTATTAGTTGAGAGGAAAGGTGAACAATAAAGAAAAGAAGAACCATGACACTGCCTCCCACTGAAATGGGTCTGCTGAAAGAAAGAAGATGGTTGACAAATCAATTATGAAATTTTGATTATTATAGAGGACTGAAGACTCTGATTTTTGGACTGAGACTGTCTGTAACTTAAATTGATTGTAAGATGATCTTTTACTTAAAAGTGAGCAGAAAAATCCACTGAATCTGTCCATGATTTCATCCTATTGCAGAGAAAACCTTTTCCACTACAAAATTTTAAAGAGGTCAGGGAATGAAGAAACAATGCTTCATTTTAACCAATTCTCACCAATAAAACTTGTTCAGTCCATATGTTTTAATAATGTGGGAATTTAACTGCATTTCAGAGGCTGAAAACACTTGGCATGAGGTCCTGATAGGGCTAGAAGATGAGTTTGTTTAACTGGCAAAATGATTTTACTTAATTTAATTTGAAAGTTGGAACCAAGAATGACAGCCTATGATGCTCCAGGATTCTGTTCTCCCACAGAATCTTTGAACAACTAGCATAACTGGAAAACAGTTAAAGGGTTGCAGTAAATGGGTGAGTGCCAAATCAAGAAAATGCAACTTAAAAACGGTTGGAAAAGCTTGTGGTGCCATTGCATGCCCCTTCCTTTTTCCCTATGTGGAGAGGTGTAGAGCAGGACTGCACACCCATTGTGGGTCCCTGACTCTCTTCCACAGGAAGCAGAATAACTAAACCCCTATGTGCATACTGTGGTGACCGCATATCAGTGAGAAGCTACTGGTCAGCAGCCTGAAATACTGAAGCAGGACACTCATCATGGCTTATCCTCCCAGAACTTGCCCTGCAGGAAGAAGCAATTTGTGGACAGCTAAAGCAGTGAAAGAAACAATTAAGGTAAAGCAGCCCAGGGAAAATTATTACCTGCTTAAAGACAAACAATAGGGGAGCAGGTGTAGCTCAGTGGCTGAGGGCCTGCTTTGCATATATGAGGAACTAGTTTCAAACTGCAGTATTTCCTTTAAAAAAAAAAAAAAGAAAAATAGAGCACCTGTGAAGGGGAAAAAGTCTATGTCATAGGGAGTGGAGGAGACAATCATAGTCCTATAAATGGGGGAAATCCTAAGACCACAAGTGAGCAGAAGCCAAGGATGAGAGGCAGACACAGAAAATACAGAGTGGACATTGCACTTCACTTTCACCTCAGGCTGATCTTCTTTACTGGATGGCTAAACACATAAGGAGAGTACCAGCCAACACAAAGCCAATTTGCAAAGTCTGTGAAAGGTGTTCTTGCATTGGTTTTGTTGGTTTTCATTAGTTTCTGAAACTCAAGGAAATCTCTCTTATATTATATGCTGGATACAAACTTAAGAAACAGATCTCAGGGACTCAACACTAGAATTAACATGTTAAAAAGAAGAGAGTGCAACAAAAGATTAGAAGGTAAATAAAGAAATAGGAAAGAAGGAAGAAGATAAAAATTCAGAAAACATCAATGAAAAGACAAGACTTTGGACACACCAGACCAAGACTTTTTAAAAAAGATTTATTTATTTATTTATTTATTTCCCCCTTCCCCCAGGCTCATTGTCTGCTCTCTGTGTCCATTCACACTGTATGTTCTTCTGTGTCTGCTTGTCTTCTATTTAGGCAGCACTGGGAACCAATCCTGGGAATTCTGAAGTGGGAGAGAGGTACTCAATCTCTTGCACAATTCAGCTCCCTGGTCTGCTGCATCTCTTATTGTCTCTCTTCTGTATCTCTCTTTGTTGCATCATCTTCCTGTGCCAGCTCTCCACTTGGCCCAGCTCTCTGTTTGGGCCAGTTTTGCCACACAGGCCAGCACTCCCACATGGGCCAGTTCTTTGCTTGGGCCAGCTCACCATGAAGGCCAGTTTGCCTTCATTAAAAGGCCCCAGGAATTGAACTCTGGACCTCTCATATGGAAGATGGGAGTCCAATCACTTGAGCCACATATGCTTCCCTAGACAAAGGCTTTTTTTAAAAATGTTCTTCAGGACTCCTTCACTGTTGGTCTTGTAAAGTGGTGTAGCATCTGTTGAAGACAGTTTGATGGTTCCTCAGGAAGCTAATCATAGAACTACCATATGATCCTGCAATTACTCTACTGAGAAATATCCAGAAGAACTGAAAACTGTGACATGAACAAAAATCTGCACACCAATGTTCATAGTGGCATTATTCACAATTGCCAAAAGATGGAAACAACCCAAATTTCCATCAACCAATGAAAGGAAAAACAAAATGTGGTATATACATACAATGGAATACTGTGCTTCAGTAAGAAGAAATGAAATTGGGACACATATGAGAACATGGATGAATCCTGAAGGTATTATCTAAGTGAAATAAGCCAGATGAAAAAAGGACAAATATTGGATAGTCTCATTAATATGAACTAAATAGGAATATAAATTCATGAAGTTAAAACCTAGAGTATAGGTTATTAGGAAATGAGAGGAAGGCTGTGAAAGTGTACTGACGTCTAATGTATGTAGAACTTTTAATTAACATGACTGTAAACATGTGGAAATTGATAAAGTTGATGGTAACACATTACAGTGAGTAGTAGTTGGTTTATAAATGGGATTGTGGCTGAAAAGAATAGTCTAGGGATGTAAATATCAACTGAAAGAAAGCTAGAGAATAATCTAGGAACTGAATAACAGTGAACTCAGAGGTGGATGAGAATTGTGGCTAATAGTACAAATTCAAGAATGTCTTTCTGTGAATTAGAATGGATGTATTTCACTATTGCAGGGTGGTGGGAATGTGGAGAAGTGTGAGGAAAATACAATTAATGTAACCTATGGATTATAATTAATACCAATACTGTAATATTCTTGCATCAATGCCAAAGATGTACTGTATTAATAATAGGGGATATGGAAAAATATGCCAAGTGTAACCTATGGACCATATTTAGTGCTTATAGTCTGATGATAATATCTCATAATTGTAAGAAATATTCCACAATGATGTGGTGTGTTGGTGAAGGGTTACTGTATGAGAATTCTACACATGTGCACGATTGTTTTGTAAGTTCACAACTTTTGTAATAAAAAAAATTTTTTTTAATGTTCCTCAATATGCTCCAAGAAATAAAGGAAAACTTGGAGAAAGAACTAAGGGATATCAGGAAAATGACATATGAACAACATGAGAAGCTCAATAAAGAAATAGATATTTTAAAAGGAACCAAATAAAAAGACTATAGTTCAAGATCGCAATAACTGAAATGAAAAATTTCTAGAGAGTTTCAACAACAGATTGGAGTTGACAGACAAAAGAATCAGTGAACTTGAAGACAAGACAAATGGCCTGATTCAGGCTGAGAAGCAGAAAGAAAAAAGAAAGGAAAAAAGTGAACAGAGTCTAAGAGACCTGTGGGACACCATCAAACTTACCAATACATGCATTATGGGAGTCCTAGAAGGAGAAGAAAGGGGCAGAAAGAATTCAAAGAAATAAAGGCAGAAAGCTTCCTGAATTTAATGAAAGACATGAATATACACATTCAAGAAGCCCAGGAAAAATCAAAGAGAATAAATTTTAAAAGAACCATGCCTAGACACATACTAGTCAAATTGTAAAATGCCAACGACAAGGAGAGAGTCCTGAAAGTTGCAAGAAAAAACAATATGTTATATACAGGGTAATTCCAATTGATTGAGTATGGAATTCTCATCAGTAGGTTCAAGTTAAAAAGTGTTGAAAGAAAATAATTGTCAATCAAAAATTTTATATCCAGCAGGACATCCCTTCAAAAATGAAGGAGAGATTCAAACATTCCAGATAAACAAAAGCTGAGGAGTTCATCACCACTTGACTAGACCTTCAATGCAATACTCAAGGAAGAATTTCAGACTGAAAGGAAAGGATGCAAAACTGTGGATCAAAGCAGCATCAATTAAAAAAAGACTTCCAGTAAAAGTAATCAAATGGGTAATTATAAACTATTTTATTGTAAGAGTTCTAAAATGCAAATGCATAAAAAGTAATGATAAGTCAATGATTTTGGACGTACAGGGCATAAAGATATAATCTGTAACAAGTAAAACAAGAAATGCAGGAAAGGAAAGTTATAAGGAAAGTGTTTGTGGTTGTCATTGAAGTTAATTGGCTATCCAATCAAACATGATACTATAGATTTAAGATGTTAATTTAAGCCCCATGATAACCACAAAGAAAACATCTAAAAATATATATATATAAAAGGAAATGTGAAGGGACTCAAATGGTACACTATGAAAAATCAAATAAATATGAAAATAGCATAAACAAAATAATTGAGAGCCAAAAAAGTGTAGGACATTGTTTTAGTTTCCTAGGTTGCTCAAGCAAATACCATGAAATAATTAGGGTTAAATAATTGGAATTTATACTTTCATAGTTTGAGACTGGGAAAAAAGTCCAAATCAAGTCATCATCAAGGTGATACTTTCTCTCCAAAGACTGTTGCATTCTGGGATCTAGTGTTCCTTGTCCTTTAGTTTGTCATATTACAAGGCACATGGCAGTGTCTCCTGGTCTCTCCCTTCTCTTCTGGGTTCCACTGATGTTTACCTTCTGGCTTCTTGTGATTTTCTATCTGTCTGAATTTCGTTCTGCTTATAAAGGACTCCATTAATAGGATAAAGACCCATCCTGATTGAGGTGGGTGATGCCTTAACTGATGAAACCTCTTCAAAAGATCCTACCAACAATGGGTTCATACCACAAGAATTGATTAAGAACATGTTTTCCTGATGTACATGAAACTTCAAACCACCATGAACATATTAAGACAAAAATTGAAAAGTGGCAGAAGGAAGTCCTGCATTTTAAATTGTATGTAGAGTAAACTATCCAGTCAAAAGGCAGAGATTGGCAGAATGCATTAAAAAAAAATAGCATGACCCAACTATATGCTATTTATAAATGACTCACCTTACAGTCAAAGACACAAGAAGGTTGAAAGTGAAAGAATGGGAAAATATATACCATGTAAATAGCAACTAAAAGAGAGCTGAGTACCTACACTGATATCAAATAAAATAGACTTTAAATCAAAAGTGTTATGAGGAACAAAGAATATCACTGTATATTAACAAAGGGTTCACTTCAAAAAGAAGACGAAAGAATTATATGCTCCAAATATATGAAGCAAATATTGACAGATTTTAAGGGAGAACTATACAGTTATACAGTAATAGTAGAAGACTTCAATACACCCCTTTCAAAAAGCATACAGAACATCTTGACAGAGGATCAATAAGGAAATAAAGGACTTAAATGATACAATAAACAAATAAACATAACCATTCCAGGGTCCACAAGATGGAGGAATAGAGTATGGATTAGAGTGGACTTACTGATATTCTACTATGGGACTATTGTGATTAGTAATGGAAGAAATTGTAGCATTGATGTGGAAAAAGTTGCCACAGTAGCTGCTGAGGATAGGGAGAGGGAAGAAGAGATATGATGTGGGGATATTTTCAGGACTTCGAGTTGTCCTGGGTGGTACTACAGGGACAGATGCTGGACATTGTATGTCCTGCCATGGCCCACTAGGAGGTCTGGGGGAGAGTGTAAACTACAACATAAACCATTATCCATGTGGTGCAGCAGTGCTCCAAAATGTATTCACCAAATGCAATGGATATCCCATGGTGATGAAAGAGGTTGTTGATGTGGGAGGAGTGAGGTGAGGGGGGTGGGGCGTATATGGGGATCTCTAATACTTTTTGAATGTAACATTTTAAAAAAAGAGAGAGGAAAAAAGTTTGGTGCAGCTGTAGAGTTGTTGAAGCACCTGAAGAGACTTGTGGATCAAAAAAAATCCATTTGCACCTTACTGAACAAAGCAAAAAGTTTTGAAGTCCGGTGCAAAACTGAAAGAATACAGCAGTATACTAATAAAATAAGCTTCCTTGTTGTAGCACTTCTAAATGATGTTTATTAAAATATTTAATGAACATAAATAAATATATATATATAAATAAATAAACAAATGACCTGAGAGACATATCTAGAACACTTTCCCAACAGCAGCAGAATACACATTCTTCTCTAGGGCACATGGGTCATTCTCCAAGAGAGACCATATGTTATATCACAAAACATGTCTCCAAAATGTAAATTATAGAAATCATACAATGTATCTTCTCTAACCACAATGGAATGAAGCTATAAATCAATAATAGAGTAAGTCTGGAAAATCATAAATATGTAGGAGTTAAACAACATACTCCTAAACAACCAATGGGTCAAAAAGAAATCACAAAGGAAATTAGAAAATATCTTGAGGCAAATGAAAATGAAAACAGAGCATACAAAAACATATGGCATACAGCAACATAGAACTGAGAAGGAAATTTAAATGCTCACATTAAAATAGAAGAAAAGCTCAAATCAGAGATTTAACCTCAGAACCAGAGGCTCTAGTAAAAGAAAGCAATTAAACCCAAAGAGAAAGGAAGGAAGGAAATAACAAAGATGAGAACACAGATAAATGAAATAGAGAGTTAAAAAAACAACAGAGAGAATCAATGAAACAAAGTTTGTTCTTTGAAAGGTCAACAAAACTGACAAACCTTTAGCTGACTGGCAAAGGAAAAAAGAGAAAGGATGAAAATAACTGAAATCAGAAATGAAAGGAGACATTACTATCACCCTCACAGAAATAAAAAGGATTACAGGAGGATACTCTGAAAAACACTATGCCACCAAGTTAGATAACCTAGACAAAACATGAATTCCTAGAAAAACACAAAACTACATACACTAATTCAAGAAGCTACAGAAGATATCAACAAGCCAATAATAAATAAAGGGATTGAGTGATGAAAACCCTCCTAACAAAGAAAATCACAGGAACAGAGAGCTGCACTAGTGAATTTTACCTAACATTTTGAAAAGAACTAATACCAATTTTACTCTAACTTTTCAAAAAAATTGAAAAGGAGAGAATTCTCCCTAACTCATTTGATGCGACCAACATCACCCTTTTACCAATGCCCAATAAAGATATCGCAACCATACAAAACAAGGACCACTAGGCCTTATGAATATAGATTCAAAAAACCACAACAAAATACTAGAAAAACTAATGCAACAGCACATTGAAAACATAATATGCCATGATCAAGATGATTTATTTCAGGTATACAAGGGTGGTTTAACATAAGAAAATCATTCAATGTAATGTCCCACAATAATAAAAACAAAGGAAAAAACACTTACTTCCATTGATGCATAAAGGGTATGACAAAATACAACACCTCTTCTTGATATAAACACTTAGAAAAATAAGAATAGAAGGAAATATTCTTCAACTTCATAAAGGGCATATATAATAAATTCACAGGTAATGTCCTACTCAGTGGTGAAATACTGAAAGTTTAACTCAAAAAAGCAGAAACAAGACAAGGATGCCCACTGTTATCACAGCTATTCAACATTATACTAAAAGTTCAAAGCAATTAAGCAAGAAAAATAAACAAAAGTCACCCAAAATTGGAAAAGAAGTAAAATGTTTCCTATTTTCAGACGTCATGACCCTTTATACAGAAAATCCTGAAAAACCCACAACAAAGCTAGTAGAGTTAAGAAACAAATTCAGCAAGGTAGCAGGTACAAGATCAACATGCAAAAATCAGTAGTGTTTCTGTACACTCATAATGAACAACCAAATAGGAAATAAGGAAAAAATCCATTTGCAATAACAACTAAAAGAATCAAATAACTAGTAAAAAATTTAAACAATTATGTAAAGGGTATATCATGAAAAATTACAAAACATTGCTTAAAAAAATCAAATAACCTAAGTAAGTGGAAGTATATTTCATGTTCATGGATTAAGAAAGTAAATATTCTTAAGATGTCAGTTCAAACTAAGTAATTTACAGATTCAATACATTCCCAATAAAAATTCCAACAATCTTACCATAGAAATGGAAAAGTTAACCATCAAATTTATATGGATGCCAACAAATTAGAAACTTACATGACATGATCAAATTCCTGGAATTATACAAACAATGTGCAATGATGCTAGAAAAAACTGAAGACTCAACAGACTAATTACAAATAAAGAGATTGATTCAGTCATCAAAAACCTCCCAACAAAGAAAAGCCCATGATGGGTGAATTCTACCAATCATTCCAAGAAGAATTAATACCAATCCAGGTCAAACACTTTCAAAAAATTGAACAAGAGGGAACACTACCTAATTCATTCTATGGGACCAAAAATAACCCTAATACCAAAACCAGATGATGATACTATAAGAAAAAAAAATTATAAACCAATATCTCTTATGAATATCAAAGTAAAAATCCTCAACAAAATACTAGCAAATCAAATGCAATAGCAATTTAAAAGAATTGTTCACCATGATTAAGTGGGTTTTACCCAGGTATGCAAAGGTTGTTCAATGCAAAGAAAATCAATCAATGCAAATACACCACATTAACAAAACAAAAGGGAAAAAACACATGATCTTCTCAATTGAAGAAAAAAGACAGTTGACAAAATCCAGCATTCTTTCTTGATAAAAAACTCTTTGAAAAATAGGAATAGAAGGAAACATCCTAAACATGATGAAGGACATATATGAAAAACCCACAGTTTAACATAGTGATGTGGGCTATGGGTGGGAGGCTCTTTGTCTCTTCAGTGATAACCTAAGCTGTCTGTGACTTGTGGGTGTGGAAAGGTAAGAGGATGCAGTCCTGCCCTTGGTAACAATGGCAACAACTCCAGTCCCAGGAAACAGTTTAACAATGCAAGGTCTATAAACGTTAAGTATTTTTTAGGGGAAATGCAAACAAAATATGCTAAAAGCTTGTCTAGAATGTATGAAGTCCATGCTAAATTTTACCTAAGATGCAGAAGATATATTTGCTAATTCAAGCCTATTGAGAACTGCAACAAAGGGACCATTTAACCTTCCCTCTCTGTATAAAAGAAATTTGAAAGTCTTGTTCTGGGCTCGGGATTGAAACAGAAAACTCCTGAGTCTGGCCAGCTGCCAATAAACCATTTTTCCTTCTCAAAATCATTCTTGAGTCCTGGCCTCTCTATACACAAATAATTGAACCACTCTCAAATTCTACAACAATAGTACTAAATAGTAAAAGACTGAAAGTTTACCCTCTAATATCTAAAATAAGAAAAAAAGGTTCACTGTCACCACTGTTATTCAACATTGTGCTAGAAATTCTAGCTAGAGCAGTTAGACAAGATCACACTGATTCAATATGAGTTGGAACAAACATCCTCTGATCAGGCATTGAACAGAGAGGACTGCCAAAGAGCACCATCTGCTGGCAGACCAAGGATGGGCACATGAGGAAATTAAAAGTAAATAAGAGAGGCTTTTTATGGCCTTTACAACCTCCCTCTCCAAGCCTCTGGGAAAGGGGTCTACAAAGCATTACTGGGTCCAGGGCCTAGATTTGAGCAACTAACAGGGACAATCCTAAAGACCCAGAACAACTTGAAACAAGAATAAAAGAACAGCAGTATACACAGCTTTCTGTCACTAAATCCCTATGAAAGAGAGAGAAACTGAGCATCTGAGTAATCTCACCATCTTAATCAGATGCCTAGACAGCAGCAAAATTAAGCCATACTAAGAAAATAGGACAAATGATCCAAGAAAAGTAATACATCAAAACCCCAAAAGATACACAGGATTTGAGACAACAAACTAACGAGATGCACACAAACTTCCAAAATCAAATTAATGATTTGAAAGAGAGTATAGCTAAATAGATAAAGGACATAAAGAAGACACTGAGTTAGCATAAAGAAGAATTTGGAAACCTAAGTAGAAAAGTAACAGAACTCATGGAATGAAAGACACAATAGGTAGATAAAAAAAACATATTAGAGGCATAAAACAGCGGACTCTAAATGATACAAGAAAAAAAGTGATAAAGAAGACAGAACATTTGACATAGAAAAGAGAAAAGAACACAGAGAGAAAAGAATGAAAAAAATTGAGCAGGGGCTCAGGGAGTTGAATGATAACATGAAATGCAACAACATATGTGTCATGGGAGTTCTAGAAGGAGAATAAAAGGAAAGGGGGCAAAAAGAGTATTTGAGGAAATAGTTGCTGAAAATTTCTCAACTCTCATGAAAGAAATGAAATTACATGTCCCAGAAGAACAGCATTCCCCAAGCCAAATAAATGCAAATAGACCTACTCCAACACTTACTACTTAGAATGTCAAATGTCAAAGATAAAAAGAAAAATCTGAGAGCAGCAAGGGAGAAGCAAACAGTCACATATAATGAACCCCCAGTAAGACTCAGTGTGGATTTCTTCCCAGAAACCATGGAAGTGAGAAGACAGTGGTATGATATAATTAGGATACTGAAAAGAGAAAAACTGCCAGTGGAGAATCTTTATCTGCAAAATTGTCCTTCAAATATGAGTTTAAAATATTCACAAACAAACAGAAAATAAGAGAATTCATAAAAAATAATCCAACTTTGCTGGAAATACTAAAGGAAGCCTTATAGGTTGAAAGAAAAAGACAGGAGAGAGAGACTTGGAGGAAAGTTTAGAAGAAAGATAGTAGAAAGGCTAACTGAAAGAGTAAAAAGAAAGACAAAAATAAGATATGACATGAAAACCAAAGAATAAAGTGGTGGAAGTTAATAATGCATTTCCAGTAATCATTGAATGTGAGTGGCTTAAGCTCCCCAATCAAAAGATACAGGTTGAACAGAATGGATAAAAGAACATAAACCATGCACATGCTGCTTACAAGAGACTCACCTTATATCCAGGGATACAAACTGGCTGAGAGTGAAAGGTTGGTAAAAGAGCAGGGGTAATATTGGACAAACCAGACTTTAGATGGAAAAAAGTTATAAGAGGTACAGAAGGCCATTATATATTAATAAAGGGGACAATCCACCAGGAAGAAATACAGTGATAAATATCTGTGCACCTAACCAGGTTGCATCAAAATACATGAGACAAACTCTCACAAAATTGAAGGGAGAAATAGATATTTTTCTACCATAAGAGTTGGAGACTTCAACACACACTCACATCATTAGTTAGAACAACTACACAGAAAACCAACAAAGAAATAGGGAACTTCAACAATGTGATAAGCAGGCTAGACCTAACAAACATATAAAGAGTGTTGCACCCAACCTCAGTAGATTATGCATTCTTCTCAACTGTTTATGAACCTTTCTCCAGGATAGACAACAAGGTTAGGTCATGATGCAGTTCTCAATAAATATAAAAGATTTAAATTATACAAAGCACTTTCTCATATCATAATGGAATGAAACTGAAAATCGATAATAGACAGGAAGAGGTATATTCACATATATATGTGGCTGAACAACACACTCCTAAATAATCAGTGAGTCAAAAGAAGAAATTGTAAGTGAAACTTGTAAATACATTGAGACGAATGCAAAACAAGAACACAACTTATCAAACTTATGGGGAACAGTGAAGGCAGAAGGAAATTTATAGCCCTAACATCTATATTTTAAAAAGAAGAGCTAAAATCAAATATCTAACTGAACAACTGGATAAACTATAAAAAGAACAGCAAACCATTCCCAAAGAAAGCAGAAGGAGAGAAATAAAGATTAGAGCACAAATAAATTAAATTGAGGACAAAAAAAGAAAGAAAGAAAATCAATAAAACCAAAAGAGAAGTTGGTTCTTTGAGAAGTCAATAAATTTGACAAATACTTAGTTAAACTAACAAACATAAAGAGAGAAGATGCAAATAAATAAAATTAGAAATGAAATGGAGAAATTACAACTGACCCCGCAGAAATAGAAAGTATTATAAGAGGATATATTATGAGAAAATGTATGCCAACTAGACAACCTAGATGTTTCTAGGACAAATTCCTAGAAATACACAACCTACACTGATGCTATAAGAAATAGAAGAACTTAACAAACCAATCACATTTAAAGAGATTGAATTAGTCATCAAAAATTTCCCAACAAAGTAAAGTCCAAAACCAGATGACTTCACAGGTGAATTCTACCAAGAATTAGCACCAAATCTGTTTAAACTCTTCCAAAAATTTGAAGAGAAGGGAAAATTACCCAATACATTTTATGAAGCCAAGATCACCCTAATACCAAAGCCAGATAAATACACTACAAGAAAATAAATTTACAAACCAATCTCTCCAATGAACATAAATGCAAAAATTCTCAATAAAATACTTGCAAATAGAATACAACAGCATATCAAAAGACTTATACATCATGACCAAGTGGGATTTATTCCTGGTATGCAATGGTGGTTCAACATAAGAAAACCAATTAACATAATACACTACATTAACAAGTTAAAGGGAAAAAACAAAACAAAACACATGATCACCTTGATCAGTGCAGAAAAAGTATTCTATAAAATCCTGCATCCTTTCTTGATAAAAACTCTTTGAAAGATAGGAATAGAAAAAAATTCCCTAATATGATAAAAGGCATATACGAAAAACCCACAGCCAACATCATACCCAATTGGAAAAGGTTGAAAGCATTCCCTCTACCATCAAGAACAAGACAAGGATGCTTACAATCACCATTGTTATTCAAGTTTGTGCTAGATATTCTAGCTAGAGCAATTAGACAAGAAAAAATAAATGAAAGGCATCCAATAGGAAAAGCAGAAGTAAAACTCCCACCATTTGTAGATGGCATGATCTCATATTTTAAAAATTCTGAAATGTCTATAACAAGGCTACTTGAGCTAATAAAATGAACTCAGCAAAGTGACAGTATTCAAGATCAACATGCAAAAGTCAGTAATATTCCTCTACACTGGTAGTGAAAAATCTGAAGAGGAAATTGGGGGAAATTCCACTTACAATAACCACAAAAAGACTAAAATACCTAGGATTCAATTTAGCCAGTAAAGTACAGGACCTAGATGCAGAAAATTATAAAACAATGCTGAAAGAAATCAAAGGAGACCTAAAAATTGGGAAAATATTCCATGTTCATGGATTGGAAGGCTAAACACCATGAAGATGTCATTCTTACCCAAATTGATTTATAGATTCAATGCAATACCAATCAAAATTCCAACAGTCTGCTGACAGAAATAGAAAAGGCAGTTACCAAATTCATCTGGAAGAGAAAGTATATCTGAATAGCCAAAAGCATTCTTAAAAAGAACAGTGATGTGGGAGAAATTTCACTGCCTGACATCAAAACATTACAAAGCTACAGTGATCAAAACAACATGGTATTGGCATAAAGATAGATACATCAATCAGTCAACTAAAACTGAGTGTCTATAAATAAACCCTCACCTCTATGGTCAATTGGTTTTCAACAAATCTACCAAAACCATGTTAATGGGACAAAACAGAGTCTTCAGCAAATGGTGCTGTGAGGACTGGATATCCATAACCAAAAAATGAAAGAGAACCCCTCTCTCCCTCCCTATGTGAGAATCAACTCAGGAGTTCTGGGAAAATGGTGCTGATGTAGGTAGGCAGAATTTGACCCTCTCACACAAAAAAAAAAAAGTGGAGAGAAGGCAGGCACCTATCTAAAGGAGCTGCTAAAGATATATAGAGAATGGGAACATGCTCTGAGTCATATAAGAGGGTACTGTAAAGATAAAGAAGCCAAAGGAAAACCATGAGTTGCTCACCCCTGTGGCTGGAAATGGCACATATATCCCAACCTCAGGGCAATAGCCTTAGTGGAGTCCCTGGCTCACTGTTGCCAACAAACTTGGGAGGGGGCATTCCCTGGGAGGAAAAGAAGTCTGACAGAGGGTGGAAAATGGTTTCTCTGTGGTGAATTTGAAAAGCTGAGCCCTCTTTGAATCTGGGAAGGGATGCTGACCCATCAAGGAGAGGGGAGAAGGGGTCTGCTCAGGCAGGCTATCACACCCAGCCACCCTGGGAGAGACAGGAACTAGATTAGAGAGGGGGTGTGGATAGGCACCTAACCAGCAGGAGTCTAGCAAACTGTAGAAGTGTAAAATGCCTGGGAGAAAGGGTGTAGATAGCTTTCTAAAGCCTAATTAACCTAATGAGACATTTTAACTCAGTGGAGGGATTCCTGTCTTGCATGTACAAGGCCCCTGGTTTGATCTCTGGGTCTACTTAGAGAAGAGGTCAAGAGAGTGATCTACAGGGTTTTCAGGCATCCAGCTGATACCTTACAATACTCACTAAAACCATGTACAACACCTGCAGAGGGCAAGTTGCAGGGTGATTGAACACCAGTAGCCAGAGAAGCTCCTTAGGGGCCTACGAGGGAAGCCTGTTTTTTCTTGTTGTTGTTGTTGTGGGTTTTTTTGGTCAATTTTTATATTTTTAGGTGCTGTTGTTTTGCTTATTGTTTGTCCCTTTCTTTGTTTCCCTTCCCTTTTTTTCATTTCTTTTACTGATTTTTTCTACCTACCTTATTTTTCTTTCATTTATTTTTCTATTTTCTCTTTTCTGTTGTTTTCTTTCATTCCACCTTTTTGTTTCATTTTCAAAGTTTTCTTTTTATTTCTCTTACTCTTTTTTCCTTGTATTTTCTTTTTTTTACTTTTTTTTCTTTTTTCCTTTTTCTTTTCCCCTCTTTTCATCATTCTGGCCTTTTAACTCATTCCATATATTTTTCACTATTTTGTTTCTCATTTCATTTTTCCTAGTCCACTTTTTTATTCTTATTCCTATATATATCTTAAGATTTTTTTTACCCATGTTAATTATTTATTTTCCTTGGTCTTGTACAGTCCTCTCCTACCTTTTTTTATTATTATTACTATTATACTTTTTCTCTTCTTATCTCTTTTCTTTTCTCTCATCCTAGTTTTTTTCCAAGGGAAATAAACAACATAAGGAAATAGAATAAGAAGAATGAAGTGTCAAAGCGAAATCTTACCATACACTTAAAAGCAACAGCAAAATAAAACCCTAGAGTAGAAAGAGAAGATAACAAACCGAAATGCCCATCAAGATAAACAGATGCTTAGACACCAACAAAAAATTACAAGTCATACTAAGAAACAGGAAGACTTAACCCAGCAAACTAAAAAATGGAAGGAGATGCAGAATATGGAACAACTAATCACAGATGTCCAAACAAATATCATGAACCTACTTAAATGAAGTGAGGGAAAAGATTAAGGATATTAAGAAGACACTGGGAGAACAAGCAGAAGGAATTGTAAACATGCATAAAAAGATAATATATATGATGGTGATGAATGGCACAATGCAAAAAAGCAAAAATACACTGGAAGCACATAACAGCAGATTTGAACAGGCAGGAGAAAGAATTAGTGATGTGGAAGACAGTATATCTGAAATCATACAGATAGAACAGATAGATAAAAAGATAGAAAATTCCAACAAGGACTTAGGGACTTGAATGACAACATGAAACACACAAACATACACATTATAGGCATCCCAGAGGGAGAAGGGAGGGGAAAGGGGGCAGAAGGAGTGTTAGAGGAAATAATGGCTGAAAATTTCCCAACCCTATTGAGGGAAGTGGTCATACATGTCCAGGAAGCACAACACACCCAACAGTATAAATCCTAAAAGGTCTACCCCAAGACATACACTAGTCAAATTCCCAATGCTCAAGACAAATAGAGAGTACTGAAAGCAGCAAGAGAAAAGAGATCCATCATGTATAAGGAAAACTTGATAAGACTAAGTGCTGATTTCTCATATGAAACCAAGAAGGCAGTGGTATGACATAGTTAAGGTGCTAAAAGAGAAAACTTCCAGCCAAGAATTCTCTATCGAGCAAAGCTGGCATTCAAAAATGAGGAAGAGTTCGAAATATTCATAGATAAACAATATTAAGAGAGTTTGTCAATAAAAACCTGCCTTTCAAGGAATACTAAAGGGAGTTCTGCAGGTTAAAAGGAAAACATAAGAGAGAGAGAGTTGGAGGAGAATGTAAGAATAACTAAAAAGATAAAAAGAGAAATAAAAACAACATATGGCATAAATAAACCTAAAGAAAATATGGTTAACTGTAATTCCTTGACAGTAATAATATTGAATGTTAATAGCTTAAACTCTCCAATCAAGAGACACACATTGGCAGAATGGAAAAGGAAGTGTGACCATTTATATGCTGTCTACAAGAATCTCACCTTAGACCCAGGGATGCAAGGAGGCTGAAAGTGATTGGTTGGAAAACAACTTTACATGCAGGCAACAACCGAAAACGGTAGGTGTAGACAAAATAAACTTTAAATGCAAAACTATTGTAAGAGGCAAAGAAGGTCACATATATTAATAAAAGGGATAATCTATCAAAGGGAAAGAACAATCATAAACATTTATGCACCTAACCAGAGCACCTCAAAACACATGAGGAAAACATTAAAAAAACTAAGTGGAAAAAATAGATGCCTTTACAACTATAGTGAGGGACTTTAGTACACCATTATCACCATTAGACAGAACATCTCAACAAAGAATCAATAAAAAAAACAAAGACCTTGAATAATACACTAGAGGATCTGAACTTAGTAGACATATATAGACCATTACAACTAAATACAGAAGAATATACATTCTTCTTCTAGAGCACACATGGATTATTCTCCAGGATAGACCACATGCTAGGACACAGAACAATTCTCAGTGAATTCAGAAAGATTGAAATTATACAAAGTGATTTCTCTGACCACAACAGAATGAAGCCGGAAATTACTAAGGGGAGGAGAAGCAGATTAGAAACAAAGATACGGGAGTTAAACAACAAGTTCTTAGACAATCAATGGGTCAAGGAGGAAATTGCAAAAGAAACCACTAACTACCTTGAAATGAATGTAAATGAAAACCTTGGGATGCAGCAAAACTTGCACTGAAGAGGGAAATTCATAGCCATAAATACTTATATTAAAAAAGAAGAAAGGGAAGTAAATGTGGCTCAAACAATTGGGCTCTCGCCTACCATATGGAGGGTCCCATGTTTGATTCCTAGGGCCTACTGGTGCAAACAAGCTGGCCTATGCAGCACAGAGAGCTGACTGACCCACATGGCATGGAGACATGCTGGTGCAATAAGAAGACGCAACAAAAAGAGACACAAAGGAGAGACAATGAAAGACACAACAAACCAGGGAACTGAGGTGGCTTGGGTGATTAAGTGCCTCTCTTCCACATCAGAAGGTCCTGGGATTGGTTTCCAGTGCTCCTAAAGAGAAGATGAGAAGAGAAGACAAGCAGACATGGGAGAACACACAGTGAATGGACACAGAGAGCAGACAGCAAGTACAAGTGGTGGTGGGGTGATAAATAAATAAATCTTTTAAAAGAAGAAGAAAGAACTAAAATCAAGGGCCTAACTCTATACCTGGAAGATTTAGGAAAAGAACAATAAACTAACCCCAAAGCAGGTAGAAAGAATGAAATAGTAATAATAAAAATTAGAGCAAAGCTAAGAGAAATTAAAATAAGAAAGCACTAGAAAAAATAAGCAAAATCAAAAGACAGTTCTTTGAGAAGACTAATCAGATTGACAAACCTCTACCTAAACTAACAAAGAAAAAAAGAGATAAGATGCAAATACATAAAATAAGAAAAGAGGAAGGGGATATCACTACAGACTGCACAGAAATAAAGAATATCATAAGAGATTACTTTGAAAAATTGTATGCCAACAAAATGGATAATTTAGAGGAAATGGACAAATTCCTAGAAACACACAAGCAGCTTACATTGTCAAAAGAACAAATTGATAAACTCAACAGACCAATCACAAGTAATGAAATTGAATTAGTCATCAAAAATCTCCCAACTAAGAAGAGCCCAGGATGAGACAGTTTCACAGGTGAATTATACCAAACATTACAGAAAGAACTAACACCAATCCTGCTTAAACTCTTCCAAAAAGTAGAAGTAGAGGGAACATTACCTAACTCATTCTATGGTGCCAACATCACCCTAATACCAAAGTCAAACAAAGACACCACAAGAAAGGAAAACTATAGGCCTATCTCTCTAATGAACCTAGATGCTAAGATCCTCAATAAAATACTTGCTCATTGTATTCAACAATACATCAAATGAATTATACACCATGACCAAGTGGGTTTCATCCCTGATGTGCTAGGATGGCCCAACATAAGAATATCAATTAATGTTATACACCACATAAACAGATCAAAAGAAAAAAATTACATGATGTATCTATAAATACAGAAAAAGCATTCAACAAAATACAGCACCCTTTCCTGATGAAAACACTTCAGAAGATAGGAATAGAAGTAAACTTCCTCAACTAGATATAGGGTACATATGAGAGCCCACAACTAACATCATATGTCAATGTGAAATCCTAAAAGCCTTCCCTCTAAGATCTGGAACATGACAAGGGTGCTCAATGTCACCATTTTAATTAACATTTTTTAGAAGTACTTGCTGAAGCAGTTTGGCAAGAAAAATATACAAAAGACATTAAAATTGGAAAGGAAGAAGTAAAAACTTCATATTGCAGATGACATGATCCTATACCTCAAAAGCCCTTAGACATCTACAACAAAGCTTCTAGAGCTCATAAATGAGTTCAGTAAAATGACAGGTTGTAAGATTAATGCGCAAAAATCAGTAGCATTTCTGTACACCAATAATAAGCAATCTAAGGAGGAAATCAAGAAAAAAAAAAATCCCATTTACAATAGCAACTAAAAGAGTCAAATACCAAGGAATAAATTTAACTAAAGACATAAATGAATGAACTAAGAAAACTAAACAACACCATTAAAGGAAATCACAGAAGACCTAAATAAATGGAAGAATATTCCCTGTTCATGGATAGGAAGACTAAGCATCATTAAGATATCTATCTTACTCAGATTGATTTACAGATTAATGCAATTCCAAAAAAAAATTACCATAACATTTTTACTGAATTGGAAAAGCTAACTATGAAGTTTATTTGGAATGGCAAGGGGCCCTGAATAGCCAAAGACATATTGAAAAAGAAAAACAAAATTGGAGGACTCATGCTACCTGACTTTAAATCATACTACCAGCTACAGTGGTCAAAACTGTATGGTATTGGGAAGCAGATTTGGCTCAACTGATAGAGCATCTGCCTACCACATACAAGGTCCAGGGTTCAAACCCAGGGCCTCCTGGCCTGTGTGGTGAGCTGGGTCATGCACAGTGCTGATGTGCACAAGGAGTAGCATGCCAAGCAGGGGTGTCCCCTGCCTAGGGGAGCCCCATGTGCATGGAGTGCACCCCCGCAAGGAGAGCCACCCCACATGGGAAAAGGGCAGCCTGCCCAGGAGTGACACTGAACACACGGAGAGCTGATGCAGCCACTGACAAAACTGTAAGTGGACACAGAAGAACACACAGCAAAGGGACACAGAGAGTAGAAAGCAGGAGGGTTGGGAAGAGAAATAAGTAAAATAAATTAAATAAATAAATCTTTTTTTAAAAAACTACAAGGTATTGGCACAAAGAAAGACACACTGACAAATGGAACTGAATTGAGGGTTCTGATATAGATCCTCATATATATGGTAAACATATTCAACAAGGCCACCAAGCCCACTCAATTGGGAAAGAATGGCCTCTTCAACAAATGGTGTTTGGAGAACTCAACATCCATATCCAAAAGATTGAGAGAAGAACACCTTCTCACACATTATATAAAAATCAATCCAAGATGAATCAAAGATCTAAATATAAGAGTCAAGACATAAAGATCTTAGAAGATACTTGAGGGAAGCATCGACAGGATTTTGTATTAGGAAATAGTTTCATGAACTTTACACCCAAAGCATGAGCAACAAAGAAAAAATAGATAAATGGGACCTCTTCAAAATTAAAACTTTTGCACCTGGAAGGAGTTTGCCAAAAAAAGTGAAAAGGCAGCCTACTCAATGGGAGAAAATATTTGGTAACCATATATCTGATAGGGGCCTAAATCCAGCATATATAAAGAAATCCCAGACCTCAAAAATAAAAAATACAAGCAACCCATTTTAAAAGTGGGCAAGTGATTTGAATAGACACTTCTCCAAGGAAGAAATGCAAATGGCTAAAAACACATGAAAAGATCCTCAACATCACTCACTATTAAGGAAATGCAAATCAAAACTACAATGAGATATCACACCAATTAGAGTGGCAACTATTTAAAAAACAGAGAACTACAAATGTTGGAAAGAATGTGGAAGAATGGGAAACTTTATCCACTGCTGTTGGGAATGCAGAGTGATGCTTCCTCAGGAAACTAACTATAGAACTGCTATATGAGCCAGGAATCTCACTACTGGGTATAGACCCAGAAGAATTGAAAGCAGGGACTCAAACACATATATGCACACCAATGTTCCTAGCAGCATTATTCACTATTGTCAAAAGCTGGAAACAACTCAAATGTCCATCAACAGATGAATGGATAAGCAAACTCTGGTATATACATACAATGGAATATTACTCAGCTATAAGAAAGAAAACAGTACTAACATGGGATAACTTGGATGAACCTTGAAAACCTTATGTTGAGCAACACAAGCCTGGCATTGAAGGACAAAAATTACATTACCTCACTGATATGAATTAAGCAAACTGAGCAGACTCAGAGCTAGAGTATGAAAGACAGGTTTACAAGAGACAGAAAGGAAGTAGAGGATTGTGAGCCAATGCCAATATGGGCAAAATCTATGATAAGGTGGAAGGGTGAAGTTGCACAATGGATGGGCATGACAGTGGTGCAATGATGCTAGTGGGTTGGGCAGTGCTGGCCTATGAAGGAGGTAGGGTGGGGAGTTTTGCACTGTCCATAGAACTGGGGGTTGGGTCAGGGGAGGGAACAGATGAACTCTGGAGATTTGCAGATAAGTGTTTGAAACTACAACTTTGGGAATGTTTTAGGGTGTTTTTTTTTTAAATATGGCCACCAGTTTAGGGTGCCAGATGTGGGGGGTATGCAGAACAGGGCACACCTGGGGCACACTTCTAGGGAGTTATGTGAGGGTTCATCCTGTCATAGTGTGTTGCATTAGTGGATAGAGAACCATAAAATGAATGGGAAGTTGTTGGACTCCAATCCTGGGGAGTCCTGCTATGTTTTCAAATAGAGGGGTGGAAGTCTTTCAAGAGCATAGGCAGTGCCTAATAAGGGAAAGCAGGCCAGTATGTCAAGCCCTTAGTGTTGTTGCAAGTAACTATGAATTCTGTTCTTCAAAGAGAGAAGCTTGTTGGTTGCTGTGGGTTCCAAGGGGAGGTGGACAGAGGAATAGAAGAGATGGAACACGAGGTATTTGGAAGCATTGGAATTGTTCTAAATGATCTTGCAATGATGGGTACAGACCATGATAAATTTCATCAAAATTTATAAAAGTGTGTGGTTCAAAATGTAAGCCATAATGTATACCCTTGACCATGGTTAGTAGCAATGCTTTAATATTTGTACATCAATTTTAACAAATGTACCATCCACATGTAAAATGTTATTAATAGAGGAAAGGGGAAAGGGGGGAGAATGTTGGGTGTATGGGAATCCCCTCTGTTCTGTACATGACTTTTCTGTAACCTAAAGCTTTTTTGAACATAATGAAAAAAATAAGACACTGGGGGAATAAATGAAAAAATATGTCACTGTACATACATGACAACCGATCTTATAGTGATGAAAGACATAATGCCAAAATTGATTTTTAATTTT
This sequence comes from Dasypus novemcinctus, assembly GCF_030445035.2. Classification (NCBI taxonomy): domain Eukaryota; kingdom Metazoa; phylum Chordata; class Mammalia; order Cingulata; family Dasypodidae; genus Dasypus; species Dasypus novemcinctus. The sequence continues at coordinate 32,016,539 of NC_080676.1, read as the reverse complement.
ATTTTTTTATTATTTCAAATTATTTATAATTTTTTGTATCTTATTTGTCATTTTTAAAACTATCATTTCATTTTATTGTTAATTCAGTTATTTTGTTGACCTTATTTTTTTTAGATGTTTTGTATCACAGAAGGGTTACAAACATGGTAGGGGAGAAAAATTAGTGTGGGGTGTCAGTGATGGAGGATACATGGGAGAAGGTTCATCTGGGGCATACCTATAAGGCATATGAAAGAGTTCAAGTGTTCATGGAGCATTTTCACAGTGAGTGCTGATCCACACAATAACCGAAAATTTATCTAATTCTCATTCTAGGGAGTTCTGCCACATTCTCTAATGGGAAAGCAAGAATCCCCTGAATCAAGGGGCAGTGACTAGTGAAGGAGGATGGACCATTGATGGGCCCTTGTTATATTGATGACTGTACTTATGAACCTTTACTTTTGAAATGAACACTAGTATTATAGGCTGTCTAAGAGTTACCTTCTGAAAACCTTCTTTTTGCCCAGACATGGCCTTTCTCTAAGCCAAAGTTAGCATATAAATACATTACCTTCCCCCCTGCCCCAGCATGGGACATGAATCCCAGGGATGAGCCTTCCTGGTTCCAAGGAATTACTACCAAAAACCAACTAGCAATGCCACTGGAAAAGGATCTTGACCGAAAGGGGAAAGGGGAAAGACAGATGCATTTATACAGCTAACAAACTTCAAAGTGAGTTGGGAGGTCATTCCAGAGGTTATATTTATGCAGGTCTCAGCAAGATTTCATTGATTGCCACAGTAAATATTGCCTCAAATAGTGGGTCTTCTAAGGGCTCTAGAGACATCCAGACACTATGGGCAGAGCATACAGCTCAGGAGTTTGGCACACTGCCACTGGGCCCTACTTTGGAATTTATGTTCCCCAGTGTGACAGAGTTGAACTCAGTTGTGATTTCCCTGTGCATGGCTCTTCTGCAACTTATATAGGAACATATTACTGGAGTTGATAAGTCTATGTCCAAGAGACTTAAATCTTTGGGCTGTCCATGTGCCAGTTGGGCCCTGAATCTCAAGACTTCCAGCACCTACTCTCCAGTTCATTGGACTCACCCAGGACAACTATCAAGGAAATGATGATTGGCAGTGTCCACAACTGCAAACAAGATAGTCCCATCAATCTGCCCCAGGGGATCTAAACTGCCTCTCAGTTAGGGGTGGAGTGGGCATCACCATCCCAGAATCCTCAGGATTGGGGAATGAATGATGGACTAGAGTAGATTTGCTGTTATTCTACTACAGACATTGATATTCTTGCAATGGAAAAACTTTTATCATTGATGTGGAGGCAGTGGCCACCAAAGGTTCTGAGGGGAGGGGAAGGGGAAAATTGGTGTAATATGGGGGCATTTTCAGAACACTGGAATTGTCCTGAATGATGTTGCAATGACAGATATAGGCCATTATATATCTTGTCATAACTTACAAAATTGTGCAGGATAGAGTTTATACCATAAGGTAAACTATAATCCACACTTAGTGGCAATGCTCCAATATGTGTTCATCAATTCTAACAAATGTACCACACTAATGAAGGATGTTGTTAATGTAAGAAAGTGTAGAAGGGATAGGGAGTGAGACATATGGGAGTCCCCTACATTTTTATGTAACATTTATGTAATCTAAGTATCTTTTAAAATATTTTTAAAGTATTTAATTTAAAAAGTAAATAAAAGCTGCTGAAAGCAATAAAAAAAAAAAGAATCAGCTCAAAATGTTTCAAAAAACTAAATATAAAAATGTAGAAGTTAGGACCATAAAACTTCCAGAAGAAAATGTAGGGAAACATCTTCAAGATCTTGTAGTAGATGGTAGTTTCTTGGACCTTACACCCAAAGCACAAGCAACAAAGGAAAAATAGATAAATTGACCTCCTCGAAATTAAACTTTTGTGCCTCACAGGACTTTGTCAAAAAGGTGAAAAGGCAACCAACTGTAAGGGAGGAAACATTTGGAAATCACACATCTGCTAAAGTTTTAATATCCATGATATATAGAGATGCTACAAATTAGCAATAAAAAGACAAATGACTCAATTAAAACAATGGGCAAAAGACTTGAACAGACATTTATCCAAAGAAGAAATGCAAATTGCAAAAAAAAAAAAAACCATGAGAAAACATTCAGCTTCACTGGCGATTATTAAAATGCAAATCAAAGCTACAATGAGATAGATATCATTTCACACCTATTAGGATGGCCATTATTAAAAAGATGGAGAACTATAAGTGTTGGAGAGGATGTGGAGAAATAGGAACACTTAATCACAGTTGGCGTGAAAGCAAAATGCTATAGCCATTGTGGAGGACTGTTTGGCAGTTCCTAAACAAGGTGAATATAGATGCTCCATGTGACCTGGCAATACCACTCCTCAGTATATACCCAGAAGAACTGAAAGCTGTGACATGAACAGACATCTGCACACCCATGTTGATAGCAGTGTTACTTATGATTGCCAGAATTTGGATTCAACCCAGATGTATATCAACCAATGAATGGATAAACAAACTGTGGTGTATTTATACTGTATTAGTCTGCCAAAGGAGTTGCTGATGCAAAGTACCAGAAATCTGTTTCCTTTTATAAAGCGTATTTATTTGGGGTAAAAACTTACAGTTACAATGCTGTGGAAAGTCCAACTCAAGGTACCATAAGAGGTACTTTCTCCCTAAAGCCAGTTTGGAAGACAATCTCTGCCTGGTTTTTCCTCTGTAGACTATCAGGCAAATGGTTCATCTCTCCCCAGGCTTTAGCTGTTTGAGCCTTTTCCTTTCTGTCACATGACAAAATTCTCTCCTCTGGCATCTACAGAGTCCTCTCTTCCTGTGTATCTTCTTGAGTGAATGTCCATTTATATTGGCCCACCAAAGGGGTGGAGACTCAAACTGAGTTAAGCCTTACTGACATAGACCATTGGAAGCCCTAAATTGATTTTATCAAGTAAACATAATCAGAGGACCCTTACTAGATTTATTTTTTTTAAGATTTATTTATTTATTTATTTCTCTCCCCTTCCCCCCGACCCCAGTTGCCTGTTCTCTGTGTCTATTTGCTGTGTCTTGTTTCTTGGTCCGCTTCTGTTGTTGTCAGTAGCACGGGAATCTGTTTTTCTTTTTGTTACATCATCTTGTGTATCAGCTCTACGTGTGTGCAGCACCATTCCTGGGCAGGCTGCACTTTCTTTCACACTGGGCGGCTCTCCTTACGGGGTGCACTTATTGCACGTGGGGCTCCCCTACATGGGGACACCCCTGCTTGGCAGGGCACTCCTTGCTCGCATCAGCACTGCGCGTGGGCCAGCTCCAAGTGGGTCAAGGAGGCCCGGGGTTTGAACCGCGGACCTCCCATGTGGTAGACAAACGCCCTAGCCACTGGGCCAAGTCCATTTCCCCCTTACTAGATTTAATACAATCAAAGGGTATCACACCTAGAGGAACAGATTAGTTTACAAACATAATCTTTCTCTTTTTGGGATTCATAAATAATCTCAAACTTCTACACACACAATGGAATATTATGCAGCTATAAGAAAATATGAAGTTGTAAAACATATAACAACATGGATGAACCTGGAGGACATTATGTTGAGTGAAGCAAGCCAGACATGAAAGGACAAATATTGTATGATTGTGTTATTATGAACTAAATATATTGTGTAATCTGATGGACTTAATAACTTGAATATAGGTCACTAAAAAAATAGAATGAGGTTAGAGAATTGAAAGTTGAGTTAACTTTGCAGAATTGGTGTAAAGCATATGTGTTAATTTTGGAAATGAGTAGAAAGGTGAAAGCCCAACGTCATGTTTGGAACTAGCAGTACTATTATGTGAGTATGAAAGTGGTTTAAAGAAGTCTAAGATCACATATGTTACCAAAAGGAAAGCTAAAAAAATATAACATGGGACTCTATAGCTCAGTGAATCTGCATGTGAAATATGAATATGGGTAAATTGCAGATATAAGACCTTTTTCTTTGAAACTGAACAAATGTATGTTAATACTACGAGATGTTAATATCAGACAAAAGAGAAACCAGACACAAAGCACTACATATTGTATGTTTCCATTTATATAAAATGTAAATATAAATCAATTTATAAAGACAAAATCAGATTAGTGGTTGTATAAGGCTGGGGAAGGACTGCTATGGGGTGTGGAGTTTTTCTTTTTGGAGTAATGAAATAGTTCTAAAAATTTTTTCTGGTGATGAATGCACAACATTGTTGTAATACTAAAAGCCATTTGTTATACATACATGTATGGTATGTGAATAGACCTCAGTAAACCTACTTAATAAATAAATAAATAATTGTGCAAGAATATGCAGAAATAGTGTCTATGTACAGTAGGAGACACATAGAAAGATTGAAAGGGGAAGAATTTTTTCATTTGTCTGTTTTTTATTATTATTGAAATAATAAAAATACTCTAATAATGATTGAAGTGATAAATGCACAACTATGTGATAATACCAAATACAATTGATAGTACAATTTGTATAAATTCTATGCTTTATTAATATATATTAATAAAATAGAATTGTTTAACAAAATAAACAAAGACCTCAATATAAGAACCAGGACCTTAAAACTCCTAGAAGGAAATACAGGGAAGTATCCTCAGATCCTGTGTTAGGAAATTCTTTCTTAGACTTTATACCCAAAGCACAAGCAATGAAACACAAAATAGATAAAATGGACCTCCTCAAAATTTAATGTTTTTGTGCTTCAAAAGACTTTGTCAAGAAAGTGCAAAGACAGCCTACTCAATGGGAGAAAATATTTGAAAACCACATATCCAATAAGGGTTTAATATCCAGAATATATAAAGAAATCCTACAACTCAACAATAAAAGAAAAACAACCTAATTAAAAAATGATCAAGAGACTTGAATAGATATTTTTCCAAAGAGAAATATGAATGGCTAAAAGCACATGAAAAGATCCTGAACATCACTAGCTTTTAGGGAAATGCAAATCAGACCACAATCGGATATCATTTTACACCCACTAGCATGTCTATTATTTAAAAAATAGAAAGCTACATATGTTGGAGAGGATGTGGAGAAATAATAACACTCCTTCACTGTTGGTGGGAATGTAAAATGGTGCAGCCTCTGTGGAAGACAATTTGGCAATTCCTCAGGAAGCTAAGCATAGAATTGCCATGTGATCCACCAACCCTGCAAATTTATCAGAAAGAAATTTTGTGCATCAAAGGACTTCATTATGAAAGTAAACAGTTAACCTACACAATGAAAGAGAATATTTGGAAACCACATATCTGATAAGGGTTTAATATCAAAAGTATATTTTAAAAACCCTACAACATAACAACAACAACAAAAAAAAAACAAATTGCAAAATGGGGGAAATAACTGAAAAGGCATTTTTCCAAAGAATATTTACTAATAGTCAAGAAGCACACGAAAACATGATCAACATCATTAGCCATTAGGGAGAAGCAAATCTAAACTACTATTAGATACCATTTCTCATCCACTAGAATGGTTACTATTTTACAAAAAGAAAATTACAAGGGTTGGAGAGAATGTGGGGAAATATAAACTCTCATTCATTGCTGGTGGCAATGTAAAATGGAGCAGTCAATATAGAAAACAGTTTGGTAGTTCTCCAGAAAGTTAAGTGTAGAATTACCATATGACCCAGCAATCCCACTTCTAGTTATATACCCAAAAGAATTGAAAGCCGGGACTCGAACAGATATTTGAACACCAATGTTCCTAGTGGCATTATTCACAGTTGCCAAAAGGTGGAAACAACCCAAGTGTCCATCAACACATGAATGTGGTATATCCATACGATGGCATTCTATTCAGCCATAAAAGGAATGAAGTCCTGATAATAGGGTAGTTATAGGGAGTTAATGCTTAGTGGCTACAAATTTCTGTTTGGGGTGATAGAGGATTTTTCTTATTGGATGGTGGTGATTGTAGTGCACTGAATTTTACATTTGAATATGGTTAAAATGGGAAATTTGGGGTTGTTTATATGTTACTGGAATAAAAATTTTTAAAACCACACGACTCTCAAAAAAAAAAAGAGTAGGTGCTTTACAAACCTACCCTGAATGTCCATTGTCATTGTTTCCTGCCCTGACCTCCTGCCTCTGATTTAGAAGAAAGTTCTTCCAGCCTGGCTCCTGGTGAGTGTGAGTCTGTATTTTACAAAAGCCTGGAGCAGACACTTCAGCCCCCACTTCCTTGGCAAATCCTGCTCCCTATTAGACTATCTCTGGAAGAGACAGAACAGAAGACGAAAAGCAGGAAGCAGGAAAAAGGGGGCCGCTTTGATCCCTGGAAGGGGCTGTCGCTGTTTCCCCTCAAAGCCAGAAAATGTGCTCCCTTCCTCCCCTTTATTTTTATTACTAAATTCATTAGATGAGAAAATAGGATTGTGTAAATAACTATTTATTGCATATACAGCTAGCTTTTCCTTTAGCTGTTTTGAAGGCTTTAGCAAAATTACATTAAGGAAAAATTCCACCTAATTATAAATAATAATCAAAAATTGAGTTGGCCTCAATTAAAACAATTTCATCTAAGACTCTACAGAACATTAAAGTTAAAATATGTTGCAACAGATAATTAAAAAGTCAAAAGTCCTGTAATTGCCTTGTTTTGCAGGTAAATGCATGAAATTTTAAAGTATTTCTAAGTGTGTTTACCTTTCACTTGGCCTCATTAATTTTTATTTGTTTTTTACTGTCATATTAAGGTCCTTTTCAATGATTACTTCAAATAATTGTATCTTCAGGGTGATTTAGCTTTGTCTTTGAGTGAGTAAGTAGTTTTAACGGATGGTTTTTCTGAGGAATTACACCTTCTGACTGGCACTGACAACTTCCCAAGTGGAGAGTTGTAATTGTTTGTTGATAGATCACATTTTAAATAAAAGCCATGTTTTATGTTGACAAGACTAGGAATTAAAGACATAGGCAGAAGCAGATTTGGCCCAATGGATAGGACATCTGCCTACCACATGGGAGGTCTGAGGTTCAAACCTCGGGCCTCCTTGACCCGTGTGGAGCTGGCCCATGCGCAGTGCTGATGCGTGCAAGGAGTGCCCTGCCACGCAGGGGTGTTCCCCATATAGGGGAACCCCATGCACAAGGAGTGCGCCCCGTAAGGAGAGCGGCCCAGCGCAAAAGAAAGTGCAGCCTGCCCAGGAATGGCACCGCACACTAAGGAGAGCTGACACAAAAAGATGATGCAACAGAAAGAAACACAGATTCCTGGTGCCTCTGATAAGGATAGAAGCCGTCACAGAAGAACACCCAGAGAATGGACACAGAGAGCAGACAACTGGTGGGAGGGGCGGGGGGGGGGGAGGTGGAGAGAGAGAGAGAGAGAGAGAGAGAGAGAGAGAGACATAAGCAAGGCATCTCTGATTCTAAGCAACTACCTATTCCAACCTATCATTCCTAAATATCAAACTTTGATATTTATCAATCAAATCCTGATAAATAATTGTTCACCCTCTGCTTAGAAACAGAATTAGCCGTCACTGGGGAGCATCTGATTAAATTTTCAGACATGTGTAGTATTTAGGAGCATTTCCTTATTTGTAAACTGGAATCAACTGGCTCATTAGCAGGGCTGCCTCCAGTCCCTGCCATCTAATCCCTGCATGTAGAGTCATTGAAGTGTTTTCTGCTCAGAGACCTCAGTTAAAATGTCATCTAAGATAAATGTTGCTCAGCTGGTGGCAGGCTGCAGTTAAACCAGTTGATAATTGTTTCTAATGGCCTCAAAATTGATCCCTTTTAAAGGGATGTGTATGTGTGTGTGCGCATGCACACACATGGCTAACTTCTTCTTGAATGGATTCAGGGATAAGGAAAGCTCCAGTCAGGGTGGTTGATGGGTTGATGAGGTGGTAGGCAGCAAAACTGGAGTCCCAGTCTTATGAGAGAAAATATAATCTCTTTTGAATGTCACGTCAGTATTCTTCAAAGTGAATAAATCCCTGGAAATGGAGCTGGGAGAGAGGTGAGGTTCAACAGACTAATTTAGTTTCTACTATATAACAGGTTCTGTGCTAAATATCGTAAGTGTTTCCTTGTTTACACCCCAGTCACCCACATCACTATCATCATTACCTTTTATCAGTGAGGAAGCTGTGATTTAGAGAGATAAACTAATTATCCACATTCACAAAACTTGTCAGTAGAGGAGGCAGAGTTCTAACATCATCATTTGGATCCTAGAGCCCAAACACTTCACTTCTGTGCAAGTAGTGGCTTTCTCAGCATTGAATTAACCAAACAATTTAATGCAGAGCCCCTGGCCTATTTTCTGTATTTTCTTCTTCAGAGACAACCAATGCAGTCAATAATCTACTTAAATTCTTCAGTCCTGTCTTTAATAAATTATGCAATATTAACGTCTTGGTCAGAGGCATAGCCAGCTGAGTAGCTCAAGAGGGTTTCTGGCAGTATGTATGATACCAGCCATGGGTAAAATTATGCAGTGCAGGTGACATCCTCCTCCACCTAACCCTCTAACAGAAGGAGCAGGTAGTGATAGTACTAATGGGTAGTTGGGCGTTTGTTAGGCTTTTGAAGTAGTTAGGCTATTATTGGAGTGATTAACTTGTTTATCTTTTTTATATTCCTGTAGCCTTGTGGAGACAATTCCAAGCAAATCTCAGCTAACAAATCAAACAAGCCATCTTCAGGTATAGGGTCTAAAAGCAGGAGAGCCTTGCCCGTTCCCAGCAGTATGCCCTCAAGATCCAAATGCAAACATACATTCACACATACATGTGTTAGTAAAGAAGTGGATAAATGAAAGGAAATATGCTAAATATTAAATCCCACCCTCCTTTAGGTTATACTCTCCTGCTTAGGCACTCTGAGAAGAAGAAAGTCCCAGGACTATGTCTTAAGAGTGGACTAAACTAATCAACTTTTATTTTCTCAGCTAACCGTCTACTAGACATTTCAATGAGGAGAGGCATGGTTCTAATGAATATTGTTGGATCAATTATTCCTGACTTTTTCCTAATGTGATCCCATTGTTCCCCAACATGAACTCATCCCCTGCTCCATGAAACCCTCCTTCAGGAGTAAGTCCTGATTGATCTTAACCAACCATTGCAGTCCCACCCTATGGCCAATGACTGATTCAGGAACCTAGGTTTAATCCAAATGGCACACTCCACAGTCACCCTGGAGGTCATTTCCAGCCCATAGATGCGCACGTGATCTAAAGTGATATAGGAAGCCTGAAGAGTGAATTTTATTCCACACTTCTATTTGTGAGGATATCAGTTCAGAAATATAACTCACAAAAACTCGAAGCTAAAAATGACAGTTTATTACTCTCTCATATAAAAATCAGGTTGATAAGGTCACTCTATTCCATGAAGCTGTCAGATGTCCCAGCTTCTTTTACCTTATTGCTCTGCCCTTTTCAATACCCAACTCCTATTTCATGGTCTGTGATAGGTTAAATTATATACCCCATTGGGGAATAAAGCTTGTCCTTGTTCTTAATCTTAATTCTTTCTTGTTGGTGTGAACCCATTGTAAATAGGACCTTTAGAAGAGATGTAATTTTTAGTTAAGGTGTGGCCGCCTGAATCAGCTTGGACTTTAATCTCTGTTACTGGAGTCCTTTAGAAACAGAATAAGAGAGAGGAAGCTATAGGAAGAATATGAAAGAAAATGGAACAAGGAAAGTCAGGAGAAGATGATGCCACATCCATTGCCATGTGACAGATCCAAGGATTGCCTGCAACCAGCCCCAGAATACCACAGTCTTCAGAGAGAAAACATCACCTTGCTGATGCCAAAATTTTAGATTTCTCCTAGCCTCAAAACATGTGTGAGCTAACCCATTGTAGAGTACTTGTTTTAGCAGCCAGGAAACTAAGACATGGTCTAAGCCCTCCTACAAGCTTTCAAATCCAGTGCTAAGGGAAAAGGGGATGACATCTCCTTGTCTTTCAGATTAGAACCAGAAATTGTGCATATTGCTTCCATCGTGTACAACTATCAAGAACTTGAGTCACCTAGCTACATCCAAATGCATTGGCTGCTAGAAAATGTGGTCTCCAGTTGGAAAACCATGCTTCTGGCTTAAATTTCTATTCATATATAAGAAGAAAGGATTGATATTGGGTAACAACTAAAGTCTCTGACACATTTGAGGAGAGTTATTTTCTTTTAGACATAATCGAGAAAGCATATTTCCTTGGATGTTGCTTGCAGCCAACTTAATACAATGAAAGTAGCCACTCTGAGAATAAAAACAATACTAAGAAGAGGGAAGAGCCAAGAGAATAGCAGAGAAATAAAACTAGGACCCTGTTCCCCTCATGACCAGCACCCATCCTACCTCTCAACCACCTGTTAGGTGAAATACTGAATTTTCTAATGGATTGAATTAGGTTTCCTCTTTTTTTAAAATTTATTTTATTTTTTAATTATCTTTTTTTAAGTTAATAGATCACAAAAAAATGTTACATTCAAAAAATATAAGAGGTTCCTATATACCCCCCACCCTCCTTCACCCTACTCCTCCCACATCAACAACCTCTTTCATCATTGTGGCCCATTCATTACATTTGGTGAATACATTTTGGAGCACTGATACACTGCATGGATAACAGTTTACACTGTAGTTTACACTCTCCCCCAGTACATTCAGTGGGTTATGGCAGGATATACAATGTTCAGCATCTGTCCCTGCAATATCATTTAGGACAACACCAAGTCCCAAATATGCACCCACATCACATCTCTTCTTCCCTCTCCCTGCCCTCAGCAACTACTGTAGCCACTTTCTCCACATCAATGCTACAGTTTCTTCCATTAATAGTCACAATAGTTCTATAGTAGAATACCAGTAAGTTCACTCTAATCCATATTTTATTCCTCCATCCTGTGGACCCTGGGATAGTGATGTCCACTCAATCTCTGTATCGAGAGGGGGGCTTAGGTTCCACATGGGTGATGGATGTGATCCTCCTGCTTGCAGTTGTAGGCATTCTCAGTTCCCCGGTGTGGTGGTTGACCATCTTCACCTTCCTGTTAGCTGACCTGGGTAAGTCCAATGAACCGGAGAGTAGGTGTTGCAACTCTGCTGAGCCTCAGGACCCAGCTGGCACATGGCCAGTCCAGAGATTCAAGTCTTCTGAGTATACATCAACACTAGCACCAACCATAGGTTTAGTAAAAGAGACAGAAGAGGCATGTGTAGAAAGGTCACATCTGAGTCCAACTCCATCACACTGAGGAACACAAATTCCAAAGTAGGGCCCACTGACATGGCACTGAACTCCAGAGCCATCTGCCATGACCATAGAACCTGTGGGTCTCCATAGCAAGTTTAGCTCAGTGGAGAATTTCCTGCTTTACTTATACAAGGTCCCTGGTTTGATTCCTAGTTCTTCTAAAAGAAATAACTCACCTAGTTATCAGACCTCCAGCTGATATTTTACCAGCAAGACCCCAGAGACAGCCAAAGTAGATGCAACCCCAGGTTTCCTTTTAATTGCCGTTGCAAAGACCTTAAACATTACAATGGAGGAGGAAATAAGGGAAGCAAGTGGACCCCAATGACCTCAGAATAAATTTCTTAATTAGGGCTTTACTTTCTCATATTAGCTATAATATTGAACTTCTTTACTAGTTTTTATTCTTTCACCTTAACAAAATCTTAGTGGCTCCAAGAATATTGCCACATAGAGTTTTCAACAGAAATGTTTTACAACATCAGTGTTTAACAACAGAACTCATCTGATGCACAAAACAAGATGGGCTCTCTTATTCTGAACTGTGCATCTCTCTGAGTGTGGCACACAGGGATGCTTCTTAATTAGAGAGGTTCATTTGATCTCTAAGTCTTTTGAAATTGTTCAATGGCTCAGTTTTAAGTGGTACTCACAGAAGCTGCAGAAGTGTGAATAATAATCTAAATTACTCATCATTGCACACAAGGAACGCCACCTAATATCAGCATAAAAGTGCAAGAAGGAATGGAGCATGTGACACTTTTTCATTATGCCATGTAATGTTCTACAGTCTTTTAAATATTCATCCAAAATACACTGCATTTAAGCCATTCTACATTTAATCCATAATTCTATAACAAAGTTTAACTCACAAGTTCATACCTCAGACAGCCATATTTATAGTCCCATTGCGAAGGGTAGATTTATGCTCCTCTCACACACAGAGAAAATGACTACTTCTGTCACTTGTTAGAACAGAAATCACAGCAATATAACCACCTGGATTTGCAGGAGAAAATCAGTAGTAAGGAACATACATTCTTCAACCAAACAAAACATATAGATTGTATAAGTAATGTAGCAATTACATGCAGCTTTACATACACTTTACATATATACAAAACATTCACCATCTCCCTCACCCCATCCCAAACTCTTCCCCCCAAAAGTGTGTGTCCATGTTTAAAAATCCCAAAGTTTCTCTAATCTTGCTTGGGTTTGTAGTATTGTCATATCTTTCTAAATACAGCAAGATATTTCTCACAAATGGATGCTCCCAAATTATTATATCTTGAATTTGAATTTGAATTTTTATTCACATAGCAATCTTACCCCAAGTCATTATATCAAATCGTTACCGTGAACCCATTCCTATTCTCAACTCTTCTAGTATAGCATGAAAGAAATTCTTAGTGAGAACATTTCCCTTGAAATGTAGTGTTTTCTAATAGTTTCTGATCACAACACTTCTGAGAGATTTCAGTTTATCTGCAGAAGATTTTATAAACAAATACATAAATACTTAACCTTATGGTAGATTGTTTTATTCTTTTAATTTCTCTCCCCACCCCACCCCCGTAGATGTCTGCCCTCTGTGTCCGTTTGCTGTGTGTTCTGTGTCCACTTGCATTCTTGTCAGATCTGTGTGTGCGGCACCATTCCTGGGCAGGTTGCGCTTTTTTTCACATGGGGCAGCTCTTCTTAAGGGGCACACTCCTTGCGTGGGGTGTTCTCCTATGTGGGGGACACCCCTCTGTGGCACAGCACTCCTTGCACACATCAGTACTGTGTGTGGGCCAGCTCACCACACGGGTCAAGAGGCCCTGAATTTGAACCCTGGACCTCCCATGTGGTAGGTGGACGTTCTATCCATTGAGCCAAATCCGCTTCTCAGGTTCTATTCTTCATTGGCAGACATTCATGCTCTCTCTCTGGCCCTTCCCCCATGTGAAAGAGTATACTTCTCAGCTTTGATCATATGATTGGCTTTGGAAATAGAATCTGAGCAAATATGATTTATAACATGTCCAAGAAGAAACTTTTAGGGACATTGCAAGTTTCTCCCATTTGCTTGAGATTTTGCCTTCCACCAAGAAGACAGCCTTCCCTGAATAATGGCTATTCCTTTAGCCTAGTCCCAAAATGAAGAGATACATGAAACAGACCTGAACCTAATCCACAGCCTGGAGCCCAACCCAGCAGAGCCAAACACAGTTCAGCAGAGATGCAATCAACCTATAAAAGCATGAATGAGAAATAAATGCCTATCACTGCAAACCTTTGAAATTTGAAGGTTGTTTGTGACTGCAGAAAAAGCTGACTAATAGATATGCAATGCTTCTGAAGGGCATGTGAGAGTCTGTAATAAATGTACCTCTAAACTGACCCTCTGAAATCTAACACTTAAAAGTTATTCAAACTTTGGGAATCCAAAGGGCAATTATCTTTTGACACTTTAACAGACTTATCTTTTGTCTGCTCCGACACTTCTGAGTAGAGCTCAATTGCTCAAAACTGCTATAAAGTCTTTGAACATCTGATGGCAAGGGATGCAAAATCCCTAGAACAGAGTTCGAATTCTGTGTTCATGATGTTATGGACTCAAACTGAACCCTGAGCATAGCTCCTTCCATTTTAATCCCAACTTTCAGCTTCTCCCAATTTAACACCATTTGCATATGTCATAGCTATGATCTATTATGAGAACCACTGAGGTCAGGAACCCTGTGTTATTCTCCCAGTGTTTAACCTACCAAGCACAGGTTAGGCTGTACGGAGATAGGTGATAGAGATTAGATAGATAGATAGATAGATAGATAGATAGATAGATAGATAGATAGATAGATAGATAGATAGATAGATAGATAGATAATTAGATGAGAAAGAGGGCAGGAAGGCAGGGAGGGAGGGAAGGAAGGAGTGAGGAAAGATGATGGAAGAATAGTAAATATAATAGATGACAGATGAATGGGTGGATAGGTAGATCAATCTAGCTATGACAGCCAATTTTAAGAGATTTTAGCTGAACATTTTTGGAAGAATCTATTTCATTGGTTTCTTATCAAAGTCACTCCAGATAATTCAAGCCATATCACACTATTGGAGTTCACCTACCAATTTCCTAACTCTTTAATTTTACTTACAGGGACCTCTGCTGGGACTGGCCTTCCTTTTCCATTGGACAAACATTACATATCTTTCAAGACATCATTTAATCTCGTCTGTTTTCCCACTAAACTTCCAGCTCCATGAAGGCAAAGACATGCCTTTCTCATTCAAAGCAATATCCTCAGCATCTAGCACAATGCCTGGAATGATGTAGATGCTCAATAAATATTTATTGAATGGATAAATAAATTAATGCAAAAGCTCCTTAATCCTCCCAGACTGTTTTCAACCCCTCCTTTGCTCTCCTATGACGATTAAGAGTACCTCAATTAAAGAATTTACAGAACTGTTTGATGATGAAATATCAAGGTGCCTGTAATCTGTGCCCACATTCTGTTTTTAACATAAATGACTGAAAGTTGGTTTTATAGTCCGAGATTAGTCAAGTTTGCTTAGGTTAGACATCTCAGAAACATGTTTTCTTTTCAATCACAGTCTCAGTTTAGGGATGAGCAGACCTATTTGTGTCTCACAAGTCTCATTTACTCCCACCCCCCCACACACTATTTTACTTCCTCTTTCTCATCCTGTAAATTGCCTTTACTGATATTTCTTCTAACTTTTTCTGTGTTTCCCCCTCATTTTAAAGGTCATCTTAAATTATTCTCCTGCTGATAAGGTGTTAGACCTCACTTCCCAATTTAATGTCACTCTCTAATTTCATAAGCATGCTTTATATTTTCCTGGCAAATCATTATTGCAATCTTACTTTGACTGCTAAGACTACAGTTCCCAGGAATATTGTACCATAAGTTTCCCAGCCTGGCAGCAAGCCACTGATGGCCAATCTTTGAAAAGACTTCTGAAACCAGTGAAACTCTTAATTCTTTCTTTGTTTTAATGAAACAATCATTCTTGATGAATAAATTTCTTTCTTCCTTTTCCTAAGATCTCTTAAAGCTAATTGGTCCAAAATCAAAGAAAACTTTAAAACACAAAAGCATAGTTGGATTTCAGCTTTATAAGAAAGTGCGGGGGCGGGGCAAGATGGGGGCTGAGTGAGCGCACCTGATATTCTCTCCTGCAAAGAAGCGGCTGGGCAGGTTTGGAAATTCTTCGGGACCAGGCTGTTTCGGGATTTTGCAGGGCAGGAGGTGTCTGGACATCGATTTGGTGGGAAGGTAACAGAAAATTCGTGTATAAGATAAAATTGAGGCTCTATTACATGGAGGTGGGGGCTGAGTGCCCCATGCTCCCTCCTGGGGTGGGCGGAGCCACGGCACCAGCGCTGCAGCGGCAATTTCTGGAGGCTCTGCGGTACTGGGGAATTCATAAGCCCTGAGTGGGCTATTGGGGGTCTAACAGGTCAGGAGGCCTTCACAGACCGATTTGGGGAGACAAACGGGAGTTTCATTGTGAGGCGGGGAATTTTTGATTGCGGACACAAATAATAGCACTTCCGGCTAGAGCCCCGCCCCCCAAGGCCGGCTGCCGATCTGCAGTGGCCTTAAATTGCTCACAGTAAAGAGACAACACCAAGAGGTTGTTTCAGGGACTGTCAGGGTGGGAGATGTCTGGAAGCTAATTAGGGGAATATTTTGCAAAGCGTGGGAATTTCAATTTCGGACTCTGATATCGGAGTTTCTGGCTGGAGTCCCTCCCCCTGGGCCTAGCTACTGATCTGCAGCATCATTAAATTGGCTGCAGTGTAGAGGCACCCCCAGGTGGCCATTTCGGGGGCTCACAGGGCAGGAGGTGTCCTGAAGTTGAATTGGTAATACAGCCACAGAAAAGACCCAAGAGGGTGAATTACAGGATTCTGACACATAGGTCAGAGTTTGAGGATGTGACCTCCCCCATAGGGTTGGCACCCAGCTGCGGGGATCCCTGAAGGCTGTGCTGCACTGCAGTGCTCCCAGGCTCCCTGTTAACCAGATTTGAGGTTGCCAGGTCTGAGTCCCCTAAACCCTGGTGGCCCACACCCCAGAGACTCACACCTCTTGAGTCTGCAATATCACAGACTTTCCATCCCTGAATCCATCATGCCCTGAGGTCCATCTGAGGTCCTTGAATGTCCTAACCCTCAACATTTGCGTTTTTTCTTTTTTGTTTTGTTTTGTTTTGTTTCTAATTTTATTTTTTATTTTTTATTGTCCTGATTGCTAACATTCCATTATCTCCTAGTCTTTTCTCCCATTGTATCCCCCAAAGTCTTTTTTTTTTTCTCTCTGGTCCCTCATTTTCTTCTTATTTTATTTTATCTTAATTATACAATAGGTGCTGCAGGGAACACCTCACATCTGCTGGGTTTCCTCATCCTCTGTTGCCTCATTTCTGTGTGAATTGATTTTGGCTACCTACACTATCCCCTTTCCCTTACATCTTGATATCCTCCATCATCTACTGTCTCTCCTATATTCCACCTCCCTTTCTTTGATCCCCAAAGTGTCTAACTCTTAATTTCTAATACCTTTGTTTTGTTTTCTGTCTGTTATCCACTCTTGAAACTATTGCCATTCTTTTCTCTTTCCCTCTCTCACGAAAACACTAGCTTTTTAATTCATACCATATTCCTCCCATATTCAGTCAACTACCTCATTATAGGTACTCTACCTACTGCTATAACTCTACACAACTTACATGAATCTAATATCCATCCTCCCAGATCTCATATTGTTACTCTGTTAACATTTATTACCAATACTACTTTACACATTTTCCTTGCTTACACAATTGCCTTTCCCTGGCCCTAATACTTTCCTTCAAAGTGAACTCAGCCAGCAATAAGAAATTAGAATAAGAAGAACAAAGTGACAAGGAGAAGATATAACACTTATGCAAAAACAACAGATAATTAATCCCCAAGACTAGACAAAGAAGCTAAGGAACTGATTAAACTCGTCAAGATAAAATGATGACCAGACAGCAACAAATTTCTACAAACCAAACCAGTAATTAGGAAAACATGGCTGAATCCAAAGAACAAACTAAAAACCAGGAAGGGGAGCAGAACTTCGCACAAGTGATTACAGATCTCAGACAAATTTAATGAAGTAAAGGAAGAGGTTAACAATATGAAGACAACACTTGGAGGGGAAATTGCAGACATACGCAAAAAGATAACAGATATAATGGGAATGAACACCACAGTTCAAGAAATCAAAAGTACACTCCCAGCAAATAACAGCAGATTAGAAGAGGCAGAGCAGAAAATTAGTGATGTGGAATACAGTACATCAGAAATCAAACAGATAGTAGAATTGATTGATAAAAAGATAGAAAAAATCCATCTAGGACTTAAGGACCTGAATGACAATGCAAAATGCACAAACATACGTATTATAGGCATCCCAGAAGGAGAAGAGAAGGGAAAGGGGTCAGAAGGAGAGTTGCAGGAAATAATGGCTGAAAAATTCCCAAATCTACTGAAAGAGACAGATGTACATATCCAAGAAGCACAGCGCATGCCAATCATCATAAACCCCAACAGGCCCACCCCAAGACATATACTTGTCAAATTATCCAACACTCAAGACAAAGAGAAAATTGTAAAAGCAGCAAGAGAAAAGAAAACCATCACATACAAGGGTGGCTCCATAAGATTAAGTGCTGATTTCTCATCTGAAACCATGGAGGCAAGAAGGCAGTGGTATGATATAGAGGTACTAAAAGAAAAAAATTCCAACCAAGAATACTCTATCCAGCTAAACTAGCATTCAAAAATGATGGAGAGTTCAAAATATTGACAGATAAACAGAAATTGAAAGAGTATGCCAACAAGAAACCTCCCCTTCAAGAAATTCTAAAGGGAGTTCTGCAGGAAGAAAGGAAAAAACAGGACAAGCAGAGTTGGAGGAGAGTGTAAGAGCAACAAAAAAGACAAAAAGAGAAAAAAAAAGTGCAAACAAAATATGACAAACACAACTCCAATCAAAATATGGCTAACACAAATAATTCCTTGAAAGTAATAACACTGAATGTCAATGGATTAAACTCACCTATCAAAAGATTCAGACTGGGACATTGGATAAGGAAATATGACCCATCTATATGCTGTCTACAAGAGATACATCTTAGACCTAGAGACTCATGGAGGCTGAAAGTGAATGGTTGGAAAACAATCTTACAAGAAAACAATAACCAAAAAAAGGCAGAAGTAGCTATATTAATATCAGACAAAATAGACTTTAAACACGAAACAATTCTGAGAGACAAAGAAGGATACTACATATTAGTGAAAGGGACAATCTGTCAAGAAGAACAAACAATCATAAATATTTATGCTCCTAACAAGGGCACCACTAAATACGTGAGGCAAACACTGGAAAAATTAAGTGAAAGAATAGATGCATCTACAATTATAATGGGAGATTTTAATATAACACTATCAACTCTGGACAGAACATCTCAAAAGAGAATCACTAAAGAAATGAAATATTTGAACAGTATATTAGAGGAGCTGGATCTAATAGATATATACAGATCATTACACCCAAACACAGCAGGATATACATTTTTCTCAAGTGCACATGGATCATTCTCAAAGATAGACCATATGCTAGGCCACAAAGAAAGGCTGAATGAATTCAGAAAGATTGAAATCATACAAAATAATATCTCTGACCACACTGGAGTGAAGCTGGAAATCTGCAAGGGCCAGAGGTCCAGATTTCACACCAACATATGGAAATTAAACAGCACACTCTTAGAAAAACAGTGGGTCAAAGAGGAAATCTCAAAAGAAATCAATGACTACCTTGAAACAAATAATAATAATAAAACAACATACCAAATTTATGGGATGCAGCAAAAGCAGTAATGAGAGGGAAATTTATAGGCATAAATTCATACATCAAAAAAGAAGGAAGAGCAAAAATTGAAGAACTAACTGTGCATTTGGAGGAATTAGAAAAAAAACAACAAAGTAACCCAACAGGAAGAAGAAGGAAGGAAACAACAAAGATAAGAGCAGAACTAAATGAAATAGAAAATAAGAAAGCACTTGAAAAGATAAACAAGACCAAGAGCTGGTTTTTTGAGAAGATCAACAAAGTTGACAAACCTTTAGTGAGACTAACAAAGAAAAAAAGAGAGAAGATGCAAATACACAAAATAAGAAATGAGAAAGGAGATATTACCACTGACCCCACAGAAATAAAGACTATCATAAGAGGATACTTTGAAAAACTATATTCCAACAAAAATGACAATTCAGAGGAAATGGACAAATTCCCAGAAACACATAAACAGCCTGTATTGACGAAAGAAGAAATTGATCATCTCAACAAACCAATCACAAGTAAAGAGATAGAATCAGTCATTAAAAACCTCCCAACTAAGAAGAGCCCAGGGCCAGACAGCTTCACAGGTGAATTCTACAAAACATTCCAGAAAGAACTAACCAATCCTGCTGAAACTCTTCCAAAAAATTGAAACAGAAGGAGCGTTGCCTAACTCCTTCTATGATGCCAACATTACCCTAGTACCAAAGCCAAACAAAGAAACCACAAGAAAGGAAAATTACAGACCAATTTCTCTAATGAACCTAAACACAAAAATACTTAACAAAATACTTGCTACTCATGTTCAACAACACATTAAACGAATTATACACCACAACCAAGTGGGATTCATTCCAGGTATGCAAGGATGGTTCAACATAAGAAAATCAATCAATGTAATACACCATATAAACAGATTGAAGGAAAAAAATCACATGATTATATCTATAGATGCAGAAAAAGCATTTGACAAAATACAGCACCCTTTCTTGATAAAAACACTCCAAAAGATTGGAATACAAGGGAATTTTTTGAACATGATAAGGAGTATATATGACAAACCTACAGCCAACATCATTTACAATGGAGAAATCCTAAAATCCTTCCCTCTAAAGTCAGGAACAAGACAAGGATGCCCACTCTCTCCCCTTCTATTTAACATTGTCTTAGAAGTACTTGCTCGAGCACTGAGGCAAGAACCAGATATAAAAGGCATTCAAATTGGATAGGAAGAAGTCAAAATTTCATTATCTGCAGATGACATGATCCTATACATAGAAAACCCTGAGAGATCTACAACAAAGCTTCTAGAACTCATAAATGAGTTTAGTAAAGTCGCAGGTTATAAGATCAATGCGCAAAAATCAGTAGCCTTTCTGTACACCAATAATGAGCAAGATCAGGAGGAAATCAAGAAACAAATACCATTCACAATAGTATATAAAAAAATCAAATATTTAGGAGTAAATTTAACTAAAGATGTAAAAAACTTATACACCGAGAACTATATAAGACTGTTCAAGGAAATCAAAGAAGACCTAAATAAATGGAAGAATATTCCCTGTTCATGGATAGGAAGACTGAATATTATTAAGATGTCTATCCTACCAAAACTGATCTACACATTCAATGCAATCCCAATGAAAATCAACACAGCCTTCTTTAAGGAACTAGAAAAACTAACTATGAAATTTATTTGGAAAGGAAAGAGGCCCTGAATAGCCAAAGACATATTGAAAAAGAAAAACAAAATTGGAGGATTCACACTACCTGATTTCAAAACATACGACAAAGCTACAGTAGTGAAAACAGCATGGTATTGGCATAAGGAGAGACACACAGACCAATGGAATCGAATTGAAAGTTCTGATATAGAGCCTCATATATATAGTCATATAATATTCAATAAAGCCACCAAACCCTCTCAAGTGGGAGAAAATGGCCTATTCAACAAATGGTGCCTGGAGAACTGAATATCCATATGTAGAAGAATGAAAGAGGATTACCATCTCACACCTTATACAAAGATCAACTCAAGATGGATCAAAGACCTAAATATAAGAGCCAAGACCATAAAGACCTTGGAAAGCAGTATAGGGAAACATCTACAAGAACTTGTAATAGGAAATGGCTTCATGAACATCACACCAAAACCACGAGCAGCAAAAGAACAAATAGATAAATGGGACTTCCTCAAAATTAAAGCCTTCTGCACCTCAAAGGAGTTTGTCAAGAAAGTAAAAAGGGAACCTACACAATGGGAGAAAATATTTGGCAACCATATATCTGATAAGAGACTTATAATTTGCATATATAAAGAACTCCTATATCTTGAAAATAAAAAGATAAACAACCCATTTAAAAAATGGCAAAAAGATTTAAACAGACACTTCTCCAAAGAAGAAATACAAAAGGCTAAAAAGCACATGAAAAAATGCTCCAAATCTTTAGCTATCAGGAAAATGCAAATCAAAACTACAATGAGATACCATCTTACTCCCATAAGATTGGCAGCTATGAAAAAAACCGAAGAATACAAATGCTGGAGAGGATATGAAGAAATGGGAACACTCATCCACTGCTGGTGGGAATGCAGAAGGATCCAACCATTCTGGAGGACGGTTTGGCGGTTTCTCAAAAAACTAACCATAGATTTGCCATATGACCCAGCAATACCACTGCTGGGTATATACCCAGCAGAACTGAAAACAAGGACACAAACTGATATATGCACACCAATGTTCATAGTAGCATTGTTCACTATCGCCAAAAGTTGGAATCAACCCAAATGCCCATCAACAGATGAGTGGATCAATAAAATGTGGTATAGGGAAGCGGACTTGGCCCAGTGGTTAGGGCATCCGTCTATCACAGGGGAGGTCCGCGGTTCAAACCCCGGGCCTCCTTGACCCGTGTGGAGCTGGCCCACGCGCAGTGCTGATGTGCGCAAGGAGTGCCCTGCCACACAGGGGTGTCCCTCGTGTAGGGGAGCCCCATGTGCAAGGAGTGTGCCCTGTAAGGAGAGCTGCCCAGCATGAAAGAAAGTGCATCCTGCCCAGGAATGGCACTGCACACATGGAGAGCTGATACAAGATGACGCAACAAAAAGAAACACAGATTCCCGTGCCGCTGACAACAACAGAAGCGGACAAAGAAGAACACACAGCGAATAGACACAGAGAACTGACAACTGGGATGGGGGGAAGGGGAGAGAAATAAATAAATAAATAAATCTTTAAAAATAAAATAAAATAAAATAAAATGTGGTATATACATACAATGGAACACTACTCAGCTTTAAGAACAAATACACTACAAACACACGTGATAACATGGATGAATCTTGAGAACCTTATGTTGAGTAAAGCAACCCAGGAATTGAAGGACAAATACTTCATGACCTCAATGATATGAAATAAGCAAGCTGCCTCAGGGAGCTAGAGACTGGAAGATAGGCTTACAGGAAATCAGGGGGTTGAGGAAGGATGTAAGCTGACATCTATATGGGCGAAATCTATGATAAGCTGGCGGTAAGTATGTGCACAAGGAAGAGATAAAATGGGGGCGTAGGGTTACCTTTGGGTGGGGCTCTGCAGGTTTGAGTGGGGCTAGGGATGGGCGGATGGGTAATATTGCCCAAGAAATTGGGGGGAGGAAGGGGCAACATACGAATATAGGAAATTGTCAGGTGTTGGTTGAAAGTAAAATGCTGAGAAAACCTTTTCAAAATATAATTAGGAAAGTTACCTGTTTAAGATACTCAAAGGGGATAATCTGACGCAGGACAGACTCCTAGGGAATATCTGAATGCTCATTTTGCCAGAGTGGGTTGTACCATTGGGTAGAGACCCATATAATGAGAGTGAAGGTAGACCCACATCCTGGGGAGGACTAATGCCATAAAATAGAAGGAACTGTATCTCTCAAGAGAAAGGGTGGCTCCCAGGGCATTAGGGCAGTTGAGCAAGTCAAGCCCTCAACACTGTTGCAAGTATCGCTGAATATAGCTCCTCAAGAAATGAAGATTGACTGTCACTGTGGGGCCCAAGGGGAGGAGGAAATAGATATTGAATAGATGGAACCAAAGTAAATGTGAGGGCAAAAGAAGTGTTTCACAAGAGTACACAAGGATGGATATAAAACATGTAATATTACACCAAAAACATATAGGGGACAACAGACTAATAATGTAAACCATAATGTAAAACATAGGATAACTAAAAAATTTAGAAAACTGTATAGCCTAAAGTATGAAACACAATGTAAACACAAATGTTACCTTGTTTGAAAGCTATTGTCTCAATATCTGTACATCAGTTTCAGTAAATATGATATGAATAAGTTAAAAGATTATCGCTGTGGAAGGGAAAAGGTTTTATAATGGATATGTGGGAGTACTGTATATTGTATAGATGAATTACTGTGATCTAGGGCTCCTGTGAAGAGACATGCAATAATTAGGAAAAAAGAAAAGAAAAAGATAGGATGTAGAATTTTTCCAAATCAATATGTATTCTAGATCTAACCTTTAAACTCATCACCATATTCCATTTTACTAGTAAGGGAACCTGACATTATATTGGGATTCACTTTTCAGGAAGTTTTGGATCACAGAGTGGTTCAACAATGGCAGCAGAGGAATACTGGTATGGGATGTTATTGACAGGGGACATATGGTTGACAGGGAGTTATACAAGGGCATGTGTCCAGGGTGCATGGAAATGTTTGGATATACTCATAGTGGAAATAATTAAAAACAACAGCTGGGGGGGTACTGGGTTCCTGGCCAGGGGGTGCTCTGTCATGGTCCCTAGGGGAGCAGTGGTAGTCCCCCAGGTGCAACAGTAAGGACCAGGAAGGAATGAGGGTCCAAAAGTGAGCCCCTGATACTAATGACTATGCTTGTGAGCCTATACACCTGAAATAAGAACAAGGCCTAGAGCAGCACTGTGCCTAAGAGTTCCCTCCTGACAGCCTCCATGTTACTCAAATGTGACCAGTCTTGAAGCCAAACTCAGCATGTAAATGCAATGCCTTCCCCCCAGCATGGGACATGACACCCGGGATGAGCCTCCCTGGCACTGAGGGATCACTACCAAGTACCAGCTGATGACGTAACTAGAAAATGACCTTGAATTAAAGGTTCAACGTGGACCAGCAGAATATCCCTCTCTACATACAATAACAGGAGTTAAAAATGCTGTTTGACCTAAAGTAAGGGGGAAATGGAAAGGACAAATGAGTTCATATGGCTATGAGTCTCTAAAAAAGAGTCTGGAGGTTGTCAGAAGGATTGCCCTTATGCACACCTGAGCAGAGTCTCAGAGACAGATAAAGTAGATACAACCCCAGGTATTGGTCCTTTTGAGGGCTAAAAGGACCCACAGGTTTATGGTCATGGCAGATGGGGTTCACTGCCATGCCAGTTGGCCCTTCTTTGGAGCTGGTGTTTCTGCGTGATGGAGCTGGACTCAGATGGGATCTCTTTTCACAAGCCTTTCATGCTACTTTATGAAATTGTAGTTGGTGCTGGGGTTTAAGATATAACTAGGGGATTTGAATCTCTGGACTGACAATATGATAGCCAGGCCCTGAGCCTCAACAGACTTCAGCTCCTACACTCTGATTTTGTGGACTTACCCCACTCAGCTAACACGGAGTTGAAGAATGTCAACCACGACACCATGGAGCCTAGAGTGCCTACAACTGAAAGCAGGAGGATTGCATCCAGTATCCGTGTGGAATCTAAACCCCCTCTTGACATAGATGTGGAATGGACATAACCAAGCCAAGGTCCACAGGAAGGAGGAATACAGTAAGGATTAGAGTGGACTTAAAGATATCCTATTCATGAACTATTGTGGTTAATAATCGAGAAAATGTGGCATTGGTGTGGAAAAAGTGGCCATGGTGGCTGCTGGGTGCGGGGAATGGGAGGAAAAGATGAGATGTGGAGGCATTTTCGGGACTTGGAGTTGTCCTGGGTGGTGCTCCAGGGACAATTGCCAGGCATTGTATGTCCTCCCATGGCCCACTGGATGGAACGTGGGAGAGTGTGGGCTATGGTGTGGACCACAGGCCATGGGGTGCAGCGATGCCCAGAGATGTACTCACCAGATGCAATGGATGTGTCATGATGATGGGGGAGAGTGTTACTGTGGGGAGAGTGGTGGGGTGGGGGCGGTGGGGGTAAATGGGGACCTCTTATTTTTTTAATGTAATATTTTTTAAAAAATGAATAAATTGAGTAGAATTTGGAAAAAAAAAGAAAAAAGAAAGTGCATCTCACTAGTCTTTTTTCCTAATACCCCTCCAAAAAAAATCCATCATTTTTCTAATTCCTTAAATTCCACCATCAAATATTCTGTCTGGCTTTATTTCCTTTTAAAAGATAAATGCAATAGAGTAAAATAACAAAAGGTTATCAGTCACTTACACTTGATCTTCATTACTCAAGGATTCTATATTTGCAAATTCACCCTCTGGCTAAAATTTATTTGTAACCTCAAAACTGATAATCAGAGCACTTTTGTGGTCATTAGCCCACACGTACAGAATAGCAAAATATTTGAGTTGCCCAAAGTGCACATTCCTAGCTGAAGACAAAGTGAGACTCTATACTCATACTGCAAACAAGTGTCCTTTTTGTGGCATATTTAGTGCCATGATTTTCACATTTTTTGTGTGTGCTTTTTGATGGTAATTTCACAGTTTAAAATTATTCCCAAGTTTAGTGCTGAGGTGCTGTCTAATGTTTTTAAGTGCAAGAAGGCTGCGATGTGCCTTACAGAGAAAATATGTGTGTTAGCTAAGCTTTGTTCAGGCCTGAATACTGTTAGCCATGAATCAGCACTATGTATTAAATAAGTTATCTTCAAAAAGAATCACACACACGAAACAAGATTGTGTATTGATCGGTTGACAAAGATGTGACAAGAGACTTGCAGGAAACTAACTCTGTATTTCTTCTGGGGGCAAAGGTTTAGTATTGGCTAATTCAGTATTCATGATGACTTTACAGAGCATAATTACTTCAAATAACGAGAACCAATGATACATCTAAGTATGAATTTGCTTTTCTGGAAGGAAATTTTAGTCTTTCATAGGTAGTCAGCAGGGAAGCCAAGTTTGCGAGTTTTGAAAATCTAAGGGAAATGAATGGAGGAGAGGAAGGAGTTTGGAAAACAAACTTATTTGCTTAAAGAAAAAAAAAAGAAGTGAATTAAAACTCAGGAGTCTTGTATGCACAAATCTAACAAATTTCTGTAGAGCAAGAAGAAAAAGACAAGCCAATAAAGTTGGGCAAAAAAATTCACAAGTGGATATATACATGGCCAATCAGCATATGAAAAGATGTTCAACATCTTAAGTACTGTCAATATATACAAGAACTTGGATGATCTCCCAGACAGAATGTTGAGGAAAGAACCCAAATGTTAAAACGTACAAACAGCATGATTCCATCCATACGAAGTTCAGAAGCATGCAAAATTAATCTATGCTGATAGAAATCGTAGTAGCAATTATGTTTTGGGGTGGAAGATTTGCCTAGGAGTAGGGCACAAGAAAACCTTCCAGTTAAGGGAAAATTTCTGCATCTTGATGATGTGATTGTAGTTTCATGGTTATAGCCACATGTTCAAATTCACCGAGCTATATAAGCAAAATTTGTATACTTTTCTGCAGGTATATTATATCCCTATAATTATTTCTTTTTTAACTCAGGAATTATGTTAGTTTCCAAGAGCTGCCATAGCCAAATACCACAGACCTGGTGCCTTGAAACAACAGACATTTATTCTTTCCAAGTTCTGGAAGCTAGAAGTCCAAAATTTAAGTGTCAGAAGAGCCATTCTCTCTCCAATAGCTCAAAAGAAGAATATTCCTAGGGAAGAATTCTTCCTTGCCTCTTTGTAGCTTCTGGGTGTACTTGGCAATCCTTGGCACTCTGTGATTTGTAGATGATACTTCCATTATCTGGCTCTGTCTTCACACAGCCCCTCCCCTGTATTTATCTGTCCTGTGTCTCTTCTCTGCATATAAAGACACAAGTCATGTTGGATTAAAGGCCCACCCTCCACCAAAATGACTTCATCTTAACTAATCCCATCTGCAATGATCCTATTTCCAAAGTCACATTCTGTGATATTGAGGATTAGGATGTCAACATCCCTTTTTAGGAGACAAAATATAACCCATGATGGGAATCTTTAGTCTTTCGTTAGAATCTCAACGCTATCTCTGGGTCATGTAAGTTTAGTTAAAGAATCGAGGTTTTGAATTCTCTTCCGTCAACAGAAGCTGGTGAAGCGATTACGGATATCCTTTCTAGGTCTACACTCCTGCAAAGTTCTGCTCCTGAAGTTCAGGATCAAGTGAAAGCTTTGTTAGTCCTAGGCCCCCTATGACCCTGACTCTGCCAAGTTCTAATGTAGGTCACCTTCTAATTCCCCATATAGAAGTTGTTTCATCCTCTCTCTCCTTGTCAATCTAAAGTCTTAGAAACAGTATTTTGAGTCCCATATGGTAACACCCATTTGTGATCATGCTATTCTTAGATTTTTTTAAAAATTTTCTCCTGCTGTAGCTGAACCTTTTGAAATAAATTGCTTATCTAATACTCCTTGGGGTAGTGAAATCAGAACATCAATCAACCAACTTGCTGAATTAAGTGTTTTCTCAATTTCTCCTATAATAGCCATGGCATTTAAGTCCTTGGCCATCCTGAGACAAAAAGGATGCAACAACCATTGTCTTTACTTAGTTGCCTTTTGCATTAGACTGTGACTTCCTTGAAGACAAGAAATTATCTCATTCATCTTTGTATCCCGGCATTGAGCCCAGTGCCTGGTACATAGTAGGTGGTCATTAATTTTTCCTGAATTAAAATGAATGAATAAGACCTTCAGGAAACCTTTTGCCAGAGGCAATTTTAACTTGCATTCAACATCCAAGGAGAGTGGGCGTGTTGCTTTGGCAATAGCTCTGACATTGAATAATCTGGACATTCCAAATTTCTTCTTACTCATTTATCCTCAGGGAAAAATAAAAGAAAGCAGAGGAGGATTGTGCTGTGGGCCTGGCAAACACATCTCAGACTCATCACCGTGAGAGACGGATCAGATGAAGCAGCAGCAAGACCAAGGCCACGTGCCCTGCTGCCATCTTCTGACTGCTGATGTTGCCTTAATCAGTGAGCTGATACAATTTCCTGCTGCTAACCCTCACCATGGTCCCCCGGGAGGTCTCATTTGTCACTGTCATTACCTTTCAGATCAGCAAAATATCCATCTTTAGGAGACCTCTTTCAGTGCCTTGCCCATGTGTATAGGCAGCACACGATCAGCGTGGCAATCCAAGACGCTAGTCCTGGGTGACTAACTATAAAGGCGTATCCATGCACTTTTGGACATTAACTCTACTACTAGCAATTTAGAAAAGGGTGAATTTCAATTTCATTTCAAAGGAGTAACACTTTAATTTTGTGCGTCTTTTATGAAACACACCATTTTATGTCTATACAACTCAGATGTTCTATGGTAAGACTTTGATTAAATGCATAGCTCCAGTTCAGCCAACATTATTGCCACTGCTCTTATATTGAGCTCAAACCAGTTCTGATTTCATCTCTTCCTCCATTCATAATTCCATCAGTTGAAAAACTAATACATACCTGACCATGAAAAGGAGTTTGACCCATATGCAAAATCAGTCTTTCTTACGTTTATCTCAAATGTAGCTGGTTTTCATATTTACTTAACAAATAGCTATCTAGAATTACTATGTGCCAAATATAGTTCTAAGAATTTTGAAAACATAAATTCATTTAAATCTAAAGTCTCATTTTATAGATAAGGAAACTGAGGCACAAACAGGTTAAGTTTCTTGCCCAAGGTCACATTGCCAGTGAGTGAAATATAACCCAGTACATCTGACACCTGAGTCCGTGTTCTTAAGCACTATAGTTGCACAACCGAAGTTCTTTGGAACTAAATGCCAGA
This sequence comes from Dasypus novemcinctus, assembly GCF_030445035.2. Classification (NCBI taxonomy): domain Eukaryota; kingdom Metazoa; phylum Chordata; class Mammalia; order Cingulata; family Dasypodidae; genus Dasypus; species Dasypus novemcinctus. The sequence continues at coordinate 31,987,343 of NC_080676.1, read as the reverse complement.
CCAAAAGCTTCTGGTAGTGTCCTGACAACATTCATTTATTCATTTTTTCAACCCTGGCCCAGAACAAAGGAGAGAGGTGGGCTGTACATGTGTGTTTGCATGCATATATGAGTGCCCGCGCTTGTGCACATGGCAGGTGCACAATTAAAAGTGGTTTACAAAAATGTGTCTTCTACCACGTTTTTAATCTCATTAGCCCAAGTGAAGACTCCAGAAGCAAATGATGTGTTAGTCTGGGGTGCAAGATGTTTATTAGGAATCAACACCTGTGGAACAGAAGGAGAAAAAGGCAGAATTGGACAGCGGGAAAATACTGAAGTAGGAGACAGGCCAGACAAAGACTCAGACAATCCAACAGAGAGCTCCGGAGTAAATATAACCTATCAAAGTGACCCGTGAAGGATTGAAAGGGTTGAGACTTTATACCTCCACCTTGCCCAGATTTGGGGTGTTCTAGGAAGGGCATAACCTTGGGCAATTGGCTCTGCAGTTAGGCAGACACGGATGGCGCTGACAGCTGGAGCCTGTCAGCCCCGTGCAGGTGGGCAGGTCCCACTCAGAAGGAGCATGGTATCCAGACAACTTCCATAGTTGAAATTCCTCACTACAACCTCTTACAATGGCCCAATATTCCTATGTCCCAACAGGAAATGTTATAAAATATAAAACATATTTCATGAAAGCAGCTTCTTAATTATGAAATCACTATTTTACTTACTTTGGGGAAAAAACAGTATTTTTTTTTTAAAATCAAGATGGAAATCAAGTAAAAGATAATCTGTGAGCACCACCTTGTGGATGGATCTACAACTGCCACATAATTTTGCATCCTACCATCTTTATTTAATCACCCCATATTCATATGCTGAAGCTGGGGATAGAGCAATGAACAAAATAATCACTGACCTTATGAAACTTACTTTCTAGTAGGGAGACAGAAAATAAACAAAAGAAATACAAACAATAGTAGATGGAGTTGAGTGCAAGGGAGAAAAATGAAGCAGGAAAGAGAGCTAAGGTGTGGGAGCTGCAACTTAAAATCTAGCAGTCAAGAAAGGTCTCAGTGAAAAGTCGATACTTGAACAAAGACTTGAAAGAAAGGAAGGGGCCAGCCCTGTAGTTACCTGGGTAACTAACCACCATCTAGACATAGAGACCAACACATGCAAACGCCATGAAGCAGAAACGAGCCTGGTGAATTTGAGAAACAGCATTAAGGGCAATGCCCCGTGTGAGCATGAAGGAGGCGACAGTAGATGAATTTGAGATCCAGATCATGTGGGACCCCTCTGGTACTGGGAAGGATTTGGTCTATTCAGAATGAGGTGGGACCTTCAAGAGGCTTTGAGACAAGGAGTAAGATAATTCAACGTTTTTTAAAGGGACTGCTTTGAGAGTAGATTGAAGGGTGAAAGGCAAAAATGGGTCTTGCTATAGACCCAAGCAAGAGGGTCTTTAGACCCATACTTCAGAGGGTCCCACATAAACACACACATGTACATTTATTTTAGTACTCAGGGCACTTTTATTCAGGATTGGGGCTGAAATAAGGCACAGCAAAACCTACTCTTTTGACCACGTACTTTTGTGACTAAGATTCAGGGGATGAGGGTTGTACTGTTGCAAGCATGGGAGGTAGACATGGCTTTGGAAAGTGGGGAGGACTGGAGCAGTGGGTATCCTTACTTAAGAGAAATACAACTTAATCATCAAGCCCTTCCTCTTAGAGAGCATAAGTGGCATAGATTACAAAGTATTATTTCTCAGCCGTGCTGAGCATCTATTTCTTACTTCTCTTCATGTCCCCACTCATTGTTCTGGAGATATTCATGATTAGCTTGGTGTTACATATTGATTCATGTCCCCCATGAAGACATGTTCAAGTTCTAACCCCAAGTCCTGTGGATGTGAACTCATTTATAAATAGGATTTTTGAAAATCCTATTAAGATGAGACCAAACTGAATCAGGCTGGGCCTTAAGTCAATATGACTGGAAACTTAATAAGCAGAGGAAATTTGAGCACACTAGTAGAAGGAAGAAGAGACAGAAGGAGACAGATGGCCATATGTCAAAGGGAGAGAATGAGTTCTAGATTTTGAGCAAGCTACCACTTCAGACTTCAGAGAAAGCATGGCCTATTGACACCTTAATTTTGGACTTCTAGCCTCCAAAACTGTTAGATAATAAATTCCTGTTTTTTAAGCCAACCACTCTTACAATATTTGTTACAGCAGCCCTAGTAAACTAAGACAGTAGTAGTATATACATAATGAAAAAAAGATATTATTTAATATTTTTAAAACAATTTATAGCATTCTCAAATTTATATTTATGCAGATCTAGATGGAAAATTCATGATGGATCTAGATTCCAGAATAGTTATAAGAAATGATAAAACTAGTAATATAGGTGATAATGGTTTATATGATGAAATTTAGATATTTTGCCATATTTTCTACAAAAATCTATCATATGCTGCCCCAATAACATTATTTGTTCTTGATATGTAGAATTCATGGGTCATGTCCAAACATTATTTCCAATTCTGCTGAGTAAAATTTCTTCAAATTGAAATTAACTTTAAAAAAAACTAAGAACTATGATGATTCAAGAGACATGGTCTAAGTTGACAAAACTCTCAACAGAATATTGATCTTGTGGAAATCCTGATTATTAAAACAATCAGGGTTTTTTTTTTTTCTGAAATGAAGTTTAACAAATAACATTTGTGGGTTAAATATATAAGAACTTATAAATTAATGTCTTAATTTGTTGCTCATCTAAGCATCACCTGCCCTTTAATAAAACACACAGACATGCACAAATAGTAATTCAGTCACATTTGATATTTGGTTTACTCTCAGTCACATAAAAACCACAACTTTTTATTTTTCCAATATAAAAGCATATATTTCAAGGTAGAAAGATAGAACATACTTTAACAACTGCTTGTTATCTTAATTAATAACTTACAAATATGTAAACATATGGTATGAGAGGCCCCATTTATATTTCAACCTTGAACCCCTTGTATTTTAGAGGAATCCAGTTAGGAGATTAGTGAAATAATCCAGATGAGAAATGATGGTGGCTTGACTAGGTGGTAGCAGTGGAACTGTGAGAAGTCTTCAACTTCTGGATACATCCTGAAGGGAAACACCAAGAGCATTTCCTGACAGATTGGATTTGGGTAAGAAAGAGAAATATCAAAAGACACAAGATTTTTTTTCACAGAAGTAGTCATCACATTAATTAGGGAAGAAAGGGAAGAGCAGGTTGGGGTAGATTTCAGAAGATTGGTCTTGTTATGTTAAGTTTGAGATATCAAGTTGGCAATTTAACACACAGATCTGGCATTCAGGGGGAAAACTGTATATTTGGTAGTCATTACAGTAGATGTGGTATTAAATCCTCAGGATGGAAAAGACCCACTCTTGATTTTTCTGCTTTTCACGAAATGGGAGATATGGTATGGGTGATCTTTCCCATCTTCCTAAATTAGTCAACTCTCAGCTTCCACAAATTCCTTCAATCCAAAGATGAAGAAGGCATTAAAAGAAAAGAAAAGAAAAGAAAAGAAAAGAAAAGAAAAGAAAAGAAAAGAAAAAAGAAAGAAAAGGAACATAGAAACAGAGAGAGAAACAAACCTCTAAGTTCCTAAATGTTGTCACTAAAAGGTTTTCAATCCTCAAATTGGAAAAGAAAGAAAACATCATTTTTTATTCACTTGCAAATTATCATATTCTCCCTCTGACAACTACAAGCACAGTCACAACCAAAGCAATATTACAACCTAAACAATGAAGAACTACTGAAGGAAGGGGGAAATGTCAGGAGCATGAGAATATAATTAACATCACCCCAGCCTACTGGGTAATTCTCGTATGAGAAACTAATGCAACATTCTAAAATCAGGGTCCTACCGACCCTTGTCCTATGGGATGCTATTTGATGAGGAGTTTTTTACCCAAGATGAGTTTGGGATCATTGGAGAAAACAAAATTAAACTATTTCTTTTCTGTGGAAGCACCAGAGACTACACTAATGTACTTCATCAGTCTTCAAGAAGGAGATACAGAATATGTATTTCCAACATTTGTTGGACCACAAAACCCAACTCTTTTTCCAGGCACTCATAATAGCAACTTCCAGAAATGGTTCTCCTCAAAACATAGATTGGGAAATGCTATTCCAAAATATATGGGTGAGAATCTTAAAGATGAAGTTTGTCAGAGTTGTCAGAGCAAGACCAGAAAGTTCTCCATTACCCACTCCCTAGCTTGATTCACCAAAATTTGCAAATCTGCCTACCTATGTGCCTCCACAGAACAAATTCAATTTTAATTCAACAATTCACTCTTTTAAAATGAGCCACAAAACTATTAAATATTCACAGAGCTATTAAACATTCACATTGCAAGTGAATTCCCAAACCCCCGTCTGCTCCAGCAGTTTTATCACTGAATAACAGGAATTAATTTTTATAGAGATGATGATAATGAAGCCAAAGAATTTATTCTAATTAAATATTCTTCCATGAAGAAAGGGGCAAAACTTGATATCAATAAAGGTTTAATTTTATTCTTGAATCTTCAGGAACATTCAGTTCTTCTAAGCACAATAAGTTATGTAATGAATGGCTAGATGTGTGCTGTGATTGAGCAATATCTTTACCTACTTTTATTTTATATTTTACCCAGCACACATATAATAGAGGCTTTTTGAGCAAACCTTTACACATCCATTAAAAACTGATACATTTTAGATGTTTTAGCTAGTCTTTATAATTCTTTCTGTGAATTCTTCCTGGATTAAACTAACATGAGATTAGATGCATTTTGTTGTAAGACCAGCCTCCCAACAGAATCAAAATCTTTAAGAAAAGACTGTCCAGCTCTTAGGCTCACTTTCACATAGAAAGAAGTTACATTCATTCATAGGCAATACAGAAAATATTTAGTAAGTCTATTCATTACATATTTCATTCATACAGATAGTATTCATTCAGATACTAATTATTTAAAGGGTGTGAGAAAGTGCTGTCATTATAATGCTAAATGGAAAAAGCTGGGTTCAAAACTATACAGAACTATGCTGTAAAATGCATATAATATTTTTTTAAAACAGGTGCCTTGATATATCAATACAATTAACTTTGTGTTATATAACATTTCTTGGTTTTTTTCATAGTACTGTATAATCATGAAAAAAAATAACAAAAGTTAATTTTTTAGCGGCACAGCTCTACATTACCTGACTTAGAACACTAAACTCAAACTACAGTGCTCAAGACAGAAGTTTATGGTGACATTCCAGGAGTTTCCTCCGGGTACAAAAGGAAACCAGTAAAAATGCTGTCATCCTCAGCACTGGCATACACCCCATTCCAGTCTTTTGAAACCTCCAGCCAGACTTGGTCCCCTGCCCTTAATTTCAGGATGATGAGGAGAGAGGCCTGATCTATTTCCTGACCATAGAGAGTTTCTCTGGACTTGAACTGCCTCCTATTCCGGGCCATCACACTGATCCTAGCAGGTCGGCCCCTCACCGTGACATGGTAGGAGAAAACGTACGCCCCGGGAAGACTGCAGTTAAACACGCCGGAGGCGGGGCTGTAATGTCCCTGGTCGTTATAGAGGACCCTGTCAAATCTGATGGGGACGCTGGGAGGCGGGAAGGGCTTGGATAAGGCCGCGCTGAAAGCCGACCGCGGGGCCCCCGTCACCTCTCCCTTGGCGCCCCTAAGACCCCGGGAGCCCTTCTTCCCAACAGAGCCTCGGACCCCTTTGCTCCCGGGGTCGCCCTTTGGCCCAGCAGGCCCCACAAGACCAGGGGCACCTGATTCCCCCTTTTCTCCTTTAGCCCCCGGATGGCCTTTGGCGCCAGGCAGGCCATGCGGGCCGCTTTTGCCTTCGGTTCCAGTGTCTCCTTTGGCACCCCTCTCTCCTTTCCTGCCCCCCTCGCCCTTTTGCCCTTTGCCGCCCCTCTCCCCAGAGTCTCCACAGTAGCCCTTGTCCCCCGTCTCCCCCTTTTCTCCCTTGGCTCCGGGCTGGCCGGCCGCCCCTTGGCCTCCTTTCTCGCCTTTGGTACCATTCTCACAGGTGTCCCCCTTTGTGCCTTTTTGTCCTCTCATTCCTTCCAGTCCAATGTTTCCTTTATCCCCCTTAGGACCAAGTCCACCTGAAATGGAAAATTAAAGTGATGTTTAAGCATCATATAGGCTTTAAACAACATGCAGTGCCACAGAGCTCCAAAAATAGAAACAACAGCTAACTGGGTCTGGAAAGCTGGCTCTGGCCTGGTAACGGCTGTGCCTGGGAGAGTCTTATATTGAGCAATTTATTTAATGCTACTCTCTCATAAAAGGAAAAGGTAATGCTACTAAGAAGCAATAACTTGTACTTAGACCTAGTATAGCTAGTTCTTTTTTTTTTTTTTAATTTTAAGATAATGAGTATTCCAACTATAGTTGCCATTTTATTTCATTCTCCTTTATGTTCTGGCCCAACTAAAATGTTCTCCTAAACCTCCAAATTGTCCATCCAAACCCAAAATCTTACAAGCAAAGAAAATGAGACCTAGGAAGATTCAAGGATGCTTTTCCCAGGGATATGAAGAGAGCTCATATCCCAGGATGTAGCCTCCAAACTCTTAGACCAGGGCTACTTACACTCCATCCAGTCTTCTAATAATTAGAAGAACCATTATATTTTATATTTCTATCTTACCACCCTGATAACTTAAAATACAAACAGGAAGACAAGTAAGTGCTATACTGAACCCATGACTGTACAAAAGATATATTTTTTACTCTACCTTTTTCTCCAGGTTTTCCTGGGTATCCTGGGATTCCACTTGCTCCTTGCACACCACGTTCTCCTTTAAGGCCTACAATGATACCAACATTAACATTTTTTTTTGGCAACTACAGTATTTATGATATATCTAGTATCAATTTCATAGCCATGTCACAGGCCCACGTTTTCTATACCAAAATGGTTTAATGTTAAAATAGTGTGAAAAAAAGAATTTATTGAGAGCCATTAGGAATATTTTATTCTAATTGATTCTAATATTTTATTCTAAATGAGAAACCATTTAAAGGAGATCTGGGGGCAATGCCAGCTCCATCAAACAGAATTCTTCCTTTCCCTGGGTGTTCCCATAACTCTTTCAAACCTCTTATAAAACTCATGAAATCCTGCCTTCTATTTTATATGTATACATTTATGTTTTTCCTATTATGAATTTTGAATAACAGTTAAAATGTTTTCTTTACATGTCCCACAATGCCTGAGATTTGGTGCCATGTACCACACAAATGTAAATGCAGAGCACAACAACCTGCAATTGATTAAACTGCAGTTGATAAAACTAATGATAATAAAAATCCATCTGGAAAAAAGTTGTCCTTGAAATAGAGCACCAATGAAAAGCCTACTCTCATTTTCTGTTGGGATGTTTTTCATATAGTAGTGCAAATTATAGAACTGTGAGAAATCATATTTGAAAAAAATTGAAAAGCAGGGTTTTTAAATATTTGCCATTTAACCAAGAAATGGATTTTTATATTAGGCCTGAACCAAATCCCATCTTGTTACAGTGCAAGCACACCAGATATATTTTTAATTATAAATGATAGTAGTAATAATAGCATCAATAGTAATAACTAACTCTTATTGAGCATTTACTTTGCACCAGGCATTATTCTAAGTTCTTTAGAAGGTTTTTTTAATTTAATCCAACCATTTCTATTTAATATTAATTTTTATTTAGTATCAGCACAACCTTTCATATAACAGAGAGGCTCATATAACAGGATACTGTCCATCAACAGGAACATTAATTTATAAAAGTTATAAGTGCCTCCCTTCAAAAAAGGTAGAGCAGATATTTTTGCCACCACTTTAATCACAGAAGAAACTAAAGTATGAAAAAAGTTTTTAATTTGTACAGAGTCAAATATGAATGCAAATAAATTGGCAGGCATCAATTTGCCAACTATATTATTTATGACATATCTAACATTTCTGTTTCAGGTTTACCAGGGGAAAAGAAATCCTGAGTTAAACTAAAAGTCGTGAAAATAGACTCCCCCACATTTCACAAGACCGATTAGGAAAGTCAGACCTTGGACCACTCAGCCAAATTTTCTAGATAGCTGGCTCCTCCATTATCACTCCACATAAATTACAAAATTTGAAAATTAACCCTCAGGCATCAGGAAAATGTCTGCATGACTTTTGAAAGAACCCAACTCTGATGGAAAGTGAGGGAGCAATCCTATTCCCAGTCTTTGTTAATAGTTAAATACTGACTTTCACCTCACAGAGTTACTCTGGTTCTCAAGTTCATTTAAGGAGCTTAACCTCTTACACTGAGTTTATTCATATCAAATAGTGATTAATGAGACTACAGTCATTCCACTCATTTATTATTTTTCTTAACTTTCTCTCTTAACCGAGAGTCCAAGCTAAATCTGGAAGTTAAAGGAAAGTAGAGTTGCTTCTTTATAAAAAGACTGGCTGAATGAGTTTCTGCTTTTGATCCTTCATCAAAGCATATTCTTAAGAACCTTATCTTATGGTACTTCTCTGTTTTTCTTCTACTTCTAGAAGTCTAGCTTCCAAAATGTATGAATCACTGGGGAAGTTCATAACTCATCTTTATTTCACAGGGTTTTCTGCTAACATAATTCAGCCACAAAAGGATTAAATGTTTCCAAGAATGAAAATTGTATAACTGACAAGTGTGAAGTAGCTCTCTCTTACCTCTGCATCTTTTTTGAGTAATTACTTCACTGAATGTTCTACTAGAAATGAGTAAGGCAGTTCCTGAGCCAGGTGGAGGGTGATGTATAGATGTTATTAAGTCTTTTGACATGTGACACTGAAGCTAAAACATTTAACTTGATGGATAGATAGTATTTCTACAAGCTGGCGATATTCACTGAGGAATCTCTAAATGTCCCAGTGAATCTGTAACCTTCTGTCAATATCGTTAAGCACTTAAAGAACCAGGGATTTCCCGGGGCAGAAAGTTCTTTTACTGATAAACCTATAGAATTACAGAATTTCTAAACTGGAAAAAAGATCTAAGAAAGCCTCCATAACTACAAATCTTCTTTGATAGTCAATACTTATCTAGTCCATTCATCTCATTTTCCAAGTAAGATAAAGTTACTGGTCCAAGGTCACTGTTATAAGCTTGTTATCCTCAATTTTAATTCAGTTCTTTTTCCTCCATTGACACTGCCTCTGGTTTCAGGCAGGCTATCTAACTAAGCTGATTATTCTGTAGGGTTGCCTGTGCTAGTTAGTTCTATCTGGTACCAAATAAATTTACACGATGAAAAAGAGCTCATGGGGTGGAGGTGGGGTTTATATAGGAAAGAAAACTTCTCCACAGACCATGAAGAGTCCTGTGGATTCCAGTAACTAGATCAATGGGGTGGCTGGTGAGAGATGAGAACTCTGTTTTGAGACCCTCTGTGTCTGTGTGTATATAGCTGTGTGAGTGCCTGCATGTATGTCTGTGGGTACAATATTCCAAGGGAAGTTTAAAATTTCCCCCAATGGACTATTTATAAAGTTAACATTTGTATATCAAATTTTTTCTCACAGTAGGCTTTACCAAATTTTACAGTTTTAAAAAATTTACCCACCTGCAAGAATTCAGTATTTAATTAACAAGTCGGTCTCCTAAAAAATGATGCAGAATGTCCCTTGAGTTTTTGACATGAAGCGAATATAACTACATACCCTTCTCTCCTTTCTGGCCTTTTGGGCCTTGGGGCCCAGCAACTCCTGGTGGCCCCGGAATCCCCTTATCACCATCCTCTCCCTTAGGGCCTGGAAATAGGATTTTAAAAACCATCAGGATAGAAAAATGCTCTTTTGAAATCCATTAGCTCAAGGGGGTAAAAGCAATCACTTTATTGAGACTAGTAATTGTCAGTGTCCTAATGATAAAATCTACATGAGAAAAAACTATTACATAGTTCTAAGGAACAATATTTTTGTCTAATTTGAAATTTTGTACTACCTGAATAGATAAATTGAGCTCATTAGTACTCGTCACTGGATTTATGGCAGTGCTCAAATGATTCAGAGAAGCTGCACTATATCAAACAAGAATAAAATTATTATCTGACTCTTAACCTCATGTGGACCACACCTTCCAATTGCAAGTAAAAACCCGATACCTAGCATTTTTAGATTTTCCAGTCATTCATTTATGAACTGCTGCTGAGGCCTTCTCCGCACCAAGCATGCTGCTGGGTGTTAGGAGTACAGCCGTCGGCAATTCTGGCAATCACTACCCTCTCCTGAAGCTGAGAGTCCATAAAACATAAACATTGAACAAACACCCACACAAATAAATAGAAATTGCCAAACTGTGGCTAGAGACATAAAGAAAAATGAGACGGTCCTATAGTAGACCCATAATAACCTAATTTATATTTATGGGATAAGAAAAGACCTCCCTGAAACAATGACATTAAACTAAGATCTAATGAATGACCTAGGAGTTATCTAGGCAAAAATAAGTATACGGATATTTCAAGGAAAGCAAGAGTGGAAAAGACCATGCTGTCTTTAAGAACCTGAAAGAAGAGCTTGTGGATGGAGCTACTGATCAAAGGTGAGAAGAGACTGAGAGTCAGGCAAGGGCAGATCAGGCTGGCCTCAGACCTCACGCAGTGTTTTTGATTCTGCAGGGCAATCAACATCCCTTTCACTTACTTGGATCTCACAGGGACCCCAATCCTAGTGATAATTAATCCTTCCTACAACTGCCGCCCTGTCTAAGGCATAGGAATCGTTTCCCAGCTCCCGTAACAATCCCTGATTGAAATCATTTATGCCCAGATTCTTGAAAAATTAACCATCTGGATAAGGGCACTCAATAAAATTAAAATATTTCATCTTAATTTCAGCTTAATTATTATACTTAAGGCTGATGAGATGGATAAAATTATACTCAACACAATTCCTCTTTGGGAGAGCACCATATTTATTTTGAAGAAAAACTGTAATAAATCACTTTCAAAGGAGATTAAGGCCTAAGGTAGACTCAAATAACCAAAGGTGATTGTTAAACTCTCTCTAATAAGGAAAGGAGTATATGGAGAGGAACGGAGAAAGAATAGATGGGGCTGATGGGCGCCAAGCAAGATGACTAGATATACTTCATTGTGCAATGTCTCCCTTTCCTCATAGCCCCCAAAGCTCCATCTTGATATACTTTTGAGGGAAGAGATGAAGGGGCTATGCCCAGAGTGGCACAGAAAACAAACAGCAACTGCATGCAAGCTCACAAGGTGTAAGGAGGCAGCCCCTCACATCTAGGAAAGATGTTCATCTATGATCGATTACCACAGGGTAGGATATAACGGGAAGAGCAGAGGCTTGAAGGCACAAAGAGTTTGGTGTTTTGTTTTTGCTTTTTCATAAATTTTATTGTGGTATCATGTATATAATATAACATTTCCCACTTTAACCATTTTTAGGTGTACAGCTCAGTGGTGATTACCTTTACAAAGTGGTTAGCAAACTTTCCATCACTCCAAACAAAGCTCAGTACTCCTAAATAACTCCCATTCTCCACCCCTTGGCTCCTGCTAACCTGTAATCTTTGTTTTGTCTCAGGGAATTTGCTTATTCTAGATATTTCATAAAAGTAGAAGGTTTTTGTGCACTTAGCATAATGTCTTCAAGGTTCACACATGGTGTAGCATGTATTTGAACTTAATTCCTTTTTATGACTGAATAATATTACATTATATGAATATAACACATTTTTTATCCATTCAGTGTGAGTTGTTTCCCTTTTGACTATTGTCAATAATACTGTTATATACATTGGCATACAATAATCTGTGTCCCTGCTTCAATTCTTTTGGATATAAACGTAAAAGTAGAATTGCTGGTTCATAAGAAATTCAATATTTGGATTTCGAGGAACCACCAAACTGTTTTCCACAATGGCTGCATCATTTTACATCCCCACCAATAACGTAGGAGTGTTCTTACTTCTTTTTGTCCATTTTTAAAAATAATAGCCATTCTTGTGGTTGTGAGGTTATATGTCACTGTGTTTTGATTTGCATTTCCCTAATGGAGAATGATGAGCATCTTTTCACGTGCTTATTGGCCATTTGTATATATTCTTTGGAGTATTGTCTATTCAAGTCTTTGGCCTATTTTTGCAGTGAACCCTTTAGAATTCCTTCTCAGTTCTTTATGTACATTTCATTCCAATATGTTCTTTGTGATTACCACGGGGCTTAAATTTGACATCCTAAATCTATAACAATCTCACTTGATTTGATACCAACTTAACTTCAACAGCATACACATATGCTCCTATACTCCCCATCCCCCCATCTTTATGTAGTTCTTGTCATAAAACCACACGTTTATGCATTATAATTCCAAAACCATTGATTTATACTACTTTTTATACATTTATACAAAGTGGGATTGCAAACCAAAAATACAATAACACTGGCATTTATATTTACCCATATTGTTACCTTTACAAGATATCCTCATTTTTTCATGTGACTTCAATCTATTATATAGTGTCCTTTCCTTTCAACCCAAAGAACTCCCTGAAGCATTTCTTGTAGTGCTGGTCTAATGGTGACAAACTCCCACAGATTTTTATTTTTGGGGGGAATACTTAATCTCTCCCTTATTTTTGAAAAAAACAGTTTTACCAAATACAGATTCTTGGTTTGTAATTTTTGTTCCCAGCACTTTAAATATGTCATCCCACTGCCTTCTTGCCCCCATGGTTTCCCACAAGAAATTGGTACTTAATCTTACTGAGGTTCTCTCTTGCTGCATTCAAAATTCTCTTTTTCTTTGGCACTCAACATTTTGATTATCCTCTTTCTTGGTGTGGGCCTATTTGAGTCTATCCTGTTTGGAAATCAATAGCATCTTGGATATGCATATTCATTTCTTTCATTAAATTTGAGAAGTTTTCAGCCATTATTTCTAAGAAAATTCTTATCGTCCCTTTCTCTCTTTCATCTTCTTCTTCAGAGATCCCACAATGCATATATTGGTACACTTGAGGTGTCCCACTCTCGGTCTCTGTTGACGTTTCTTCATTCATTTTTCTTTCTGCTCCTCACACTAGATAATTTCAATTGTCTTGTATTCAGGTTCACAGATTCTTTCTTCTCCCTGCCCAAATATGCTTTCAAATGTCTCCAGTGAGTTTTCCATTTCAATTATTATGTTTTTAAGATCTAGAATTTCTGTATGGTTCCTTTTTATAATTTCTTTTTATTTTGTTCAGTCAATGTTTTCATAATTCCCTTTAGTTCTTTGTCTATGGTTTCCTTTAGCTCATTGAACATATTTAAAACAGTTATTTAACATCTTTGACTAATAACTCCAACAAATGAGCTTCCTCAGGGATGATTTCTGTCAAATTCTTTTCTCCTGAAAATAATCCATATTTCCATGTTTCCTTGTGTGTTTTTTAATTTTTTATTGAGAACTGGAAATTCTGACTATTACATTGTTGCAGGTTTGGAAATCTAATTCTCCCTTTCCTCTGGGATTGCTGATATTTTTTCTTGTTGAGGGATGGAGTCATCAGTTTGTGACTTTTCCAAACTATTTTTGCTTCCAAACAGGACAAGAAAGGGGGAATGGGTATTGCCTCTCTAAGACTCTTCCTGTGCCTCTGCCTGTGGAATTGGGAAAAAAGGCCACCCCCCATGCTGGCCTGCCAACAATAAAAAGCAGCAAACAAAAATAACAATCAGACACCTCACTCCTTATTGGAGTCCTTATTCCCTACCCTGGCACCAGCAAACCTACACAAGGAATGTGGGCTGCAGGTGGGGGGGGGGGCAGGGAACTGGAGGGAGGGGGGAGGGGAGGGGGAGAGAAAGGGGATGGTAGCCACTACATAGAAGGTAAAATTGATGGAATTTTACCAGCCTCTTATCCTGCTCTTCCCTGGATCTTACAAGTTTTATACTAGATTCCAGAGTTCAAAAACTTGGTTCAGATAGTTCCTCCCTATTCAATAGTTGCTTTGGTAGAGGGGCTGATTCCTGGACCTTTATGGTTCGCCATCTCCCCACAATGCCAAAAAGCAGTGTTTTTTAAAACATTGGCAAAGCCAGAAAGAATATCTCTTTATAGAATTTCAAAAACAGAATCTTATCAAATCAGGCTCACGGTATTCCATGAGATAGGACCAGACTCCTACCATATTCATCTATAAAAGTAAACATAATTTACTGAGCATTTACAATATCCCAAGCACCACACTAAGAGCTCTTATATGTATTATCTCATTCATTTCTTTTGACAATGCCATGACACTGGTAACACTCTTATCCACTTTATATTTTGGAAACTGAGACTTAGAGAAGTAGCAATGCTTCAGTAAGGTAGGATCATGAGAGACTTAATCTCAGCTCTTAAGCACTACGCTGAATGGCAGAACAAGATATTCCAAGATTGTCCCAAAGGCAGGCTCATAACTTGGCACCCCTTTGAAATATTTGTCTCATGTATTTACAGGAGAGGCTGAACCCTGAAAACAACATGTTTAATCTACCACTGGGTTAAATAAAAAAAAAAAGAAGCCCCCATGTTACAGATCCCACAAAGCTTAAAAGGCGTTTTAGCAACCAGCTGTGTTTATTAGATCATGCCTTTGGGGTTTTCATCTTCCACACAAAGCAGTTTGTCAGCCAGATATTGTACTCTCTCTAAGAGAAGTTCTGGTAAATTTAATTTCCTCAGTCTCATCACATTTCCAATAATGTTTTAGTACCCCTGAAATCTTGGTGTCCCAGGCCATTCCCAGCTCCTTTATCCTACATAAATATTGAGCTATTTCCCAGAAGGCCCCTACAACAAGATGGAATGAGTGAAAAACTTTAATGAAGATTTATAGTTACTGATTTTATAACTTTAATTTCTTCAAGTGAGACACAAGTGTTTTCTTCAGGAAATGGTAAATTTGAAACTGACATTCTGATCCTACTTTTGTCTTGAATTCTTTACTATATGGCTGAAATTTATTACGATAAAACTAAGAGCACATCCATTATGCACGTAATAAAGACACTTGAGATTTTGAAATGCATTAACTGTGGCTTTTTTTTTTTTTTTTAAGGAAGTACCAGGGATTGAACCCAGGACCTTGTACACGGGAAACAGATGCTCAACCATTGAGCTACATCTGTTCCCCAGTGAGAGTTGGGTTTTTTCCCATTTGTTTGTTTGTTTTGCTTTTAGGAGGTACCAGGGACCAAACCTGGGACCTTGTACATGAGAACAGGTGTTCAACCACTTGAGCTACATCTGCTCCCCTAACTGTGGCTTTTAGTGGAGAAACCACCAGGCAAGGATACAACATGGCCTCAAAATATTAATGAGGAACATACAATCCCACCCTTTATTCTCCACCTCACAGGTGTTCCATTTCTAATCCTAACTACAAATAGCATTCCGAAATCCATCAGTCAAAACACATTCTTACCAGGCAACAGAATTTTCATTTACCTTTTAAAAAATCAGCCATTAATGAAAAAAGACTAGTGGTCGTAAATACATGTAGGTTTAAGGACTACAGCACCAGTGCTGGTATTGGTAGACTCAGTCTTTGTTCTAACTTTCTATAATTATAGATATGTTCTATAATCACCCAAGACAGTAGTCTTATAATTATAGATATGTTCTATAATTGCCCAAAACAGTAGTCACTTGCCACATTTGCCTTTTAAGCACTTGAAATTGGCTAGTGTGATTGAGGAACCGAATTTTATCTTATTTAATTTCAATTTTAAAATTAATAGTCAGACAGGTGGCTAGTGACTACTGTACTGGATAACGCAGCATCATTTGCATTTGCTGTCGCAACAGTACACCTAGGTCCGTTACCACTTACAGGACAATGTAGAGACTCCCTTAAGGTGAGTTCACCTCCCAACCCACACCTCAACCCGAAGGATATACAGGTAAGAAATATGGTTTTATATTTTTTCAAATACCTGATTTTCCAGTTTCCCCAGATGCTCCTTTCTGCCGTGGTATAGGTAAACAACAACCACAGCAATTCAGAAAGAAATCAGCGGGGTCAAGGGTGATGTTTTCAAAAGGGAAAAGAGTGGCAGTGCCAAAGGCAGAATCCAAGGCTGAGGGTTCCATGGTTCGTTCTGCCATGTCAGCCGTTTCAGTGAAGGGGGCTTCTTCTTCCAGAAGTGGGCCACTGGACGCCTTGAAACCCTTTGGCATCTCTCTTCCTTCAGATTTCTTCGTAAACTTGGTATATGGTGTGGTCTTTGCTATTGCATCCATGCCAGCAATAGCCAAAATAATTAAAATGACACAAAGCCAAGAAATCATCCACATATTTGAGTCTGAGAAGAAGATATAATAGGAATATATATATATATATTACATGAGATCCAAATGGAAAGCCTAAGTGATATAATTATATACTTATATAAGACAAATATGCATATATATGAACCAAAAGAGTGAACAGTATGTATAATAAAGTCTGAAATATATTATATGTAAATTCATGCTTGAATATTTTGTTTAACTTTTTATTATAAGGAACATTTTCCTTCAACGATCCTTTCTGGTTGTTTTCCAGTGTTACATGTTCTCAAATATTGTTCTCAGTCATTCAAATCATCTTGCCAAATAACAAATATGAACTATAAAAAATGCAGCATGACTTAATAGCTCATATGCCCTGGGAAAACAAATATGTATAATTTCCTGACTGACCTCCTCAGATTTATAGGAATCAAATACATTTGTATTAGAGGAAGATGAAAAATATTGAGCTGAATAGTTTTCTCCAGCAAACTCAATTATTTCATGAAAAAATACTGATGAAATAGTCTTTAAAACTACTAGGGATAATGAGCCTGTTGTGAGAACAATCTTTTCAAAACTATTCTAATAAATGGAGAGAGAAACTACTTTAAAAATCATAAATTAAAATATATGCTCTGTCCTTATTCATGACATGTCATTTAACTCTCCAGTTCTTTGCTCTACAATTCGAGGCACTTTTCTGAAAACTCACATATATCCTTGAATTATTTTAATGAGGCAAATAGTGGTTATTCTTACTAAGGCTTTTATCAATGCCCAAAGTGATAAAGGGAAACTTTACTGAACTGTATTCAATTCCCCATCAACCTCTAGACACCTAATGGCTGCTAACAAATAGCCAGGATTAGAAATGCATGTTTTCTGATAGAGGAAGGAAGAAGTACAAGTTTAATAAGAAAAGAGTAAAGAGAATAGAAATAATCATAGTGAAAACAACTTCCCTTTCTAGACTCCTTGCTGTGAATAGGTGCCTTACATTCACCAATCCAATCAGTTCTCAGAATAGCTCTGCCAGGTAGTGATATACTACCATGCACCTTCGTGGATGAGGAAACAGCCCCCAGAAGTTACATATCTTGCTCAAGGTCATAGAGTCAGTAAGTTATGGATTCGGGATTTGAATCCAAGTCTGTTTAACTGTTCAGAAGGGATACAGATAGGAAGCTTTATTTTCATAATCAGATAATAATACAAAACTGTTAACTTTCCTTCAAGTTATCTTTGCCACCATTCAGCCATTCAAACAATATTTATGGAATATTGCAATGTTGCAAGCAGGGAGAAATTGTATGTGGGGACACCAATCATGAGCATGGTCTCCAGCCTCTGTGAGTTTATGGTCTAATGGGTGAGATGAGAAAAGTGTAAAATGAGAGAAGAAAGTGAAAAGGGCAAATGATCATACTGAATCTCGGCACATTCAGAGCCCTTTCCTCCCCTGCTGGTGTGAGCACGTAAAATATGGTTACTATGAAGCAGTCAGCCAGATCCAGCTGCAGCAAAAACTGGATACCAGAATTCTTCTGTTTGGATATTAAAATAATTGATTTTCATTAGTTCATTCAATTACATTCAATAAAACATTCATTTGTTCAAAAACATTTATTTGATCATCTAAGAAGTGCTAGGCCCTGTGTTGGGTCCTAAAATAGAAAGAGAAATAAAAACCCAGCCCTAAGGAGCTTTTCTACAATAAACATCCCAATATAACTGGACCCACATGCCAAAGCTAAAGAAAAATCAGAGATATAGCAGAAGGCCAAAATGAAATACTGGTGCCTTTTAATTCTCTCACTGTTTTGCTATAGTGTTTGGAAACTATTGACTATTAATGTTCTAGGACATTGCTAATGTTTAAACACATGAGTACATGTGGAAGAATAATCCTCTTTTTATCTTACTAAAACTTATTGTGATATTTTTCCTTATGTATCAAGTATTTCTGACCCTGCAAATGTGTTAGCATAAGGCCTTAGTAAGCCAGTACTGAGACAGCTGGTGGGAAAGAGGCAGGAAAGGGAATGAACCTTGAGAATATGATGGGCATGTCCAAGGCACTTTACAATTGTTAGTATAATTTCACCATGTAAGAACTATGCAATGTAAGATTTACCATGCTGTAGCAGTTTGATATTATTTATGAATTCCAAAAATAGATATCGGATTATGTTTGTAAACTGGCCATTCCTCTGGGCATATTAGATTATAATGGATTCAGAGGTTTCCCTTTTACTTAATTAAATAATGATTAAGGCTTTGAGTGGGCCACATCAGTAGGATGTTGAGTCCTCACTCCCTTGGTGGGCAGGTACTCACAGAGAAACTGCACCACAGAGTAGAGAGTTTGGAGTTTTAATGCTGGAGCCCCGGGAAGTAAACACGCAGAGAAGCAGAGAAGTGAGGAAAGAGAAGTCTTCATTAGACATGGCAGAGGCCCTGGGAAGAGAGACGAGCCATTTGCCTCATAGTTTAAAGCTGGCCTTGTGGAGAGAGCAGAGCAGCTGAGCCCAGAGAGAAACAAGCCCAGGAGAGATATGAGAATTATCCCAGCCTACAAGTGATATTGGAAGAAGCTGGGACCATGGAACCTTATGAGGAAGAGGAAGGCTGGACCTTTGCAGACATCAGCAGCCATCTTGCTCCAACACATGGCAACAAGCATTGCTTTATGGCCTGGGAACTGTTAGCTTCTACCCCAACTAAATACCCTTTATAAAAGCCAACAGATTTCTGGTATTTTGCAGTTTGCAGCCCTGTGGCTGATTAATACACATGCCTACATGAGGGATTCTGAAACAGAAGCAAAGAGAGGTTAAGTAACCTGCCCAAGATCACAGCTAATAAGAGCAGCAAGAACCAGATGTACAAAGGTGAGAAAGAGAAAGGAAGACAGTATGCCCCCAAGTAGATTGTGAGGAGGAGAGAGGTTGGAATGATCATCTGGGGCACAGCAGGTAGGGTGCTGTCAACCATGGTAAGCATTTGGGATTTTATTCTGCATCTATAAAGTAGCTGAAAGTTGTAGCCAAGGAGAGGCTTAATATGATTTTAGCTCCCAATTACCACTGGATGCTGTGTAGAGGAGGGTTGCAGGTGGGACAAAGATGTAAGCAGAAAAAATAGGAAATTTTTGCAGTAGTTCAGGCAAGAGGTAACGGTGACTTAGAGCAGTGTTTTGACATTATTTCACAGATTAAGAGAGAAATCGACTCTGGAAAATATCCATTACTTATTTATTTTCTTGATGGAAAGGGCATCTTCAATTTGCCAAGCAACTCCCATTTTCAAAGTTAACATTATATTTTGACTCTGAGAGATTTTTTTAAATTGTGGTTCTAATTTATATTACCTTGAGAAAATAAGGGTAAGAAGAAAGCAAAGTATTAGTCTATGTGTGGAAGATTTCCTAAAGAATATGGTTAATAACTTTTCCTTTAGAAATACAGGTTTCAGTTTAATTGTTCATCAAGTTTTAGTTTAAAGCATACAAAGATTAAGAGAAAAATTTATACTCGGCTGCACAACCTAGACATAAAAATGTTTGTATAGAAATGGTGCTGGTTATATTTTGTCTCCTAAGACCAAAGAAATTAATCCTAAGCTTCTTGTAGTGAATTTTAGAAGAGTAAAGTGAGATCTGAGTCCCAACTTCAGGTCTAACAGCTTGAGTGAGATGAGCCAGGTTAGGGCTGGAGGTGGGGGAACTTCCCTATTTTGAGGTACAGGAGCCAAAGAGGAGGTGCTAGAAGAAGCTCTTTCCTCCTGCCCTAATTCTCACAGCAAACTCAGAAAGCCCTTCTACAGCTCAGATCTTGAATTCATTCTCAAACTTAATGCCATCAAAAGGAAGGAGAAGAAACTTTGTAACTACAGATCCCTATTTTCCACTTTATTTGTTAAGGGTCTTTCCAAAATAACTGTAATCAGCTCTGATAAGCTTTGCTCATCCTTTTCTTTTGATATAACCAGCAAAAGCATCCTAATTTGTACTATCCAGTGGTGAATTATTTCTTTCAGAGTATCTAAATAAGTGAATCCATTACACTTTTATTAAGTACATTGAAAATAACATTACATTATGCCAAGTTAATGCTGCTTGTATTTAACAAGTACACAGTGGAATAAAACAGATATTCTCAGCATTTTCCTGTTAGATGAAAAGGGATTGGCTTTGATACACAGTCTAATACCATAAGAAGAGTCCAACTGCAAATATGGGTACACTTTTTTTCTCCATGCATGTCTTTACTTTTTCAGTTCCTCCTTTTCTCCTTCAATATCTACCTTAAATCAAAGAAGTATGACTGGATGCAAAATGTGAGAAGTGGTAGTTTGAAACCCAGGGCATGGGCTTGGATGTGGAAAGGAACTACATTAGAACTGGGAGCGATCAAACTAGGCAGGGTGATAAATAATTAGGCTGATTGGTTGGTGGAAAACTGAATTCACCTGCATGGAGGAGTAGACAGCAAAAATGTAGATTTAGGCCTGGATATAATCCTATCTTCACATCTCCAGAGCCTAAAAAACAAGGCTTTCAAGGATGGGTTTGGGCAAAGGCAAGAAGAAAATTATTATTATGCTTCATCTTAAGTTCCCTCGCAATGATTCTGTCTGCTATAGCAGTTGTCTTACTTTAGGGATAGAGAGACCTAAAAGAGATGGGGAGAAGCAGAGTAGGAATGTGTGATGTGCTGCGGGATAATGAGGCTATAGTAATTTCACAGGCTGATATTTCCCACTAACTAAACTAGCAGTGGAGTCTGAACATGTTGACTGATTAGATCATTGCTTTATTAGTTGATCCTGGTAGCCGTTAATAATCTATCCAATTTTCCTACTTCATTGATAAACATTATTTATACACCCATTAAAATACATACAAGCAAACCTAAGCAAACTCTTCACCTTTGTGGAGACCAAGCAGGATAACTGTTGCAGTGGTATTCTTCAGTGGGGACTATGGAAAAGGAGTGAGAGAGCACTTCATCCGGTATACGAGAGAATTGATCCATCTGAGAACCACCCTAAAGGCAAAGATTTCTGAGGTGGTCTCAGGACAGACTGGAGGGCAAAAGATATTTTTCAGATAATGTGATATGGAAGTTTTCATCACTAGTAGCTTATCTTCTGTTGTTAGCCTTGTCTCTAAGTGTTGAAAGACCTGTGTTGATCTTTTTATCAGGTTACTCATATGCTTATGTGTAAGGGACTCAAATGTAAAGGAAAACTGCTAAAAACATGGCATGAAATATATAACATATTATACAAATATATTTCTAAGTACAAAATTTTGATTTTTCCATTTGTTTTTTAATTTCTGCAATTTGTAAGATTCTGCCCCCTCACCACCTTCCTATTTTTTTTCAATCCAGAAAGCTCCAAACATACTCCAGTGCAATACGATGTTTTAAAAACAAATATCAGGAAAGGCAGGAGTTTGACGATGCCAACAGACATCACATATATCCCAGTCCCTATCCTGCACACTGGAATCTGAACTAGTTCCAGAGCCACTTAAGTAACTTGGATCAAGGTTAGAGCAGGCCCTGTAGAAATATTTTCATCAGAAGTTGCTAAGAGAAATCAGTCTAGGCCTACAGGTGTCAAAGTTGTTTCTCACCATCTCTAGTTCTCAAAAAGTTTCTGAAAAACCCTTAACTTTTCCACCACTAGCAGAACCATTGTCACTGACCCATGCCGTTGTCAAAAATAAGCAGAGGGGAAGCGGATTTGGCTCAACTGTTAGAACACCCACTTACCATATGGGAGGTCCAAGGTTCAAACCCAGGGCCTCCTGACCCATGTGGTAAGCTGGCCCATGCACAGTGCTGGTGCACGCAAAGAGTGCTGTCAGCGTGGGACATGACACCCGGGGATGAGCCTCCCTGGCAACGAGGGACCACTATCAAATACCAACTGATGATGCAACTGGAAAAGGACCTTATACGGAAGGTTCAATGCGGATCAGCAGAATATCCATGTCTACATAAAATAACATGACTTTAAAATGCTGTTTGACCTAAAGTAAGGGGGAAATGGAAAGGAGAAATGAGTTTATATGGCTACGAGTTTTTAAAAAAGAGTCTGGAGGCTGGCAAAAGGATTGCCCTCATGCACAACTGAGCAGAGTCAGAGAGACAGATAAAGCAGATACAACCCCCAGATATTGGTTCCTTTGAAGGCTAAAGAGACCCATGAGAGTTATGGTCATGGCCGATGGGATTAACTACCAGGGCAGATGGCCCCTCTTTGGAAATGGTGTTTATGTGTGATGAATCTGGACTCAGATGGGATCTCCCTTCATAAGACTTTCATGCTAATGTGCTGGAGGTGCAGTTAACGTTGGGGTTTAAGATATATTTAGGGGATTTGAATCTCTGGACTGACAATGAGATAGCCAGGTCCTGAGCCTCAACCGACTCCAGCACCTACAATCTGACTTATTGGACTTACCACACTCAGCTAAGATGGAGTTGAAGAAGGACAACCACCACACCATGGAGCCTAGAGTGATTACAACTGAAAATGGGAGGATTGCATCCAGCATCCAGGTGGAATCTGAGCCTCCTCTTGACATAAAGGTGCAATGGACACAACCAATCCAGTGTCCACATAGAAGAGGTGGCATTGGATTGGGAAAAGTGGACATGGTGGACGATGGGTATGGGGAAAGGCAGGAAGAGATGAGAGGTGGAGGCGTCTTTGGGACATGGAGCTGCCCTGGATGGTGCTTCAGAGGCAATCACCGGACATTGTAAATCCTCACAGGGCCCACTGGATGGAATGGAGGAGAGTATGGGCCATGATGTGGACCATTGTCTATGAGGTGCAGAGATGCCCAAAGATGTACTTACCAAATCCAATGGATGTGTCATGATGATGGGAACGAGTGTTGTTGGGGGGGAGAGGGGGAGTGGGGGGGTGGGATTGAATGGGACCTCACATATATATTTTTAATGTAATATTATTACAAAGTCAATAAAAAAAAAAGAAAAAAAAAAACATAAGAGGTTCCCATATACCCCACTCCCCACCCTCTACCCCATCATTGTTTTTTTGAAAATACATAGATCACAAAAGATGTTACATTAAAAAATATAAGAGGTTTCATATACCCCCACTCCCTCACCCCAATGAGTTTTCTTTAGCACTCCAAGGCATGTGTTTGTCATTAAAGACATGGTGTTTCAAAAAAAAAAAAAAAAAAAAAAAAGAGTGCTGTGCCACGCAGGGGTGTCCCCCGTGTAGGGGAGCCCCACGCACAAGAAGTTCGCCCCGCATGGAGAGCTGCCCCGCATGAAAAAAGTGCTGCCTGCCTGAAGTAGCACCACATACACGGAGAGCTGGCACGGAGAGATGACACAACAAAAAGAGACACAGATTCCCGGTGCCACCGACAAATGCAAGCAGGCACAGAAGAACACACAGCGAATGCACACAGAGAGCAGATGGGGCAGGGGGGATAAATAAAAATAAATCTTAAAAAAAAAATATGCAGGGAGCATGGAAGGATATTGGCTACACAGCAGTTTTCTGGGTTGCACCGGCATGCTGATCCTAACACTTCCCTGCTTTGCTCTAACTCCATACATTCACCTCAGGCTCTGAGACTTCATAATGGATCTGTGTTTTGTTAACTCCATAAAAATGGCCCGAGCTCGGACCACTGATATGAGTGAAACTGGAGTCAGTCACTTCACCACGGGCTCCGTGACCTTAAATTGACAACAATGGCACAGTTCTAAACACTTCCTTAGTTTTAAAGTATTAAGATTCTTTTCCAAACAAATTCTGGTTCATCACAGCCAGCAATCAAGAAGTAAATATTGTTACACCTGATCCATAAGTATTCCAGAACCTTCTAGTCAGCTCGTGGAATGCTCTGCCTGTGACAGTGGCTCTGGAAGACCCTTTACAGGGTCAAGAATCACAGAATAACAGATATATCTGATAAGTATCAGGTTTGGTTCAGCCCAGAGAAGAACAGAGAAGAGTCTGTTCCTAACAAAGCAGCCAAGATGTTACTGCTTCACATGAAAAACGGCGGTCACTTCCTCTTGCAGTGCAGCCTTGCTATGTAATACCCCAAAAGACCAAGGACAAAGGGTAGCATTGAATAAACACTGTAACTCAAGCAATTAGCCAGGTAATGGCCTGTGGGGTTCATTATAGCAGAAAGTCAATTAAAACACTTGCAAGGAGATTATGCAAAGCCCTTAGATTTCAAATCTTATAAGCTACCCGGAAAGATTAAATTATTATAAATGTCATATCACTACAGTAGGTATAACATAAATGAAAATAAAGTTTCTGTGCTAATATGGGTTCTTGGTTAATATCTCATAAATCCCAGAAATTGGAAAGAGCAACCAAGTGTCGAGTCTCCATTCAACAATAAAGAAAATGGGATAAAGGATGTCATGGTTGAATTGAATATTTCTTTCCTACCTTTAGCCTAATTAAGTAAATCCTTGTATCTCTGGTTAATTGTTTGTTTTTTTCCAAAAAAAAAATATAGTTATTAGTGTTATTTTGGGTTTTTGCCAGTGGACTTAAGGAGGAAGAAGAGAAGAGAAATGGAGAAAATGTGAATTTCAAAAAGATAATTGTTCATTAGAAAGGTCTTTAGATGAGATTTCTTCTGTTTAATGACTTGCCTGCTTCATTCTCACAGGTGCATAGCATGTTTTTTTTTCTTTTAGAGCTAGTACATTATTAGAAAATTGACTTCTTCAAAACAGAAAAAAAATGACAAATTTCTCTAGGAAATTTTGAAAATGCAAATAGCATTTAGCATTCAAAGAGGGCCATAATGAGTTGCCCTGAACATTGGCAAAAAGAATATAATATATAAAAATTAGTTCCTGTCCTAAAAACCCTCAAGTCAAGTCTAAGCCAGCAGTTAATTTTATTCATGAATTATAAATCCTTTATAAAAAGGAATGAAAATAAAATGACCAATAGCTCTAGAATGTAATGTTCCACTAATCCTATCATAAGAAACTATATGCATATTAAATTTTTATTATTCATAATTGTTCTGTAAAATTCCACAGGCATAAATTATTTTTAAAAGGAAAATACCTTTTCCCTTAGCTAGATAATCTTTGTGACAGAAACCATATTTTTGATATAACTACCTATATCATCTTAACTAAAGATATACCACTTTCTTATAATCTAAACAATACCAGATCTTTTCTAAGACCTTCATTGCATGTCATCTCTGAAACGTGATTAAATCTTGCAGGGGACCAAAAAGTACAGTTTTACCCTAATAATGCCAATATACTGTATTCTCTCTTTAGAATTTATTTCTTTCATCTTACAGATATTCACAAATTTAATGACTTGAAAATATCATAACCTTCCACATTTCAAAAATCAATACCAAAAAAATTGATTAAATGCCAAGAGGAAAGACTGCTTTCTATCAATCCCATACTTCTATCATTTCCATTCGTATTCTTATTTCCTGAGGCAGATTATATCATATCAACAGGACCTTTTTAACCTAGGATCCTATTGCAAAAGGCTTGATGGAAGATTAAGTAAATCATCATTTGTAATTATCTCCTACCTTATGGAGGTTTCCTTACCAGCAATCTCTCGGCTGGAATAGCACCCTGGAAAATTCAGTCTTATTTGCCATTAGATAGGGGTCTGTTTTATATTTCTTTCAAGATTTGCACCTAACCAATGAGAGTGGAGTGCCTTAGATGAGGAGCATGGTGACTTTTTCTGATTCTGAAAAAAAAAACTCTGAAATCTGATGAAATGCAAATGTCTTGGGAATGTTGAAGTCTTTTTTCTTCACAAACCTGAACCTGTCTGCCATTTCCCTTGGTTTACAGGATTATATTTCATCCTAATACTGCAAGGTCAGGCACCACAATGTCAAACAAGTTTCCTGTTTGGTAAGTACTTTGGACTCTAAAGGAGTCCCCACTATAATCTGTTATTCGGGCAGCATTTGGTTATCAAAGACATCAACTTCCACTGTTAAATGAGCCTTCACTGCAGGAGAATAACCACTTGGTAACATTTCTGAGCACACATACTCATCCATTCTCTCTCTTCTTGGTCAGGTTCATTTCTAAAATGTGCTTTTGCCATTATTCAGGAACTATAAAGAGATGATCCCAAGAACGTATAAATCATAAAATGCTACTGACCCCTTAACAGTTCATTCGTTCCTACATTCATTCACCAAGCCTTGAAGTGTCAAGTGCCAGGCCTTATTCTTCATGCTCGATACAGAGCAGGAGCAAGGCTGATAAGGTCCTTGCTTTCATGGAGCTTATATCCTAATGGAAAAGATGACCAAAAAATTGAAACACAGATGTGTAAAGGGTCAATATTAGATATTTTAAAACATTATGCGCAAAGTAAAATAATGTGGAGAAATGGAGAATGACTGGATGGCTTCTTCAGATTAGGTGCTCAGGGAAGGCTTTTCTGGCAAGCTGACAATTAACCTGCTGTGACATGAATGACAACTGCGGCCACCCCTCGGGATGAAGTGTGGTTTGCTGGCCTGGCAGGGGAGCAGCCGCGGTAGGCCTAATTCCGCTGCCCCCATAATAGGGTGGCTGGTCGGACTCACCGCCACCCCTGAAGGGAGCTCGGCATGGGCGCAGAGTGCCCTCGGGTCTCCCCTTCTCGGCAGCCATGCTTCCGCGGCTGCCCCTCCTCCCAGATAGCGCCACATGATGCCTTTTTTCTCCCTGCGCAGGCGCAGGGCGGAAAAATCCAATCTGCCCTTTTCCCTCCCCCCGACAGCAGCAACAGCCAGGCGTGGGCGGAAAAATCCAGTCTGCCCTTTTCCCTCCCCCCGACAGCAGCAACAGCCAGGCGTGGGCGGGAAACTCAAGTCTGCCCTCCACCCCAGCAACAGCAGCCACCAATCCCTAAACCCTGCCCCTTCCCCCAGCAACAGCGACAGCCAATCCCTAACCACCGCCCCTCCCCCTTCCAGTACCTCCCACTGACCTTTCTCCGGCAACCAATCAGAGCAGGGCGTGGCTTCGACTAATCAGCCTTCCCCAGCCCCTATAAAACTGTTGCCTCTCCCTCAATAAAGTTGGACCTGCGTGTTTACCTTGTCTCTGCGGTAGTTCTTCTGCCATGCGCCCTCCAGTCCTGAGAGCCCCCGACAAGGGCCTGGCCTCCCTTGTCCCCAGTTCGTCGCCTGCTTCTCCGGGCGACCCCTTCGTCGCCTGCTTCTCCGGGCGACCCCTTCGTCGCCGGCTTCGCCGGGCGACCCCGTCAGCTGAACCGCGCAACCCCTGTGAGACCGACCCCTCGTCTGCTGCTGGACCGACCCCTCGTCCCAAGTGGGACCGACCCCTCGTCCCAAGCGGGACCGACCCCTCGTCCAAAGCTGGACCGACCCCTCGTCCGCAGCCAGACCCCACCTCTACCGACCGAGCAAGCCGCCGCAGACAACGTAATCATCTATGTGGAGGAAATCAGAGAATGGGGAACAACGTTCCAAGTGCAGAGATGGCAACAAGCATTGGACTGTAAGGCCTTCACAAAATGGATCAGAACAGAGATACAAAGAGCACCAAAATTAAATCCCAGACCAACAAAATTGTGATTTGATTGAATTATCAGCATATCTAAGACAGGACACCTAGAAGAGGTCTGATAAACAAGCCATCATGATCAGCTATCAAAATATAGAAAAAGATATGTCTGATGGCAAAAACAGGTTCAGAAAGGGCCAAGGAGCCTCAATCAATAGGACTTAAATATTCCAGTCCCATTAGCAAGCTGATCCTCATTAGGAGCTGGATGCAGCTTATTAGTTTAACCAGATGCCATGAAATAGGTGATTAATGTAAATCCTCTTGTTCTGATTCGACACTCACCAAGCACTTTCTGCTTCTGGCCTCAGGGAGAATGTGCTGATCATAAGACTTCAAATATTTCAATGTAGTGATTGCTCATGGTGAGTTGCAAAATAGTTTCTAATTATATTTGGCTTCCCCATAATTTGCCTCCTTGGAGAGAATGCTGTGGTCATGCTGATACAAGAATAGCGGCCCTTGTGGTTATACTTCTCAGTGTAAGTTAATAGGCATTCTGAAAGCTCTCCATCTCCTCTTCAGTTTAGTGTTTATGACTTAATTTCTGGAGGCCTAATCTTTGCTGGACACTGACAAGATCAGGTTTTGTCAAGCCACTTCCTTGGGTAGCCATACTCAGCGCTAGCTGGCCTCCCCATACCAGTCACAGCCTCCTGATGCTGATTATTATCTGTGACTACTGCATCTCATCTAAAGTGCCTGATTAGCCCCATGGGCCTGAAGAAGAAAGCTACCGCACTGGAACAAGCTGTCAAGCACGAGGTCTGCCTTCGAGTTTACCGCACTGTCTGAGACTTTTGGCAAGCCACTTGACCTCCAAATATCAGTTTCCTCGTCTATAAAATGGAAGAGTTATACTATGTCTTTTTTCATACATTTTTTTCTCATAGCAATTTTTTAAATTTATTTTATTAGAGAAGTTATAAATTTATTGAAAAACCATGCAAAATATAGTTCCTAATATCCCTTACACACACACACACTTTTCCCTTTTATTAGCACTACATTAGTTCCTTTATTAAAATTGATAAAATAATATTATTATAATTATACTACTAATTACATTAGGGTTCACACTTTGTATTATATAGTCCCATGGTTTTTTAAGAATTTTTATTTTAGTAACATACACACAACTTAAAATTTCCCCCTTTGTACCACATAATAATATGATGGTGTTATTGCAGTCACAATGTTGTGCTATCATCCTGACCATCCATTAAAAAAACCGTTCCAATTAAATATTAGCTTCCAATTTCCTGCCACTACCCTGGCCCCTGGTGACCTATGTTCTAGTGTTTTTCAGTCTATAAATTTGCTTATTATAAATATTTCATATCAATGAAATCATACACTATTTCTTTCTTTCTGTCTGGCTTATTTCACTCGACATGATATTTTCGAGGTTTGTCCATGTTGTCACATGTACCAGGACTTTGTTCCTTTCTATGACTGAATAATATGCCATTGCATATGTATATATATGACCTTTTGTTTATTCATCTGTTGATAGACCTTTGGGGTGCTTCCATCTTTGGACAATTGTGTATAATGCCTTGAAAAATGTCAGTGCGAAATATTTGTTTGAGTTCCTGTTTTCAATTTTTGGGGCGTATACCTAGTAGTGGGATTGCCAGGTCATATGGTAATTCTATACTTAACTTTCTAAGGAAGTGTTTCCTCCTCTTGGAAGAGTGTGAGGAGAATTGATGCTAATTTCCTTGGAATGCTTAGTAAAATTTGCCAGTGAAGTCATTTTGTACTGGACTTTTCTTTGTTGGGAGATTTGATTACTGATTCAATTTCTTTACTTGTTATTGGTCTGTTAAGATCTTCTATTTCTTCTTGAGTCCGTATAGGTAACTTGTGTGTTTCTAGGAATTTGTCCATTTCATCTAGGTTGTCTAATTTGTTGGTGTAAAGTTGTTCATAGTATTCTCTTAAAATCCTTTTTATTTCTGTGGGTGATAGTAAAGTTTCCCCACCTTTCATTTATGTTTAATTATTTGCATTGGCTCTCTGTGTCAATCCATTTTTTCTCTGTCAGTCTAGCTAAAGATTAGTTGATTTAATTGATCTCTTCAGAAAACCAAATTTTCTATATCTCTTTTTATTCTCTATTTCATTTATCTCCACTCTAGACATTGTAATTTCCTTCTTTCTTCTCTCTTTGGATTTCCATTGCTCTTCTTTTTCTAGATCCTCAGATTGTGAAGTGAGATCTCTGATTTGAGTTCCTTCTTTTTAACGTTAGCATTTAGAGCTATAAATTTCCCTCTCAACTATATCCCGTAAGTTTGATATGTTGTATTTTCATTTTTATATGCCTCAAGGAATTTCCTAAAATCCCTTTTGCTTTCTTCTTTGGCCCATTGTTTGTTTAAGAGAATATTCTTTAATTTCCATGTATTTGTGAATTTCCCATTTCTCCCTTTGTTATTGATTACTAGTTCCATACCATTGTGGTCAGAGAAAAATACTTTGTATGATTACTTTGTTTTTTATTTTATTGAGCCTTGTTTTGTGACCTAATAAATGGTCTATCTTGGAGAATGGCCCTTGTGCACTAGAGAAAAATGTGTATTCTCCTCCTATTGAGTGAGGTGTTCTTTACATGTCTAGTAGGTATAGTTAGTTTATCGTATAGTATGGTATACTATTTATAATATCATTCAAGTCTTCTATTTACTTATTGATCGTCTGTCTAGATCAGGTATTCTTAACCTTTATTGTTCTATGGACTCCTTTGCCAGTTAGGTGAAAACCATGAACCCCTTACCAAGTCCACACTATACTGTGTATTATTAATAAGGATATCACACCTACACCAACACATCCCCACAAGAATAATGTTGATTTTTTTAATTTCAATTCAATCTCACATCCCCTTTTTAAGAAACCCTGGTCTAGATGTTCTATTCATTATTGAAAGTGGTGTATTGAAGTCTCCTAATATTATTGTAGAACCATCTATTTCTCCTTTAAATCTGTCACTATTTGCTTCATATATTTTGGGCTCTGCCATTAGATGCATATATATTTATAACTGTTATATCTTCTTATGACCTCTTTATCAGTATATAGTGTCCTTCTTTGTCCCTGGTAATAGTTTTTGGCTTAGAGACTATTTCATCTGATATTAGTAGAAGAAACTCCAGCTCTCTTTTAGTTACTATTTACATCATATATATTTTTTCATCCTTTCACTTTCAACATACTTGTGTCTCTGAATTTAGGGTGAGAGTCTTGTAAACAATATGTATAGCTAGGTTATATGAATATGCCAATTTCTGCCACTTTCTTAAAGAATTTACCATTTACACTTAAAATAACTACTTCAAGACTTTCTTCTCTCATTTTGCTATTTCATCTTTATAAGTCTTACTCCTTTTTTGTCCTTCCATTTTTCCATTAATGCCCACTTTTCATTTTTTTCTATTTTTTAATGTAGCATTTCCACAGTGTAACTGTTACTCATTTACTACTGTATATGGTTTTCAGATATTTTCTTTGTGGTTACCATAGGACTAAAATTTAACACCCAAAATGTGTAACAATCATGTTTGACTTGGTACCAACTTAACTTCAAGAGCAGACATATTGTTCCTATACCCCTCAATCCCACCACCTTTTTGTTATACTTATTACAAATATATTTACACATTGTATGTCCAAAAACATGGATCAGTTATTATGTTCTATGCATTTACATATGCATTTACTCTGTAGAAAGAAAAAGTTGAGTTACATACCAAAAATACAATACAATAATACTAACATTTATAATTACCCATATGGTTGCCTTTACCAGAGATCTTTATTTCTTTATGCCACTTCAATCCACTGTCCAGTATTCTTTCCTTTCAGTCTGAACTACTCCCTTTTGCATTGTTTGTAGAGTAAGTCGAATGGTGACAAAGTCCCTCAAGTTTTTTTATCTGAGAATTTCTTAATCTCTCCCTCATTTTAAAAAGAGAGTCTCACCAGATATAAAATTTTTGGTTGGCAATTGTTTACTTTCAGCACATTAAATATTTTGTCCCCTGTGTTCTTGCCTCCAAAAAATGGAGAATCTACACTTAGTCTTATTGGGACTCCCTTGTACATAACACATTGCTTTTCTCCGGCAGCTTTCAGAATTCTCTCCCTGTCTTTGGCATCTGACAGTTTGACTTTTATGTGTCTGAATGTTTTAATTTATTCTGTTTGGGGTTTGTTGATCTTCTTAAATGTGTATATTCATGACTTTCATTAAGCTTGGGACATTTTCTGCCATTATTTCTTTGAGTATTTCTTCTACTCCTTTATTTTTTTTCCCCTTCTGAGACTCCCATAATGCATACACAAGTATGTTGACGGGTGTCCCACAGGCCTCATAGGCTCTGTTCATATTTTTTCATCGCTTTTTCTTTCTGCTCCTAAGTCTGAATCATTCCAATTGTCTTGTCTTCAAGTTCACGGATCTTTCTTTTGCCAGCTCCAATCTGCTGTTGAAACCCTCTTCTGATTTTTTCATTTCAGGTATTATGATCTTAATTCAAATACTACTGTTTGGTTCCTTTTAAAAATTTCTATCTCTTTATCGAGATTCTCATAGTGTTCATTCATCATCTTCCTAATATCCTTTAGTACATTCTCTGGTTTTCCTTTATCTGCCTGAGCAAATGGAAGATCATTTTTTCAAAGTCTTTGGGTGACATGTGCAAAGACTTGTAGTCTTTGTTGATGTTTTCTGAATTTTTATCTTTTATGTTTGGATGGCCCATCATTTACTGTTTCTTTGTGTGTCTTGTAATCTGTTATATATGGTACATTTTAATATTTTAAGGTGTTATAACTCTGGGGATTTAGCCCCATAGCTCTCTGTTCCTTAAGTTTGTATCCAGTTAGTGAAACAACAGAGATTTCCATGAGTACCAGGAACTAACAACAACAGAAAAAAAAGAAAGGAAAAAAACACCTTTCACAGTATTTTCAAATTGGCTCTGCATTGACTTGTGTTCTCTTTCAGATTTTAGTTCTTCTGTCAAGAAAATCAGCCTGAGATGAGAGTGTACTGCGAGGTCCTCTCTTTTGTGAGCCTACATCTTGTCCTGGGCTTGTGTTTGTTTGTGCCCTTAGGGACTCCACTTTTAACAGGAATCTTAAGACCCCTTTGAAATATGCTTTGCTCTATTGTAGTTCTTTAAACAGGTAATCCTTTGCCCCATGTCACTTGGACTTAATTATTTCCATACTGCTTTAGCTGTCTGCAAGGTGCTTCTGCCTTTAGGGTAAGTTCTGAGAGGGCAAGCCATAGATGTGTCCTGGTTCATTCTTTCATACTGCCACCTAATAGATTGGCACTGACATACTGGTACCCTAATATTCATATAGGGGTTATTCTGTTCCCTCCATGTCAGGGCCAGGGATCCACACTGGATGTGCAGACTGGCTCCAAACTGTCCCAGACAAGGAATGGCAGAGGATCTAACAAGGACACTTAGCATCTCCTACCATTTTTAAAGTTAGGTTTTCTTGATTTGCACTCACCCAATTACTACAGCTCTTGACTGTATTCCAGAGTTTTGCGAAAGGTTTCTCTGCCAGTTTTGCTAGTTTTTCAAAAATTCTATAGGGGAATGGCACCCTACAGCATCTTCTACTGCCATCTTGGTCAACCAGAAATTTTTCACAGATTTTTAATTACACTAGTAATATATAAATGTGTTTTCCTTTTAATCATGTAAAACATTACAGAAAAGCAATATCCAATCATTCACTGTTTCCCCTCTGCCCCTTAGACAAATGCTGTTAGCAGGTATGAATTCTCCCATACATTTTTAAGCATTTACATCATATGTCTACATACATATAACACAGAAAATAGGTAACATTATTCTCTCTATGTTTAGTAAACGGCTCTACAGTGTAACTATTGCTCTGTATCTTCCTTTTACCTGGTAATATGTCTTGGAGATTTCCTTATATCAGTACATGTAGCTCTCCTTTAATATTACATGCATACATTATATGAATGCATTATACTTTTGTTATCTATTCATCAATGATGGACTATTCAGACTTTTTCCAATTTTTAAACTCTACAAAATGTTGCAATAAATATTCTTTACCATTCTTTCCTGTGCACATAAAAAAGTCTTTCTCCAGAAGAGCTCCAAGAAGGGGAATTGCAAAATGATAGAGTCTGAGTCTAGGCTCACAATATAGTCCATAGACCCTCTGAATTAGAATCATAAAATGTATTTTTAAAATTAAATAAATACATGCATATATTTGATATGCATACATTCATGTATACATAAGTTTAAAAATGCAGCTTCTTTAGTCGTACCTCAGATCTTCTGAACCAGAATCTATGGATATGGGAGCCAGGAGCTATGTTTTGTGCAAGCACCAAGGTGGTTTCCACAGTAAAGTTGAAGATTCACTGAACTAGTTGTCTCTTAGGAAACTTCAGTCCCTAAAATTGTACTTTAAGGTCCATTTACCAACCACTTCCATGCACAAGGTACTGTACGAAGAACTTTACACATTTCCTGTTGGACCATTATTCTCACAGTCCAAGACCAGATCTGGACTGCAATTAAACCTAGATTCCAATCTATACTTAGGTCTTCTAAAATATATGAGGGCCCATGGGCACAGTGTATCACTCCCATGCATGCATACCTCCAGAAGAATCCTTGTTCAGCCCCAAACCCTACCCCTGTGATGACTCTCCCCACTCACCTCTGACTTCCATCTAGGATGTGTTCCTGATGAGTTCTGTCCCCTACCACCCACTGCAGATTGCTTGGACAGCCTATAGTTTTTCTCTCTCTTTTTTTTTTCTCTCTTTTTGTTATTTCCAAAGCTACCTGAACAACCTTAGAAAGAAAGAGAAGGAGAGCAAGAGAAGCTAAATGAGAAAAAAATCAATGTTTTCTGTAGCCTGCAAAGGTTACAGAGGAAGCTATAAATATGATCATATTAATAATTTTTGTCCCAAATATATCATTACATCTTTACAGAAAACTTGTGGAAGAGGTATTACTATCCTCATTTTACACATGAGAAAACTGAGACACAGAGAAGTTAAGAAAATTTTTCAAGATAAGTAGCCAGAAAGAGTTAGACCCCATATTCAAAGCAAAGTCTGTCTGATGCAAGAGCCCAATTTGTAAGCCTGCTTTATCCTGTCTCCATCTCTAGTCTGCATGGGTCTGATTTCTATCCTTCTTCCTTTTTGGGCATTTATGCAGAACTTTATTGCTGAAGTACAAGAAACAACCTTGAGCATGAAGTTTAAAGTGTGTCCCACAGAAATTTTCATCAATTAATTTGAAAGTGTTCAGAAGGCATCACACATTATGCTGAGTCACATTAGGAATTCATGCCAGCCTATAATTCTTCACACTCTCTGGCATGCTGCACTGGATGGATTTATGTACCACTAAAGTTATATAACTTAAAACATTTCATTGCCTAAGCCCTCCATAATGCTGATAAAATATATGTAGCCGCACTTATAAATCATTACCTTTACTTACATTTAATAAAATTGAAAATAATGTTTTCCAAGAAGTTGTTGGACAGTTTCAACTCACTGTGGACAGGCTGTGGTTGCTTTTTATGTGCTATTTCTCTACACTATTACCACCTTTTATATGGTATTAGATTACTTTGGATCATTTTACACATTTCTTTTAAGATAAAATTAGCAGAATACTTTTATCATTTATAACTATTAATAATTCAAATTTAGTTGAATGGAAGAATGACCATTAAATATTCCTAGGTATTAGGGGACAGAACTCATCAGGAACTCATCCTAGAAAAGTCAATGAGGTAAGCAGAGGTGGGTGGGGAGGATCATTACAGGGGTAGGATTTGGGAGTGAACAAGGTTTCTTCTGGAGGTGCGGCATGTACGGGAGGGAAGCACTATGTCCGTGAGCCTTCATGTATTTTACAAGACCTTAATCTTAGAAATATAAGCTGAAGCATTTAGGGGTGAATTAGCACAATGCCTGAAACTTACTTTCAAGTGGTCCCAGAAAATAGTATATAGAGGGAGTGATAAAACAAACATGGCAATATGTTTTAACAATTGTTGCATTTAAGAGACGATATACAGGTACTCATTCTACTCTTCTTTCATTTTTCTGTAGGTTTTCAAACTTTAAAAGACTAAAAGTTGACAATGTATTGGTAAGATTTCTGTTGCAATATTGCTGTATAACAAACATCCATAAAATCTCAATGACTTCCAACAACAACAACAACAAAAAAAACACATTCATTTATTCTCCACTCACAGGTTTATTAGTTGACTGAGTCTTCTCTCCTTTCAACTGCATGTCAGGTTTATTTCTGCTTTACATTACTCTCATTCTGGAACCAATAGCTGCCTAATGCAAGAAAGTGAGTACAAGAAGGCAGGGCAGGGTGCAAGATGGTGAAAGAAGCATACAATGTTTCTTCAAAGTGCAATTAGTACAGTCATTTCCTCCTACCTTCTACTAGCCAAAGCAAGACACATGGTCAAGTCTAACATCAGTAGGTCTGGGAAGGGTAATATACCCATAGTGAACCATAGCAAGTATAAGGAGGAAAGGAAGAATTGTTGCCAAGTAATATTTATACTCTATCATAGGAAGAATTATTTCTTAAATACCAGAAGGGTGAATAGTGACAAACATCAGAAGAAGAGGAAGAGGTTACTTATACTCAACACAATACAAAGTTAAGAAAACAAAGTTCATTTTTTAAAAAGCAAAGGAAATCTCACTTTAAAAAATCACATCTCAAAGCACAATCTGAGGGAGGCATAAATGGATATAAACATTCCTGGTCACTTTGCTTGAAGGTGGAGTGTGTGTAATGAGGTAAGTGATTGTACCAGGGAGGTGCCCCCTTGAATTCCACCACTCAAGGTCTGAGAGAACACGGGGGCCCAAGGCAGCTGCGCTAATTTGTCATCCCCACATTCAGATACCATCAGGAACTCTGCAATAAAATTCAACCCTGAGTTGTGCCTTCAACTTCTGAGTTATTTTGCAATAAATTGCACTTTCCCTGTAATTGGGCTTCTTAACCTGAAAATTGGCAATTTTACAAAAATACAATCTACACAAATACTAACTTTTCTTTAACGGATAGCACTTACTGGCCAATCACTTAAAGAAATAGTCCCACATACTAAAATTTAAAAAAGAAAATGTTGCAATATGACATTCAAATTATAAACACCCAGAAAATCAAATATGTTTATTATTTATTTCTGTATTATATAAACTATATTATAATATATATATATAATAAACCAAATGACTTCACAAAATGTTTTTGTGTTCCTCTCCAGAGTAGCATTTGTATTCAAAATAATTTATTACGAGGAAAAAAATGAAGGCCCACTATAAAGGTCCTTTTATAGAACACTTACATTGACAAGCAGATTATATTTCCAACCCTGAAAAGAAGGAGCTTGTCAGCTTTCTTTCTTCCCATGTAAATCAGTCCTGTTGGGCTGAGGTCCAGAGAACCTCTTTTTTCCTTTACTTTATATCTCACTGACCTCTACTCTCCAGATGTGTATCTCATGTAACAGGTCTGTACACCTGACCCTGACTTCTTTGATTAAACACAAAAGAGAAAGGAATTAAAAGAGAAAGCTTCCCTTACTAAGGATATAACAGAAAACCTTCATACTTCAGGACCTTTGTTTCTAATGATATAATTTTCCTTTAAAAATTAGAGTTTCATTGATAACATGGAGTACTGAAATGTCCAAACAGTTAAAATTCATTTCATTCTTCAAAAGATTTTAATTGTTATGAAGTTTTTCTCATCCCCCCTCTTATTGAAAATCTTATTGCAAAAATATTCATTTGTTTTCAGCTCTGATAAAATTACAAACCTTGTAGTGAAAAATTTAAATGGCAGAAAGCTTCCTTTACTTCATAATTTAACATGTAAATAAAGTCAAAATTTAACAACTAGACATTTTGCTACACTTTTTCATCTATTGAGTTGGCTACCAGAAGAAAAATAAAAGATTACTTTTTGGGTTGCTTCAAACCTATTTTAAAAAAGCATTTGGCATTTTCCCCATTGATTCAAGCAATAAGAGACCTAATGTACCTTGAACAACTTATATTTGAAAATGCTTTTTGCCTCCTGAAAAATATTCAAGTTTTATAACATTGCAATTTTTTTCCATAAAGTAGAGTTCAAGAATGTAGACAAATCTCTCACTAGTGGCCTTTGAAATATTGTAATACATCAACCATTCAATTTAAACACTAAAAATAGTTTATTTTATATCATACATTTCACTAAGTTATGATAGATGTATGCCTTCCCCCATGAAACCAATTAATAATTTCTAATAAGCATCTATCCTTAATATCTATTAATATATAAATTTTTTTATATATGGTAAGATGCTAATTAAAATGACAACCTTTTTTAATTCTTTGAATTCAGAGAAGTGACTCTGTATATATGGAAATAGTCCTATTTACCTACTAATGTTCCAGCAATATTTTGACAGTTAAAAAATGAAATATATATATAATCTGATTTTTCTCTTGGTCCAAGAGAAGTTACTCAAATTATATTTGCTTTTACATCCTTGTCCTTGGGCCCTCCCTTAAGTATTTCTAGGACCCCTGTGGGTCTCCAACGCTCCCAAAGTCTACCCCTATGGGGTATGTGGTACTGGACAGGTGGCCCCACAAGCTTTGCAAAGGCCACTGCACCACTCACCAAACTCTGAGTCTCTATTGGACTCCAGCTATGCTTCTCCAGCAATGGAAGCTGATTGTGCATTGTGAAGTTGGAGCCATGACTCTCTACAGCACTGTGGCAGACCTTCTTGGAGGACTCTGAGAGTAAACTGCTTATTCCTTTAATCTGTTTGAGATATTTCAGCAAAAACCTTTTCTATTTCTCTGTCCTGCTCCACATAGAACTCAAATTGAGTCCAAAGGGTACAAGGCTGGGAAATTAATCTAACAGAGATATGTTATACTAGATTTACCCTTTCTGAGTGCCAATTTATACACCAAGAATGAATTCTTTCACGTGGGTTCTCAGTCTTATGCTTATCAGCTTCCTTTGCCTTAACCCTAATCAACCATTTTCCAGATAGCCCTAGAAATTTCTAAATCCCACTTGGATTTAAGGCCCTTGCTACAGGTGACTACCTGCATCTAAAGTTATGTATAGACCCCACTAAAACATTTCCAGAGCAATTTGTTTGTATATAAAAATGTATTGAGATAGCTTAATTTCAGAAGTACCTGTTACAGTGGATAATTGTAGGTTTTTCTGATTGACAAAATTCTCTCTTTTTGTTTGGCAAATGTCTAAGCTTAACAGTCCTGCAACTTTAAGATAGTATCCAGGAACATTAGCCTCCCTTGCAGCTAGGACTCAGGCATGAGACGTAAGCTCCACTGATAATGTGCACATAATGAGACTACAATTTGGAAATGAACAACCTGAGGAAGGAAGCTCTGCATGCAATCCTGCATGATGGTGAGGCTTACAGCAGAAATAGGAGGTTTTTTCAGGAACCTAACTATTTGGGGAGAGCATGGTCACTGTGCAATCCCTTGAAAGGGTTGAGGCTGTCCCTGCATTAGGCCAGAGAGCAAAACAAAATTCCATAATGGGGAACAGATGTGGCTCAAGCAGTTGGGCACCTACTTCCCACATGGGAGGTCCCAAGTTCGGACCCTGTTGCCTCCTAAAAACAAAAAAACAAACAACAAGCAACAAATGAATAAAACCAACTCAGAGAAGCTAATGTGGCTCAGTGGTTGAGCGCTGGCTACAACTGAGGTCCTGGGTTCAATCCCTGACCCCGGGACCTAAAAAAAAAAAATAATTCCTTAGATGACTTTCAGACCTTGAAATCCAATGGAGCATACCCTGCTAGGTTTTAGAATTGCTTGGGACCCACAGCCCCTAATTTCCTTCCAATTTCTCCCTTCTGGGATGGAAATGTGTACCCTATGCCTGTCCTACTTTGTATATCGGAAGCATGGGATAACATGAATGCAATAGTGACTATATTAGGAGACTGACCTTCTAACTGATGACTAAATATTTTTTACTGTGTCTTTTCACCAAAACTAGTTCATTCTTACCCTAATAAATTTTCTCAACTCCCCTGAAAATAAACATCTGAAAGTTTCAACCCACAGTTTCAGTCTAGTCATGTCCAAATTCCTCTTAGATTCATGCTGGAGTCCCTACTTTATCAATATCTTAAATTATTAAAGAATTTACATGTTTAAACAAATTTTAAAACTTTTAAATAAATATTCAAATAATCACAACGTTCAGTTTTAATATTTTAGAGTACTAAAGGAGGTCTTTTCACTACTAGTAAAATTCCAACAATTGTAAGAAGGCCATCGTTTTCCTCAGGGTTCTTCTGAGATATTCCCAAGGAACTCCAGCATCGTGTACTTAATCTAAAGGTTTAATTCCTGGTTATGATTATCTGAGCTGCCTCAGGCAGTCCAACAGCCCCTGCTGTTTCTGCCAATGGCAGTTGGAGCCATTGGATCAATGCCTGGATTTGCGGTCGCTGTGGCAGTTCTCCTTTGTGTGACCAATGCCTGGATTTGCGGTCGCTGTGGCAGTTCTCCTTTGTGTGACCAATGCCTGGATTTGCGGTCACTGTGGCAGTTCTCCTTTGTGTGACCAATGCCTGGATTTGCGGTCGCTGTGGCATTCTCCTCTGTGTGCTATGTCCCAGGAGGCAAGCACCAGCCACACTCTGTCCCCAGAACAACCTCCCTGCAAATGTGCTCTGATCCTGGCCAGATGACGCCCCCCTTGACTTTCAGAAGCACAACTAAAAGTCAGCTCTCTGCTCCTGAAGAGACCATCTCAAATTCTTAGCTATTCAATCTTAAACAAACCCAAGTAGAGAATACTTCAAGGTCCCAATTCAATATCTTTTTAGGAAAACTATTTCCGCCCGTTCTTTTGGAAGGAAAACATGTACATCTAATTTACATTCCTAATTAGAACACAATGTGTGCATTCTCAGATTCAAGGTAACCTCATACTTTTATCCAGGAACAGGGGGTAGATATTTGCTTATCTTATGTACCTGAAATGAAAGAGCCTATTCTGAAGAAATTCACTAACAAAAGAAGTCAGTTTCAAAGGTAAAACGTCTTTACTTCCATAAAACTGAACTGCCAGCAATCCTGCAAAGGACAATTTCCTCCGGAAATCTTTTAAAAGGTAAAGTCCCTTCTATATAGTTTTATGTTTTTAATCCAAAAAACAATTAGTGCTTTCTTATTTAAAAAATAATTTAAATTTTGAATGTTTATTTTTTAAATAAGTACTACCTGCAGATAGTACAAAATTCAAAATATACAAAGTAGATCTTTCTCCCACCCAGTTATCTGTCTCAGAACTCTTGGCAGTTCCTCCCAGAGACTGCTCAAGAATCAATGCCAGCACAATGGCATCATGCTTCTTTGGAAGCTTCCTTAGTCAATTTAGTCCTTAATTTTCAACTTTCCACATGCTAGAATTCTATTGTATTTTAACGTCTCTATTTTCTTCTGGCCCCTATAATTATTTGTGTCTGTTCTTTTATCATCAGTTAGACTCTTTTGCTTATCTTATTCATTCTCACTTAATGTGGGAATGCAAGATGGTATATATAGATTTTTTTTTTACCTCTTAATAGTGGCTTTGTTCTGAAAAGTAGGGAAGTTGTATTTTTGGTTAGATTTTGCTTATTTGTTTGTTTTCTTTTTCCAATATATTTAGCTACTTATTCTGATTTTTTAAGCTTTCCTGAGAATATTTATTTTAGTGCAAAAATCATATGTGTAGTAAACAAGAACTGTGAATGATCAGAGAGTTTACCCTACTTGCAAGCTAATAATTTAGCAGCCTCCTACTATCTCATGAATGCGGGTAGAAGTCATGAAACTCCTGGGTCAGACATGATGGGTAGTTAATTGCTTTAAAGCAATAATAATCAACATTTGTTACAGTACCCTAAGCCCTAATTCCCACAGTGTGACATCAAAGCCAAATCATACCTGCATATGTAGTATGGTGCCTCATAGGAGAGAATTCCAAACATACAGATCCCAAATCTTTTATAAGGGAAAGTGTATTAGTCAGGCAAAGGGGTGCTGATGCAAAATACCAGAAATCTGTTGACTTTTATAAAGGGTATTTATTTGGGGTAGGAGCTTACAATTACCAGGCCATAAAGCATAAATTACTTCCCTCATCAAAGTCTTTGCCACGTGTTGGAGCAAGATGACTGCTGATGTCTGCCTAGGTTCGGGTTGCCTGGGTTCCTCTCTTCCTGGGGCTTGCTTCTCTTTCCTCACAACCAACCTCCTCTGTGTGCTTACTTCCTGGGGCTCCAGCTCAAGACTCCAGCATCAAAACTCCAACATCAAAACTCCAACTCTATCCTTTGCCATGTCTTTTATCTGTGAGTCCCCACCCACCAAGGGGCGAGGACTCAACACCCTACTGACGTGGCCCAATCCAAGCCTTAATCATAATTTAATCCCTAAAAGTAAAACCTCTGAATCCAATACACTCTAATATGCCTTGAGGAAAGACCAGTTTACAAACATAATCCAATATTTCTTTTTGGAATTCATCAATAATATCAAACTGCTACAGAAAGTAAACATGTCTGACCTTTGTTCCAAGGTCACACATCTTCACACACTGAACAGTAAGGAAACCTGCCCATTGCTCTGGGAGAGAAACCGTGTCCATCTTCCATGACTGTTTAATAAGCAAACATCCTTGAAAAGAGAGTTCAGAACAAACAAAGCAGTCAGTTCCTCTGCTCACATGATTTGTAGAAATGTGAGAGACGCATGGGGAATTATTTAGATACTAATAAGAATTCTGATTCCTTCATTCAGTCAGTTTTTATTGAGCACTGCATTAGGTTCCTTGAGCTGCCATAACGAAAGTACCACAAATTGTGGCTCCAAACGAAAGAAATTTATTCACTCATAGTTCTGAAATCAAGAAGTCTGAAATCAAGGTGTCAGTAAGGCCATGCTTCCCTGAAACCTGTAAAGGAGAAACCTTCCTTACCCCATCCTATTCTGGCAGCTATCAGCAATCCTTAGTGCTCCTTGCTTGTGGCAACATAATTCTAATCTCTGCCTCTGTGTTTGCCTGGCCTTCCTGGTGTCCAGATATCTCTGTATGTGTCCCAATTTCCTCTCCTTCTAAGGACACCAGTCATACTGCTTGGCCTCAACTAACTAATCACAGCATCAAGGACCCTAGTCCAAACAAGGTCACGTTCATGGGCCTGGGAGTTAGGACTTGAACATCTCCTTTAGGTGAGCGTGATTCAGCCCCTGTCCTCAGAGGCCAATGCAGATGCCTATCTGTTAAAGGAGATAATGCATGTGAAGGAACTTTTAAACCGTAGAGAGACAAGTATTAGCCATTTTTCCTATTGCCATGGTTGATTTATCCTCTCAGCATTTACCAATATTGTGTCCATTTCTGATGCTGATTGTTTTCCATTATTTTCTTTGGTCTTTTGCCTCCACAATTGGGGTTTAGCTGAATTGTCAGAATCCTAAAGCCTCAGGGCCCTGGTCTACTTTACACAAAACTGATTGGCTCCTCTCTGTTCATAGCCTGCAAAAGTAGGCTTGACTTCAGCTTTCCTGGGGCTTTCAATCCCCTGCTTTCATAAAGCGCACTGTCCAAAGGAGAGACCAACTAAACCGAAATTCAAAAGAGTAAACTCTCAGTGTGAAATTAGAATACTTAAGCACATTAAAAAATGCTAAACCAGAGATTGTTCCACTGGATTGCTTTCTAATTTGAGCTAATCCACTTTTCTCACCCAAAATTAGGCACAGTGCATATCTAATTATGGTGTGTTTTATAATGAATAAGAAAGTATTGGTAGCTCTGAATATTTTCCATGTATATTCATATACTTACATTTCAAAATGAAGAAATCAACTATTGTAACCATTCATATATAATATGTAAATGGTCTGTATGGTTCTAAACTTTTTAAAAATGTTAAGTAAGAGAATTTAAATTTTTTTTTGTATTTTTGCTTTTGATTTTTATGTTCTTTTTTTTTAGGCTTCATTGAGATACAATTGACAGGCAATAAATTGCACATTTTAACAACACATTTCAATAAGTTTTACCACATGGATTTATCCAAAAAATCATCATCACAATCAAGATAAGGAACAGGTTAATGTCTGGACAGCTCTCATGTTCCAATAAAGAGAGCTGGAGCAAGGCTTTAGATATAAGAGCATGGGTAAGCACGGGTGAGCACTGCCTACACAGAGCATCCACTCTTTACACCCAAGGGAAGCCCACCACAACCTACTTACTTGTTGAACTTGAGCCTGAATCATTCACCCTAGAACTCGGGGGTATAGATGAGGGCTTCTGTTCTTAGGTTATATAAATGAAACCATGGCTTCTGATTTCCTTTCCTTGGCATATTACCATTCCCATGAAGAAAGTCCAACTCAGAACTCAGAACTTGGACTTTTGGATAGTCTGGGCAAGGAGCCTGTTCCTGGGTGAGAGGGTTTCTGAGGCCGCTGGGACCACCACCTCAGACTGTTTACCCACCCCCAGAAGCCACCTTTGGTAACTTGTGGTGCCCAGAACTACACTTTTAAAGCTTGTGATGAAGGCAAAGGAAGTGGTGAATTAGTCTACCCCCTGCCTCATGGTTTTCTGCAGAGAGGT
This sequence comes from Dasypus novemcinctus, assembly GCF_030445035.2. NCBI lineage: Eukaryota > Metazoa > Chordata > Mammalia > Cingulata > Dasypodidae > Dasypus > Dasypus novemcinctus. The sequence goes on along the minus strand of NC_080676.1, from coordinate 31,942,590 downwards.
GCTGATGGAAACCTGACAGCTCACCTATCTGCCTCAGTAAACCATCACCATCTCCAGAAAATGTCTCCACTTGCCTTTGGAAAACCTTGTTCTTATGCCTAGTTTAGATAGGAACTGCTAATACTTCAAACCATCTGCTGAAACTAGCCTGTACTGTCCACCCTGGTACAGGGCCCCATGTCACACTTGAAGGGTGAGCTCACCACTATCTCACAAATGCCTTCTGGCCCTCATATCCTCAGAAACTGAGATTCATTCTTTTGAATACAAAGTCCTTTCTAATAACAATGTAAAGGGAACCTTCACTTTTCCTCAGCTGCTGCTTCTGGCGGGAGGGCCAATTTAAGGCACAAGAAGAGATTCCTGGAGCCCAATCGTTATACCAATGACAAACTGCATAAAAAGGGATATCAGCAGATGTTCAAGGTACAAAATAAATATGAAAAACTCCAAAACAATTTAAAACTTTAGCTAACCATACTTCTTACACTAAATGAAAATAATAATAATATCCCTGAGAAAGTTTTCCATTAAAATGGCACTCTAACTTTGTGATCAATTCAGAGAAGACAATTCTCAAAGTCATTCTGGTGTTATAATCAAATAATTCAACTTCATATTTTTATTTATCAACAAAGAACATCTTTATCATAGGAATTCACTTAGATCAGTCTAGACACTCTGGAAATCAAGGAAGTATAATATGCATGTTTCCTACAGTCACGGCATTGATTAGTTGTAAGCAAAGAATAAAGGCATAAAAATTAAACAATAATAAAGGGAAGGAGATGTGATGATGCAATTTGTGATTTAGTACAAATTGATGCTATATATTAAAAGTTTACTGTATCAGAATTTTATCTAATTCTCTCAAAACTTAAGGTGGACATATTAAATGACACTTATCTAATTCTCTCAAAACTTAAGGTGGACATATTAAATTACACTTATCTAATTCTCTCAAAACTTAAGGTGGACATATTAAATGACACTTCCCTCTCTCTCTCTCTATCAGACACACACACACACATACATACACATACATGTGCCTTTCTCCTTTCCAGCTGGCTTCATTCTCTCAATACTACTGGCCACACAAACCTGAACCCTGATCAGAGTCATCTTGGGGTTGCTTCCTTAGACTCTCATAACCAGAAAAGAAAGACAGTTTTCCTCTCCTAGTTTCACTCTGAAAATAAAATTCCTAAGAGAAATGTTTTGATCAGATTGCTTTAGATCAAATGTTAAGCCTTTGGAGAGATTACTGTGGCCATAGGAATAAAAAACTATAACTGATACAGTCAGAAGTGTCTTTCACACTTACTGTAAGGGTACTACAATTAGCTCATTGGAGAATACATTGTTAGCCAATATGTTCTTTCACCGCACCAAGGCTTTCTTGTTATTTCATAAAATATGTAGTATGATATTAAAGAGAAAGCATTTATTGAAGAAGTGGAATATAAATATTTTTTATGCCATTAACCTTTTTTTTGGAGAAACTAAGGCATTTGTTTCATTTCCTAGGTTTGATTCATTGCTTCTTCATGGGATAATACATTTCTTTATCACCCCATTTTTCTGTAAAATGGTTGTAAAATTTTGAATGGTGGTTGACCCACTATGGCCCTTGGCCCAAATATGGCCTGCTGCCTATTTTACAAATAAAATTTTTTGGGGACAAAGCCTCACTAATTCATTTACATATTGATCTGTATCTCCTTTCCCACTACAGCAGCAGAGTTGAGTAGTTTTAAGAGAAACTGTATGACCCACAAAGCCTAAAATATTTACTCTATAGCCCTTTAGGGAAAATTTGCAGATTTCTGACCTGGAGACTTACTTATATTCAGATTCAATTGTTTAGGCAAAAAATAATTTACAGGGGCCAATTGATTTTTGACAAGGCTGCCAAGTCCACACAATTGGGAAAGCATAGCCTTTCAACAGCTGATGCTGGGAGAACTTGATTTCTATATGTAAAAGAATGAAAGAGGACCCCTATCTCATAGCATATATAAAAGTTAACTCAAAATGGATTAAAGACCTTAATATAAGAGACTGGACTATAAAACTCCTTGAAGACAATGTGGGCAACATCCTCAAGATCTTGTATTAGGCAATGGTTTCTTACACTTTACATCCAAAGCACAAGCAACAAAACAAAAAAAGATAAATAAGACCTTATAAAAATGAAAAAAATTTCATGCATCAAAGGAGTTTGTCACAAAAGTGAAGAAACAACCTAGTCAATGGGAGAAAGTACTTGCAAGCCACATATCTGATAAGGGTTTAATATCCAGAATACACAAAGAAATGCTACAATTCAACAATAAAGAGACAACCTGATTTTAAAATGGGCAAAAGACTTGAATAGACATTTCTCCAAAGAAGACATACAAATGTCTATAAAGCACATGAAAAGATGCTCAACATCACTTGCTATGAGGAAAGCACAAATCAAAACCACAATGAGATATCATTTCAATCCCACTAAAATGGCTAGGATTTAAAAAAACAAAAAATTACAAGTGTTGGAGAGGATGTGAAGAAATAGGAACATTCACTCACTGTTGGTGGGAATGTTAAATGGTGCAGTCGCTGTAGAAGACAGTTTGGCAGCTCCCCAGGAAGCTAAGTATAGAATTATCATATGACCTGGCAATCCAGCTTCCCAGAAGAATTGAAAACAGGGACTCAAAAAGATATCTGCATGCAGATGTTCAGAACAGCATTATTTACAATAGCCAAAAGATGGAAGCAACCCAAGGGTCCATCAAATGATGAATGAATAAACAAAATGTGGTATATACATATGATGGAATATTATTCAGCTGTACACAAAAGGATGAAGTCCTGATGCATGCCACAACATGGACGAACTGTGAGGACATTATGCTGAATGAAATAAGCCAGGCACAGAAGGACAAATTATGTATGATCTCACTGATATGAACTAATTATAATAAACAAACTCATAAAGATAGAATGTAGTATATAGGTTACCAGGGGATAGACTGGGGTTGAAAATGGAGAGCTGATGCGTAATGTGTACAGAATTTCTATTAGATTGATGGTGGTTTTTGGAAATGAATGGTGGTGATGGTAATATGTTATCAGGAGTATAATTAACAGTACTGAACTAAGTACATGAATGTGGTTGACAAGGGAAGTTTTGGGTCTGTTATCTTACTAGGATGAAAGTTAGAATATAAAAAAACATGGAAGGAAGCAGATTTGGCTCAACAGATAGAGCGTATGCCTACCAAAAAGGAGGTCCAGGGTTCAAACCCAGGGCCTCCTGACCTGTGTGATGAGCTAGCCCTTGCGTGCAAGGAGTGCCGTGCCACTCAGAAGTGTCCCCCACGTAGGGGAGCCCCATACACAAGGAGTGTGTCCCATAAGGAGAGCCGCCCAGCACAAAAAAAGTGCAGCCTGTCCAGAAGTGTGGCACCGCATACATGGAGAGCTGATGCAACAAAAAGAGACACAGATTCCCGGTGCCGCTGACAAGAATGCAAGAATGCAAGCAGACACAGAACAACACACAGTGAATGGACACAGAGAGCAGACAACTGCGGGGGGGGGGGGGGCAGGGACAGGAGTGGAAGGCGGGGAAGAAGAGAGAAATAAATAAAATAAATAAATAAAATAATTTTTTAATCTTTAAAAAAAATTTTTAATTAAAAAAACATGGAACTATATAACACAGGGAACCCTGTTGCGGACAATGGACTGGTGTTAATAGTACAAATATAAGAATGTTCTTTCATGAATTATAATAAATGTATGGCACTACTACATAGTGTTAATAATAGGGTGGTATTTGAGGGAAAATATACCTAATGTAAACTGTGGACTATAGTTTATAGTACTATTTCAATATTCTTTCATCAATTTTAACAAAGGTACCACACTAATGCAAAGTGTCAACAATAGGGTGGTATATAGGAGTGATGTATTTTTATATAGGTTTTCTGTAAACCTACTTCTCTCATTAAAAATAATAATTTAGGGAGAGGATGTGGCTTAAGCAGTTGAGCACCCGCCTCCCATATGGAAGGGTGCAGGTTCGGTTCCCAGTGCCTCCTAAAAAAAACAAACAGCAAGCAGACAACAAGGAGACAATGAGGAAAAACAACAAGCAGACAATGAGCAAAAAAACAACAATGAGAAAATGAGCAAACAGACAACAAAGTCAATTCAGGGGAGGCAATGTGGCTCAGTGTTTGAGCACCTGCCTCCTGCATACAAGGTTCCAGGTTCAATCCCCAGACTCAGTACTTCAAAATAAGAACAATAATAATTTTAAAATATCTTATAGGTATGCTATGTAATTTTTCTGCATCATGTTATGAGGCACAGAATGTTTTGTTGTGCCAGTTTTAGTGGAATTACGATAGAATCACCTCAGAAAACTAAACGTAAGTTTTCATATTACTCTCTTCATTCGCTGGTGTGGTAGTTGACCATCCTACCTTCCTGTTAGCTGACCTGGGTAAGTTCAATGAACCAGAGAGGTGTTGCAACACTGCTGAGGCTCAGGGCCCAGCTAGCACACAGTCCAGAGATTCAAGTCTCTTGAGCACACACCAACCCCAGCGCCAACCACAGGTTCAGTGAAAGTGACAGAAAAGGCATGTGTAGAGAGGTCACGTCTGAGTCCAACTTTATCATACTCAAGAGCACAAACTCCAATGTAGGGCCCACTGGCAAGGCACTGAACTCCAGAACCATCCGCTATGACCATAGGACCTGGGAGTCTCCGTAGCCCTCAGGAGCACCAGTACCTAGGATTGTATCTACTTTCGCAGTCTCTGAAGTCCTGTTGAGACATGCATAAGTGTGACCCCTCTGATGACCTCCCAACTCATTTTAAAGTCTCTTAGCCATATAAACTCATTTGTCTTTACCATTTCCCTTTTTATTCAAGGTCTTTTTCTAGTTGCTTCACCAGCTGGTGCCTGGTAGTAATGTCTTTAAAATGAAACAAGAAACAAGGCTATGTATTGATCAGTTGACAAAATATTATGATCAGAAACTCCAAGGCACTTAACCCTTAATTTCCCCTAGAGGAATGGTTCAATATTAGCTAATTCCGTTTGTGGCAACATCATAGAACATAAGTGCTATGAATAGCAAGAATCAACTGTACCTAGGAGTGGGATTATTGGTTCATATCATAATTCAATGCTTCACCTTTTGAGGAACTGGTAGACTGTTTCCAAAGCAGCTCCATAGTTTTACATTCCCATAAGCAGTGTATTAAGTTCCCATTTCTCCAGTCCTTAATTAAAGCAATCCTTGTGTATAAAGTGTTATTTCATTGTGGTTTTGATTAGCATTTTCATGAAAGCTAATAATGTTGAGCATATTTTCATATACTTATGGGCCATATATATCTTCTTTAGAAAACTTCATCTTTTGCCCATTTTTTAATTGAGATACTTGTCTTTTTATTATTGAGTTGTAAGAGTTCTTCACATATTCTAGATTCAAGCCCTTGTTAGAGATATGATTTGCAAACATTTTCTTCCATCTTCTCAGTTGTCTTTTCATTTTCTTGATGGTGTCTTTGAAGCACACGTTTTTAATTTTGATTAAGTCCAATTTATCTCTTTTTCCTTTGGACAATACACTTTTGGTATTATATCTAAGAAACCCTTGCCTAATCTAAGATCATGTAGATTTATGCTTAAATCTAGGAGTGTTATATTTTTAACACTTACATTTAGGTCTTTTATCCCTTTTGAGGTTAATTTCATGCATAGTGCGAAACAGAAGTCCAAATTCATTCTTTTATTGAGGACATCCAGTTGTCTCTTCATACAGTGCTTGCAAACATTGACAGACTCTTTGCACAATGATTTTTATATTGAAGGTAACCATTTCCAAGGTATTCTAGGATTCTAATATCCCAGCATCATCATATTTAGTTTTCAATAAAGTGTTGCAATACAACTCAATAACTTCCATTTGTAGTTTATTTTCATAACTTTGACTCTAGTTCATTTTCATAAAGTTTAAAATTAGATAACCTGCTTTGGAATTCAGTCTTCAGTTCTCTAACTTTTGAGATAGAGTTCAGGCTTTCATTTTCATTTTCAGGATTCATTTTAAGATGTATCGGATGGCAACAAATTCTCTCTTTTTTTGTTTATCTGGGAATGACATTATTTTGCCTTCATTTTTTAAAGTTTTGCTGAATGTAAGAAAATTTTATTTCCACACTTTTGAATGTCAGGCCACTGCCTTCTGGTCTCCATTTGTTTCTTATGAGAAGTCATATTTTATTCTTATTGACATTCTTATACAGGCAATAAGTCATTTTTCTCTTGCTGCTTTCAAGTATTTATGTTTGGCTTTCAGTATTTTTACTATGATATGCCTGCATCTAAATATCTTTGTGTTTATCCCACTGTACTTTTTAACTTCAGAATTTCTATTTGGCTCTTTTTATAATTTATTTTTATTGATATTCTCTATTTTATGAGACACTGTCATCACACCTTCCTTTGCTCTCTAAGTATGATTTCTTTTCCTTAAGCATATTTACAATGGATGCTTTGAAGTCTTTGTCATTTAAATATAACATTTGGACCCATTTACATGCAGTTTCTGTTGCCTGCTTATTTTGCTATGTGTGAGTTACATTTTCCTGTTTCTTCATATGTGTCCTAATTTTGGGTTTAAAATTAGACATTTGAAGTAATCCTCTGTAGGAATTCTGGATCCTGATTCCTGCCCCTTCCAGAGCTTGTTGTTGATGTTTGATTCTTCATTTGTTTAGTGACTTGGCTGATTATTTTAGTGAAGTGTATTTCCTTCTCAATGAACAGCTTCTGATGTCACCCTTTAGAGGGTGCGTCCTTGGCCATGCACACAGTTGGCCTGGGATGACAATAGCTTTAGCAGAGCTCTTTTAATTGTACTTTTTCTATTCACTGTTGTTAAGATCTCTACATCTGTTGTTGTCACACACACCTGTTAGCCTCCATTAACTGTTGATCGATTGCTCTATTGTTTTCAGAAATACTTTGAGGCTAAACCGCTCTAAAGTAGTCTGCTTGGCAGGAGTAGGTTTTGAGGCTAGTCTTTGAGATTTGTTCTGACTCCAAGAGAGTTCTTGTCTGTGTCTTTCCCTGGTACCCTCTGTAAAACTTTGATCCAGTCTATGGTTTACCCTGTTACCCTGTTACTCTTATGGAGTTACCAGCCTCCTCTTATTGCTTACCACCAAATCCTCCATTGCTTCCTGTTTTTGTTTTTTAATAACTTTTTTTTAAAAGAAGCTTTAGATTACATAAATGTTACATAAAAAATATAAGGGATTCCCACATGCCCACTCCCTCCCCTTCCCACACTTTCCTACCTTAAGGACATCCTTCCTTAGTGTACATTTGTTATAATTGATGAACCCATATTGAAGCATTGCTGCTAACCATGGACTACGGTTTACATCATAGTTTACACTTTGTCCCACACAATTTTATAAGAAATTAAAATGTTCAATGGTCTGTATCCATCACTACAATGTCATGCAGGACAAATCCAATGTCCCAAAAATGCTCCCCATATTACACCTATTTTTCCCTTTCCCATCTCTCAGAACCTTTGGTGGCCACTCTTTACCTCCATTGTTTTTGACAGTACTCTTGGGCTTGAACTTCCCCCTGCTCTGTACTAAATAATGCCAGTTCCCTTGGGGAGAGCTTTTGAGGTCTCTGCTCTTAAGGCCCATCTCTCCCTTTGGGCAGAACATTTGCACCTCTGCATCACAGCTTGGAGTAGGGACAGTGTTCCACTCCTCCTGGAGTGGCATCCCTACTTTACAAACAGCACAAAGCAGGAGGAAGGGGGAAGGGCTTCTGGTCTTCTCAGTTTGCCTCTCCCCACAAGTGAATTGGGTCGAGGGCAATTAGGCCCTACTAATCTCCATCTGCCATTATTGTTCAGAGCCTCCACTGTACAGCTAAGGGCTGAGTGCAGCAGGGGAGCTCCAATTTTTGGCTGCACTTGCCTGCAACATGTAGAATAAGGAATAAGAATAATATGATAATAAATGTTGGCAGCCTTTTCTTATAGGGGGAGATTGCAATAGCCCTCAACTGGGAGCTTGGGAGAGAGGTAGTTCTGTGTTCTCAGCTACGCCATACCTAAGCGGAGCTTCCAACATACTGAACTGAAAGAGGGAAGGAATGAACAGGTGGTGGTTCAAATGCCACAGATTCCTGCTGTTCTTACTGAGTTTTAGTAAATTTTTTTTGAGTAAATGTTTCTTCGTTTGTTATATGCCCTTTGGACAATTTCCAGAGATTTTAAATAATGTTTTTTTATTATTTTTTACAATGTTCACCAGTTACGGTTGTTTTCCTGGGAAAACAATGGAGGTTCGCACACTGCCATTCCAAAATGGAACCCCATTCTCATTAATCTCTGATAGTGTCTTTGATTTCTAAAACAAGATGTCCCATGTTTATCTTATACCTTTCCTACCCCAATCATGAAAACATAATAAGTTTTTTGTTTCCAATGGTAGAAAATGGTATTTAGAGGCCAATTTCTGTATGCTAGAGGTGCTCATTAGCATTCCATTCTAGGCCTTTTCAGTAGGCAAAGCTAGGATATATTTTGTTTGTTTTTAAGTGAAAAAGTCATGAGTTCCTATTTTACAATGAGGGCCCTGAAGCTCCTTCAGACCCACCCTTCTTAGTCCCTTTCAAAATCAAACCTATTAATAGAGGTTCAGAAACTGCCTCTAGCACCTATCCTCCTTGGACTAAAACTGAACTACAAACCATAATCAAGAAAATTCCAGGGAAACGGACTTGGCCCAGTGGTTAGGGCATCAACCTACCCCATGGGAGGTCCGCGGTTCAAACCCCAGGCCTCCTTGACCCGTGTGCAGCTGTCCCATGCGCAGTGCTGATGCGCGCAAGGAGTGCCGTGCCATGCTGGGGTGTCCCCACGTAGGGGAGCCCCACACAAAAGGAGTGCACCCCGTAAGGAGAGCTGCCCAGTGCAAAAGAAACTGCAGCCTGCCCAGGAGTGGCACCGCACACACGGAGAGCTGACACAACAAGATGACACAACAAAAAGAAACACAGATTCCCATGCCGCTGACAACAACAGAAGTGGACAAAGAATAACATGCAGCAAATAGAGAACAGACAATTGGGGTGGGGGGGGAGGGGAGAGAAATAAATAAAATAAATAAATTTAAAAAAAAAAAAAGAAAGAAAATTCCAAATCCTATTGAAGATCCTCCAAAACAGTAGAATGCATTCTTTAATTGATATTTCAAATCGGGCAAAAGAGCATCTGATTCCAAAATCGCTTCTTTAAAGGACTACCTACAAAGAGCTTAAAATAATTTATTTATTAAACCGTTTCTGCTTCTAATCCTACTGCTCACCTTTGTGTTCTTTCCTTGTATCCTCCTTTAACTGATTATAAAAGTTGGCAAATGCCCTATAAATCCAGGCCTTCTGAAACTGGTAGAATGGCGATTCTCAGTAACATTTATACCCTGATCAAAAACAGAGCTCAGGGCTATTGTTAAGGAAATTCCCAAACCTAAAACAGATTCAAACAAAATTTTATGAGGAATTTAAAATTCTAATTGGAGTTTAAAATCCAGGATTGCCTGACCTTTTTCAATTTGTATATATGGCTTTAAAGCAAGGCATCTAAATGAGAAATGCTAAAAAATTATACAAGGGACCTTACAAATATTAGAGGTAGGAATGTTCCCCAAAAGATCCGCCAAATTGCTAATCACCCCCTAATGTTATCATGATCTATAGTTGATAGTACAATTATAGTAATATTCTTTCATCAATGTAACAAGTGTACTACACTAGTGCAAAGTGTTAATAAATGGGGGAGGGGTGTTATATAGGACCTCTATTTTCTGCATGATTTATCTGTAAATCCAAAACTTTTCTAATAAAAAAATACATTGCTAAGAACTTATTACAAGACATACTTAAAGCTTTTCCCCTAAAAAATGGCCAATAATTAAACTTGTAAACAAAAAAGAGTTACTCCATCTAAGGATTAAAAGAAATTATTGTCTCAAACTTTTGGTTCTCATTCAGGTCTTTTATCTTTTGCTAATACCTTTGAAGGAACACTGTCCTCATTATTTATCAATAACTTAAACCTCATTTTAGGAAGTTGGCTTAAAAAATGTAAATTTAAATTAAAAGCCACTCCCTTACATAAACTTGTTAAAATACCTAAACATTTATTTTTTTAACTCTGGATCAGGATAAAATTAACATAATAGCTTAAAATTATAGCAACTCCAAAAGGGTAAAAAGAAATTATTTTTTAAAAGTTCCCAATTGCTACTTTTAATTCCAATCAATACTTCTGAGAAAAATATATAAAAACTATAACTAGTAACAGCTACATTGGAAAAGAGATTGTTCATTTTTAAGGGGAAAAACAGTAAGCACTGGGCACATAAAAGACCCAGTTTAAAATGGATTCCTCATGTGCCTTCTTTTAAAAATACATATTTTAAACTAAAAAGAGCTTAGAACTCCAGTAGCCACAATGAAGAAGCTTTAATTTAAAGCAAGTTATATATTTGAAAAGGTGCACTTAAAAGAATCCTCAGACTCCAACAAAAAATAAGGTACATTCTTTAATTAATATTCAAATGTTTCTAACACATGTAATAATTTTAAAATAGTCTCTTTACCTAAAAAAGCCCTAATTAAAAATTTTTAAAATCATATATAAGGGGACAAGGATGAAAAAGTCAGCTCTTTTATATAAACTACTGAGTTTTATACCTTTATGCTTTAATTTTCTGTGTTTCTAAATCTGTTTTTTCAAACTCATGGCTGAAAATTTTAAGTGATTAATCTTTTTATTTGTATATTAATTTAATAGTGTAAATACCAAAAGGATGTGCATTTTGGGAGATGTTCTTCCTTAACATATGCAGGTATACTGATCAAATATGCTAATATTATATCTACTAAATATCTAAATGAAAATAAACATATATAAGTTTGCATTTAACCCAATTAAGTAATCATTCTGACAAGTTTTATTTTGATGGTAAGTGTATTTTGTAAGATATCAACTTAAAAACAGTTTCCAAAATCATTTTGGTAATTTAAGAATTTAAGGTACACAGAATGTGTTTTAATTAAAAAGAAAGAGGGTAGTGTCCTAAAATAAAATGACTGGGGCAGCGGACTTGGCCCAGTGGTTAGGGCATCCGTCTACCACATGGGAGGTCTGTGGTTCAAACCCTGGGCCTCCCTGAACCGTGTGCAGCTGGCCCATGAGCAGTGCAGATGCACGCAAGGAGTGCCATGCCACGCTGGGGTGTCCCCCACGTAGGGGATACCCACGCAAAAGGAGTGCCCCGTAAGGAGAGCCGCCCAGTGAGAAAGAAAGTGCAGCCTGCCCAGGAATGGTGCCACACACATGGAGAACTGACACACAAGATGACGCAACAAAAAGAAACACAGATTCCCGTGCCGCTGACAACAGAAGCAGACAAAGAAGACACAGCAAATAGACACAGAAAACAGACAACCGGGGTGGAGGGGGAAGGGGAGAGAAATAAATAAATAAATCTTTAAAAAATAAAATAAAATAAAATGGTTGTTACAGAATGAGAAAAAAGGAAATATAGGACAAAACTTGAATATATGTATTTTTAAAACTGCAGGAGGTTTGTGGGAAAAAAATTGCTTCTTGTGGTCAAAATTAAATCAGTTTTAATGCATCTACCTAGAAAAATTTTAAAAGTCTTAGTATCAAATGCTATACTGCTGCAAAACTAGAATTTGCTTCTCCCTCTGTTAAAATGACAATGTTTTCTTGGATTAGCAGTCTATTCTTAGGAAGAAATTGTAAAGGATTTTTTTCTGAATAACCAATGTAAAAGGCAGAATCTGTTTTATCAAAATAACTTCTTGTACTTTATGTTGACTTTATCATGCCCTTCATTATTGCAAAGAAGCAGGTCTTTTAAGAAAAAGAGTTTTTAACCATTATGCTATCTCCTATATTTACTTTTTAACTCTTTTATTGTCACCATAATTAAAGAGCCAAGTATTGTTTTACAGTGAACTGTCATCCTATTTAAGCAAGTGTTCAACCTTCTTAACAACTTTTAACATTTTACCTTCTCATATCAAATGCTAAATAATATCTTTTTATTTCAAACTATCATTGGGATTTCCAGAGGGCTGTTGGAAAATCACGAAGAACCTATTCTTTCACCTTATAAAAGCAGATGTGCTAGAAATAGGCTTTTTGATATATTTGATAAATTGCATAAGAAGTCTTATCAAATTAAAAGGGATATTCTGACCTTCTAATAGTTGAATTCATCCAAATAAAATGTTGTTTATAACATTTTATAGCATTGAGTGGATGTGGTATTGATGTGGGCCCTGGGGAGGGGAGGCTGTTGGTCCCTTCGTAGATAACCTAAGCTGTATGTGTCCTGACTTGTGGGTGTGGGACAGTGAGAGGTTGCAGCCCTACTCTTGGTGACCATGGCAATGATTCAGTCACCAGTCTGAAGAAAAGGTTTAGCAATGCAAACTCTATAAACTTTAAATATTCAGGGAAAATGCAAACCAAATGTGCTAAAAGCTTATCTAGAATGTATGAAGTCCATGCTAAAAGCTTACCTAGGATGTGGAAGATATATGCTAATTCAAGCCTATTGAGCACTGAAACAAAGAACCATTTGGCCCTTCCTCTGTATAAAGGAACTCAAAAATCTTGTTCAGGGCTCAGATTTTGGGATGAAAAGCTCCAAGCCCTGCCAGTTGTAAATAAATAATTTTTCCTTCCCAAAAATTATTCCTGAGCGCCGGCCTTTCTATACACAAATAATTGAACCTCTCAACTTTCTACAACATTAATGGGGGGTTCGTCCAGAATTGCAAATGAAGGCCAGAGACGGTAGTATTTTGCTGCCCCTTCCGGATCCCCGATGAAGCTAGGAGGAATCAGGTGCACCCCAATCATCTGGGCGTCCCTGGATTAAATTTAATCCAGAAAAGATGTGGGCTCCACCAGAATCTTCCCAGCAAAAATCGAGGGCAATGGAAGGTCTGAAGAGAAAAATTCTGGGAACAAAAAAGAACTCCAAATACAGAAGAAGGTAAGACTCCTTGGGGGAGCATAGTCAGGAGAACCCTAGCTTTAATTGCTAGGGTGGGAGGCTGATCACCTCCCAAGAGAACCCCAGTACCTCCAGAAATTTGGGGGGAAGTGATTGTCTTTAGGTCTGGAAAAAGAAGAAAAAAGGGGAAAAGCCTGGTGTTTTGGGTTTGTCTAGCTGCTTGTTAGAATCTAGTACTGGTCTTGTCTCCACTGAAAAGAGTGGAGGCTTGATTATAATAAGAAAGGATGTTTATAGGTTCAAGTCCTAATGCCTTGGAAATTGGTCTGGATTTTGGAAAACTTGGTTACAGGAAAATGAATCAGCTTTTCTACGAAGCTTGGTCTGGGTGTAAAGTTAAACAGTGGAAAAGGTCTAGTTGGAATGAATTGTGAATGAATTCACTTTATGTCAGATGTTAATGTTAAGTGTTCTCTCTTTCTAAAGTTTGTAATGGCTGTGGGGGCAGCCTTGCTGAAAAAGATATATATGGAACTTGTGGGTCAAATTAATGACTTTTGTGCTTCTGTCTGTGTCAGCTCAATGCTGGTGTTGGAGTTGTGTGGTTATGTAAAGTGGTGGAATTTGGTTGAGCTGGAACCCTCCCTTCTTATTGACAAAGGGGTAAATTGATTATAAAGCAAAACTGCAGAGTCTGGATGTTTGCATATGCTCTGCTGTCTTGTCTCTGGTCCGCCCCTTTGCCAGGGCTTGGGGTCCATCTGTGTCCACGCCACAGTCCCCAGTTTGTTGGGGCTGGCCCCAGTCAGGGTGGTTAGGTCCCCAGGAGGGATGCTGAATTTGAGTAGGGTCTTTCAGCCCATTTTGGTGGAAAGCTGGAAAGGGGGGAGTGGCTTGCCCCTTTCCAGTGAGTCCACGCCTTCTATTCATAAGGCACATTCCTATTTGATTGCTGTGCACCTGGAAGGGGGAGGTGAAGGGGATGCAGAGCAGGATCAAAATAAATGCAATAAAGTTCCCTCCCTAAGGTGTCAAAGGCCAAAATAAATTTGCATTCTGCCCAGGTTCTGTTTTTCCAAATCTCTCTCTCTCTGTGAGACTTTATAGAAATGCTTTGAAATGTTTTAAAGCTGTAAACTTGTCTAACGGAAGGAGGCTATTGCTTGGAAACAACAGAACTCTAATCACTTGATAGCCTTTTGGGTCTGGTTGGAAACGTCAGCAGTGGGTGTCGTAAAACTACAGTGAAAAAAAAGCAAATAAACCTCCACTTTAAAATCTGTGTTTAGCTTTCACTCATGGTAAGAATTCATGGTAAAAGGTAGTTTAAAAATAAATCTTTAAACGCCAATACTCTCTTGCTGGTGAATTAAATGCATAACTTGCAGATGAAAATTTGTTCCCTTACTAGGAAAAGGCCAAACTTCACAGGATTGTTACTAATAAAATTCTTGTAACTTAATAAAGGTATCCAATTCACCTTAAGGTTAAAACTTAATGAAAACTGTAACTAAGAGTTAAGATTATTTATAAATGCATTTATATTATAAAACAGCAAAAGGATAATAACTGAAATTATAACTGGGTGAATTTAGCCTGAACCTATTATTTTAAGTGTAGATTCTAAACTAACCTTACCTTCATTTATGATCACTTCAAGCCTAGCCTCGCCCCTTGCCTTTGCTTATGGTTATTTCATAACAGCTTCTGCCCCTATAGCTCAGGGAAAAGCAAATGTGAGACATAACTGTCTCCTGTCCTACTGGTATTAATAGCCCTGCTTTCTCTCATGATTCCAGCTCTGAACTAAATTGCTGCCTGGTAGATTTCTTAACCCTCAAGGCTAAATGTCCACTGGAGTTTTTTCATGTCCAAGAACTAAAAAAATAAAGGAGGCCTCCTGCCTTACCTGTCAGGGTTCCTAAGAGTGGTAATTCATGAAAGAAACCAGTTTCCCTGAGGCTTTGTTAGCTTCAGTAAATAAACATAGAATTAGTCCTGTTGCTCATCCAAAATTCTGCTAAATTCAAAGTTAAATACAAAGTTCTGAAACAAAAGAAATTTGTGTTAAAGCATTGGAAACATTTTGGTTACAAGCCATTAGTTAAGAAACAAAATTCTTGTGCAAAACTGCATGGTTATAATGCAAATTAAGAAAAAAAAACTTTTAGAAATCTTCAATTATTTTGCAGTCACACTTGTTCTGTAAAAAAAATGAAAGTTTTGAGTAACTAAGTTGTGTTTCTGTGTCAAACTATTCATGTCTGTCTATTTGCTCAAATTGTTGGGGCTAAATATGCAGTTATATAAGTAATATATATATTTCTAAAACCCTAATTAAACTAAATGGTATATAAAATAATGCAAACTATAAGTAACATCAATGAGTTGTGTTTCTGTATCTAACTCTACTTCTGTCTGCCTATTTGCTCAGTGTTTATCTTCATACATCAGGATAATAATATCAAATTAACAAATGAAAATTCTTAAAAGAGCTCTATTCAAATTGCTAAAAATTAAATATGCAGTTATATGTGTGAATAAATATTCCTGGAGCCCAAATTAGACTAAACAGGATGGAAAGGTCATATAGAAATCTGATTTAAAGAACTATTGGAAAAGGGCCTTCTCTCTTCAAGAGCTTTGAGGGAAGGACTAGGTGTGGCAGGTTTCATCTACTAGGCTGGGAAATTAAGAATCAGTTTGCCCTGTAATTCCCCAGTTTAAACCTTTTGACAGCCTTAAAATAAGGGTGGTTAGTGGTTTTGTTGCCAAATTTCAGTAAGTAAAGGAAGGCCCACAAAAGCTATGGAGAGATCCTTCCCGGATTATGATTAAATAAATTATATGATTGTAATGTGTTTCAGAACTTGGTAGTCAGTATGCTTTTAAAAATTATTCACAGTTTCAGAATTTAAACAAAGAAAAGAGGTTTTAGCTTCCTATAAAGAAAACAAAGAGAGCATTCCCTACATAAATGATAATGGTTTCAATTTTATCTAGCTTGGATATAATCTCCCTTAGTTTATAAATTACCCATTAAATAAATTAACATTATATGTACAAAATCTTTGGAGTAATGAAAATTGTAAGTTCATGTTAATGAAATTAAGCTAAAGAAGAAAATTTTAGATATGCTCTCTTAAATAAATAAAGTAA
The DNA here is from genome assembly GCF_030445035.2 of Dasypus novemcinctus. Taxonomy (NCBI): domain Eukaryota; kingdom Metazoa; phylum Chordata; class Mammalia; order Cingulata; family Dasypodidae; genus Dasypus; species Dasypus novemcinctus. The sequence continues at coordinate 31,926,320 of NC_080676.1, read as the reverse complement.
ACTTCTTTGGTTGGTACTTGTAATTTAATAAGTTTATTTAAATATAAGGTAACTAGTCTATGTGGTTGTGGTCAATTATAAAGAGTTTGTAAAAACGTCTTCCAAACTGAAAATGTTTAAATAGTTTTAGTTCTAGAAGTCATTGTTAACTAAAAACCTGGATTGGTATTGGTGGCAAAGAATAACTTCGTGATAACTATCTGAAGGCCACTGAAAGGTGCATATTTAAGTAAATGGTAATGAAAAGTTATCTTGATTCTATTGGGAATCTTCCATTTTCATTTTAACAATGAAAAATAGGCTTTTTTTTCCCCTCTATTACTAAAGTAAAATACCTACTGTTATCTTCATGGTAAAACTGTATAAGTAAACAAAGTCATTTGATATATGATGTGCTGCATTAAAATGTTTAAAATATATAAAAACAAGGAATAAACTTTAACATTGTCAAACTCTCTTGTGCATTCACTCCAGGCCTTGAATACATGGAGGTTGCCTCTCCATGTGAGTTATTGGCTAGGCTGGTCACCGACCTCTCAAATAGAAATATTTGCTATATCAGCCTCTGGTTATGCTCCTGAAGTTGATGGAAACTACGTTGTAGTTTCAAGCTCCTGCAGCAGCCAATGATAACTCGGTACAGTCAAGTATACAATGGATATCACCTCCAGACTGGCACTGTTCCATAGTGCCAGAGAGCACTATGCACAGAATGGTAGAATACTGGAAATTCTCTCTAGGATCAACGATGCTGTGACTTGCTCACTGTGTGAAGAATATGCTAAGTGAGCCATGATTACCAGGATATTGTAAGTAAAATTTAAACATGATTGGCTTTATGGCCTGCTCCCATGGAGAGATAATATGTAAAGTATTACAAACCGGAAATTTAAAATTATTAATTGCAACTCAGAATCCTTATGCATTAAGTTATACATTAATTAATATTAAGTGCTGTACTTTTATCCTGACCTAATTATATGCCTAATAATTATAATGTTATCTTTTCTATTCTGGATCAGGTACAAAATTATATTAGACATGTTAAATTCCTGGTAACTTCATTTTCTAAATAGTTAATTTATAAAATAGTTATTTATAATAGTTATAAATTTATAGTTATAATTTATAAATTAACTATATTATAAAATAGTTAATTTATAAAATAAAATAAGACTATAAAATAAGGTGGCGGTCTTAGCTGAAAAACAATGGGGCCCCCAGTGACTTTCAGGTAGCTGGTTAATTGGTGCCAGGCTCAACCAACCTACTATTCTACTGTACTCTGCTGTGTAGCAAAAATGAGACTTGCTTGCTAAGAATGGGTCACCTATTGAACAGTCAAAATTACCAAAAACTGTACAATTAAAACCAAAATGTAAAAAAAAAAAACAAAAATAAACAAACTTTATTCTGTAGTTCTGATCACTCCCACAGCTAAAAACTAAGAGAATTTCGAACTGGGTGCACTAATCCTGAATGAAACCAATTGCCCAAAAGGTGCCAGTTCACCAGGAACATCTAATAGAGCACATGAGTGCCAATCATTAAACAGCCTGAAATGCATCTTCAAAACAAAACTAAGTATCTGTTGCAATTACTTTCTGAAAATAAATAACCACCAGCTTTTAAAAAATGGGTGCCATCTTTATAGGCACCTAACTTTGTCTACCTCTGTAATCCAATGACCTCTTTTAAAAATGGGTATTCCAAAATTTTAATTAAGTTTGTTTCTTTCAGAATGAACATCTTATTAACCATATGAAAACTTCATCCAGTTTTGTACAGAATGCCAGATCCATCTTCCTCCAGTTAAAATAAAATAAAGGTTTTACACCTTGTTAGGTAATGACTACAACCCATGGCCAGCAGGAAGTAGTTACAGAAAAGAGATCATCTCCCTTCAGGACCCCTTTAAGATTAAAGGTATAAACTCTTTAAGGGTAAAGTAAAATTAATAGATGGATCTGGAGCCTGATGGGAAATCCATGTAAGTTTCAGTGGCCCCCAGGATGACAGCGGGGGGACCCCACCCCCAGGATTCTACTGTCCAGGACAAAACTTCTTCTAAAAACAGGAATAAACCCTGTATGCTACCCAGGAACTTTGTCTTTAGGTCCTCACTGAAAATTGATAAGTGGGGTAATCAATCAAAACAACAAACAGCCACCCACCTCATAGCTCCAACAATAATTATGCCAAAGCTTAGCAAGTTAAGCTTTGGCATAAGGGGAATGATGTGGGCTGTGGGCAGGAGGCTTTTCATCTCTTTGTAGATAACCTAAGCTGTATGTGTCCTGACTTGTGGGTGTGGGACAGTGAGAGGTTGAAGCCCTACCCTTGGTGACCATGGCAATGACTCGGTCACCAGTCCGAAGAAACAGTTTAGCAATGCAAACTCTATAAACTTTAAATATTCAGGGAAAATGCAAACCAAATATGCTAAAAGCTTATCTAGAATGTATGAAGTCCATGCTAAAAGCTTACCTAGGTTGTGGAAGATATATGCTAATTCAAGCCTATTGAGCACAGAAACAAAAAAACATTTGGTCCTTCCTCTGTATAAAAGGAACTCAAAAATCTTGTTCAGGGCTAAGATTTTGGAATGAAAAGCTCTGAGCCTGGCCAGTTGTAAATAAATCTTTTTTTTTTTTCCCAAAAATTATTCCTGAGTCTTGGCCTTTCTATACACAAATAACTGAACCTCCCAACTTCTACAACAGTATCTTAAGGGCCTGGAATAGGCAAACAATTGAGACAAGCTGTAAGGTCCCTCCTACTCTGTCAAATTATTAAATGTTGTTTGGTTGGGTAAGGCAAAACTCTCTGCTATAAATGATGAAGTACAATGTTTTCTCATGTTAATAGAATTTGTAATATTGTTGGAATATTGAAAATCTTTTGTCTCTCACTGAGATGTGTTAATTAGGAAAGGTCCTTCATGGGAGTAGGAGGACCTCCAGCAGGCTGCTTTAAAAAAAAAAAAAAAAAGGAGGGGGAAGGTAGATATGGACTTAGCCTGTGAATTGGATGTGGCCCCAGGTCCAGTGAAGATGCTAAGAACACTATACAAACTGGGGAAAATGAGATCATTTTTTATCAAGTGCTGGCCTTTATATAGCCTTCCAGGTTGGAAATATTAAGCCCACGAGAAATGAAAGTCTATTCATTAAATGTCTGCTTGTTGAAAGTCTTATTGCTTGTCGTTGTATAATCTACAGTAGCTATGGATTATGTAATAAAATCCTTGAATACTAATCAGAACTTTAATAATGTAACATATTGTGTACTTAAGTGATTTGATGAACTGTAAGTGATATATAAATGTACCTTGCTGAATGTATATGTAAATCTCTTCTTTTAAGTTTGAACAATCCTGGGACCGAATGTATTGAGAAAAAATTTAGTGAGTATTGTTCAAACCTAAAAGTGAAAGTATCATGCAGGAAGCTTTGTTCATCAGTGAACCAATGCCTTATGGGTCACCACTTTCAAGATTCTGGTCAGCTGCTGGTTCAAGACTTCCTAGCCATAAGTAAGATGTTGCAAAGCATTGGAAAAGCATTTTATCAAGTAGAACATTTATTGGAATATATCTAGTTTTTGTGTGACCCCCTATGTGCAAAAAAAGGGGGAGGCGGAAATGTGGGAAAGAGTTTATATTGTATTTGAGCTTTGTATGACCTGTTCTTTATTGTAGATATTGCAGTTGTTCCTTACTGTAAATGTTGCAGTTATTCCCTATTATTGTAGATGACGTTGCAGTTCTGATAGGAAACAGCTGCTTGGTAGTTTCCAATAAATATGATGTGGAAACTAGGATCGAGGTTCTTAGTTCGAAAAGCTGTGAGTCCCCTGTTCCCATCTTTATCTCCTCTCTTGTGTCTTTCTCTTGGGCCTTTATTTCATAAAGTTCTGCATTGCCTTCCCTTCGAGCCAACCTATCGCTGAGCTGATCTCAACACTTGCTAACTCTTTTCTCACTATAATTACTACAGTGCTTCTTATTGTTGTTTCATCTCTAAAATTAGTCACAACTACCTACAAGCCATGCTAATGTGCCAAACCATTAATCTTGAAGCTTATAATGAAGCTAAGTTTAACTATAACTAATGCCTAAGAGTCACTCTCTGAGAACCTTCTTGCTGCTCAAAAGTAGCCTCTCTCTAAGCCAATTTCCACATAAAACCTGCAACCTTCTCCCCTGTGTGAAACATAACTCCCAAGGATGAGCCTCCCTGGTGCCAAGGAATTAATATCAAATCTTGATCAATGAAACTTTCAGAGAAAGATCATGATCAAAAGGGGGAAATGAGAAAAGAGATAAAACAAGATGGAGCTACTATGGCTAAGAGATTTAAAATGGAGTGGGGAGGCCATTCAGAAGTCACTTTTATGCATGTCACAGCCAAATATCACAAAATGCCAAGGTATGCGAAACCAAAAGCAGCAAAATTTCTGCTTTTGATCAGTTGGGATTGATTTCAGCTCTTATAGGTTTTTCTCACAATGTTAGCCTGCTTTCCCAAGCTAAAGCTTTCAAGGATTCACCTAATTAGGTCAGACCCACACAGGATATTCTTTTTTATTAACTCAAAGTCAACTGATTAGGGACCTTAATTACAACTGAAAATTCCTTTCCTTTGCTATACAATGATACAATAATACTGATAATGATATTCCATCATATTTCACAAGTTTTGCTTTCATTCAAGGGCAGGGGATTATACAAGGGTTATACACCAGGGTGTGGAAGTCTTTGGTCCATATTAGAATTCTGCCTACAACATTTAGTATTATAAAAATGCCACAGTGAAAAGCTCTGTGCAGTTGTTAATTTAGTTTAGATTAGTTTTGTTCTGTTTTGTTCTGTTTTGTTCTATTTCGTTTTGTTTTTACCAGTGTATCTTTAGGACAGATTCCTAGAAGAGGGGTTCTGCATGTATAATTTTGCTATATATTGCCAAAGTTTTTTAATGTTTAAGGTTTACTTTTCATTATTTAACTTTGTTTTTAATTATGAGGTCAGACAATTTTGCATTTCCACTAGCAATATAAGAAAGATCCTATTTCCTAACAGCTTCACTAATAGAGTATGTTGTCAAGCTTTTGGGTTTACCAATCTGTTCGGTAATAAATAAATAAATATGTTTAAGGGTCGTTTTGAGCTGTGCTTGATGCTTTCAAACTCTTCAGATCAGAGAGAAAGAAAACTTGACATTGGGGAAAGAATGAGAAAACACTGACTTCTTGAGAAGTTCATGAAAGTTATGGGTCTCCTCATTCAAAATTTATCTGAATACACCCATGGCCATTTATATATAAAACTCATATTACTGTTTTGAATGTTTACTGTTTTCTTTTAGACAACATAGGCAAAGAAAAACACTTTTTACAAAAAAATTATTTCTCTCAATATTGTATATGATTATAATTTTTTTTTTTGGCTTCCTGACATATTGTCCCCATATTAACCCCACTGATTGCTGAAGCCTACTTTCCACATTGGGAAATACAAAATCCAGATGCTTATTCTTCCAGTCCCCCTGGCAGTTAGGACTTTGGATACTGGCACAGCCTTGACCAATTAAATGCAGAAGCCTGGCATTGTGACTTTGAGTAAAGAAGCAAGGACTGTAGAGAATCAATTACGGTGGTGGGGGCAGTGACAGCTGGGTCCAGTGTTCAGTGCCATTGGTGAAAGCTGAGGTGTCCAGGACCCTGTGAAGGCAGCCATGTGTTTCTCAGATATGGTATTGTGGTGCAGTCATGGCCATAGCTCTGGCTGCCTAATCTGCATGTGTTCCTGCTGGTTTCACAATTTCAGAAGCAATCCATATTCTTTCAATAAAATCCTTTTCTGTCTTATTAGGCCCCAACTTGTACACTGTCATTTTTTCCATGCAGAAATTAAGGGCAACTTCCAAAATAATTGAAATAAATCAAAAGTGTCCAGAAGAAATGAAAATTAGCTTGAAGATTGCTCAGAAGTGAGAAATCTGAGTTATTTGGCAAGAATAAGAAGTTAAAATTATAGTGATCTTTGACATAATGCACTTGTCAGCTTTAATACCCAATTTCTATTCATGTCTTGTTTCTAACAAGTACTTAATCACAAAGATGTGTATTATTGTAACCTTCAAGACAGCTGAAACCTCATTGCCCGCCTTGATCTTTAGGTGAAATTTCCTTCAAACATGATAATTTCATGGTTCATGGAATCCCAACCCTCCATCTCAAGGTTTCTGTTAATTCTGCAGAATGAAATCTACACCCGCCTGGTCTTCTCCATCTCTAAGTTCATATGTCTTCATATTCTGCCCCTTTCACCCAACACTGATGCCATCTTACCCCCACACTTTTGTGACATTAATACATTTGAGGGACTCTTTGAGGAGATTTCCAGGGAGGGGTCATATAAGGCAATGTTGTACAATATTCCACCATTATGATGACGAAATTTTTCTTTCTCCTATTCTAAGCAGTTATGGCCATTCTTTCAGGCTCTGGGACCCTCCAAGATCCAGGTACCTAGGGACTCCCTTTTCACCCAGTTGTAATTGTTGTACCTTGTATTTGCTGTTCTTATACCACATCCTGGTACTGAACTTCCCCAGTCTGCCAGAGGTATCGCGTTACACTGAAGAATTAGAATTGTAAAGGCAGACATGCAGAAAGGGGGAAAAAAGGTGAGTTTTTATTTTTTGCTGGGTTTTGGGGTTTCATTTGATTTGGATTCCTGTTCTACATCTAAAAGGACCCTTATGAGTCAAAACAAGAAGGCCATGGAGGAAACAGGGCCTGGAACTTAAGACATAATAATTTATTAGAAAGACAGACAATTTACTAAGCACTGATAATCCACCCTTAAACATCCATGGGGACAAAACGAACATCACCTACACAGGGACTGACAGAGAGCAGAGCATGTACAGGAGCATTGCCTTTGAACAGGCAAGTGAAGGAACAGAGTCAGCATGCAGGGACAGGAAGACCTCTAAAGCATCCCCATAGGGAACCTACTGCAAGGTGAGGGAATTCCCACTCACCACCTCCAGCTGTTCCCGTGAGAGTTGCCGACAGCTTGGTGCTGAGGGCCTTGCTGATGGGAGACGGCTTGTCACCCACAGCTCATCCACCAGCTGGACAGTCATCTGGGGCCCCATCCAGAACGTGCAAAATGTGCCATAAAGGGGATTACTCCCACCCCACTTTATTTTTATTTTTGTAATTGGAGTCCTTGACCAGGTTAGACATGCCATGAGACCCCACTCCCTACCAGAGCAGTGGTGCGTCACTGCCAGCCAAGCTCTGGAGACGTTGAGGAGCTCGTCTTGGGTGCAGTGAAGATGCACTTGGTCTGTACTGATGATCATGGAATAAACAGATCTCTCTAAAAAACAAAAACAAAAAAGCTCAGGATTTGTGAACATTTCCAGAGTGAGAAAGTGGGGTCCCTCATATCAAGGGGGAATTGGAGGTATGGAAGGGCAAGTCACCAGCTCCAGCATGTGAGTAATACAAACAATGACAAAATCCACCCAAGTTATACATTTATCAAAGTATGATTCCCAACCAAGACAGTTCTCTCTAAGAGAAATTCTGGGGCCAGCCTTTCTCAGCAGTAAATGGAAGGAACACTATGATCCCTTGATTTGTCAAATCAGAATAATCTTGTGTCAAGAACAATGATTCAAGCCATTTCTTTCTTCCGCACATCAATGAGGGCATCTTTAGCAAAGTCTGAATCATTGGTGCTGTCTTGGTCAGCAAAGAAAGAATTTCAAATCCAGACTATTTTAATTTATTTTTCTTTTATTATTTTATTTTATTTTGCAGAAATCAAAAAGCCAATAATCAAATTTAATTAGAAGGGTAAATGGCCCCAGATAGCCAAAAATGTCTTTAAAATGAAGAATCAAGCATTTAAAGCATATTACTTAAATAATTTTTGGAAACTTTTTTGACAATGCTTTTCATTGCTGTAAGATCTGTTGTCTTGTATGTGCAGTGAGATTTTCTTTAGTATATTCCCCCAGTTTCTTATTTTCTTTTTATATTTTATCTTCCAAGAAACTTTAGGCTACAGAGAATATAGAGGATTCCCATACACCCAGCACGCTCCCCCTTTCCCCTCTGCCCTATTACTAACATTTTACATATGATGGTACATTTGTTACAATTGATATACAAATATTGAAGCACTGGTACTGACCATGGTCAATGGTTTACATTATGGGTTACATTTTGGACTGTATGCTTTTATAAATTATGACAAAATTTAAAATGGCCTGTATTCATTATTGTATAATCATGCAGAGCAATTCTAATGCCCTGAAAATGCCCTATGTTCCATCTATCCTATTCTTTCCTCCCCCTCCCCTCAGAACCTATGGTAACTACTGAGTTTCACTTTCTGAAGAATGAGATTCATAGTTACTTACAATAATATTTTTTCTTTTTCAAACATTTCATTATGAAGAGTTCCAAACACAGGCAAAAAGTAAAGAGATTAGTATAATAAACCCCCAGGTATCAATTCTCAAAAGGGTCCTTCCCAGCCTAGGTATTGTTTTTATATATATATATATATCTTAATTTTTTTAAAGGTACTTAGATTACATAAATTTTACATAAAAAATATAGGGGATTCCCATATACCCCCCCCCCCTTCCCCTCCCACATTTTCCCCCATTTAAAACATCCTTCATTAGTCTGGTACATGTGTTACAATTGATGAACATATTTTGGAGCATTGCCACTAAGCATGGATTACAGTTTAAATTGTAGTTTACACTTTCTCCTGCACAATTTTGTAAGTTATGACAAGATAAAGAATGGCCTGTATCTGTCATTGCAATGTCATTCAGGACAATTTCAGAATCCCAAAAGTGCCCCAATATTACACCTATTTTTCCCTCTCCCTCTCCTCAGAACTTCCAGGGGCCACTGCCTCCACATCAAGGATAAAATTTCTTCCACTGCTAGAATTACAATAAGTCTATAGTAGAATCTACTCTAGTCCATTGTTCATTTCCCAGTTCTGAGGATTCTGGGATGGTGATGCCCACTCCACCTCTAATTGAGATGGGGCTTAGGTCCCATAGGGCAGATGAATGCGACTCTCTTGCTCGCAGTTGCAGGCTCTCTTGTTCCTTGGAATGGTAGTTGTCCATCATCATCTCCTTGTTAGTTGTCCTGGGTGAATCCAATGAATGGGAGAGAAGATGATGCAACTCTATTGAGATTCAAGGCCCAGCCAGCACATGGACAGCTCAAAGATTTAAGTCTCTTGGACACATGCGTATCAAGTCTAGTACTAACTGTAAGTTCAAATAGAAGGGGCAGAAGAGCCATGTGTAGGGAAACTACCACTGAGCCCAACTCCATCACACCGGGGAGCATAAAGTCCAAAGTAAGGCCCACTGGCAGGATACCAAAGTCCTGAACTCTCTGCCCTGCCTATAGTGTCTAGATGTATCCAGAGCCCTTAGGAGCTCTGCTATTTGAGGCAATATTTACTTTGGCAGTCAGTGAGATCCTGCTAAGATGTGCATAAGTGTGACCTTTGGAATGACCTCCCAAATCACTCCGAAGTCTCTTAGCCATATAAACTCACTTGTCTTTACCTTTTCCCTATTTAAGTCAAGGTCTTTTTTAAGTTGCATTGCTAGCTGGTGCTTGGTAGTAATCCCTCAGTGCCAGGGAGGCTTATCCCCAGGAATCATGTCCCACATTGGGGGGAAGGTAATACATTTATATACTGAGTTTGACTTAGAGAGAGGCTACATTTGAGCAACAAAGAGGCTCTCAGGAGATAACCCTTAGGCACCCTATAATACTGGGCTAAGGTTCAGTTTCAAAAGTAAATTTTCATATGTACAGTCATCGCTATCAAGGACCCATCAGTGGTCCTTCCTCCTTCACTGGTTACTGTCCCTGTACTTGAGGGTTCTTGCTGTCCCATTAGAGAAAGTGGCATGGCTCCCCAGGATGGGAATTTAATATCCTTACCATGACAATGCCCCATGAACTACTGAACACATTCCTAGGCCTTATAGGTATGCCCCAGGTGAACCTTCTCTTACATGTCCCATCACTGACACCCCATACCAGTGATCCTCCCCTGCCACAGTTAAAACCCTTCTGTGATCCAAAACTTCTTAAAAAATGATGCCAACAAAATAACCAAATACAATTAATAAGAACATTAAATAACAATGATAGCTTTAAAAATAACAAATCATTTACAAAAATTGTTTTAAATTTGAGATAATTTTTTTAAATTTTTAAGTATAAATTTTTAAAAAAATTTTGACATTATTGTCTTTGATCACAGTAAGATCTGTTGTCTTGTATGTACAGTGATATTTTCTTCTGTTTATTTCCCCAATGTCTTAATTTTTAATTTTGTCTTCAAAGAAGCTTTAAGTTACAGAAAAGTCACATACAGAATATAGGGCATTCCCATATACCCAACATCCTCCCCCCTTTCTCCTTTCCTCTATTAATAACATTTTTCCTGTGGATGGTACATTTGCTACAAGTGATATATAAATAGTGAAGCATTGCTATAAGCATGGCCAATGATTTACTTTATGGTTTACATTTTGGACCATACACTTTTATAAATTTGATGAAATTTAACATGGTCTGTATCCATCATTGCCAAAATCATGTAGAACAATTCCATCTCCCCAAAAGTGCTCCATGTTCCATCTACTCTATTCCTCCCTCCTCTGGGAACCAACAGCGACCACCAAACTTCACTCCTTGAAGAACAACATTCATAGTTACTTGCAGTAACATTGAGAGCTTGACATACTGCCCTGTCCTCCCCTATTAGGCACTGCCTATGCTCTCAAGAGACTCCCATCCCTCTATTTGAGAACATAGCAAGACTACCCAGGATTGAATCCAACACTTTCTCACTTATTGTGTGGTTCTCCACCCACCACTACAGCACACTATAACAAGATGAACACTCACAAACTCTCTAGAACCATGTCCTAGGTGTGCCCTGTCCCGCATCCCCCCACATCTAACACCCTAAACCAGTAACCCTCCCCTGCCATATTTGCCAAAAGAACATTCCCAATGTTGTAGCGTCAACCACATACCCGATTTCCTTCATGTATATGACCAAAGTATTATCCATGTAAGCTGGGTGGATTGACTAATTTTATGTGTTAAGTGATGCTGTCCAATTGTTTGGTCAAACCCCAGCCAAGCTTGTTGCTGTAAGGATATTCTATAGATGCGACTAGCAATATGTTGACTGAAAGTGAAAGAGACTACCCTTAATAATGCGATTTTGTCTCATCCAGTCCATTTGAGGTCTTAAGAGTGAGAACCCAGAGCTCCAGGCATCAGAAGGAATTCTGCCTCAAGACTACACCCCCCCCCATCCCCTACTCCTTCCAGAGTTTCCAGCCAAGGGAATTTGCACTCAAGAGTTCAGCATCACTCCTACTGGAATTTCCAGTCTCCCTACAGAATTTGGACTTGCCAGCCTCCACAGTCACATAAGTCAATCCTTTATAATAAATCTCTTTATATATAAACATACAAACACACACATCTTGCTGGTTCTGTTTCTCTGAAGAACCCTAACATATATGCCAAGCGAGAAATGAGCTACTCTTCTGCCAAAAGTGTTCTAAGAGTAAACTTGCTTTCTTTTGCTTTCAAAAAAAATAATTTCTGTCTAATATTCAACCACTTGTTTCAACTGGGAAAGCCACTTGCTCTTGAATAAGTCAGTCAACTGTGTAATAGAGAAGTATTTGGCTCCCGTGTCTTAACAAAGCCTTTGGAAATGATGTTACTGATACAAATTTAACACTTGTTATAGCCATAGGCACAACTTCTTTCAAGATTTTTGACAGGATTTTTGATGCCAACAACTTCCCATGTAAAATATTGCAAATCACCACAACCTGTCATCAAGTAGCAGAACCAAGTGTGTTGCCAAACCCCATCTGTACAGAGGGTATCAGGATTTTTCTTTTAGGCAAAATTTTGCTTGGCGTAGAAGTACTCCACCATTTTGAAGCTGTTAACAACCTTTATAGTTTCCAAAAGTGGCTCACAAAATGGGACTTTTCCTTTGATGTCATCAACATGCACATAGCAAACAAAAAGAAAAAAAAAACAAAACAAAATAGGATCTGGTTGTGCTGAAAAAACATCAATAGTTTTGTTGAAGAAACTAGTGTGGTGGCTCCATGATTGGCTTTGATATGTCAGAAGAAACGACAACAGTTATATAGTGAATCTTATAACTTAGGAGGAACACTGCCTCCATTCTCTTCCTCTGCTCCAAGTTACTCCAGCTCAACCACTTTCAGGACCCGTGGTTCTATCAAGTTCTCTCTGGATATGTATGGCTTCTTTCCTTTTCCAGTACAGTTAGCATTCCAGTAGGATTCAAGTCAAGGCTTTCTCTGGTGTGAAATCCAGGTGTTTATAAAATCCTAGCCTCCGCCCCCCCCCCCAAAAAAAAAGAAATGCACATCTTCCAACGAGTTTCAGAGCAGTTGGACATGAAGTGTCCCCTTGATTTTGTTGGATTTGGACTCTCATTGTTAAGAACCCATCCACACAGGAAGCACACTGGCTTTTGTGCTGGTGACAAGAGAAAAAACAAGTGAAATGTAGATTTTATCATTTTGCCCATTTGGATATCTACAACAAAACATTGGCCTCTTCTTATTCCTCGCAGGCTAGGACTGTGCCTTCTGCCTCCTAGGGTTTTCACCACAGCTTCTAGAGCAGGCAGACATTTCTAGCTCTCCTCATTCACTTCTGGTACTCCAACCACCCTCCTTACTCCTTCCTCTTCTAAGACAGAGAAGTTGCTCAATGGATCGATCACTGGGTCACATTGCTAAACAATGCTTCTTTTTCTTAAGAACTTTGCAACTATGCTCTGGTGCTTTCTTTCATTTTGTTTCTTTAACTAGTATGCTTATGAGGTTCTGGTTCTTTGGAGCATGTCACCCTTCTGGCCTTCCTAGTTCTTCTGTTTTCTAATTTAGCTTACCATACAAGTCTTGTACGGGAGTATCAGTCAATGGTTTATTGGGGAAAATAGAAAGCATTCTAGTTATTCAAAAAGACTCAACAGGGGGGAATTAGGCTACAACACTTTTGGAAGGGTGGGAGGAGCCAAGAGGGGAGGTGGTGTCACTCAGAGATTGGAAACTGCAGGACAGGCGGGTCTGCCCCTATGCGGTGGGGCAGCCACTGCAGAACCTGCATTTGCTGCTGCTGCCCCCACAGCTTGAGATTGCAAGTACTACTGCTGCTGAAGTCAGAAGCTGAAGGGTCTCTATTTACCTTCTCATCAAATACCAGTACCTCTCACTAGAAGAACCTACCCGGAAACCAATGGCCAAGAGTGTCCGGGAAATGGAGTTTTCAGGTTTTCTGCTCCACTGGGAGTATGGGACTGCTCCAGGACAAGTATGGGACTGACTGCTCTTGGATAATAACTGGTACATTGGGGAATTTCATCCATTTAATAAACAGGCATTGTGCTTTCCTTCTAGCTCATGATCCTTGTGTAGTTTTCCTCAGCCAGAACTCCATAAGAAAGGAGTAAGAGTGAGAGTCAAGCACCAAAACCCCAGCTGAATCCTTAATATTTATTCATTTGCCAAATACAAAAGTAGCAATTTCAACTACCGATCTCTCAAATAATAATAGATTTATTATTTTTATAAAAAGCACATGTGCACGTACACACATTCCTTTTGAAAAACTACTCTAAAAGAACTTCTATGATGTAAACCTAAGAAAGTAATTTGGTGGGCCTCTAATTGTGGGGCAGTTTCTAAGTTTCTGCTGAGTCCTTGACAGTGCTAAAGGGAGGCCAGAATGTGTGTTCAAAGATTATGACAACTGAGAGCACTGTTGGATTGCTCTTCAGGAGAAATTTCTGCAAGTATATGGTGGGGCTGAGGGGGAAGGTTTGTTTCACTTTTTTCTGAAAGGACAGTAGGGAGAATAAAGGAGGGAAGAACAATGGAAGAACAAGAGAAGGAAAGAGGATATCTTAAGAGCAAGAAACCCTAATATTCTATCTCATTTTGTTTGAAATGTTTTAACAATGAGCCTCCTATTACATCCACACACATCGAGTGGGGTTTTAGAAGAAAATAAAGCAAAGAGCTGAGTTTCATTTTTAGACTGATACCAGAAAGGAGTTAAAGAGATAGCCGCAAACCACAGACTGGAAACCAAGAATTCAAACAGGACAGGGAATTTTCTAACTCTATGTTCTTTGACACTTTCTAACTGTACGTTAGACCCAATATCAACAAAGAAAAATATCAATCATAAGGGCAAGGTGTACATACTTTAACTCATACCAATAAATTTTAGATGCTATAACATGGTAAGCATAAACTATCTGCTTATAAACAGTTGCAGTCCAAACCGTCTGAGGTGAAATAACTCAATAATCTAAATTAACAAGGAAAAATTTTTACAACACAATTTTCTGAAAATCAGAAGGAAAGTGTTTTGTTTTTTAAATTTGCAAGTCTCTGTGTGTGCATACCTGGTTTTCAAACTATTGTAGTGCCCACTAGAGGGAAATTCAAGCGTTTGGGGGACATTGGAACAGTAGCAAGAGCAGAAGGCTGGCCCAAAGGAGAAAGGGTTAGGAGGCTACACTCAGGTGGAGCTAATGTTGAAGGACCACCCAAGAAAGATGGACTTGATCCTATAAATCAGCATGGACCACTCGCAAATCCTTGAGCACTATCTCCCAGACCTAATGATTCAGATCTCTGAGGAAAGGTCCTAGGGATCTGTATTTTTCTTGGCTTACCAGATGCTTCTCACCCATGCTAATATTTGAGTACCACTCCTGTAGGTGGCAGTGGGTCTTTTTAGGGTTGGGGGTTTTATTTTCTATTTGTTCATTTGTTTACAGCATGGGAGGGCCATGATTTTTAAATCACTGATTTTAGTAGCTTAAACAAAATGGATTAATTTAGGTTGAGTCTGGGCACAAGGAGTTCTTCCAGGGTATTATTTTAATTGCCTAGTCAATGTGGTGATGTGACTCTGAATGGTGGAGGTAACTGCAAAAATGGCATAGGTATGGCTTAATTAATAGCTATTAAAAATAATCGTAAATAAATAATAATAAAGATTTAGTAGATTGTTGGCTATGGAGAGGGAGAAAGGAAGAAGTCAAAGTTAAAGTATGACTCAACCTGATTCAATGGGCCAGTGATGGCACCATTGAGAGAAATGGAGTCGAAAGTAATTGAATTAAAGATAAAAGCACAGATAATCACTTGCCAGTTGTAGATATTCATTGATACTTGGGAGAGGTTAAAGATGAAATTATGTATTCTGAATACTAGACCTTTATCCGATATGTGATTTGCAAGCATTTTCTTCCATTCTGTAAATTGTCTTTTCACTTTGTTATTACCTTTGAGGATGAGAGTTGTTAATTTTGATGAGGTCTAATTTTTCTTTGGTTGCTTGTGTTTTAAATATCATATCCAGAAATCATTGCTCAACCAAGATTACAGAGATTTCCTCCTCTACTCTTCTTCTGAGGGTTAAATAGTTTTATCTCTTACATTTAGGTTTTTAACCCATTTTGAGTTAATATTTATATATTTGATGACTGGTAGAACACTAACTGCATCCTTTTGCATATGGATATCCAGTTGTCCCAGCACTATTTGTTGGAAAGAAAAGACAAAATTATAGATCTGAGAAACATGCATAGTAAATTGATGGTTGTAGCAGAAAGAATGAATGAGTTCCCCAAAGAGACAAGTGTAGTGAAGTCTGGAACTGAGTCTTGAGGATCACCCACTTTGCTATAGAAGTAAAAAAGATAGGAAAGAAGCCAGGAGAGAAGCATCCAGGCAGGGAGGAAAAATGTCTCAAATTTTTTAAAAAATCATTAATCCACAATTGGTGAAGATTATCCTACATTTTTCCTCCTACCTGTTCCTTTGTTTATCTTTGCTAGTGTTGAAAGGAATAGGCCAGCCTGAAAGGAATCTAGGGGTTCAGAGAGGACTATGAGCTAGAAGAATTACTTCCAGAAGTGCACTAATTCCTCACAGATTAGTACAGTGCTCAATGAAAAGAGAAAGCCTCACCTTCTCAGTTGCTTAATGCTCAATGTGTACTTTTTCCAGTAGCTATTTAAACCCCAATTTCCCAATGCTAGCCTCAGTTTCCCTCCTCTGACATCTGAAGACAGGAACATCTCAAAGCAGTAAACTAGAAGTAGTCACCCAGTGCATCGCGATTCCTCCCTGGTCTCTGCCTGGTTTTTCGCTGGGTCTCCTGAGGTCTCCTCTGTGCAAGTTAATGAGGAGCAGAGATTTGGGCAGAGTTTATATTCAGATTTTTTTTCTCATCTTTTCCTTGTTTCTTTCATTTCCAGACTTTCCCTTTTAAATTTCCAACTGTTCTCACAGCCACGAACTCTCTCCAGACTGGTGAGGTGGCAGCTTCCTCTGCTCTTCAGGATTGGGGAACAACAAGGTCACAAATTCACAATCTTACCACTCCTCCCAGCTGCAGGTTCAAGTGTGAATTTTCCTCCTGTTTTGGTTTGTTTTGGATACTTTCACCTTCCTTTAAATAGCTTTCTTTTTTTTTTTTGTCCATATTTTATCAATGCTATTGTGGGCAGTTTCACGTGATCACTTCTCTATACTGCCATTATCTCTTTCTCTCATCTGGGGAGTAGGATACTCCAGACCCTTCTGGGTCCTTCGGACAAAGAAAATGCAAGGGAGTAGGTGTGGATAAAGAAAAATGCCCCTTCTCCAAATAGATACAGAAGGAAACATCTTCAAGACAAAAAAAAAAACCAAAAAACAGCTTTCCTTTTTTGGAATGTCTCTTTTGGCATACATCTGCTGGATTATTATACTAATTTTCTCTCTTGTCTCCACTCTACCAAAGATCTAGTACACTAGCGTGGTAGTGATCAGAACCTATTGGAAGTGATGGGGTGAGGGAGCCTTTGGCATAAATGACTTCCTGTCAAACAAGGATGCAGTCAAGAAACTACAGATAGAAAAGTAAAAACAAAAACAAAAACCACAGCACAAGTGTTTCTTGAGGTTAGGTCTGTCAAGATCTGTGAAGGATGCTACCAGAAGACATAGAGACACAACCCTTCCTTGACCTCCTTATCTTTTCTTGCTTCCTGTCTGTCTACCCCACTGAAATATAATCTTCATCAGGGCAAGGACCTTGTCTGTCTTGTTTAACTTTTGTCTTTAGTACCTAGCACAGTGCCTGGTTTTTGGAAGATGCTCAAAAAATTTTTGTTAATTGATGAACAATAAACCTGGCATGCTTTTATATACTGAGGGAATAGACAAACAGGAAGCAAGAAATACATAAGCATAATAATTAGCCATTTTGTGAAGTACTGGGAAGGAGATAAACAAGGAAATACAAAAGAGCAGAAACTTAATCAGAAAAGGTAGTCAAAGGACTTCTTTCTGAAGATATAACATTTAAATTCATCTAGCAAGCTGAAGAGGAGTCAGCCCTGCAAAACTCAGGGGAAGAGTGCTGCAAGCAAAGAAACAGCCTGAACAAAGACCTTGAGGCAGGAAAGTTCTAGGAACTGACAGAAGGTCTAGGACAGTGCTGCTTAGTTTAAGAGAAAAAATTGATGTAAAATTATAAAAACACACTGAATATCATTTCCTTTAAGAATCCCTTACTTCCATTTATAAAATACTAATATATTTCAATAATGAGCAGTAAATGAAACTACAGAAAGAAACTACAGAAGTCTCTTCCAAATTGCCTCTTCGCTCTTCCTCCCCTCACTAAAGAATCTAGGTAATATGCCCTGCCCCTCTGCGCCTCTAGATGGCACTAGGGTTACCAGGAAGTTCTTTCCTAGTGTCATTTCACGTAGTCCTCTCCAGCATCTTGGGAGAGTCGGCCTCTGCCTGGTTTGCCTTGGCATGGACCCTCCCTGGCTCCTGTAATCACCCCCTTCCACCCCCACAAAACTGACACAATCCCCTCAAAAGGCCAAAGCCTTCCCCCCCTTGGAGGCTGAGAGGAGTTGGGGTGGACAAGACCTCCCTTCTCCATTGTCACTCTTCCGCAGTCCTAGCTCACCAGGCAGCAGAGGCCTACGCAGGTGCCTCTCAGAAAGGGATTACAGCACGACAGGGGAAACGCTCCTACTAGTTGGTACAGACAGCTTCTTTAAACTTCTTCATTCCAAAAACCTTCCTGCCTACAGAGAGAATTCTTACCCCTGAGTTCTTCTCCCATCTCCTTCTACAATGTACAAATAAGGGTTTCAAGACATTCTGGGGTATTCCCTACTTCAGGGGATGGTGATGCTTCTCACTTCCCTGTTCCTTAGAAGAGGATGACTCTCTGCCCCACGGGTAAACCAATATCCGTCTTCTAAGTTAACAACCTAGTCTTCTAATTCAACAGTCCTGGAGAGCGTGGTGGGGCTGCTGGTTCCTGAGCAGTTGACCTTTAAAAGAGCCACTTGCCCACTGACCTTCTGACAAGACTGATGCATACTGCTGTCCTGATCCTTTTACTCAGCTCCTGTCTAAATAACCCCACAGTGCAGCATCACCTTCAGCAGCCTTGGACACTCAAGAGCCCCACAAAGAAGAGCGATAGCTCTGAACTCCCAGGCACAAGTTGAAACAGTGGCAAAACATTCTCCCTGCAATGCACCAAGAGCCCACAGGTTGAAAAAAGAAAAGGCATGCTTATAGGTAGTCATGTTGCGCTTCTTTCGTGTGCTAGTTGGCCGTTTGTATTTCCTCTTGTCCTTTGGAGAGGAAAGGTGTTTAATTTTGAGGATGTCTCACTTGTGTATTTTTTCGTTCATTGCTCATGCTTTCAAGTGTAGGGTTTGGGAGACTATCACCTACCGCCAGGTCTTGAGGATGTTTTCCTGCATTTTCTTCTGGGAGTTTTGTGCTTCTAGCTCTTACACATTTGAGATAGAGGTCCTTTTTCTTTCTTGTGGATATGGATATCCAGTTCCCCAGCACCAATTTTTGCATAGACTGTTCTGGCCCAGCTGGATTAGCAAGAAACTCTTGCCAAAAATTATTTGACCATAGACATATGGGCCCACTTCTGAGTTCTCAATTCAGTTCCATTGGTTAATAGTTCTATCTTTATGCTAGTACCAAGCTCTTTTTGCCACTGTAACTAAGTAAAATGCTTTAAAGTTGGGAAGTAAGAGGCCTCTAAATTTGTTCTTCTTTCAAAAGACATTTTTTGTCTATTTGATGTCCCTTATTCTTCCAAATAAAGTGGATCATTGGCTTTTCCATTTTTGTAAAAAAACAAAACAAAACAAAAAAGCCTTCTCGAGCTCCCCTTGATAGGGTTCTAATTCAATTATATTCAAAAGAATAGACAACACGCCCAGGGAACAAACTCACGTGGCTTAGTCATTCTGTGTTCTTGGAACAATCACCAAAAAGTCTTATAAAAACTTCATTTCTAACTGTACTTCACCCAAATCAATTGTAGAATAAACTTGGGAATAAATGTGATTAATTCTTATAAACAGAACATTTAAAAAAAGGATGACATATTCTTCTTTAGAAACTCCATGGTACCTACTTCTATCCTGGAGAGACAGAAACCACTCACACAAGAGACACTAGACGTACCTACTTTGGCCCAGGAAGGGTCTCTGTTCATTTTCAAGGCTACTGAGCACCGCTTTCAGCATCAGAAGTTGGAAACTAAGAAATAAACCATAAGTTGACTTAGCAACTTTAATCCAGTTTCACTTTTTATTAAAATACATAACTCATTAATAGTAACTTACTTTAGTAAAGAAAACTGGGAAATGACTTAGGCAATAAATGACAACCACCTAAAAAGAAAAGGCCTTGTCCCTGTTTTTCTCCTCATTTCTTAATGTTTCCCAGCACAGTACAATTTGGTGGTGTTTCTAAAGCACAAGCAAATTGATTGCTCAATGCAATGCCTTTGTTGGAATCACCCAGCTGAATCATTAGAAAACAGATTTCTTCTGTTCTTTTTCATGTTTCTCTAAAATGGCGCCCAGTTTGTGGTGGTAAATTGTTTTTAAACGATTAATTCTTTGGAACCAATAATGCATGAATTTTGCTCTTGAAGATTAATACAGTTTTCCACTCCATCTATGTCACTCTGGAAAACGGCGGTGTCAGCGGACGTTGCGCAGGGCTGTTGTGAACGCAAGCCCAGCCCGGCCATCTGCGCCTGGATCAGGTTCAGGGCTCTATTAACACAAGTCTGGATGAACAGAGGAGGTTTGTTTAAAACGCTTTGTCTCCTGACGAGGCTACAACTGGTTGGGCTGTGCCGAAGGCAGGAGCAGGCTTCCTGGGCTCAGCAGAGAACTTGTGTTAGTAAATTGGAAATCACATACCTGAAAGAAATGCTATCGTCAAGGTGATTTAAAGAAACTCTTCTCCCCAAAGAGGAGGCATTGAATGACTGTTTATTCACATATGCTGTTATGTAACAGAGAAAACAAATAACACTCAGCTGTCATGTCTTCAGAGCAAAAATACTTTATATAAATCTCTCAAAATATCTGATAGAAAATTGTGAGTAAATAGACCTATGCTATTTTATATAGGAAGTACAAAATTTAAGTTGAAGCATCACCTTTCTAACTGCCCACAAACAAGTAAGGGAAGAGGGCCAATAAATTGCAAAATTAAATTAGAAAAATATAACAAGACAAAAGAAAACAAGATTCCATTCACTACTTAAAATAAGAATGTTTTGTATTTAAATGCTTCCTACCTTAAAATACAATAACTGCTAAAGTTAGAAAAAGCGAGTCTTCTCCCATCTTGTGGAGGACCCCAGATGTGCCCAAAGGGAGAACTGTTTATTCTACTCTACAAAACAGTCACTAAGTATTTTCGCTTACATATCATTTTATTATAGTTAAATGGCATACATGGGTTAGATCTAATTATTTTTAAAATTTTTTAAGATTTATTTTTTAATTATTTATTTCTCTTCCCTTGTTTGAGCTCACTCTCTGCTCTCTTGTATCTGTTGTCTTCTTTTTCTTTTTAAGAGGTACCAGGAACTGAACCCAGGACCTCCCATGTAGAAGGGAGGTGTTTACTCACTTGAACCACCTCCACTCCCTGCTTGTTGTGTCTCTCATTGTGTTTCCTCATTGGATCATCATCATCTTGTGGTGTCATCTTGTTGTGTCAGCTTGCCGTACCAACCCATTTCATCAGCTCTCTGTCTTACTTGTCTTATTTAAGAGGCACAGGAATTGAACCTGGGACCTCCCATGTGGTAGGCAGGCACTGCTTGAGCCACATTCACTTCCCCAAATTATAAATTTTCATTTGCAAAGATTTTGAGGGAAACTGATTTTAATTTGTTTGCTATTGTTGTAGAATTTGAGAGAGGTTCAATTATTTGCGTATAGAGAGGCCAGTACTCAGGAATGATTTTGAGAGGGAAAAATCGTTTATTGACAGCCTGTCGGATTCGGGAGCTTTCTGTTTCAATCTGGAGCCCCGAACGAGATTTTCAAATTTCTTTTATATAGAGAGGAAAGGCCAAATGGTCCCTTCGTTTCAGTTCTCAATAGGCTTGAATTAGCATATATACCTTCCACATCTTAGGTAAGCTCTTAGCATGGACTTCAGACATTTTAGATAAGCTTTTAGCATATTTTGTTTGCATTTCCCCTAAATACTTAAAGTTTATAGACCTTGCATTGTTAAACTGTTTCCTGGGACTGGAGTCGTTGTCATTGTCACTAAGGGCAGGACTGCAGTCTATTACCTTTCCACACCCACAAGTCAAACAGCTTAGGTTATCTCTGAAGAGACAAAGAGCCTCCCACCCATAGCCCACATCACTATCATAAAAATCTTAGTAGAAATTTCAAGTAACCCAAAGAGTCTATACAATAAGTGAACTGAAAATAAATTAATATTTCTTAACCAGGAAAAATTCACTAGACCCAAGAAATTAACTTCAGGTTACAATTCTCCAAATGTCATTGAGGCTATCCTAGGATAGAACTTCCCCTCCTTGCTTAAAATGATGAAAAACAGATTAAAGAATTTCTGCTCTATTCTTTAGAGTCATAGAAAGCATCAGTTTTATTAGCTGCACTACTTTTACTGCAAGCTCAGTCTGCTACCACCGCTACCATCCCCCCACACACACACCAACTCTCACACACACTCAGTAAGCCACTTTTGTGAAGTTCTGGAGAATGGACCATTATTTAACCTTGTCTCCAATGCCAAATTCGCCATTCTACATTTTACCTAAATCTTGCTCACTTAAAAAAGCTTCGAAGTAAACATTTCCAAGCTACAGGCAATGAATTTATAGGCTAGCACTGCCTAGTTTGACAATGTCTGTCAAACCTGGGTTCAAATCTTGAACTCACCACTTACTATCCATGCTGCCACAGAAATGTTACTTATTCCTCCGAGACTCCGTTTCCTTGTAAAATGGAGAGAATTCTACTAACTTTTGCATTGTTTGAGAATTAAAGTAATCTAAGTGAAGCTCTGAGCACTAGGGATGGCACATGCAGTTAGTTCCATCAATTACTTTATGCTCTTGTTAAGCTCAACTGGGTTCTCTACATTTTGCCATTTGCACAGTCTTTTGCCATTAAAATATTATAAATTTTAAAAAAAGATTGATTTGACCGCTGTATAGTGCTCTGTGTTCTCTTTTCCAAGTTTATTGTGTTGCTTGATTCCATTTGTAATGGAATGTTGTAAAACACTCATCATTTTCATGAGCTTTCTGCGCTATAAACTCCAAAGGAAACAAGCAGGACCTAATTATAACTCTGGCTGTCAGCCGTTTTACATTACAGGCATCTGGCTGGAACATGAATATGTAATATTATGTACATAAGAGAAAAGATCTGGCCTTCCTAAAGAACAGGAAATCTTATTCTAGGACTTTATCTGATTTTTTGAAGTACAAAACAACTAGGGTCTTAAATCTGTTGTTTACTTTCATCTATGAAGAATTTAAAACTAGGTTGATTGTAATGGTTTGGAAATGGACAGAGGTGATGGTGGCTCAGCAAAATAAGTATAATTAACAGTGCTGAAGCATGAGTGTGAATGTGGTTGAAAGAGGAAGTTTTGGGCTGTCCTTGATGGCTAGAAGAAAAGCAACTTTATAACTCGGTGAACTCTGGGGTGGTCAAGGGTTGTGGTTAAGAATATGAATATAAGAATGCTCTTTCAAGATATGTAAGAAAGCGGGAAGCAGACTTGGCCCAATGGATAGGGCATCCGCCTACCACATGGGAGGTCTGCAGTTCAAACCCCGGGCCTCCTTGACCCGTGTGGAGCTGGCCCATGCGCAGTGCTGATGCGCGCAAGGAGTGCTGTGACTTGCAGGGGTGCCCCCCACGTAGGGGAGCCCCACACACAAGGAGTGCAGCCCATAAGGAGAGCCATCCAGCCCAAAAAGAAAGTGCAGCCTGCCCAAGAATTGCACCACACACTTGGAGAGCTAACACAACAAGATGACACAACAAAAAGAAACACAGATTCCGGTGCCGCTGATAAGGATAGAGGCGGTCACAGAAGAATACACAGCGAATGGACACAGAGAGCAGACAATTGGGGGGGAAAGGGAGAGAAATAAAAAATTTTTAAAAAGATATATAAGAAAGCTACATCACTAGTACAAGATGTTGATAGTGGGGTGATATGGACACCTGGGTTGCTTCCATGGGGGAAAAATGCACCTAAAGCATACTTCTATATAATATGAATGTATTCATGTGGTAATAGGGATATTCTCTTGATAAAGACCCACACAGTAGCTTGCACAATATTAAACTTCCATCCTGGGTAGGTCCTGCTACTTTCTCAAATAAAATGGCAAAAATCTCTGGACTACATAAGCCACGTCTAACAAAAGAAAACAGGCCAATATGTCAAGCACTTGATCTTAATGCTTGTATTTATGAACCTTATTCCTGTAAAAATGAAATATAGTCTAGTTATAATTAATGCCTAAGAGTTACCTCCTGAAAATCTCATTATTCAATAGTGACCTCTCTCTAAGCCAAATTCAGCAAATAAACTCACTACCTTCCCTCCAGCATGGACAAGACTACCAGGAATGAGCCTGCCTGGCACCAAAGGGATGATTACCAAGCACCAACCAGTGATGTATTTAGAAAATGACCTTGGCCAAAAGGAGGAAATATTTTTTTTTAATAAAAAAGGGTTTTTATGGCTAAAAGATTTCAAAGTGAGTCAGGAGGTCATTCTAGAAGTTATGGTTATGTAAGTCTCAGGCAGATTTCACTAACTGCCATGGTAAACAAAGTTTCAAACAAGAGAACCCATGAGGGCTCTAGGGATATCTGGACACCAGAGAGAAGGCACAAAACCTCATGAAATCAGCACCCCCTGGGTGGGCCTTATTTGGAAATACATGATAATCTATTTCTCCAAAACAACATAGTTATACTCATTTATATTCTCCTACTCATGATTCTTCTCCTCCTTTTATTTGAACTTATAATTTCAATATACCCATTAAAACATATCTCTCAGAGACTTAAATCTGTATTGTTCATATGCAGTTAAGCTCTGATTCCCAGCAGATCTGTGGCCAACTCCTACTTTCCAGTTCTATGGACTTGCCCCAGACAACCAGCAAAACAATGATGATGGACAAGTCTCATCCCAAAAAGGAGGGAGTATCTACAATTGCAAACAAAACTATTCCTTCCATCTGTCCAATAATATCTAAATCCCCTCTCAGCCTCAAGCAGTCAGAGTGGACATCATCCCAAATCCCTCAAGACTGAGGCATGAACAAACCTAAGAAGGAAGTGTAACCACAGACCAAAAGTGGATTCATTGTTACTGTTGTTGTCACCTTATGCTAATGGAAGAACTTGTAACATTGATAAGAAGATAGTGGTTGCCAGGGGTTGACAAGGGAGGGGGAGGGATGAATAGGTGGAACAAGGGCATTTTTAGGGCAGTGAAATGTTCTGTATGATACCACAGTGATGGACACATGACATTATACATTTGTCAAAACCTATGAAACTGTACAGCACAAAGTACAAACCATAATATAAACTATAGACTTTGGTTAGTAGCAATGCTTCAATATTTGTTCATCAATTTTAACAAATGTGCCACACTAATGTAAGATGCTAATAATAGGGACAGCTATGTGTGTGTGTATGTGTGGGCAGGGGTGAGATATATGGGGTTTCCCTATACTTTTGGTGTATACTGTTTATGTAAATCAAAATGCTCAAAAGAGGGATGCCAAGCTTTTAGGTTTGGAAGTATTTTTACTATAACAAAATATTCTTGGGGCAGATTTTTTTTTTCTTAAATAGTGTTTTCTGTCTCTGTTGCTTGAAGAAATGACACGTGCATGGATTTTTTGTTTAATTGGGGAGGGAAAGCTGCACAAAAAGCTTTCCACTAAAAAGTGAGCTCCAGAGACTCACCCTGTAGCATGACCACAGCTACGTCTCAGGTTGTGCACTGTTTTTTTTTTCTTGTTTCTTAATAAACTCTTCACTCCCCTGCCTACCCTATGGTGTGTCCTTAAATTCTTTCATGTACTGTTTTTCTTTTCTTTATTCTTAAGAAACTCTTTATGCTCTTGCCTACTCTAAAGAAAAGAAAAAGCTTCCCTCAGTGCCTCCCAGTCACTCAGTTGCCCTTTCTAGAGGCAACTACTGTTGATGGTTTTAGTGTCTGCATTTAAAACATTAATACATGTCAGCTCACACAAAAAGTAGCACACTGTGGACTGTCCTGTGCCTGGCTTTTTCTCCCATATATCTTGGGGATCCTGCCGTATCCCCACGTACAAAACTGTTTCATTAGTTGTGACGGCTGCAGTGTGTTCCAGAGTCCTGATTCCTCTTAGTAAGAATTGGAATTCTTACCAAGAACTTACATAAGGACTGTAGTGTTCTCACACAATACTATAGCATCCCCCATCCCATACCCCTGGCCCCATATCACTTCACCTCTGCTGAAGTTAGAAGGCAGAGACCATGCCTAAACACAATAACAAATGGAAGACAGACAGACTTGTTCAGGGCTTTCAATGACACCATTGTAAGAAGTTCTGTCTGAGGACGGCAGATTACCAAAAAAAAAGAAAATCAGGGTCAGAAAATATTGCTTCCCTAACCATCTTTCCTTATTTTATTTCCTTTTCTACTAACATTTACAGGTGAAAGAAGGGTCAGTTCTATGTAAATCCCCATTGTTAACTTTTTTCTAAAAATAACCAAAATTTGTCTAGAAATCCAAACATCAATGATTGGTTCTAACTGAAAATACTTGCAGGGTTTTATTTGTTAATGATATTTTAAATATGTGACCTATTTACCATTGCTAAAGCTATTTTATTTTATTTATCTTATATTTTAATCTTCCCTTGACTTTTTCCAGAAAGGACTTAAGAAAGTACAAAGGCTCTATCTAATGTCTTGCAAAAGTGCTAAATAACCCAGAATTTACTATTTGTTTGAAAGATTACAGATTTTAAATTGCGTTTAAATAATGAGAAGCTCTTCCTGCATAGAGAAGCAGTTTGTAGATTATTATATGATTATTGTTCTATCCTTTAAAGTGCTTTCATAAATTTGTAACTAATTAGTTCAATTGGTTATTAAAAATTATAGAATGGCCAATATCAAATCTTTTAATAGATAGAAAATTAATAATTCCTCTTTCTATGATATTTATACTTTTTATGTATGTGCACAGTAGTTTTTTTTTAAATAAAGACAAACACAAAGCATATCATTATCTGTAATCCCATGAGGCATATATAACTAGCACTGGCACTTCAGCATATCTACATGCAGGTCTTTTCCTGTGCACATCATGTATTAATGTTTTAATAAACTAGGATCACACCACATATCCTAAATGGTGAAATGTTTTCTTTACCTCATCATATATGGTAAACATTTGTTACATCATTAATATTTATACAGCACAACTGCTAATAGTTATAATGACTCCACCAAATGGCTGAAATGTGATTTATTTTAACTCCCCTATTGTTGAAAATTTAGGTGGTTTGTAGTTGTTCCCCACTCAAAACAATGCTGGCATACATGTACCCATGTACATTTTTGCACAAATTGCCAAATTACACTCCATAAATAATTTAAACTTTTTCTCTTAATGTTTGGAAGAATGGATCCCTTTGAGAATTTAATGAAATACATACCTCTACTCAGAAAAAAAAAATACAAATACTCACAAAAATGTCCAATAAAACCCAAAATACTAAAGTGAAGAGTCCAGTCCCAATCCATGCTCCTGATGACAATAGAAATCCTTCTTTCCTTATACCTTCAGTTTTTTAAAAATATTCTACTGATTTTATAGACAAAAAATATATACCAATCTTTCCTTGATTTATGGTTTTTGATTGCCATATAGTTGATGGACAATCAGCAGATGGAGCGAAGTAAGGAGTCCCATGAGTAAGCTCATGCTACAGGGCAGTAAGTAATTATCCAGAGCTATCTAAAGCACCTGTATGGGGAGCTCCAGGAGACCAGAAGAACATCCTGCAACATCCTTGAAAAATGGAAAGAAGAAACTGCCCATCTGCAGATAAGATTCATGAGTACAACCCTCCATGCCATGAAGGCCAGTGCCCATCGTCCACTGGCAGCACAAGCAGCCTTGAGAACTATCCCAAGGTTGGAGCAGGAAGCTCCATTTCCCACAAACAGGGAAGGAAGGGAAGGTTGAGCACCGACTTCAACTACTCATTAGTAAATTTGGTTGGCTAAAGTATAACCCTAAGTATAGCCAAAGTATGAACCTAACCAAGTAAGAAAGAGGCTGATAGCCATCATTTTAACTCCCCATCCCCACCCCCTGGCATAAGAGGAAGGCTGGCTGATTGAAAATCACAGTGCAGTAGAGACCAGACTGGCTTCTTTCCACACAGATTGGACTGTGGCCCTAGCCCAGTCTCCAGCCCCACCTCTGGCAGGAAGGAAGCTGGTGGGCCCAGCACCAGCCTATCCAGGTAACTGCAGGTACATTCAGCTGGCACAAACTGAATAGTTAGAAATCTACCAGGGCAACTGTGGTCATTTTTGTCTTGCATGGTATAGATTGATGCCCCCACCTGCAGGGAGAAAGGAGTATGAGGCTTCATCAGTCTCTCTGGGCAACTACAGTTTAGGCCTGCATGACTTGGATTATTCCACACAGCTGTGACTCTGTTCCTACCCCTGGCAAAGGAGAAAGGTAGGAGAAGCTTCATTGGTCCCTGGGGTAATGAGGTCAGCTTGAACCTCCACAGCTCATAGCACAAACTATATCCTTGGCTCCCACTATACAACCAGCGAGGGAGAAAGAGCAAGAAAGCCCTAAATAAGAGGAACTCCACTCAGAATACATCCATCTAGGAATCCAGATGCCAAGATACCAACAAAAAATCATAATCCATACCAAGAAACAGGAAGATATGGCCCAGTCAAAGGAACAAGATAAGCCTCCAGATAAAGGAGATGAGACAACTAATCATAGATGTTCAAAAACATCTCCTTAGTAAACTCAATGAGATTTACTAAAGAGATCAAGGATATTAAGAAGACATTTGGATGAGCACAAAGAAGAATTTGAATGCATACATAGGAAAAAGCAGATCTTATGGGAAAAAAAGGTACAATAAATTAAATTAAAAACACATTGGAATAATATAACAGCAGATTTGAGGAGGCAGAAGAAAGGAGGGGTGAGCTTAAAGAAATGGCCTATGAAAGTGAACATACAAAAGAACAGATGAAGAAAAGAATAGAAAAAATTGGACAAGGTCTCAGGGAAATAAACAACAGCAAGAGACATGCAAAACACATGTGTATGGGTGTCCCAGAAGGAGAAGAGAAGGGAAAGGGGGCAGAAAGAATATTTGAAGAAATAGCGATCAAAAATTTCCCAACCCTATTGAAGGTCATAGATATCATGTCCAAGAAGCACAACATACTCCCATCCAAAAAAAGTGGAATGAACCAGTTCCAAGAAACATACTAATCATAATGTCAATTGCCAAAGACAAAGAGAGAATTCTGAGAGCAGCAAGAGAAAAGCAATGCATAACATATAAGGGATACCCAATAAGATTAAGTGCCAATTTCTCATCAGAAACCATGGAGGTAAGAAGACAGTGATATGAAATATCTAAGATACTGCAAGAGAAAAACTCCAGCCAAGAATCTAATATCTGGCAAGGCTACCTTTCAAAAATAAGGGTGAGTTTAGAATATTCACAGATAAACAGAAACTGGGAGAGTTTGTAACCTAGAGACTGGCCTTGCAGGAAATGCTACAGAGAGTGCTACAGTATTAAAAGAAAAGACAGGAGAGAAAGGCTTGGAAGAGAGTCTAGAAATGAAGATTATATCAGTAAATATAACTAAAAGTCCAAAAGAGTGGTGAAAATAAAATATGACAAATAAAATCCAAAGGTCAAAATGGGTGAAATAAGAACAGCCTTTACAGAAATAACATTGAATGTTAATGGATTAAATTCCCTAATCAAAAGAAACAAAAACTGTGTTCACTTTGGCAGCACATATACTAAAATTGGAATGATACAGAGAAGATTAGCATGGCCCCTGTGCAAAGATAACATGCAAAATTTGTGAAGTGTTCCATATTTTTAAGTGTTTTGCATGATCTTGCAATGATGGATAAAGGCCATGTTGAATTTAATTTTAAAAATTTATGAAAGTGTATTGTCTAGAGTGTAGACCATAATGTAAACCATTGTCCATGGTTAGTGTCTATATTTCAATACTTGTACATCAATTTTAACATATGTACCATCCACATATAGAGAGATTATTGGTATGGAAAGGGGGAAAATGGGGAGGATGATGGGTATATGGGAGTTCCCTGTGTTCTTTATGTGACTTTACTGTGACCTAAAACTTCTTTTAAGACAAAATGAAAAAAGGTCAGACACTGGGGAAGAAATGGGGGGAAAAAAATGTCACTGTACAGTTATTACAGTGATGAAAGACAAAATGTCAAAAAGTTTTTCTTAAATATTTTTCATTATTTTTTAATATCCCAACTTTTAAATTTTATTTATTTTTAGCTTTTCTAAATTATTATGTATTTTATCTATTGTGTTTAAACCTATCGTTATTATTTCATTTTCCTATTAATTGTATTTTGTGATATTCTTGACTTCATTTTTGAAGAAGTTTTGGACCACAGAAGGGTTACAGTTGTGGCAAGGGAGGATCATTGGTGTGAGGTGTCAGTGATGGGGGATATATGGGAGGAAGTTCACCCGGGCATACATATAAGATATATAAATGTGTTCAAATATTCATGGGCATTGTCACAGTGGGTGGAGATTCACATAATAACCAAAAGAATATTGAGTTCCCAATCTGGGGAGCTCTGCAACACTCTCTAATAGGACAAAAACAATACCCCAAATGCAGGGCCATGACTAGTGAAGAAGGATGGTCCATTGATGCGCCCTTGATATTGACTATCATGCTTATGAAGCTTTGCTCTTGAAATTGCAACTTAGTCTAGTAATATAGGGTACCTAAGAGTTACCTCCTGAGAGCCTCAAATGTGGCCTCTTTCTAAGCCAAACTCAGCAAATAAATGCATTACCTTGCCCCCAGCATGGGACATGACTCCAAGGGATGAGCCTCCCTGGCACCGAGATTACTACCAAGCACCAGCTAGCAATGCAACTGGAAAAAGACCTTGAATGAAAGGGGGAAAAGGTAAAGACAAATGAGTTTATATGGCTAAGAGACTTCAAAGTGAGTTGGGAGGTCATCTCAGAGGTAACGCTTATGCACATCTCAGCAGGATCTCATTGACTGTCAAAGTAGATACTACCCCAAGTAGTGGGGCTCCTGAGAGCTCTGGAGATACTCAGGTCCTGTGGCCATGCCAGATAGCTCTGGAGTTTTGTGCCTGCTAGTGGGCCCTACTTTGGAGTTTGTGCTCCTGAGTTTGACAGAGTTGGACTCAGCTGTGACTTCTCTACATGTGCCTCTTCTGTCCCTTCCATTTGAACCTATAGTTGATGCTGGAGTTGGTAGGTATACATCCAAGAGACTTGAATCTTTGGGCTGTCCATGTGTCAGCTGGGTCCTGAGCCTCAGCGGAGATGCAACATCTACTCTCCAGTTCATTGGACTCACCCAGGACAACTAACAAGGAGGTGAGGATGGACAACCACCATACCAAAGAACCAAAAGAGTTTACAACTGCAAGCAAGAGAATCCCATCAATCAGCCATATGGGATTGAGGTCCTCTGTCAATTAGAGGTGGAGTGGGCATCACCATCCCAGAATCTTCAGGATTGGGAAATGAATGGCAGACTAGAGTAGACTTACTGGTATTCTACTATAGACTTACTGTGATTCTAGCAACGAAAGAAATTATATCATTGATGTGGAGACAGTGGCCACTGGAGGTGCTGAAGGCATGAAGAGGAAAAAAGAGGTGTAACATGGGGGTACTTTTGGGACTTGGAATTGTCCTGAATGACATTGCAACGACAGATACAAGCCATTATATATTCTGCCATCACCTACAGAATGCAGTGGGACAGAGTGTAAACTACTATGTCAATTATAATCCATGCTTAGTGGCAATGCTCCAAAATTTATTCATCAATTGCGATGAATGTACCATACAAATGAAAGAAGTTGTTAAAGTGGGGAGGGGTGGGAGGGGTGGGGAGCGGGACATATGGGAATCCCTTATGATTTTTTGTGTATTATTTTGTGTCAGCTAAGTATCTTTTTTAAAAATTTAAAAAATATTTTTTAAAAAAAGACAAACTGGCAGAATGGATTAGAAAATATCAGCCACCTAAATGCTGTCTGCAAGAGGCTTAACTTAGACCCAAGGCTAACAACAGACTGAAAGTTAAATGCTGGAAAAAAATATTCCATGCGTGCAGTAACCAAAAAAAAAAAAAAAAAAAGCCAGAATAGCTATATGTATATCAGATGAAATAGACTTTAAGAGACACTAGCAATGTACAATCTGAGGAGGAAGTCAGGAAAAAAAATTCCATTTACAATAGTGACTAAAAGAATAAAATACTTAGGAATAAACTTAATCAATGATGTAAAGCACTTGTATTCAGAAAACTACAATGCATTGTTAAAAGAAATCAAGAAAGACCTAAATAATTGGAAGAACATTCTATGCTCACGGATTGGAAGACTAATTATCACTAAGATGGTGTGGGGAGGTGGGGCACATGGGAACTTCTTATATTTTTTTAATGTAACATTTTGTGTGATCTTTGTATATTTTAAAAATAAATAAACATTTTTTTAAAAAGATGTCAATTCTACACAAAAAATATACAGATTCAAAGCAATCCCAATAAAAATTCCACCAGCATTTTATAAATAAATGGAAAATATGATTATCAAATTTATTTGGAAGGGTAAGGGGTCCCAAATAGCCAGAAACATCTTAAAAAAGAAAAGCAAAGTTGGAGGACTCTCACTTCTGGAGCTTAAATCATATTACCTAGCTACAGTGGTCAAAACAGCATGGTACTGGCACAGAGACAGACACATAGACCAATGGAATCAGACTGATGGTTCAGAAACATACCCTGTGTCTATGATAAGGTGATTTTTGACTAGCCTGTGAAACCCATCTCTCTTGGCAGAACAGTCCATTCAACCAATGATGCTGGGAGAACTGGATATCCATAGCCAAAAGAAAGAAAGAGGACCCCTATTTCACACCTTATACTAAAATTAACTCAAAATGAATTTTAAAAACTAAATACAAAAGCAAGATCATAAAGCTTCTAGAAGAAAATATAGGAAAACATCTTCAAGACCTGGTGGTAGGTAGTGGATTCTTAATGGAGACAAGAGGAGGATGAGATGGACCACTGATGCTTAATGTATGGAGAAGTTTTAATTAACTTTACTGTAAACATGTGGAAATGTATAGACTTGATGGTAACACATAATAATGAGTTTTATAAATGGGAATGTGGCTGGGAAATGTAGTCTAGGGATGTGAATGCCAATTGAAAGAGAGTTAGAGAATAATCTAGGGACTGAATAACACAGTAAACCCAGAGGTGAATGAGAATTGTGGTTGATGGTACAGATGCAAGTGTCCTTTGTGAGCTAGAGCCAATGCACGCACTATTGCAGCGTGGTGGGATTGTGGAGAAGCATAGGAAAAATGCAACTGGAGTGACCTATGGACTATGGTTAAGAACAATACTATAATATTCATGCATCTATACCAAAGATGTACTGTGTTGATAATGGGGACCTATGGAAAAAGTGTGCCAAATGTATACTATGGGCCACAGCCGGGGTAATAGTCTGATGATATTATCTCATAATCTGTAACAAATGTTCCACCATGGTGTGGTGTGTTGATGGAAAGGTGTTGTATGGGAATTCTGCACATGTGCATGATTGTTTTATAAGTTCACTTCTCTAATAAAAATATATTTTTTTAAAATGATGAGTTGAGGGGAAAACACACCAAATGTAAGAAACACACTATAATTAGCAGTAAGATTTTGATGATATTCTTTCATAATTTGTAGCAAATATCTCACAACAATGTAAGGTTTGGTGGTGGGTTGGTATATGGGATACCTCTTATGCATATATGCCTTGTAAGTTCACAATTTTTACTATACAATTATTGCTTACATATGTTCATGTTTAAATGATATAAAAATAATAATAATAACAATAATAATAATAAGGTAGGTTAGGAGGA
Source organism: Dasypus novemcinctus (assembly GCF_030445035.2). Taxonomy (NCBI): domain Eukaryota; kingdom Metazoa; phylum Chordata; class Mammalia; order Cingulata; family Dasypodidae; genus Dasypus; species Dasypus novemcinctus. Next base: position 31,892,489 of record NC_080676.1, on the reverse strand, counting down.
AATACACCACGTGTAAGGTACTTTGGTTAGTAGTAGTATTTTGAGGATGCTCTTTCATCATTAATTAAAAATGTTTCACAACAATGCAAGGTATTGGTGGTCAGGTGAGGTATAAGAGCCCTGTATGATGTTATGTGTGTTTGTTTTGTAAGTTAACAACTATTACTATACACTTATTGTTTATCTATGTTTATGTATGAGTGATATATTTCAATAAATAAAAAATGAAAAAACAAAAAGTTGATGGGTTATATGCCTTTTTTGGATATTACTTTTACATGTACTTTAATGATTCACATTTTAAATACTAAATTTTAAAAATTAATGGAACACTATAAGATCATATGATAAATTGGAGATGTCCAATTCCTAGGCATCCCTAGACTAGACTAAAGGAATGGAGTCTTAATAAGACTACCCAGATTGCAATAGTGCATATCTCAGTTTTTCCACTAGAGGGCAATATTAGCTCATCTATTATTCTCTGGCCTTTGCCACAGCTCTGCTCAATTTATTTTCATAAGAAAAATCTTTGCAAATAGTAAAGCATTATAAATACTTCATTATGTATGTAACACATTATCATATAATAAATAACATTGTCATAAATTTTCTATTTAATTTGTTTCAACACATGAAAATGTCTAAATGTAATTTCAATAATGCTTAGAATGAAAACCAAGAATAGCCTTTATCATTAGCATGAATTATTATATCAATTTATTTAAATTATCATTACTTACAATATGTTGCCTAAAAACAATTTATAACTGAAACTTCAAAAACCATTAACCTAAACTAAGGAAAAGCTACTGACTCCTTAAAAACCTCTTGATGAATGGCAACCAGATTATTCTTAATTCCAAATATTTTGTCCCATTGGCTGATCATGTGCTACAAGATAATATTGATTTCTTTTTTATTCAATAAATATTTACTCATCATTCACATTTTTTAAGGAGGTACCAGGGATTTAACCCAGGACCTCATACATGGGAGGCAGGCGCTCAACTGAGCTACAACCACTGCCCTCATGATCCACATTTTCAGGGCATTCTTCTAGGTGTTGGGGATACAGTGGTGAAGAAAACAGGAATCCCAACCTCAAGGAGTTTACATGCTAGTGGGCTGGGGCCTAAGGGATAAACAATTATATATGCTTTATATACACATTAGAAGGTAATAGGTGCTGAGGAGGAAAATAAAGCTGGGAAGATAGCTAGCTTAACATGTGGCAGTGGGGCATGCTTCTTTAAAGAGAGGAAATTACTCCTTGTTTCTTGCCACCACTACTACTTGGCCAGGAGAGCCTTCACTGACAAGGTGGCATCTGAGGACAGAGCTTAAGGAACTGCGGGATATCTGTGAAAAGATAACTCCAGGCAACAAGGAAACATCAAGTGCTAAGACCCTGCAGTGGGAGTGGATCCCTTGGGTGAAATACAGCAATGAAGCCAGTGGGGCCGAGAGGAGCAAGTTTGGGGAGAATGGATAAAGAAACAACAGGAGGCCAGCAAGGGGACCCAGTACAAGGACTTGAGCTTTTACTCTGAAAGTGATGGAGAGAAGTTGGGGTTCTGCACAGGCAGAAGATGATCTTACATGCACAGAAAGGATTACTCTACTATTTTGAGAACAACCTGTAGAGGGACAAAGTTAGAAACAGAGTGACCAGTTAGGAAGCTACTACAATTAACTAGGTCAGAAAGTATGGTGATTGGACCAGGGTGATAGCAACAGAGCAAAGCGTTTGGGAGCAGAGACATCTGAGGTGCCCATGAGATACTCAATAGGCCGCTGCACACTTGAGACTGGAGTTCAAAGAAGAAGTCCAGGGTGGAAATGTTAATTCGTGGAGATATTGGTGTAGAAATGCAATGAGATTTTGAAAAAGAGAACAAGTATAGAAAGAGAAGAAAAGAGATCTGAACACTGAGCCCTGGAACATCCACTGATTAGAAGTCAGGTGAGGCAACACCAGCAAAGAAGCTGAGAAAGAGTGTGAAGCAGGATAGGAGGAAAATCAAGAATGAGGTGTCCAGAAGCTAATTGCTGCGAGGAAAAAGCAGACCATCCTCAAAAGCTGCAAGTAGGTCAAGGAAGATGAGCGCAGCAAGTGGCCATTGAAGTTGGCAGGGTGGAGATCATATTGACCTTGACAAGGTCAGCGTTAATAGAGTGTGGAGCCAAAGCCTGATCAAAGAGGATTATAGACATAAAGAGTGGTGCTGGAGATAGCAATTATTTCTTGGAACTCTTATATAAAGGGACCTAGAAGTGAAGCACAGTAGCTGGAAGGTAATATGAGGACAAGAAAGGGTTTTTCAAAAGATGGGAGAAATGATAGCATTGATTTTACATTGATAGCAGTAGAGAGGAAAAATCAGAGGTTGCAAGAACGAGGGGTGACTTTCCAAAGCAATGCCCTTGAGTAGGCAAAGGGGATGGAATCTAATGCAAAAGGTCGGGATTAGCCCAAAGAGCACATCACATAGCCAAGCAGCTTTTTATTTTTTTTAAAAAGGTCACTGTTAGCCCTTGGTCTTTTATTTTGTATTTTATTGGGAAATGTGTCTTTGAGAAGTTGTTTATGTATTAAAGCCAATAGCATGTCTGAGTTAAACTGTCAGCCTGATTACTTGGCTCACCATTGTACAGAACGTGGTACACCTCTGAGTGCAGGCTTTACATGGAGGGACCCAATGGGTTGATAAAGGCTGCTTTAGAAGACACCACCTGCATTTGCCCTCCCATCAAAACCTTCCCACAAGAACAAGCAGGATTTTGCCCATACCATCTCTTATGGTAGCAGAGAAGCCCTGCTAACCATTTTCTTCATAGTCATCCTGACTAATGAGATGCAGAAAACAAACAATGAGAAAATAATTGCCAGGAAAAGGCAAAAAATTTCACTTCTAAAAATTAATTATACTTTTTTAATTTTTAAAAATGTTATTAGCTATCGTTATGACTTGCTATTCCCTCTGATTGCATAGTCTAACCCCAGTTTTCTATATGATTTCCATTTTCACATCATTCTGGTCTCTGCTGAAATGTCACCATCTCAGGGACCTCGTCCCTGAACAGTGACTTAAAGACACATTCCCCTGTCCTCTTTGCTTTCACCATCTTATCATTCTCTTTCCTTTATTTCACTTGATTGTTTTTCAATGCCCTTATCACCCTTGAAATTTTATAATGTATTTATTTGTTTACTTGTTTCACTTGCCTCCTCCATGAGGACAGGGAACTTTTCAGTTTTGGTCCCCACACCTAGAACACAGCTCACAAAGGAGCTGCTCAGTGAGTATTTGCTGAGTGAGTGAATTGACGTGTATCATTCCTAGAAGATAAAGAATCGAATGTCAGAGTTAGAATGAACCATGAAATAATTGCTACAAAATTATTTGTTGTTTATCTGAAATTCAAAGGGGATTGGACATCCTTTATTTTATCTGGCAACTCTAACCCCAGATATTTTTATTTTTGGCAAAACACACCAAACCATGCAGGTGCTTAATCAATGTAATCAAAAGACTGCATGACTTAGTGGGAAAGAGTGAGAAATCTGGGTGTTAGGTAGGCTATGAAATGTTGGTTTGAGGAGACAGATGTTCTTGCATGCTATACAGAAATGTGTTTCTATTATTTGTTCAAGAAATGCTACGTGGAAAGCACTAGGCAGGGCATACGAAAATTTATTTCCACAATGGGACAAACTTTCATATATCTCACTTTTTCCTTTCACTTTATTGACAACATTTTGTATATTACTTCTCAGAAATTCTATCCATTCATTCTCAACCAGAATCATGAAAGAACATTCTTCCTTTTTTCCAAAGGACAGATGGTTCTGTGGGCAGAGTTTATTTACACACAAAATAGGTATTTCAGTCTTACAACACCAGAATACAATTTTCTCAGCTCTCTTCTATAACCCACTCAGACCAACTTAGGCTCAGAAGCTTAATGTGGGGTAGTCAGTTGCCCTTTAGGGAGGATGGGTTTTCTCAGAAATCAAGAAATCAAGGATGGTTTCCCAAGAGTTTCAAGCAAGGCGGTGGAGTGACATGTTCCAGGATTCTAGGCCCCAAAAGAATTTTTTTTTCCTCTGTTGCCTGTTTTATTTTTTCTAATTTAAATTTTTTTTTTAAGAAACTTTAGATTACATAAATTTTACCTTAAAAAGTATAGGAAATTCCCATATGCCCCACTCCTTCGCCCTCCCATACTTTCCCATATTAACACCTTTCATTCGTGTGGTACATTTGTTACAATTGATGAACACATATTGAAGAATTGCTACTAACCATGGACTGTGGTTTACATTATAGTTTACACTCTTTCCCACACAATTTGTAGGTTATGACAAAATAGATAATGGCCTGTATTCATCATTACAATGTCAGGCAGGACAATTCCAATGTCCCCAAAATGCCCCTGTTTACAAACAAGCACAAAGTGTCAGATCTGTCTTTCCCAAAGCTCTGGAAACAGTTAAAAGAGTCGCAGGAGGAAGCAGATGTGGCGCAAGCGGTTGCACACCCACCTCCCACATGGGACGTCCTGGGTTTGGTTCCTGGTGCCTCCTGAAAAAAAAAACAAAAATGAAATAACCCAACAAACAAAACAAACGTTAAAAAAAAAACAAAAACAAATCAGGGAAGCCAATATGGCTCAGTGGTTGAGCGTCGGCTTCCCACATAGGAAGTCCTGGGCTCATTCCTGGTCCCTGGTACTTAAAAAAAGAAATAAATAAAAATTTTAAAAAATAAAAATACAAAAATATTTTTAGAAGAGTTGCCATAACTGGGTGAGCATCTATTCAAGCAAAAGGCAGCTAAAAATGGTGGGGAAACTTTGTGGCACCTTGTCCAGCCTCTCCCTTGCCCCTTTTTCAGTCCACACTCCCACTGTGGATCCCTGGTGCAGCTCTGGAGGGAGCAGGGTAACCCCGACGCACGTACTGGATTCCATGTCTGTCTTTCCCAGTTGGGTACCGCGGACACCATGAAGCGTATTGTAATTATTAACCAGGAAGGAAAATCGTTGCGTAAACCACAGCTTTTAAGGAACAGGAACTTCATAAGTCATTTTCTTTTTATTTCAAAATGCGCTTTTGTATAAGAAAGAAATATTAGGTATAAATATTTCTCAACAACCTCCCATAGCTCTTTGTTGACAAAGGTACTGACAGACTTACCGTTAATTAACTTCTCAATGCTTATTTCCCTCCTCCCCACACACATGCACATACCAGGTATAAACTAAGGCAAAGATTATATCTTAATTACTTTTAATCTTCCACAATTCTTATTCCGGCTTCTTGTAAACAGTAGATGCTCAGTAAACGTTTATCAAATTGAACTGAAATTTCCTTTATTTAAAATTTTAGTTTTTCCTTTACGTAGAGAAAAAGAGAGTTAATGATGACAAACTGGACACCAGCAAACATTTAATAAAAGAGACAAAATTTCTAAATAAGATATCTAAAAGACTCCAAAATTTTATGGTATGTTGGCATGGTGCACAGACTAAACTTTATTTTTAATCAGTTCTATTATTATACCTAGTTTCAGCAGAAATTTCCTGATAAGTCAATTTAGTAAATTTCGAGAGTTTTAGATTGCCTATTCAAAACCTAAAGCTAGGTTGACAAAAGGTATATCAAAGAGACTGACTGAACAGGCTTCTGATTAAATTAGTACTGGATGAGCTTTATTGCCTTCCTTTTTAATATCTTACCACCAAAGGCTCGGAGCAGAAAGGTTGAATTTAATTTTGTTTTATCAGGTTTCAGAGAGTATGGCTCTTCTAGATTCTACCCACTTTTCCCTCTAGGACAATTTACTTTAATTAAAGAGATAAGTGTCTGCCCATTCTTCTCCTTTTGGTATCAAGAGTGATTCAAAAGTAAAGATCGAGGAAAGCAATGGACACGTGTGGAATGAAGACAAATGGATGCAGCTTTGATGAAACAGAGTAACTAGAAGAGAAAGGGGTAGAAGGAGCAAAAAAGTGGAAGATATTTTATTGAAAATGAAAAAATACAGATGGTGAACAAGTGAGTTTTTGTAAATTTAAAAGTTCTAAGTCTCTACTTGGTGCCTCTGAAGCATTTGTCACACTGTCTTGCACTCTAATGCTTAGAGAACATTACTCAATATTTCTCAAAACTGAATGTGCATATAGGTCACATAGGGATCTTTTTTTAAGCAGTTTTATTGAGATATATTCACATACCATACAATCTATCCAAAGTGTACAATCAATGGCTCTCAATATAATCACAGAGTTGTGCATTCATCACCACAATCAGTTTTAAAACATTTTCATTGCTCCAAAAAGCAAAACCTCATACACTTTATATCCCATATTATTGACATTTAACATTGGTGAGGTACCTTTGTTACAATTAATGAAATAATACTAAAATATTACTGTTAACTATAGTTATGGTTTGCATTAGCTGTATTTTTTCAAATAGATCACCCTATTATTAATACCTTGTAATAGTGTCATACATTTGTTATAGTTCATGAAAGAACATTCTTATATTTGTACTATTAACCACAGTAATTGTCCACAACAGGGTTCACTATGTTGTGCAATCCCATGTTTTATCCTCTAGCTCTCCTTCTAGTGACATACACAACCGTGTCAACCTCAATCACACACATAATTAAGTGCTGTTAATTACACTTACAGTAATTTGCTACCAATGCCTCTATCCATTTTCAAACATTTACAATCAATCTAATTAAATATTTTGCACAGATTAAGCATCAGCTCCCCATTCTCTACCCTCATTCCATCTCCTGGTACCTATACTCGAAATTTTAACTCCAGGTTTGCCTATTATAATTAGCTCTTATTAGTGAGATCACACAATATTTGTCCTTTTGTATCTGGGTCATTTCACTCAACATAATGTCCTTAAGGTTCATCCATGTTGTCATTTCCTCTTATAGCTGAATAACATTCCATCGTACGTATATACCACATTTTGTTTATCAGTTCATGGGTTGATGGACACTTGGGTTGTGTCCATATTTTGGCAATTGTGAATAATGCCACTACGAATATCAGTGTGCAAATGTCTGTCTGTGTTCACCTAGGGATCTTAAAACGCAGATCTTGACACAGTGTGTGTGGAACGGGGTCCTGAGCGTCTGCATTTCTCACAAGCCCCTACATGAGGCTGATGAAGTCTGGAGGCACACTTTGAGTAGTAGGATGTCAAGTGACCTGCTGAGCAAAGAGCTGGATTTCTTGAAATATAAAATGGGGTTTCTCTCAACCTTGGCACTAATGACATTTTGGACCGGATAATTCTTTGTTAGGGGGAGCGGTCCTGTGCGTTGTAGGATGTTTAGCAGCATGCCTGGTCTCTATCGACTGATGCCAGCAGCATTGCCTCCGGCAATTTTGGCAATCAGAAATATCTCCTGGCATTGCTAAATGTCCCCTGGGAGGCAAAATCGCCTCCGGTTGAGAGTCAATGAGTGCTACAATTTCCAAGATAGGTTGAGGGATACTACAGGTGAGAGGCTGCTAGATTAAATGCATGCATGTTTGTAAAAGCAACCCTATGTCTTGCAGCTTCTGACATCATTTCTGTGCCAGCCCCGACCTTTACCCAACCTTGGCCTTCCTGTAGAAACAACCGCAAAAACAGTGGTGGAAGCCCTCACGCCAGCACCGCAGGTGAAAATGTGAAACCTCGGCCAACTGCAGCCTGGACTCCATCCAGGGACACCTGCCATCCAAGAACCATCCTGTGCTTGCTGCAGAGCTGCCAAGATCTGAGAATATTCCTAGCATCTAGAAGGAATAAAAATCTTTGTATCTATTCTTAGGCTTTAGATAAATGTTACAATGATAGAAATTTTGGCTATTTTTAGCAATGTTAAGTCAGACACAAAAATATAGCTTTAGTAATATACCTATACAAAGTATCTCAGAGATTTGCTTCTTCTTTGTTGTTAATCAAGCAAATAGCAATATATTTAGAGTATTTTAAAAACACAGAAGTTAGCATGGTCCTCAGGATATATTTTAGTTTCTTCCTTCTGTCAAATAGGCCCATAAAATAATTTCTTTCAGCATTTCAAGGCTGTTATTTTCTTTTTCTACTCCAATTGACTTCCAACTTATTCAAATTCTGTTTCAAAGTATTTTCCTTTGCCTTCTTCATTAATTCTCTGTCTTTGCATTTTATTGAATAAATTCAACTGAACATATACTGGGCTCAACTAAATTACCCACTGAGTGGAAAACAGAAGAATGACGCAGTGTCTCTTATCTCAGAGAAGTTAACAATCTATTTAGTTAAGGTAAGACTAATGCAAAGGAAACAACTCGTGAACAACACGAACAGTTCCAAGACTCCCTGACTCATGAACTCCGCCCTGCAGATAGAAAGCTCCCCAACTCATGTTTGTGGTAGGAATGACTGAGCCACTAACTTTAATGCTACAGTTTCCAAATGCTGTCAGAGGTGACAGATGCAGCCCAGGAGGGGTTGTCTGGTCAGAGAAGGCCTCATGCTAAGGTTGAGACTTTGGGACAAAGGGCAGAGGCTTCTCTGAGCCTCCTACCCATCCATTTATTAGGCACTGATTAGTGTCCCACTCTCCAACCCCATCCAGTTATCCCTGCTCCCATTTACCTGTTGAGTCTTCTGCCCAGTCAGTGATGGCATCCAAGTATGGTCCTCCCAGCTGTTCCTAAGAGGCAGATGGGCTTTACATCACTGGACAGGAACTGGCATCTGAAGTAGCCCCCACAGCATTTAACTCCCCAAAGTGCTTACAAACTGTGGCCCAAGTGAACACTGAAGTTCCTGCTCCTGCCAGGTGTGATGGCAGGGGAAGGCCTACCCAAGAGGGGGGAGATGGCACATTCTCCATTTGCCCTGCATCTAGAGCATGAGAGATGCTCCTCCAGAGGTCAGAGCTCCTTCAATACATCTCCTCACGTACGAAATGAGGAAATTACTCCTCCTAGGACCACCACTACTACTTGTATCAAATGATTCACTGATGGCATTATTTTTCCCCATTGCACAGAGGAAGACACTGAGACTCAAAGAATTTAAGAGACTTTCCTGAGGTTACACAGGCAACACGTGGCAGAGCTGAAATTCAAACCCACTTTTAAAAACTTAACCAAATTCCCCAGCATTTCACAAATATGAAACTTAAAGGCACTGCCTTACTTAGCTTTGTAAGCTATCGAGATCTCACCCCATTTTATTTGATGCTTAAAAAAAAAAAAACAAGATGTGTGCAAAGGCCCTGAGGATGTGGGTGAGAGTGCTATGATATAGTTAGAGATTAGCACAGAATAGCTTTCTGTAGACTCACCCATTATCAGTCACAATTTCTTCCTTAAAGTTGACAAAATTTCAGAAGCCATTGGTTTAATACATGAAAACAGTAGAATAACATATAATCCTGGGAAAGGCCGATGCTATAAATCTTGTTGTATTTGTCTCTGTTTAATGAAAGACTAATACAGTAAAGAATTTACAAAACATCAGAAGTCCCATAAGGGGGCAACATGGGGCCATCATATAGGTGAGACAAGATTCCTCTCTTTAACCTCCAAAATTTCAGGGCCCAGCTCACCTACAAAGAAAAACTTACCCAGAAATCAATTTTAAGAATTCCTGCCAGGAACCCAAAGCCCTGTGAAATCTTCCATCGACAATCAGAGCTGAATCTCTGAAGAACTGAGGAGCGTAAGAACTGAGGTGGGCCTGTGGGCATCACACTGTGCCTTTCTTGGGTCCCCGTACTCCTATCTGTAAAATGGAACTAAAACGCCTGCCCTGCTTACTGCTGTGGTTGCCAGTTCCCAAAAGCAATACAAGGCCTGCACATATCAGAGCTGTTTACGAACACGGTTGATTCAAAGAGATCATTGTAGTATCCTTTCAGATCCAAGAGTCTCAATACAGCGCATGCCCAGAAACGTAAAGGCGGACCTAACCGCATGCAGCCGGGGCCCTCGAGACCCAGACGGACAAGGAAACCACTGCCTCAAGCCAAACTCTTACTCACCCGTCAGCTTTGCCCTGGCAGGGATGAAGGGCCATGTTGAGGTGTTGCTCGAAACCAGCTGCATCCGGGAGGACAAGCTCCACTGGGGCTGGAGGCGCTTCCGCCCCAACCTTCTTCACACCAAGGCCTGTTCACATGCCAAGACCCATGCGCGTCTCATAGATTAAAACAACACACTTTAAAATGCCTCTCGATGTAATTAACTTTTCCAAAGATGACTTTATGGTCTTTTATGAAAATGGCACTGTGCCAAGTAGGCTGCCTCATGATTTGTTTGCTTTTCCTTTAAAGGTAGAAACATGAGGTGCTGTGACGTCATTATACTCACAGACTCACCTTTCTGTGTGCCTCATATTTAACAGCTAGCTTTGTATATTGCTTTACAGTTTATGGTTTTATGAACATTTTCTTCGCTCTTATTATCCCCAGAACTAATTCCAAAGCAGTTTTTAATTCCACAATAGTTCCTGAGGTAAATTTTTTCACCAGCCCTAAAACGAGATTACTGAAAATCAAATGAGATTCCCATTAAATCCCTTGGTCAGTTGACTTAAGTCATCAACAGAAATCACTAAAGAAATTATAAGGGTGCTACCAGGTATTGGGCTTAAATCATAATATGAATTTTCAGTGGGGGTCCCTAGGTGATAAAATTCTCTTTAGCATTTTCCAGAGACATTATATATTCTGGAGATAGAGGCAGGAACCCACCCCATTCTAGAAAATTCATCAGTTGGGAAAGAAAATATGCATAACCCTTAGTCCGAGTCATAATAGGGCCCAACCCTTGAGAAAGAAAAACAGCATGTTTGACCTGGATTCCTCCAAGTACTGAGTCAATATTTGCACATTCAAAACTTGCAGGTGTCATATGTACATATTTGCTTTGAAAAGAATTTTTGATGCCGGAGAATATTCTATTCTTCATGACAACCATTTGACATCTCTTGACTTTTGTTCTATCATAAATGAAAATTTCTCAGAGAATAGAGAGAGGCATGATCTTTTTCAGTCTTAGAATTTTAAAGGCCCTTATAATATTAGCATTGTCATTCTGCTGAAAAACCAATCATTGGAAACAAAAGAGTTCTTATACCTTTGTCCCACACTCCTCCACAAAGCTTTGTTTTGGATTTGATTTTGAGTACTGACCCTCTGGCAAAGTGAAAAATGAAGTTCTTGAGAAGCAGTAAGAGGGAACAACGAGGGGATAGCAGGATACCAAGAGTGAGAGGTAAAGGGACAAGGTTCTTTTCATATTTGTTTTAGTTTCCCAGCTGCAAAAACAGATACCAGTAAAATGGGTTGGCTTAATAACAGGAATTTATTGGCTTACAGTTTCAAAGGCTGGAAAGCTTGCTTCCTCCCAGGGTTGGTGTCTTCTGGCTGGGCAACAATCTTTGGGGTTCCTTGGCTCTTCTGTCACAGGGCAATGCACATGGCCGTGCTTTCTCTTTTCTCTTCCTGTTCTGCTGACATCCAGCTTTTGGCTATTCCCCAGGATTTCTCTCTCCATCTGAATTTCTCTCTGCTTTAATAAAGGACTCCAGTAATCTGGATTAAAACCCAGCCAATTCAGTGGGGCCACACCTTAACTGAAGTAACATCTTGAAGATATCTTATTCACAATGGGTCCACACCACCGGACCAGGGCTGGGGACCTGTACATGCTTTCTATGGGGACAGGATTCAATTCCCAACAGTATTCAAAGAAAAATCTATGACAGTGGTGTTATGATAGCAAAGAGCTATGTTTGGGGCACTGGAAGTAAAAGCACACAGTACGATAAATATGAAAGTTATTTTGGGATGAATCAAACAGAATGTTCAAAATCAGAGCTGTCCTAGAACAAGGTCTTGGCTTACAATTGACAGTCCTTTTCACAAGATTCTGTGATGTATAGCCTTAGCATCAACTGTAGCATTCTCATTTAGACTCCTAAATACACACATGTGAAAACAATGACCAATTTTTTTTCAGACACTGGGGTATATAAACTTAATGCACACCAAAATTTCAAGGCCAGTTGTGCCTGTAGATGAAGTATCAGCCTCGTGCAATCCCTGCCAAGCCAGTCTGTGCCCCTTTGGGTCATCCTCATCCCCAATCAGTCTGATTCACTCTACCCAGCTCTCAACCTGCTAACCTGTGTCCTGGTTTTCACCAGGGCTTCCACCCATCTGAGCCTTCTGTATTAGTCAGCAAAATCGGTGCTGAGGCAAAATACCAGAAATTGGTTGGTTTTAATAAAGGGTATTTATTTGGGGTAGGAGCTTACAGATACCAGGCCATAAAGCCTAAGCTACTTACCTCACCTACGGCTATTTTCACATGTTGGAGCAAGATGGCTGCCGACATCTGCCCGGGTTCAGGCTTCCTGGGTCCCTCCCTTCCAGGGTCTTGCTTCTCTCTGGGTTCAGGGTTCCTGTCTTCCTGGGACTTGCTTCTCTTTCCTCTGTGAGCTTACTTCCCAGGGCTCCAGCTTAAGGCTTCAGCATCAAACTCCAACATCAAAACTCCAACATTAAGAACCCCCAAGTCCGCCATGCCTTTTATCTGTGAGTCCACACCCACCAAGGGGCAGGAACTCAACACCTTACTGACATGAGAATCCAATATAATCTCATATGCCCAGAGGAAAAGACAAGTTTACAAACATAATCCATTATTTCTTTTTGGAATTCATCAATAATATCAAACTGCTACACCCTCCTTCTGATATCACTTTGAAACCTGGTTAGTATTTTTGTATCTTGACACTTGCCAATCTGCAAATTTACTGTTTCACTAATCCAATAAACATCAAGATTGCACAGTGAACTGACCTTTCCAGGAAATCTAAGCAGAGAAAATGAGTCTTCAGCAGCCATCTCTATTCCTCAACCTGTCACATTCACTCAGTGCCCCAGCACCAAGGACAGCCCTCCACATCCAAGTCCTGCATGCTGCCTCCCTCCTGCCATAGGATCCCATGGAGAAATTCAAATTGGCATCTGTGGTGAGCATCTCCACATGGCATTTTCTATGTTAGGAATAAATTCAAAGATGTACAAGATGCATTCCCCACCCTCAAGCTGATCACCATCACATGGTGAAGATAGTGTCATAATTTAACCACATTTTTCTCATACCATTTCCTCAGGCATGAGGAAATATTGTAAAGACACTACATAGGCAAGAATGTAGGTTTTGTGTCAACAACTTTGAAGATAAGACTGGAAACAGGTTAAGTGAAAGCAGGAAGGTTTCCAATGCTACAGAAAGTTCTACTGGATTGAATGAGTCACAGGCCATTGATTAGGACTTTTGTGCGGGGTAGCACAATTCTTCATTTCTAAACTATTCTATGGATAGCCTGCTGGAATATTTGGAAAGGGCAGTATCTGAAAACAGAAAGAAAGTACTATAAGGTTAATATACTACTACAAAAGGGAAACCACCAGGGCCTGGACCAGAGAAGAGGAGTGGGAATTAAGAAATATGAAAGACCTTGCAAAGGAAGAAGGCATAGGAACAGGTCACAGAATGGATAAGTGGAGTAAGGTTGAGGTTTCAAATCTTGGTTCCAGGGACAGCAGTGGTACCATGAGCAGAAATCCTCTTTGATTTTAATGTAAATCTGTTTCAAAGGAACTAATGACCTCTATTTTCCCGAAACAAAAATAATAGTGGCCTTAAAAATGAGTTCCCCAGTTGTTCACTCAACAGGCATTGATGTCTTACTTCCTATGTGCTGGTCATTAGGGAGCCAGAAATAATTAGATGAGGCCCAGATCCCCTAGGAAGTCACCAACGAGTTTCATGATCTACAGGTAATTATTTCGGTTTCCTCACCTCTAAAACTTAGAACTGACATTCAATTATTGTCCCTGACTTCCTCCATAACTAATTCTTATGAAGCTAACATGTATACATGTATGCTCTCTTTGAGCTATGATAGTCAGTAAGGTATGAATAATTTTTTATGCTCCCTTTTCTCTTTGCATTGTCAAGGAGAATATACAGTTTAAAGAACATCATTCCAAAAGGTGGAATTTCAGATAGCAAAGAGAACCAGAGGCAATGGTCCTCCACAGCTCTACTAAAAGAATACACCCAATTATTTCTCAGACAGTATTTTGTATTCCACTAGACTTCTGTGAGATAGTATGCCACACTCTACTCAGAGCCATAGGCTTTGGGACACATTATTTTGGAGCATCTTGAAGATTTGGGATAATTTATTGATTTGAAACAGTTTACATTAAAAGACTACATCAATACATTATGCAGTAGAATATAAATTTGCATTGATTTTTTTTTTCATTTTAAACAGTTGACTACAAATAAATTTAGTGCTAGGGTAATGGGAAGCATGTGAAAGGAATTGGGTGAGAAAGGTGAATATATTAACTCTTGTATGCACTCCAGGGAAAAGCTTGAGAAGCCCTGACAGATGCATTTAGCCTAGCCTAATGGACAATGTGTGCCTTAGGATGAAAAGAACAATCTGGGGCTACTCACTGAGATCCAAAATTCAGAACACCTAGGAATTTTTTATTCCTTTCCATTTTCACCATCTTTGTTTTCAAAGAACCTGTATGTGCTATACAATTCTAGGCCTATGGGCTGCAGGTTATAAACTCAGTAGCTCTTTGAAATCAGAGAGAGCCATGTATAGAATGACCACACTGAAACCTGCACTTGTGAATGTGCATGAGGTTAAAACAAATGTGAAGACAGACATCATTATCTGCAAAACATAGCCAAACTCCTTCACTATACTTGAACCTGTGACAGTTCATACATGTCCAAACCCAAAAGGTCAACAGCTCAAAATTAAGGCTTGTATATATGGTCTACTTTGAATCTTCCGTACGGTCTTTAAAGAACTCAATAACCCAAAGCCTCTGCCCTTTTGGGGTGTCTATATAAATCTTGACACAACGTGAGCCATCTCCATAGTAACCAGAGATAAATCTAGACCTAAGAATGGCTTTGGATGGAAAAATCCAACTAAAATGGTATGACTTTTTGATAATAAAGATAATGGACTCAAAAGATTAAATATAAAATTATTCAAATCAATAATCATTTTACTTTTCTGTAATCTAGAAATTTAGCTTCAGCATTTCCACAGTCTTGCTGAATGCTTATCACATTGTCAAAGGTTTTTATTTCATATGAAGACTTAAGAATGGTTTATGGTGACCACAGGGTGGGGCCAAGACATTTAACATTTAAAGATTTTTCAAGTACAACTGATATTTTCCTATTACATTGTGTGCTTCTTTTTCCTTTCCCAATTTCCACCCAATTTATCAAATTCCACATTTATAAATCAACTCATTTAACCTTGAATGAAAAACTGGTCTTTCCAATCTAAAGACTCCTCAAGCTATGTTAGGATGGGAACTGGTTCTAATCAAAACTTGTAAACCCAAGAGATCTTCTCTGTGGGTGGTCATGATCTGTGGGTGGGAGATCTTCTCTGTGGGTTGTTACTCTTCAGTGATCTCAGAACGTGAATAGCACCTTCTATATTTTGGTTTCTTTCTTCGTAGGTAAAGAAATTGGTTTCTTTTCTTCGTAGGTACAGCTAAACTGTACTCACTGCAGAAAGGCTGGGAACAAGACAGGTATGCTCTGTTCACTCTCCCCATTTTTATGGGGAAAAGTTCTCACTAGAGCAATTAGGTAATAAAAAGAAATAAAAGTTACCCAAATATGAATAAACTTTCATTATTCACTAATGATATGATTCTATTCTTAGAAAATCCAAAAAAAATCCACAACAAAACTATTATAACTTATCCACAATTTCAGCAAAGTGGTGGGATACAAAATTAATACGCAAAAAATCAATAGCATTTCTATACAGTACTAATAAGCAATCTGAGGAGGAAGTCAGAAAAAAATTCCATTTACAGTAGCAACAAAAAGAATCAAATATTTAGGAATAAGCTTAACCAAGGACATAAATGACCTGTATTCAGAACACTATAAAACATTGCTAAAAGAAACCACAGATCATCTAAATAAATGGAAAGATATTCCATGTTCATGGGTTGGAAGATTAAATATTATTAAGATGTCATTTCTACCCAAATTGATCTACAGACTTAACACAATCCCAATAAAAATTCCAATATCTTTCTTTGTACAATTGGAAAAGTCAGATATCAAATTTGTCTGGAAGGGTAAGGGTCTCTGAATAGTCAAAAATATCTTAAAAATGAAGAACAAAGTTGGAGGACTCTCTCTTCCAGATTTTAAAGCATATTACCTAGCTTCAATGGTAAAAAGCAACAACATGGTAGTGGCATAAAAACAGACTGATTGACAAATGGAATCAAATTGAGAGTTCAGGAACGGACCCTCCCTTCTATTGTCAAGTGATTTTTGACAAGGCTGTCAAACCCACTCCACCTGGGCAGAATAGCCTACTCAATAAATGGTGCTGGGAAAACTGGCTATCCATATCTAAAAGAAAGAAAAAGGATTTTATCTTACACCTTATGCAGAAATTAACTCAAAATGAATCAAGGACCTAAATATATGAGCTATAACCATAATACTTCTAGAAGAAAATTAAAGAAAATATCTTCAAGATCTGGTGGTAGGTGATATTTTTTAAAATTTACACCCAAAGCATGAGCAATGAAAGAATAAATAAATAAATTGGACTACCTCAAAATTAAATACCTTTGTGTTTCAAGCAATTTTGTCAAAAAGGTGAAAAGACAGCCAACTCAATGGGAAAAAATCTTCAGAAACCATATATCTGATAAGGGACTGATTTCCATGTTATATAAAGAGATCATACAACTTAACAACAAAATGACAAGCAACCCAATTAAAAAATGGGCAAAAGAACTGAATAGACATTTTTCCAAATTGGAAATACAAATGGCCAAAAGACACATGAAAAGATGTTCAACATCACTAGCTATTAGGAAAATGAAGATCATAACTACAATGAGGTATCATCTCACACTTCATAGACTAGCCATTATTTTGAAAAATTGTAAAGTACAAGTGCTTGAGAGGATGTGAAGAAACAGAAACACTCCTTCACTGTTGATGGGATTCTAAAATGTGCAGCCTCTGTGGAAGATTTGGCAGAGACTAAATATAGAACTGCCATATGATCTGGCAATCCCACTGCTAGGAAAATATTCAGAAGAACTGAAATTTATTTCACAAACAAAAATTGTACACCAATGTTCATTGTGGCATTATTCATATTTGTTAAAAGACAGAAACAACCTAAGTGTCTATTGACCGATTAATAAGTAAACAAAATATGGTATATTCATGCGATGTTATATTATTCAGCTGTAAGAAGAAATCAATGGGGAAGGCACATGAAAATACAGAGGAACCTTGAGGATATTATGTTGAGTGAAATAAGCCAGACACAGAAGACAAATATTATATGGTCGCACTGATATGAACTAAATACAATGAGTAGATTTATGGAGTTGGACTGTGAAGTGTAGTTTGAGGGAAGATGGAACATGGGATGAGAAGGAGTAGATGACGCAGGATATATGTAGGAAAGTTTTAAAAGGTCAAATGTAAATATGTGGTAATGGACTTGGTAACACATTATAGTGAATGTAACAAACACTATTTATGAATGTAACTATGGCTGAAGAGTAGTCTAGGGAGATTAATACTAGTTAATCTTAGCTGGAAAGTAATATAGAGAATGTATAATAATGATGCTGGCAATAGATAAGGATTCTGGTTAATGGTATAAATACAGGAATGTTCTTCTACAAGGTGTTGAGGATATGGTGATACATGGAAAAAACATAACTAATTAATTTGCAGACTCTAGTTAGCCCCATTGTAATGTTTTTGTAGCAGAAGCACAGGTAGTACTATATTAATGCTGAAGGTAAAAAAAGAATATAGGGGGAAGCAGATGAGGCTCAACTGACAGAGTGTCCGCCTACCATATGGAGGGTCCAGGGTTCAATACCCAGGGTCTCCTGACCTGTTTGGTGAGCTGGCCCATGGGCAGAGCTGCTGGTGCAAGAGTGCTGTGCCACACAGGGGCACCCACATGCAAGGAGTGTGCCCTGCAGGGAGAGCTGCCCCGTGTGAAAAAAGGAGCAGCCTACCAAGGAGTGATGGTGCACACACAGAGAGCTGACACAGCAAGATGACGCCACCAAGAAGAGACGCAGTTTCCTGGTGCCGCTGAGGTTGCAAGCAGACAGCAAGTGAACACAGAGAGAAGACAACAGTGGAGGAGGGGGGAGGATAAATGTAAAAAATAAATCTAAAAAAAAAGAATACGGAGTTTGGTTTTGTGAGATATATGATTAAGCATTTTTTCCTCTTCATCTTTTTCATTAATAAGAAGAACTTGACTATGTCTTGACTGTCCTGTGTTTATCTGTGTATCTTTCTGAATACTAGAGGAACAAGGAAGCTAGTTAGCTGGAAACAGATGAGACAAAAGAGCCTCTACAATTTGCTGAGCTACCTTTTTCTGTTACTTTATTTTTTTGAATTTAAACTCATGTTATTTAAAAAAGAAACAGATCCTGATGGATTAAAAAAAAATTGATTACATAAATCAACAGAAACCAAGACAAGAATCTACAATTCTTATTTCTAAGATGTTTATCTAATTAGTTACTACAAGGGGAAATAAAGAAGACATCCACACAACATTCTAAATGTTAACACACCTTACCTTTTCTCTGCCCTCCATTTTGATACCTCATTTTAAGTTCTGAATCATAAAAATAAAATTAAATACTGTAATTGAAACCTTACCACAAACTGGAAGATACAGTGGGGAACTGCCACTGTTATAAATCACAGAAAGGGGACTTTCCATTAAACAAATTATCTCCTCACTAAATCATGCCTGCTGTTTATTCCCTTCATTTGTGTTATTCTTCCTCTACTATAATTTAGTTCTTATCCACTACAATATCAATATCTCTGGGACTGTATTTTCAGAATGAGTGTTAAGGGCAGAAATGTAATCCTCACTCCCAGAAAGCAGTTGCATACATAAGCACCAAGCTAGACCCTGCACAAAACAATGAATTACATAGTTGTCACTATAAATGTGAACTTGTTTCTCCTAATTTCTTTGCAATAAGAAATGATGTTTATCATCCATCATCCATGTGGGATCTAAGCCCCCTCTCAATATATAGGTGGAGTGGACATCACCATCCCAGGGCCCACAGAATGGAGGAATAAAATATGGACTAGAGCAGACTTACTAATATTCTACTATAAAACTATTGAGAATAGTAATAGAAGTAATAGGAGAAAGTGGCCAGAGTAGTTGCTGAGGGCAGAGAGAGGGAAGAAGAGATGTGATGTGGGGGCACTTTTGGGATTTTGAGTTGTCCTAAATGATAGTACAGGGTCAGATGCTGGACTTTATAGACCCTGCCGTAACACTCTGGATGTTCTGGGGGATAGTGTGAACTACAGGATGAACTATTATCTATGTGGTGCAGCTGTGCTCCAAAATATGTTCACCAAGTGCGATGAATGTGCCACAGTGACAGAGGAGGTTGTTGGTGTAGGAGGAGTGGGGTAGGGAGTTGGGGGGTATACGGGAACCTCTTATAATTTTTAGTGTAACATTTTTTTGTGTGATGTATGTATCTTCAAAAAAATACAATTTACAAAAATGATGGGATGGGGGGTGGGAAGTGGGGCGTAAGGGAACCTCTTATGTTTTTTTTATGGTTTTTAATGTAACGTTCTTTGTCATCTATTAACTTTAATGTAAAAAGTGTATATTAAAAAAAAGAAATGATGTTTATCAAATATCTACCAAGCATCAAAACTATAAAAGAATTTTCAAATTTCGCCAGTACAACCAGAAAGCAGCAAAGCTAGAAACACAGGAGAAAAGACATTTTCAGTTGAGATTGTGTAGGATATGAAAAACTATCAAGAGATTCTTCTTATTAATTACATTTTTGTAGGCCAGCTTTTATTGAGAAGGGACAAGCTAAGTAGGATATAATGATAAGGAAAGATTGAGAAATGGCCAGAATCCAAAATTTCCACGTTTGCTGCTTTGCAGCTGCTATCACTATAAAAGCATAAGGGAGAGGGCTCTGGCCCTTACTTGATGGATTCATTCTTCTTTTTCATCCTTATATGTATGTCTTAGTTTATCAGGCTGCTATGACAAATACCTCACAATGGATTATCAAAGAGTCCAATTTACAAATGAGTTCACACCCATAAGAATATTAAGATTAAGAATATGTCTTTTGTTAGGGTCCATGATTCAACCTACCACACCCCACTTTCATCTCCTTCCCCAGCCAACAAGCAGCCATTCGAATGCATTGAATGTGTATTTTTTTGTTGGTATATGTGCCTACAAATAGATGTTTTTGTGTGCATATTCTCTTGATTTACCTAAATGGTATTTAGTTTTCTATTCATTTGATTTCATACTTTTTACAGTAAGCATTCAGAAATTAAGACCCATCCATGTTGCTGTATGTGCATCCAACCTGTTGCTTCTAACTTCTGCCTAACATTCCATGCTGTGAATTCACCACGTTTTACTTACCCCAAACAAGTAACCCCTCAATTGCCTTCCATGTTCTGAAAAACATGGAAACACCCTGGTCCATGTCCCCTTCATGAACCTGTGTGCCAATACATGTACACACACAACATCAGAACCATTGCTGAATCATAGCATTGTCTTTTGCTGAAAAGAAATTCCCAGTGTGTATTTATTCAAATTAATCCGTTTTTGCCAAGGATTGGTGCTAATGAAGATTCATTTTTCAAAGTCCTTCCCTGCCTCTAGGTCACAGAGATAGTCCACAGCTGCATCTATTGCCTTATATTTGTAATATTCACAGTGAGGAAGATGCAGCTGGCAAAATTACTTCACTTGTTTATATAAAGTTTCTGCCCCAGATATGAGAGGTTCCCGGGTGAGCCAGGCTGGGTCTCTGGAATCTCTGCCTGGAACTGGCAGATCTAAGGAAGGTCTGGAACCAAAAGTGGCCCCTTGGACTCTTCCCCCATTTGTCCTACATCCAAATGCCAGGATTGTGTCTGCTACTCTGATTTTAACAGCAGGGCCTCAGGTATCTTTTATTTTTACCTGTGGGAGGTCCATTAATTTCCTCACTGATAAAAATGGGAAAAGAAGCAATAAAAATTTCCTGCTCAGTATATTTAAGAGCAGCAACCTCAGGAATGGGGCATGAATCCTTCTCCCCTATTGTATTAACTCCCGTCTTCTGTAGCTTTTAAACAGTGGGCACGTTATTTTTCCTGAGTTTGGCAGCTGTCAAGACTGACTGCAGGGAATTTCTGCGGCTGGCCACGCTGGGGGGCAGCAGCGGGGGTGTCTTCAGTCGACAACATCTACAGAGTTGCACAGCTCAGAAAGACCCTCCCTCACGGTCCGAGCAGAGCAGGCCTCAATCCCCCATGCAGAAGCTTTCCTAAGGCAGGTGCTCCCGAATGGCTGAGTGGAAGAGGGAAGCCACTGACGGCCAGCCGTGCTCACACGGAGCAGGGAAGAGAGCAGAGCACTGACCGCAGCAGGTGCCGTTCCTTTAGTTGTTCGGCAGAAATGACCTGGGATTCTGAGCCCCCTGAGGAAAACAATAATGCCACCCCCAAAGCATTCCTGGCAAACAAATCAAACCGGAAACCCAGTGTCAGCCTGAGATGTGAGCAAAATGGACCCCTGTCTTGCTGCGCATGCTTGACCGCTCTGAATGTCACAAATCTGGAAACTCTTTAAGAGCTTGTAAGAGCATTGTCTGAAAGTTCGATAAGTGATTATGTGATTGGGGGAGAAGGGGGTGGGGGTGGAAGAGAGAGAGACATGAGATATGAGCTGAACTAGGTTTACCACCCCACAGAGATTGGGTCATGCCAGCATGAACAAGGAGAGAAGAGGCATAGCACTGGCCTGGAAAACTAGAGAGGGAGGGCTGCTTTGGTTTATAGTGGGCTGCCTCAAATCACCCAAAGCAGGAGTCTCTGCAGACTGATTTCCCCAGAAAACTGTGCTCCAAACCCACCCTTCTGCTCAGTGGCGTTGTTCTGAGCGGTTGAGACTGCCTGGAAATCCCAAGTTGGAAAAGCAGGGTGTGGGGAGGGGCAACCAGCCCTGGTCTCCCTGCGGAGCTTGATGCAGGCAGTGCCTCGGGCTCAGGGGGCTCAGCCTCCTGCAGGAGTCCTGGGCCTGTCCCAGCCTGCGCCCTGCCCTGCCCTGCCCTAGCAGATCCACGGGGCAAGGGCCGTCCCTGGAGCTCATGGCTGCTTCAGCTCCAGGAGGGGAGCGACCTCGTGCGGACTGGCAGAGGTGGGAACTGCTTAGCTTATAACTCTAAAACCCTGAGACATAGTAATACACGGGCCTGCTATCCTCCTGCTGAATCCGATCAAGCATCAGTTGTCAATTACCAAGAAACATAGTGTCAGCTAAATCCATCAAACCACACCTAGTGATGCAGTCAGTAAAATCCAGATTAAGGAAAAATAACAGTTTCCACCATAAACAAATTGCAAGGAGGAGAAATGGAGGTGGTAGAAAAGATTCAACCAGCTACATTACGCTGCCCTTGCTTGGACTGGAGTAAGCCACGTGTACAAATCACTCACGAGACACTTGGGGTGATTCGAACACTGACTAGGTATTTGGTGAATATGAGGAAATAAGAAGTATTGTTATTTTTTAAAGATGTGATAATGGTGTTGTTCCATTTTGAAAAATAGTCTTTGCCTTTTAGAGATACATAGAAATACGAACGGATGACTTGATATGACGTCTGGGATTTGCTTCAAAATAATCTAATGGCCAGGGAGAGGAGGTAGGGATAGAGATAAGACAAGATGGGCCAGGAATTGATCCCAGTTCAGGCTGGGAGATGGGCATAGGAGAGATCATAATACCGTTGACTTTATTTTAAAGATATGGGGAATTTTCCACAATGAATGTCAAAATATATATATATATATATTAACCGACAGCCTATCACTGGGTCAAGAGAAACCATTACTGTGCTCATGGACATTACTATAATTTTAACTGTAGGAAGGGCTGTGAAGGAAAGGCCCTGGGGTCTGAGAGAACAACGCTAGCCATCTGCAGTAGTCAATGGATCTCCCTGCAGCGTAGCTGGACGTGGCGGACTGTGCAGCCCGGCTCCTGCCCCTCGTTTCCTACACGGGAACTCCTGGACAAGTTCCTGAGTACTTCTAAGCTTCAGTTTCCTCTTCTGAAAACTGGAGTAAAATAGGTATAAACTTTTTTTCAAGTGTTCTTTTATTTTTTTAATATGTATTTTTAATACCTATAAACTTTTATGAGTTCCTCATAAGGATTAAAGAAGAGAAGATATGTAAGGTCCTGAGACCGTGCCCCGAGCGTAGGAAACGCTGGGCAAAGGTCAGCTACCGTAGCCGTATCCAGGTGAGGAGGAAGTTTGCAGGGTTCGGGGAAGGAATCTCTGAGGAACTGACTATTAAAATGAGACCTATAGAAAAGAAAAGCAACGGGGATCAGCTGAAAATAAAAATAAATGTATTCTAAGCTCAGGGCATGTGGGGAGATATACAGTCTTCAAGACAGTGAGAAAAGGCCTTTGGGAGTTGGTGAGAGGGCAAAGGGCGGAGAGGGAGGGGAGAGAGTCAATTCCAGGCCTCCTGCAGCCATATTAGAGATGGGAGCTGTTACCATATTTCCTCACCGCTAAGACGCTTTTGCCCCCCTATTTTAACATCTCTGAAATCGGGACACAGGCTGCAATCAAAGGTGTGCCATCGTTCAGCCAGCAGCACTTTCTTCCTTAGTTGTTCATAAAGTAACTGTTTGCCTTTGAAAATATGGAATGCTCTATTCTATAAAAGATGGTGTTTTCCAAGAGCAATGCGAAGCAATGACTGATGGTTGAAGGGTGATAGAAGATTAGATGTAAGTCTCCAGATGGTCATTCTGGCTTCAGCGTGGAAGGTGGGTTGGGGGAGTATATCTGGTAGGACTCTTATTTGGAAGCAACAGGAGTGTATTCAGGATATCGGGTCACCTCACGGAATCATTAGGAGGGTTGAAGAAGAAGGTTCAAAGCTAAACTTCTATATATATGTATAAAAAATACCCCATACTATGCCCAGATCTGGCCTAATAAGGTAACTACCCCAACTGCTGCTGCCACTGTGCCAGAACCACCTTAGCTTAGAACCACTGCCACCCCTAAGGACAGGAAACCTGGCTCGCAACCCTTGCCAGCAAAGCGGTGACCCAAACTGGTTTTTTCTCTGTAGTCCAAGTTGCCGCCTTGCTCCTCACGTGCCCCTACCTGTGTCCTGAGTCCAGACTACTTCAAAACGAATCTTGCAGCTGTGAAACTGCAGAGAAAAACAACTCAGGGCAGCAGGAAAAGAAAGGAAAGAGGAGGACTTCGGCTTCTCACTATTTAAATGGCAAACTAGCCCTGGAACCCCTCCCCTCTCCCTCTCACCCCAGCCTTTAAGCTACGCAGGCACCCGCAAGGCTCCTAACTGAGCATTTTCTAGTCGCCCTCCTTTTCTCTCCCAGCCCTCACAGAGTCCAGGTGAGCTGCTTGCCTGCAAAGGAAAAGATTCCAAACTAGGTAGTCACAACCTCAGCAAATCAATGACCCATCCAAGGGATCAGCCCCCCTTACTCTCTTTCAGGGCTTTCCCTCCAACCCACTCCCAGCCCTTAAAAACTTGCTCTACGTTGTTTCCACAGTGTCGAGTTCTAGTCTCTCTCCTCTGCTATTGCAGTCCCTGAATAAAGACATCAGTGTCTGTTTAAAATGGCTGGGGTGTGGGGTATATGGGAACCTCTTATATTTTTTAATGTAACATTTTTTGTGATCTATGTATCTTCAAAAAAATACAATTAAAAAATGATGGGGGAGGAGGAATGGGGATGGGGAGTGGGGTATATGGGAACCTCTTATGTTTTTTAATGTAATGTTTTGTGTGATCTATTAACTTTTTTAAAAAGATAATTAAATAAATTAAATTTTTAAAAAAATTTTTAAATGGCCTAGTACAGATTTTTTTGGCAATGGATTCCTCATAGATCCTCCCTCTTCCCATTACTCACCTATGTATCTCTGTTTCACATGAGTGAGTCTGATTACCTGTAAAGAAAGCTGAAGAGCAGAATTTTCTGTGCTTTGCGTTGGGTATGAACCGCTCACAGGCTGAACTCTCCGAATGTGGCCTGGAAGTTCAGTGGGGCCTGGGCAGCCAGGAAATATGGTGGACATCCAACTAGGAGGCTGGGTGAGATGGCATTTAGCTTGGACCCTAAGCCCAGCCGCCACTGATCAGCTGAGTGGGTTGACCTTTTACAACCAAAACAGTGGGGTGGGAAGGAATCAAACCCTCAGGCAAAGAGGAAGAAATAGGCTCAGCAAAACCCATATTATCACTTGACAGAACACAGGGAGTGTGTGGTTTTAAACCACATTTTAAAAAGAAAGATTCCACAAATATTATGAAACTACAAAGTCAAAAATTGTTTGAAAATCAAGGTGGAATCAAAATAGAAAATGCCTGGTAGCTCCTCACATACGTGATACTGGTTGAAAAGACATACCAGTATTCACTGACTTTGCTAATGTTATAAATGAGACAAACCACCCTATCTTTCCCTCCATCACTCCATCCCTCTCTCCCTTCCTTCTTTCCTTCCTCTTCAGCATGTCTATACACAAGACTAGAAAAAAATAGTCATTTGTGAAAATAAATATGATGTCAATAGATATTTGAGGAACTTGATTTTTTGACCCAAATGTTTCCCACATATCAGATAAATGTATTTACTGTTTCAAAACAGTGTATAAGGGGAGCAACTCTGAATACAGAATGAGCATTCATTTAAACTTCACATTACTAGCTGGGTGACCTGAGCAAATCATTAAGCCTTGCAGAATCTCACTTGCAGTTGTCTCTTGCAAAACTATAATAAAACCACTTAGTTGCTTTTGTTGTGAAGGTCAGCAAGAATGCCTGAAAAGTGCCAAGAATATGGCAGAATTTCAGGACATGACCTTATAACAATTGATTATGGATACCAGTTATATCTGTTATTTCTGCAAAGATTTAAATTCTTCATGCAGAAACAGAAGATATAATTTTTATTTTAAAACTTTTACATGTTTACCATTTTATTAAAGATTTTGTTGCATTTATTTTTATGGTAATTTCCTTTCTTTATCTAAGATAGCAGCCATAAAAAACAGGAAGTAGTTCAAAGTTCAAACTTAAACACAGGCTTAATAGTGAAATTGCTCTTGACTCTTAAGTTTTACCTCATTCTTACTCCAGCTTTTGACGGAATACTTTCTGTGCATTTATTTACCTGAGAGAATAAACGTATGTCAATTGGGGTATGAAAAATCTGTCAGTTCTTTAGAACTGAATAATATGATTGTAAGGGAGGGATGTTTTTCCTCACCACTCATATTCTGCCTTCTTCCTTGGAACACAGGATGAAGTGTCCCTCCTCCCATCAAAGCCCAATGAGTCATTGGAGTACTGGCTTCCCTCCCCCTTGGCCTCCTCAAGGACAGCACCCCAGAAATTCGCTCCCTTCTCTCCTGAACCTTCAGTTTCTCCCTCATTACTATGTCCATTCCTGTGAGAAAAAAATATGCCTCAACATCACCCATCTTAAATCATAATAACAATTCTCCCTTAACCCTATGTCCCCATTCAGCTTTAGCCCTACTCCTCAGTTCCACCTTGCAGTAAGATTGACTAATCCTTACTTTCTATTCTCTCTCCAACCCATTCTAAAAGTCATTCATCCCCATCGTGCCCACAAAACAACTCCTACCAAGGCCCTTCACCACACCAAACCCAATGATCAGTTCTTTGTCCTCATCCAGCCTGACCCCTCCCTGCCTTGGGACCCACTGCCCACACTCATCTTCCCAAATCACTTTCTTCTCTCACCACCCACAGCTCCTCACTCCTAATTCCAATTCCAACTCATTTTCCGCCTTCCATTCCCACTAATTGTAGACAGGATTAAGTCTTCAGTCATTTTAGCTTTTCTAGCTCCTCGGCCTCCACCCTCCCACCCCACCAGAGAGCACATTTGGGTGTCTGATTGGCAACTATAAGGTAACATGTTCAAAAGGAAAGTCCAATTTTTCCCTTAATAATCTCCACTTCTTGTTGATGTGAATGGAAATAAAAAAAGATCTAAGGATGTCAGTAGTTTTGCAAAGGTCCCTTTAAAGATGTTAGGTTCTGTAGATCATTCGGCAAATAGTATATTGCAGATACTGTGCTGAAAGCTGAGGATATCCAGAGAGATGAAACAAGACCTCTGCCTTCAAAAAGCTGAATGTAGTTAAATGCTCT
Organism: Dasypus novemcinctus; assembly: GCF_030445035.2. Lineage (NCBI taxonomy): Eukaryota > Metazoa > Chordata > Mammalia > Cingulata > Dasypodidae > Dasypus > Dasypus novemcinctus. The sequence goes on along the minus strand of NC_080676.1, from coordinate 31,865,048 downwards.
GCTTTTGGCATGTGCTACTTACCGGCTGTTCAAACTTGGGCTATAAAAAAATTTTTTTTTAAGATTTTTATTTATTTCTCTCCCCTTCTTCCCCATTGTCTGCCCTCTGTGTCCATTCGCTGTGTGTTCTTCCGTGTCCACTTGCATTCTTGTCATGCGGCACTGGGAAACTGGGTAGCTTTTTTTGTTGTGTCACCTTGCTGCGTCAGCTCTCTGAGCGTGCGGTGCCACTCCTAGAAGGGCTGCACTTTTTTCACATAGTGCAGCTCTCCTTGCAGGGCACATTTCTTGCCCGTGGGGCAGCCCTATGTGGGGGACACCCCTGAGTGCCATGGCACTCCTTGTGCGCAGCAGCACTGCACGTGGGCCAGCTCCACACGGGTCAGGAGGCCCTGGGTATAGAACCCTAGATCCTCCATATATTAGGTGGACGCTCTATCAGTTGAGCCACAACTGCTTCCCGGGCTATAAATTTTTGACCTCAGTTTCCTCCTCCATAACACAGGGATAATAACAAAAAATAATAATAATCATACTTTCCTCATATACTTGTAGAAATAAAACCAAGTTTATATGTGTATATTTATATATGTATAGATATATAGATGATGATCTCGGTGGCTGGCACATTAAAAAAAAAACACCTGAAAAATGTTAACTTTCAAGAAGTAGCTTAAATTATACATCTTATTGTCACCTAAAATTCAAAGTATTTTTTTTCTTTATGTCTGGAAGAGGGGATAGACATACAAATAAATATGGAAATTGTGCAATAAACTTTCAAGTAATAGATAAAATAAAGTAAATTCTGAAAGAAATTGCTCTCCAGCAAAATGTCCAAGCCAAGAAACTGCAACATAAACCTCAACTGCTTGAGACTTCTTTTTCTCTACCCTATAATTACTTTTTAAAATTCATTTCATCTTAAGGTCATGTCTTTCCTCTCAAGTGTTCCCCAGTAAAAGACAGCATCCCACATTTAGGGGCTCATTCATTCTTCCCTCCTCCTACACACAAAGGATCTGTTACATTAAAAACCTAAGTCAGCAGAGTGACGACATTGAAATGTCAACAATGAAAAGTCCATAAATGAAACACATCACTTCATGTGCTCCATAAACAATTTCAGGTACTCCAATTTCCAGACTATTGGGATTGTTTTCCTCCCCAAGCTCAAGTATCAAGTCTTTAGACATATGTCCTTTCCCTGGGAAAGTTAAAGACAAGTAATATGAAGCAGGGCTGGACTGCTGAGCAGCAGATATAAATTACACCACGTGGTTTCAGGTTTGTTCAATCTTGATTGAAAAAAAAAATTCAGGGATACTTGAACTCTGAAATTTCCAATGTTATTATTATTTTTTAAAGATTTATTTTATTTATTTCTCTCCCCACCCCACCACCCCGTCTGTTCTCTGTGTCCATCCACTGTGTGTTCTTCTGTGTCTCCTTGCATTGTCAGGCAGCACCATGAAACTGCATCTCTTTTTTTATTGTGTCATCTTGCTGGGTCAGCTCTCCGGGTATGCAGTACCAATCCTGGGTGGGCTGCACTTTTTTCACGCGGAGCGATTCTCTTTGCAGGGTGCACTCCTTGAGCATGGGGTTCCCCTACGTGGAGGCGCCCCTGCATGGCACAGCACTCCTTGTGCATGGCAGCACTGCACATGGGCCAGCTCACCACATGGGTTGGGAGGCCCTGGGTATCGAACCCTGGACCCTCCATATGGTAGGCGTATGGTCTATGAGTTGAGCCACATCTGCTTCCCTGAAATTTCCTTTAGAAGCACCTCCTAACCAAGCTAAGAGTCCAACCCCTGATTCTTCTAGTCTCCTCCTAATTTTTGCTATGACTAGAGTCTTATGTATCCTACTATTAAGCCATTCACATATCGGTCTTCTCATAAAACGTAAATTATTCTTGGACAGCATCCTTAACCTCAAATTACATAGTCTACATAGGAATACCATTCTATTTGTTTATTTTACAAAACTTTTGCTTTCAGGTAACCTATTCAAAAGCTGAACTCATCAAATTTCACATCAAATCCTGAAGCCTGTGACAAAGAGTGTCATCTAGAGATTACAGATGGAAAAAGTGAGACCCAGAGAGATTACTTAATCCGCAACAGGGCAGCAATGGGCTAAAGGGAGCCTGATAGGAAAACCTTTCTTCTCTTTCCTACAGGACTCATTTAGCCATGCAGCCTAATCAGCATCCTGAACAAGGAATAGCTTCTTCAGTATGTTTCATTTTTCTTGAAAAGGCACGAGGAAAGAGAGTCTTCCAACATTTATCTCTATTCATTTTCCCAACTCTCTTAATGCAAATGAATTCTTCTGTGGCCTTCCCTTCCTTTGTTTCTGTGAGAACTTACTAACTAGGAAACTTTCTTGTTTCTATTCAGATTCTATAAATAATGAATAACTGTCTTCAGAGAAAAAGGTAAGCATTCATCTTTCCATACAATGGAAATCCCACAGCAAGGTCAACATCACATTGTAATGCTCCCTTAAGTCTGCCTTTAAAAGAACACAGAAAGGGCAAGTTCTATGTCAGGCAAGTCCCCACCAGGACCTGAGAGAGAAGCATTATTCTTCCTCTTTTT